>NC_143024.1:2657500-3260000 GCF_057628025.1 Oncorhynchus mykiss
CTACACCTCTTCTGATAAAGGAGTTTCTCATCGAACGATCGATAAACCATCACGTCAATCACGGGTTGCCATGGTATCCTTTGACGTCACCCGCTCCCTGCCTATTGTCACTAGTTACCACAGCCAGTAAAGTCCAGATTGGCTATACTCATATAAATTCATTGAAAGCAAACAAAACAAAAAAACTTTCCTTTTTGGTCTTTCATTTAAGGTTAAGGAATAATGTGAGCAGTGTGTTTTAAAGTTAGTTTTTTTTTTAAATCAGATTTTTAATAAGATAAATTTTTTAGAAATAAGCGGGGGGATTAGTCATATTATATTATTATATTAGTCATATTATTTATTATGTGTTCATAATAAATAAAAAATAAATAAAAAAATCTGACTGTTTTTTTGTATTTGTTGTGTTCATAATAAAACAATAAATACATTTTTAAAAATCTGACTATTTTTTTGTATTTGTTGTGTTCGTAATAAATAAATAAAATTCTGACTTTGTGGCTGGGGTAACTAGTGACCCCCAGTGCGTCCCTGCTGCTGGGGTGTGATTGGAGGGAAACCCCGTGGACTCGACATTCAGACCGGTTGTGAGAGAAGCAGCTGTGTAACGTAGCTAGCGAGCCACACCGACAACACCACTAGCCCTTTGCACTCAGGTAAGAGGCTTGTTCTAAGTTTTTAAAAAGTCATGTTAAACAAATGTTTTGATGTATGTATGTGTTCACTATGGATCTTACTTTGAGGGAAAAATAGCGGGTAGTATATGTAACGGTAGAGATCCAGTTAGTTTTTTGTCAGGTGGCTAACGTTAGCTAGGAATGTAGCTAGCCGACCAAAGAACAATAGCTACCTGTTTTGTTTCTTTGGGGGGGGGATTGTTCTCGCTAGGACAGGTTTTTTTGTGTGCATCTTGTCAGGTTTCGAGTTGGTTTCAAGTAGTTACCTTTTTCTTTTTATACCTATTGTGGTCGACAATTGCATGTTAGCTAATCTGTTGAATTTAGTTAGCAATAGCAGACATGTAGCTCGGCTAAACCAACTGAGTTTATTCAACATGGGCTTGGTCGGCACAAACCTAGCTGGCTCGCTAGCTACATATAAAACCGTTTGTGGACCCAGTATTCGTCGTTTACTGACACAAAACAGTTGTTTGATATTTAAAACATGTTGTCGTTGGAATAAATATTTAAAAAATCCCCGTCTGTTTTTTGGAGGCAGATCACGACCAACACTTTACTCGCATGGATAACTCAGTTAGCGGCCTTGTTAGCTAACTAACTCGTATAAATAAAGTAGCAAACCGAATCTGACTATTTACAACCCTTTCATTTTGATCGATCGTAGCTAAGCTATGTCCCAGGCACGGTTTGATTGTGCGCAATGCCGGGTTCACTAGTACTTTCCGGATGAGAAATGAGAAACAGTAGTAATACCGTTGTCATTTTAAGGCGGGGACGACATCCTCCCGTTGGCGATTATAGCGAACTCAGCGATGAATCAATCTTAACTTTTACATCCGTTGGACATTCAATGTAGCTAACTAACAGTACATGAATTGTACAGTATGTCCATCGCCATCTGTGTGTGTAAATGCTTGCCATTCTGTGCTACTAATTTACAACAGGTACAACATGGGTGTGGCATGGCAGGGCGTGAATGCACATCCGCGTTTTTCTTTACACGGTAGGAACCAGGCTAGTGTGCTTTCACTGCTGTGTCGTACATACTATCCATATCATGTCTTAACCTGGATAATGTTTCCGGCGCCATAGCGTGTTAGCGGAAATCCACAGTGCACGTCTCACATGACCCCCAAGCCACAGTACCAGGCTAGTCTACATGTGTCTATATTACGGAATGGAAAATATGGGATTGATTGAGCGTGGTGCATCAGTGTTGTCTGTAGACCCGTGGGCCATTCTGCACGGTACCAGCAGATGTCGGTTATTGATTCGGTGTAGAACTATTCTCACTGCTGTCTGTTTTGGGCGGTCCTGGTTTATGCTTTGCATTTGTTACATTGTGGATCACAACCGCAACTCACTTTCGTTTCTAGAATACATGAGGAACAAACGGCTACGTTTAGTGATATTTAAACTTGTTCTGGTGCTTGTTTTTTTTTTTATTTATCAGGAATTACCCTGAGTTTATGAGTTGTTACTTTGCTTTGGTGCTAGCTATAGGTTAGATTTCCTGGACTTTGTTCCGTGTTGGGGTGGGCAGTTGTCGATTTGAATCCCGGGTCGTGCGCTGGGAATGGATCTGGTAACTGCAGGGCTTCTGGGCTCAGATTGTAACAACAATCCCTAACCGGTGTGCCCTTGAGTAGGACACCTAACTTGCTCTCCGTTCAGGGGCGCTCCACTGCAGCTTGACCCTGTACCACATGCCAACATTTCTCTCCTGTATTGTATCAGCCATTCCAGACACATGCCATGCCAACATTTCTCTCCTCAGTCCCTAGTAATCATGGTTGACATGTTTCTTCTTCTCTCCTCAGTCCCTAGTAATCATGGTTGACATGTTTCTTCTTCTCTCCTCGGTCCCTAGTAACCATGGTTGACATGTTTCTTCTTCTCTCCTCAGTCCCTAGTAACCATGGTGTTGATATGTTTCTTCTTCTCTCTCCTCAGTCCTTAGTAACCATGGCTACTTTTCTTCTTCTCCCTCCTCAGTCCCTAGTAACCATGGTTGATATGTTTCTTCTCTCTCCTCAGTCCCTAGTAACCATGGTTGATATTTCTTCTTCTCTCTCCTCAGTCCCTAGTAACCATGGTTGATATGTTTCTTCTCTCTCCTCAGTCCCTAGTAACCATGGTTGATATGTTTCTTCTCTCTCCTCAGTCCCTAGTAACCATGGTTGACATGTTTCTTCTTCTCTCTCCTCAGTCCCCAGTAACCATGGTTGATATGTTTCTTCTCTCTCCTCAGTCCCTAGTAACCATGGTTGATATGTTTCTTCTCTCTCCTCAGTCCCTAGTAACCATGGTTGATATGTTTCTTCTCTCTCCTCAGTCCTTAGTAACCATGGCTACTTTTCTTCTTCTCCCTCCTCAGTCCCTAGTAACCATGGTTGATGTTTCTTCTCTCTCCTCAGTCCCTAGTAACCATGGTTGATATGTTTCTTCTTCTCTCCTCAGTCCCTAGTAACCATGGTTGATATATTTCTTCTTCTCTCTCCTCAGTCCCTAGTAACCATGGTTGATATTTCTTCTTCTCTCTCCTCAGTCCCTAGTAACCATGGTTGATATGTTTCTTCTTCTCTCCTCAGTCCCCAGTAACCATGGTTGATATATTTCTTCTTCTCTCTCCTCAGTCCCTAGTAACCATGGTTGATATGTTTCTTCTCTCTCTCCTCAGTCTCTTCTCTCTCTCCTCGGTCCCTAGTAACCATGGTTGACATGTTTCTTCTTCTCTCTCCTCCGTCCCTTCTCTCTCGCCTCGGTCCCCAGTAACCATGGCAGCCATGTTTCTTCTTCTCTGTCCTCAGTCCTGAGTAGCCATGGTTGACAAGAGCGAGGTGGTTCAGAAGGAGCTGGTCCAGAAGGCCAAGCTGGCGGAGCAGGCCGAGCGCTACGACGACATGGCGGCCTCCATGAAGGCTGTGACAGAGGAAGGCACCCAGTTGTCCAACGAGGAGCGGAACCTCCTCTCTGTGGCCTATAAGAACGTGGTGGGCGCTCGGCGTTCCTCCTGGAGGGTGGTGTCCAGCATCGAGCAGAAGACTGAGGGCAGCGAGAAGAAGCAGGCCATGGCCAAGGAGTACAGGGAGAAGATAGAGAAGGAACTGAAGGAGATCTGTAACGATGTGCTGGTAAGACGACTGGGGAAGGGGAGGTGCTCTCTCTCTCGGTGGCTTTGACCCACCGTGAGTTTTCAACCTTCAAAATGCCATATCATTTATTTTCCGCCAACCAGTTTGCTAGGTCAATTTATTGACGAGAGGTGCTACGACTGGGGCTCTCACCCAAACCTTGTCCCTCCCTCCCTCTTGAAATTATTGAGGTTTTCCTGCCTGCCTGGTTCTAGCCCTGGTCTGACAGTAATCAGCTCAGTGTAATTAGCTGTTAGCCAGTTCGTAGGGCCTCGTTCAGCTCGTTAGGCCATTTCTCACCTGTCGGTCCCGTTGTCTCTATCTCACCCAGGGGATGTCTCTCTCTCTCTCACCCAGGGGATGTCTCTCTCTCTCTCACCCAGGGAATGTCTCTCTCTCTCACCCAGGGGATGTTTCTCTCTCTCTCACCCAGGGGATGTCTCTCTCTCTCTCACCCAGGGGATGTCTCTCTCTCTCTCACCCAGGGGATATGTGTCTCTCTCACCCAGGGGATATGTGTCTCTCTCACCCAGGGTGGGCCCCAAGGACAGAGTTCGGGGATCCACGTTCTAGATGAGTCAGTCATGTGGTTCTAGTGGAGTCGGGTGGTTCAGGGCATTACCCAGGGACCATGTTCAGGGCATTACCCAGGAACCGTGTTCTAGAAGAGTCGGGTGGTTCAGGGCATTACCCAGGAACCATGTTCAGGGCATTACCCAGGAACCGTGTTCTAGAGGAGTCGGGTGGTTCAGGGCATTACCCAGGAACCGTGTTCTAGAGGAGTCTGGTGGTTCAGGGCATTACCCAGGAACCGTGTTCTAGAGGAGTCGGGTGGTTCAGGGCAGTACTGAGTTAAGGGTCTGAATACTTATGTTATTGTAACATTTACGGTTTAATTTTAAGTTTTCATAAATCTCTAAACCTGTTTTTGCTTTGTCGTTTTGGAGTATTGTATATAGATTGATGCATTTAAAAAATCCATTTTAGAATAAGGCTGTAACGTAACAACGTGGACAAAGTCAAGGGGTCTGAATACTTTCCCAATGCACTGTATGTAGAATATTGGCCTGTTGGAAACTACAACTCCCTACTACATCACACGGCTGGAAACTACAACTCCCTACTACTACATCACACGGCTGGAAACTAACTACAACTCCCTACTACTACATCACACGGCTGGAAACTAACTACAACTCCCTACTACTACATCACACGGCTGGAAACTACAACTCCCTTACTACTACATCACACGGCTGGAAACTACAACTCCCTTACTACTACATCACACAGCTGGAAACTACAACTCCCTACTACTACATCACACGGCTGGAAACTACAACTCCCTTACTACTACATCACACGGCTGGAAACTACAACTCCCTTACTACTACATCACACAGCTGGAAACTACAACTCCCTTACTACTACATCACACGGCTGGGATCTACAACTCCCTTACTACTACATCACGCGGCTGGAAACTACAACTCCCTTACTACTACATCACACAGCTGGAAACTACAACTCCCTTACTACTACATCACACGGCTGGAAACTACAACTCCCTTACTACTACATCACACGGCTGGAAACTACAACTCCCTTACTACTACATCACACGGCTGGAAACTACAACTCCCTTAGTACTACATCACACGGCTGGAAACTACAACTCCCTTACTACTACATCACACGGCTGGAAACTACAACTCCCTTAGTACTACATCACACGGCTGGAAACTACAACTCCCTACTACATCACACGGCCGGAAACTACAACTCCCTACTACATCACACGGCTGGAAACTACAACTCCCTACTACTACATCACACGGCTGGAAACTACAACTCCCTACTACTACATCACACGGCTGGAAACTACAACTCCCTACTACTACATCACACGGCTGGAAACTACAACTCCCTACTACTACATCACACGGCTGGAAACTAACTACAACTCCCTACTACTACATCACACGACTGGAAACTACAACTCCCTTACTACTACATCACACGGCTGGAAACTAACTACAACTCCCTTACTACTACATCACACGGCTGGAAACTAACTACAACTCCCTACTACTACATCACACGGCTGGAAACTAACTACAACTCCCTACTACTACATCACACGGCTGGAAACTAACTACAACTCCCTACTACTACATCACACGGCTGGAAACTACCTACAACTCCCTACTACTACATCACACAGCTGGAAACTACAACTCCCTACTACTACATCACACGGCTGGAAACTACAACTCCCTTACTACTACATCACACAGCTGGAAACTACAACTCCCTACTACTACATCACACAGCTGGAAACTACAACTCCCTTACTACTACATCTCCCTACTACTACATCACACGGCTGGAAACTACAACTCCCTACTACTACATCACACGGCTGGAAACTACAACTCCCTTACTACTACATCACACGGCTGGAAACTACAACTCCCTACTACTACATCACACGGCTGGAAACTAACTACAACTCCCTTACTACTACATCACACGGCTAGATGTGATTTCCAGAGAAACTGGTGCTGGGGGGTCTAGACCTGCCTATACAATGTTAGGTGATACCTTTTGCAGAGCTGCAAATGACGGTCCTGTAGACTAGAGCCAACAATTCACATGTAAATAACTGAGTGTGGTGGCTGGGTGTTTGATTTGCATATTTCTAACAAAAACTTGTCTTCCGTCTGTCTCTCTCTACAGGGTCTTCTGAACCAGTTCCTCATCCCCAATGCTACTCCGGCCGAAAGCAAAGTGTTCTATTTGAAAATGAAAGGAGATTACTACCGCTACTTAGCCGAGGTGGCGGTTGGAGAGGAGAAAGCCGGTAAGCCCCGTGATAAGTCCCTTTGTGCTAGCCAATCAGGTGTCTGTGTTGGGGAACAGGAAGACAGGTGTGTGTCTGTGTTGGGGAACAGGAAGACAGGTGTGTGTCTGTGTTGGGGAACAGGAAGACAGGTGTGTGTCTGTGTTGGGGAACAGGAAGACAGGTGTGTGTCTGTGTTGGGGAACAGGAAGACAGGTGTGTGTCTGTGTTGGGGAACAGGAAGACAGGTGTGTGTCTGTGTTGGGGAACAGGAAGACAGGTGTGTGTCTGTGTTGGGGAACAGGAAGACAGGTGTGTTTCTGTGATGGGGAACAGGAAGACAGGTGTGTGTCTGTGTTGGGGAACAGGAAGACAGGTGTGTGTCTGTGTTGGGGAACAGGAAGACAGGTGTGTGTCTGTGTTGGGGAACAGGAAGACAGGTGTGTGTCTGTGTTGGGGAACAGGAAGACAGGTGTGTCTGTTGGGGAACAGGAATACAGGTGTGTGATACACACCTCTGGAGGTAGACAGGTTTGATATCAACCTTTTCTGACGTAATGGGCCGTCTACTTCTTTTATTTTGGGGGGGGATGTGACAGTCTTTTACGAATCAGGGTGACAGTATTTTAGACAGTGTTTCAGTCCTGAAGGATGTCTGGGGTTGAATTGAATTAAATGAAGTGAAACAACAATTTTTTTTGTATCTTCTGTCTAGAAAATAACAATCATTGAGTCGTCATCACGCCGTCGAAACAGAATCCTTCATATCTGGGCAAGAAACACAAACCAACTTAAACCCACTGCAAATTAATGTCAATGCATTTATTTATTAGGTGTCTTTATGGACAGCTGATCGCATCATTGTCCCCTTTTTAAATAGAGGAGTTGCCGTTCTGTGTTCCTCCTTGTCATTGGCAATGGGAATTAAATAGTTCATTTCAGGGCCTCCTAGGAGGCCCGGTAAACGGCTGGCTCGGAGGGCCACTAGGAGAGAGAAAGAGAGGGGAAGAGAAGGGTGTGGCCTGTTTACTTTGTGTTGCAGCAGTAGAGCTGTGGCTGATCCAGGGCTTTAGGTCTTCTATAATCCTTACTCCGTGGTGATGCCACGCCCAGGAAACTGACCTCATTGGGCCCTCTGAAACATAAGGGTGTGTCCTACATAATCCTAGTGTTATTCATAGGAGTCATAGCGGGGTCATTAGGGTTAGGTGTGTTCATAGGGGTCATAGCGGGGTCATTAGGGTTAGGTGTGTTCATAGGGGTCATAGCGGGGTCATTAGGGTTAGGTGTGTTCATAGGAGTCATAGCGGGGTCATTAGGGTTAGGTGTGTTGTTCATAGGAGTCATAGCGGGGTCATTAGGGTTAGGTGTGTTGTTCATAGGAGTCATAGCGGGGTCATTAGGGTTAGGTGTGTTCATAGGAGTCATAGCGGGGTCATTAGGGTTAGGTGTGTTCATAGGAGTCATAGCGGGGTCATTAGGGTTAGGTGTGAGGGAGGCTGGTTCTAGTGGCTGAGGGAAGCCAGTAGAGGCTGGTTCTAGTGACTAAAGGAAACCGTGAGGGAGACCAGTAGATGCTGGTTCTAGTGACTGAAGGACGCTGTGAGGGAGGCTGGTTCTAGTGACTGCAGGAAGCTGTGAGGGAGGCTGGTTCTAGTGACTGCAGGAAGCTGTGAGGGAGGCCAGTAGAGGCTGGTTCTAGTGGCTGAAGGAAGCTGTGAGGGAGGCTGGTTCTAGTGGCTGAAGGAAGCTGTGAGGGAGGCTGGTTCTAGTGACTGCAGAAAGCTGTGAGGGAGGCTGGTTGTAGTGACTACAGGAAGCTGTGAGGGAGGCTGGTTCTAGAGACTACAGGAAGCTGTGAGGGAGGCTTGTTCTAGTGACTACAGGAAGCTGTGAGGGAGGCTGGTTCTAGTGACTACAGGAAGCTGTGAGGGAGGCTGGTTCTAGTGACTACAGGAAGCTGTGAGGGAGGCTGGTTCTAGTGACTACAGGAAGCTGTGAGGGAGGCTGGTTCTAGTAGCTGAGGGAAGCCAGTAGAGGCTGGTTCTAGTGACTGAAGGAAAGCGTGAGGGAGCCCAGTAGAAGCTGGTTCTAGTGACTGCAGGAAGCTGTGAGGGGGGCTGGTTCTAGTTGCTGCAGGAAGCTGAGAGGGAGGCTGGTGGTAGTGACTACAGGAAGCTGTGAGGGAGGCTGGTTGTAGTGACTGAAGGAAGCTGTGAGGGAGGCTGGTTCTAGTGACTGCAGGAAGCCGTGAGGGAGGCTGGTTCTAGTGACTGAATGAAGCTGTGAGGGAGACCAGTAGATGCTGGTTCTAGTGACTGAAGGACGCTGTGAGGGAGGCTGGTTCTAGTGACTGCAGGAAGCTGTGAGGGAGGCTGGTTCTAGTGACTGCAGGAAGCTGTGAGGGAGGCCAGTAGAGGCTGGTTCTAGTGACTGAAGGACGCTGTGAGGGAGGCTGGTTCTAGTGGCTGAAGGAAGCTGTGAGGGAGGCTGGTTCTAGTGGCTGAAGGAAGCTGTGAGGGAAGCTGGTTCTAGTGACTGCAGGAAGCTGTGAGGGAGGCTGGTTCTAGTGACTACAGGAAGCTGTGAGGGAGGCTGGTTCTAGAGACTACAGGAAGCTGTGAGGGAGGCTGGTTCTAGTGACTACAGGAAGCTGCGAGGGAGGCTGGTTCTAGTGACTACAGGAAGCTGTGAGGGAGGCTGGTTCTAGTGACTACAGGAAGCTGTGAGGGAGGCTGGTTCTAGTGACTACAGGAAGCTGTGAGGGAGGCTGGTTCTAGTGACTACAGGAAGCTGTGAGGGAGGCTGGTTCTAGTGACTGCAGGAAGCTGTGAGGGGGGCTGGTTCTAGTGACTGCAGGAAGCTGTGAGGGGGGCTGGTTCTAGTTGCTGCAGGAAGCTGTGAGGGAGGCTGGTGGTAGTGACTACAGGAAGCTGTGAGGGAGGCTGGTTGTAGTGACTGCAGGAAGCTGTGAGGGAAGCCAGTAGAGGCTGGTTCTAGTGACTGAAGGAAGCCGTAAGGGAGGCTGGTTCTAGTGACTGCAGGAAGCTGTGAGGGAGACTGGTTCTAGTGACTGCAGGAAGCTGTGAGGGAGACTGGTTCTAGTGACTGCAGGAAGCTGCGAGGGAGGCTGGTTCTAGTGACTGCAGGAAGCTGTGAGGGAGGCTGGTTCTAGTGACTGCAGGAAGCTGTGAGGGAGGCTGGTTGTAGTGACTACAGGAAGCTGTGAGGGAGGCTGGTTCTAGTGACTACAGGAATCTGTGAGGGAGGCTGGTTTAGTGACTACAGGAAGCTGTGAGGGAGGCTGGTTGTAGTGACTACAGGAAGCTGTGAGGGAGGCTGGTTGTAGTGACTACAGGAAGCTGTGAGGGAGGCTGGTTCTAGTGACTACAGGAAGCTGTGAGGGAGGCTGGTTCTAGTGACTACAGGAAGTTGTGAGGGAGGCTGGTTCTAGTGACTGAAGGAAGCTGTGAGGGAGCCCAGTAGAAGCTGGTTCTAGTGACTGCAGGAAGCTGTGAGGGAGGCTGGTTCTAGTTGCTGCAGGAAGCTGTGAGGGAGGCTGGTGGTAGTGACTACAGGAAGCTGTGAGGGAGGCTGGTTGTAGTGACTACAGGAAGCTGTGAGGGAGGCTGGTTGTAGTGACTACAGGAAGCTGTGAGGGAGGCTGGTTGTAGTGACTACAGGAATCTGTGAGGGAGGCTGGTTCTAGTGACTACAGGAAGCTGTGAGGGAGACCAGTAGATGCTAATCAGAGCGAGAATGTGTGCAGGGCTCGGTTCCTCTTCGTGTCAGTCTGTTGTGTTGAGCTGCACAGTGGAAGACGTCATCTAGTCTCCACCTCTCTGGAACTGGCACAGGAAGTAGACCTTACCTTAACTTAATGCTCCTCGTAGGCCCACGGTCCCGCCCACCTTTACCACGACAACCATTGTGATAACGTTATCTCTTTCACTCACTGACTACAGACGTTCCCTCCAGCCCACAACATGCCAGGATTTTCTTGCTCTTTAGTTTTTCAAGTTGTATTTTTTGTGGGGGGTTATAATTTCTAATCTTAAAGACGGAACACTGTCTGAAATAAAAGTTATCCCCTTAAAGAGATGTATGTATTTAAAGTAGTATATTTCTGATCTTCCTCTCTCCTCTCTCCAGCCATCATCGGTAACTCCCAGGAGGCCTATAAGGACGCGTTTGAGATCAGCAAGAAGGACATGCAACCCACCCACCCGATTCGTCTGGGCCTGGCTCTCAACTTCTCTGTCTTCTACTACGAGATCCTCAACTCCCCCGAGCAGGCCTGCAAACTGGCCAAGACGGTATGTGGTTATGAGCCCGTCCAAGATGGCCGCTCGATGATGAGGTTGACAGTCCTGATTAGGGCAGAGAGTCTCGACTGGTGGGTCGCGGGTTGTTTTCGAAGGGTCGTCGGTGCCTGAGTTAGAAGAGAAGAAAACAAAGATTGGTTTGGGACTGAAGTGACATGTAGGTCTTTATACATGGGGTCACTGGGGTTACTGATCTAGGGTCTTTATACATGGGGTCACTGCTCTAGGGTCTGTATACAGGGGGTCACTGCTCTAGGGTCTTTATACATGGGGTCACTCGGGTCACTGCTCTAGGGTCTTTATACATGGGGTCACTGGGGTCACTGCTGTAGGGTCTTTATCCATGGGATCACTGAGGTCACTGCTCTAGGGTCTTTATACATGGGGTCACTGCTCTAGGGCCTTTATACATGGGGTCACTGGGGTCACTGCTCTAGGGTCTTTATACATGGGGTCACTGCTCTAGGGTCTTTATACATGGGGTCACTGCTCTAGGGCCTTTATACATGGGGTCACTGGGGTCACTGCTCTAGGGCCTTTATACTGGTACTCCTTGTGTATATAGTCTCATTATTGTCAGTCAGCATTTCACAGTAAAGTCTACACCTGCTGCGCCCGCTGATTGGCTGAATTCCCAGGGCGCAATTTGGTTGGTAGTGCTGAGTGATTAACCAAAATTGAATTTACATTGAAACATTTTTTATTTTTTATGAGCTCAATGCCCCATTGAAGTAGGGAGTTGTAGTTTCTCTAGAGATAAATCAGATCCAGCCTGAACTGTGAGGTAGAAGGGAGTTGTAGTTTCTCTAGAGATAAATCAGATCCAGCCTGAACTGTGATGTAGTAGGGAGTTGTAGTTTCTCTAGAGATAAATCAGATCCAGCCTGAACTGTGAGGCAGTAGGGAGTTGTAGTTTCCAACAGGCTAATATTATACATAGTTTAGCGCATAAAATGTGGTAATTAACTACAATGATCATAATCCATTGCGCATCAATACTGGACAAAAATATAAACGCAACAGGTAAAGTGTTGGTCCCGTGTTTCATGAGCTAAAAGATCCCAGAAATGTTCCAAACGCACAAAAATACTATTTATCTCAAATTTTATGCACAAATGTGTTTACTACCTGTTAGTGAGCATCTCTCCTTTACCAAGATAATCCATCCACCTGGACAGGTGTGGCATATCAAGAAGCTGATTAAACAGCGTGATCATTACACATTACACCTTGTGCTGGGGGACAATGAAAGGCCACTCTAAAATTTGCAGTTTTGTCACAAAACATAATTTAATGTTAATTCCTCTACCATAAGCCGCCTCCAACGTCGTCTTAGAAAATGTTTGCTGTACGTCCAACCGGGCCTCACAACCGCAGATCACGTGTTACCACGCCAACCCAGGACCTCCACATCCGGCTTCTTCACCGCAGATCACGTGTTACCACGCCAACCCAGGACCTCCACATCCAGCTTCTTCACCTCGGGGATCATCTGAGACCAGCCACCCGCACAGCTGATGAAACCGTGGGTTTGACACAACTGAAGAATTTCTGCTCAAACTGTCAGAAACCGTCTCAGGGAAGCTCATCTGTGTGCTCGTCGTCCTCACCAGGGTCTTGACCTGACTGCAGTTTGGCTTCGTAACCGACTTCAGTGGGGAAATGCTCAACCTTCGATGGCCACTGGTACGCTGGAGAAGTTTTTATTTATTTAACCTTTATTTAACTAGGTAAGTCAGTTAAGAACAAATTCTTATTTTCAATGACGGCCTAGGAACAGTGGGTTAACTGCCTGTTCAGGGGGCAGAACGACAGATTTGTACCTTGTCAGCTCGGGGATTTGAACTTGCAACCTTTCAGTTACTAGTCCAACGCTCTAACCACTAGGCTACCCTGGCGCCTTTACGCTTTAACCACTAGGCTACCCTGTGTGCTCTTCACGGATTAATTCCGGTTTTAACTGTACCGGGCAGTGTGGCGTTGTGTTTGAGAGGTGTTTGCTGATGTCAACGTTGTAAACAGAGTGTCCCATGGTGGCAGTGGGGTTATGGTATGGACAGGCGTAAACTACGGACAACGAACACAATGGCATTTTTATTGATGCCAATTTGAATGCACAGAGATACCGTGATGAGATCCCGAGGCCCCGTTGTCGTGCCATTCATCCTCCTCCATCACCTCATGTTTCAGCATAATGAATGCACAGAGATACCGTGACGAGATCCCGAGGCCTCATTGTCGTGCCATTCATCCTCCTCCATCACCTCATGTTTCAGCATAATGAATGCACAGAGATACCGTGACGAGATCCCGAGGCCTCATTGTCGTGCCATTCATCCTCCTCCATCACCTCACGTTTCAGCATGATAAAGCACGGCCCCATGTCACAAGGATCTGGTCACAATTCCTGTCCCAGTTCTTCCATGGCCTGCATACTTACCAGACAGGCTACCCAACATTCCCCAGGCCACAATCAACAGCCTGATCAACTCTTGTGAAGGAGATGTGTCTCGCTGCATGAGGTAAATGTTGGTCACGCCAAATACTGACTGGTTTTCTGATCCACGCCCCCTAATGTTTTTTTTAACGGATCTGTGACCAACAGATTGATATCTTTATTCCCATTCATGTGACATTCATAGGTTAGGGCCTAATGAATTGATTTTCTATTTACTTATTTACTTATATGAACCGTAGCTCCGTAAAATCATTGGAATTGATGCTAGCTAACATAATGTCACAAAGCATTATCTAACTGGGGATAGCTAGCTAACATAATGTCACAGAGCGTTATCTAACTGGGGATAGCTAGCTAACATAATGTCACAGAGCATGATCTAACTGGGGATAGCTAGCTAACATAATGTCACAGAGCATGATCTAACTGGGGATAGCTAGCTAACATAATGTCACAGAGCGTCATCTAACTGGGGATAGCTAGCTAACATAATGTCACAGAGCGTTATCTAACTGGGGATAGCTAGCTAACATAATGTCACAGAGCGTTATCTAACTGGGGATAGCTAGCTAACATAATGTCACAGAGCATGATCTAACTGGGGATAGCTAGCTAACATAATGTCACAGAGCGTTATCTAACTGGGGATAGCTAGCTAACATAATGTCACAGAGCGTTATCTAACTGGGGATAGCTAGCTAACATAATGTCACAGAGCATGATCTAACTGGGGATAGCTAGCTAACATAATGTCACAGAGCGTTATCTAACTGGGGATAGCTAGCTAACATAATGTCACAGAGCGTTATCTAACTGGGGATAGCTAGCTAACATAATGTCACAGCAACATAACGTCACAGAGCGTTATCTAACTGGGGATAGCTAGCTAACATAATGTCACAGAGCATTATCTAACTGGGGATAGCTAGCTAACATAATGTCACAGAGCATGATCTAACTGTGGATAGCTAGCTAACATAATGTCACAGAGCATTATCTAACTGGGGATAGCTAGCTAACATAATGTCACAGAGCATTATCTAACTGGGGATAGCTAGCTAACATAACAGAGCATGATCTAACTGGGGATAGCAAGCTAACATAATGTTACAGAGCATGATCTAACTGGGGATAGCTAGCTAACATAACAGAGCATGATCTAACTGTGGATAGCAAGCTAACATAATGTCACAGAGCGTTATCTAACTGGGGATAGCTAGCTAACATAATGTCACAGAGCGTTATCTAACTGGGGATAGCTAGCTAACATAACGTCACAGAGCGTTATCTAACTGGGGATAGCTAGCTAACATAATTAACTTTCATTCTGAAATAACTTCATATTTCTGAGTTAGTCAGATATTAGTTCAGAAACATTTGAAATTGGTATGGAAGTTAACTAGCTGCTTATCAAAGGTAGATAACTGGTCTATTTATTGTAGTCAAATTAACCAAACTTTCTTAATGTTTCTCAAAATGACTGGCTAATTAATTTGATCGTGCTTTGTGAAGCACCCGGTTTCTGTCCACACGTCGCCCTGTCACCTACAGGAGAACCTGATGAACGACATGAGGGCCTATCAGAGTCGAGGTGAGAAGGTTCTAGCTAAGTGTGTGATCCCCTCTCTCCTTCCAGGTTTTAATGTCACGTGACCAAGTAACAGTGAGAGATGCCTTTCTCTCCAGCTCCAAACCCAACGATACGCAGTCATCCAGTATGAAATGTAGAACAACACTGTGATTGTTTTATTTTTAATGTTAACTTCTGTTCTCCTGCAGGCTTTCGACGACGCTATTGCAGAGCTGGATTCTCTGAGTGAAGACTCCTACAAAGACAGCACCTTGATCATGCAGCTACTGAGAGACAACTTGACAGTAAGTGTCGGGTACTGAAATCATAGTTCCCTGTTGTCACTGGGTTGACTTATGATGTCGGAGAGTCACTGGTGTGTCTCTCACTCCATTTGTTTCGGTCACATATTCCCGAGACAAAGGTAGAGGAGCTACGTAACCCGTCGTCTACCCAGTAGGAACAAATATGAAAACGTATGCACTCTGCTCACTGCAGTAGAGAGTCTGCTAAATGACTCACTGCTGTTAGTGGCTCTGGATCAGAGAGTCTGCTAAATGACTCACTACTGTTAGTGGCTCTGGATCAAAGAGTCTGCTAAATGACTCACTACTGTTAGTGGCTCTGGATCAAAGAGTCTGCTAAATGACTCACTACTGTTAGTGGCTCTGGATCAAAGAGTCTGCTAAATGATTCACTACTGTAAGTGGCTCTGGATCAGAGAGTCTGCTAAATGACTCACTACTGTTAGTGGCTCTGGATCAAAGAGTCTGCTAAATGACTCACTACTGTTAGTGGCTCCGGATCAAAGAGTCTGCTAAATGACTCACTACTGTTAGTGGCTCTGGATCAGAGAGTCTGCTAAATGACTCACTGCTGTAAATGGCTCTGGATTAGAGAGTGCTAAATGACTCACTACTGTAAGTGGCTCTGGATCAGAGAGTCTGCTAAATGATTCACTACTGTAAGTGGCTCTGGATTAGAGATTCTGCTAAATGATTCACTACTGTAAGTGTCTGGATCAGAGAGTCTGCTAAATGATTCACTACTGTAAGGATCTGGATCAAAGAGTCTGCTAAATGACTCACTACTGTTAGTGGCTCTGGATCAGAGAGTCTGCTAAATGACTCTACTGTTAGTGGCTCTGGATCAGAGAGTCTGCTAAATTACTCACTGCTGTTAGTGGCTTTGGATCAGAGAGTCTGCTAAATGACTCACTGCTGTAAGTGGCTTTGGATCAGAGAGTCTGCTAAATGACTCACTACTGTTAGTGGCTCTGAATCAGAGAGTCTGCTAAATGACTCACTACTGTTAGTGGCTCTGAATCAGAGAGTCTGCTAAATGACTCACTGCTGTAAGTGGCTTTGGATCAGAGAGTCTGCTAAATGACTCACTGCTGTAAGCGTCTCTGGAACAGAGAGTCTACTAAATGACTCACTGCTGTAAGCGTCTCTGAATCAGAGAGTCTGCTAAATGACTCACTGCTGTAAGCGTCTCTGGAACAGAGAGTCTGCTAAATGACTCACTACTGTTAGCGTCTCTGGATCAGAGAGTCTGCTAAATGACTCACTGCTGTAAGCGTCTCTGGATCAGAGAGTCTGCTAAATGACTAGAATGTAGCATGAGTGAATGTACTCAGTCCGAGGTCAGCTCTACTGACATGTCATGTGTATGTTGACCTACAGTCTTTTTTTAACATGTTGTTAATCTCTGTCCTCTCATCTCGGTCCTCTCTCTCATCTCGGTCCTCTCTCTCATCTCGGTCCTCTCTCTCATCTCGGTCCTCTCTCTCATCTCGGTCCTCTCTCTCATCTCGGTCCTCTCTCTCATCTCGGTCCTCTCTCATCTCGGTCCTCTCTCTCATCTCGGTCCTCTCTCTCATCTCGGTCCTCTCTCTCATCTCGGTCCTCTCTCTCATCTCGGTCCTCTCTCTCATCTCTGTCCTCTCTCTCATCTCTGTAGCTGTGGACCTCAGACAACCAGGGAGATGGAGAGGATGCTGAGGAGGGTAGAGACTGACCTGGTTCCTGTTCCCTGGTCTGTCTGTCTGACTGACTGTCAACATCCTCTATCTATCAACACTGAGACAGACAGACTGACCACCTCATCCTGCCCAACGCTTCTCTTTAGTTCTGTCTGTCACCTCATCTCTCCATGCGTTTACTCTTCTTTCTGGAATCATTGTGGGGGGGGGTTGCTTTCTAGGACTTGGTTGTGGGAGGGGGTTGCTTTCTAGGACTTGGTTGTGGGAGGGGGTTGCTTTCTAGGACTTGGTTGTGGGAGGGGGTTGCTTTCTAGGACTTGGTTGTGGGAGGGGGTTGCTTTCTAGGACTTGGTTGTGGGAGGGGGTTGCTTTCCAGGACTTGGTTGTGGGAGGGGGTTGCTTTCTAGGACTTGGTTGTGGGAGGGGGTTGCTTTCTAGGACTTGGTTGTGGGAGGGGGTTGCTTTCCAGGACTTGGTTGTGGGAGGGGGTTGCTTTCCAGGACTTGGTTGTGGGAGGGGTTGCTTTCCAGGACTTGGTTGTGGGAGGGGGTTGCTTTCTAGGACTTGGTTGTGGGAGGGGTTTTGGGACATATATTATAGTATGTTGGGGTGAGGGACTTGTCTACTGAGCGTATAATTATTTGTGGGCGGAGCAACAGGGTGTTACATGTAGGTTGACGGGGGAGGGGAACTTCTCAACTCATGCAATGAACCTGGTCTAGTCCTCTACCTGTGTTCAGGTTGGGAATGAACCTGGTGTAGTCCTCTACCTGTGTTCAGGTTGGGAATGAACCTGGTGTAGTCCTCTACCTGTGTTCAGGTTGGGAATGAACCTGGTGTAGTCCTCTACCTGTGTTCAGGTTGGGAATGAACCTGGTGTAGTCCTCTACCTGTGTTCAGGTTGGGAATGAACCTGGTCTAGTCCTCTACCTGTGTTCAGGTTGGGAATGAACCTGGTCTAGTCCTCTACCTGTGTTCAGGTTGGGAATAAACCTGGTCTAGTCCTCTACCTGTGTTCAGGTTGGGAATGAACCTGGTCTAGTCCTCTACCTGTGTTCAGGTTGGGAATGAACCTGGTCTAGTCCTCTACCTGTGTTCAGGTTGGGAATAAACCTGGTCTAGTCCTCTACCTGTGTTCAGGTTGGGAATGAACCTGGTCTAGTCCTCTACCTGTGTTCAGGTTGGGAATGAACCTGGTCTAGTCCTCTACCTGTGTTCAGGTTGGGAATGAACCTGGTCTAGTCCTCTACCTGTGTTCAGGTTGGGAATGAACCTGGTCTAGTCCTCTACCTGTGTTCAGGTTGGGAATGAACCTGGTGTAGTCCTCTACCTGTGTTCAGGTTTGGAATTAACCTGGTCTAGTCCTCTACCTATGTTCAGGTTGGGAATGAACCTGGTCTAGTCCTCTACCTGTGTTCAGGTTTGGAATTAACCTGGTCTAGTCCTCTACCTGTGTTCAGGTTTGGAATTAACCTGGTCTAGTCCTCTACCTGTGTTCAGGTTTGGAATTAACCTGGTCTAGTCCTCTACCTGTGTTCAGGTTGGGAATTAACCTGGTCTAGTCCTCTACCTGTGTTCAGGTTGGGAATGAACCTGGTCTAGTCCTCTACCTGTGTTCAGGTTGGGAATGAACCTGGTCTAGTCCTCTACCTGTCTACATGGTAAAGATCTTGTGCTTGACAACATTGCTTGATTCATTTGTGGTTCGACATCAGTCTCTCTTGATTGGAGGAGGCAGCAGCGAGCGGTTTTAGTCTGTAGCCAGGCGACTGACGGCAGGAGCATTAGGGGATAGTCCTGATGGCGTCTTATCGATGGTGGGTTGGCGTGGTCGTTGTGCTGCTCCCCAAAATGGCACCCTATTCCCTATAAAGTACACTACTTTTAGACCAGAACCCTATGGACCTTGGTCAAACACCCGTGCACTATGTAGGGAGTAGGGTTCCAGTAGTGCACTATGTAGGGAGTAGGGTTCCAGTAGTGCACTATGTAGGGAGTAGGGTTCCAGTAGTGCACTATGTAGGGAGTAGGGTTCCAGTAGTGCACTATGTAGGGAGTAGGGTTCCAGTAGTGCACTATGTAGGGAGTAGGGTTCCAGTAGTGCACTATGTAGGGAGTAGGGTTCCAGCTGAGAGGGAAACCTTGGATAGTGATGTTACATTCCATTAAACTGTCTCTGTTCTGCTCCAGCTTCTTCTTCTTCTTCAGTTTCACTGACCTGCTAACGTCATTTTGTATTTCTGTGTCGAGTAGGAGGTTTGGGAAAAGTCTAGAACAAAGAGGACTCCTAATACTCAGACTGTTTTTAAAACCAGCAGAGCAAGGAAGAATTTCCCCTCGTTGCTTCATCTAGTTGCTGCTTCTTCTTTCCTTCCCCCAGTTAAGGTTTTCTTTTGATACTTGTGGTTGAGAACTAGTTAACGGGGAGAAAAGGGAGGTTGTTGTTGGGCTGGTTGTCTTTGTCCATGTCTTTTTTGGAAATTTTCATACGAAACACCTAAAGCATAACTGTTATCTGGAGGGAAATGTTATTTCATGTATGTGGAATTAAAAAGATAATTTAAAAGTTTACGTTGTCCGGTCTGAATTATTTTAGAGCTCTTAATCTCCAGGGTTTTTTTTCCCCCTCAACGCCTTTGGTAAGAGATCACAAATCTGGCAACTCGGTGACCCAGTCTGGCAACTCGGTGACCCAGTCTGGCAACTCGGTGACCCAGTCTGGCAACTCGGTGACCCAGTCTGGCAACTCGGTGACCCAGTCTGGCAACTCGGTGACCCAGTCTGGCAACTCGGTGACCCAGTCTGGCAACTCGGTGACCCAGTCTGGCAACTCGGTGACCCAGTCTGGCAACTCGGTGACCCAGTCTGGCAACTCGGTGACCCAGTCTGGCAACTCGGTGACCCAGTCTGGCAACTCGGTGACCCAGTCTGGCAACTCGGTGACCCAGTCTGGCAACTCGGTGACCCAGTCTGGCAACTCGGTGACCCAGTCTGGCAACTCGGTGACCCAGTCTGGCAACTCGGTGACCCAGTCTGGCAACTCGGTGACCCAGTCTGGCAACTCGGTGACCCAGTCTGGCAACTCGGTGACCCAGTCTGGCAACTCGGTGACCCAGTCTGGCAACTCGGTGACCCAGTCTGGCAACTCGGTGACCCAGTCTGGCAACTCGGTGACCCAGTCTGGCAACTCGGTGACCCAGTCTGGCAACTCTGTGACTAATCCAGAGTATGAAATGAAAGGGGTCGGCATACTGCAAAACAGTCCAGGTTGGCTGGTTCACACAAACAAAACAGGAAACAATTGGTTGGAACTACTGTTCTCTCTGAATCACTCATGTCTGGAGTCGTCCTGTTATTACCCCCCCCGAACCACAAAACCTCCAGAGCTGCTCACAGAATTACTTAGACTAAATACCCACACACCTACCCAACCCCCACCCCACACACTCTCTCTCACACACACACACTCACACAAACCGGTGCGCCTGGCACCTACTACCATACCCCGTTCATCCACTGAATGGGGCACACAAACAGTCCATGTCTGAATTGTATCGAGGCTTAAAAATTCTTCTTGAACGTGTCTCCACCCCTTCATCTACACCAGGCCAGCGCAACTCTCTTCCTGGAGAGCTACCGTCCTGTGGGTTTTCAGTCCAACTCTCTTCCTGGAGATCTACCGTCCTGTGGGTTTTCAGTCCAACTCTCTTCCTGGAGATCTACTGTCCTGTGGGTTTTCAGTACAACCCTCTTCCTGGAGAGCTACCGTCCTGTGGGTTTTCAGTCCAACTCTCTTCCTGGAGATCTACTGTCCTGTGGGTTTTCAGTACAACCCTCTCCCTGGAGATCTACTGTCCTGTGGGTTTTCAGTACAACCCTCTTCCTGGAGATCTACTGTCCTGTGGGTTTTCAGTCCAACTCTCTTCCTGGAGATCTACTGTCCTGTGGGTTTTCAGTACAACCCTCTTCCTGGAGATCTACTGTCCTGTGGGTTTTCAGTCCAACTCTCTTCCTGGAGATCTACTGTCCTGTGGGTTTTCAGTACAACCCTCTCCCTGGAGATCTACTGTCCTGTGGGTTTTCAGTACAACCCTCTCCCTGGAGATCTACTGTCCTGTGGGTTTTCAGTACAACCCTCTTCCTGGAGATCTACTGTCCTGTGGGTTTTCAGTCCAACCCTCTTCCTGGAGATCTACTGTCCTGTGGGTTTTCAGTCCAACTCTCTTCCTGGAGATCTACTGTCCTGTGGGTTTTCAGTACAACCCTCTTCCTGGAGATCTACTGTCCTGTGGGTTTTCAGTCCAACTCTCTTCCTGGAGATCTACTGTCCTGTGGGTTTTCAGTACAACCCTCTCCCTGGAGATCTACTGTCCTGTGGGTTTTCAGTACAACCCTCTTTCTGGAGATCTACTGTCCTGTGGGTTTTCAGTACAACCCTCTTCCTGGAGATCTACTGTCCTGTGGGTTTTCAGTACAACCCTCTGGGCAGCTCTGATCTACACTGAAGTGGATTTAAGGGATCGCAGCTTTCTCCTGGATTCACCTGGTCAGTTTGTCATGGAAAGAGCAGGTGTTCCTAATGTTCTGTCCAGTCAGTGTATCGGCCTATAGGAACTCCTCATTGACCTGGTCAGTCTGTCATGGAAAGAGCAGGTGTTCCTAATGTTCTGTCCAGTCAGTGTATCGGCCTATAGGAACTCCTCATTGACCTGGTCAGTCTGTCATGGAAAGAGCAGGTGTTCCTAATGTTCTGTCCAGTCAGTGTATCGGCCTATAGGAACTCCTCATTAACCTGGTCAGTCTGTCATGGAAAGAGCAGGTTCTTTCTTTTGTATACTCTGTGTATTAGGTGCACCCGATCGGACCCCCCTTTGCCTCCAGAACAGCCTGAATTGTTTGTGGCATGGAAATGTTTGCTGAATTGGTATCAAGGGACCTAACGTGTGCCAGGAAAACATTCCCCACACCATTACACCACCAGCCTGTTCCGTTGACACCAGACAGGATGGGGGCCACGGACTCATGCTGCTAACGCCGAACCCTGTCATCAGCATGACGCAACAGGAACCAGGATTCGTTGGAGCAGACAATACTTTTCCACTCCTCAGTTGTCCAGTGTTGATGATCACGTGCCCACTGGAGCCTCTTCTTGTTGTTTTTATCTGATAGGAACCCGGTGTGGTCGTCTGCTGCAATAGCCCATCCGTGACAAGAACCTATGAGTTGTTTGCCCATTCTAATGTTCATTCAAACAGTAACTGAATGCCTTGATGCCTGTCTGCCTGCTTTATATAGCAAGCCATGGCCACATGACTCACTGTCTGATGGAGCAAACCATTTTCGTGAGTGGGATGGTGTACCTAATAAATTGCCTTGTTATTGTGTGTGTGTGTGTGTGTATATATATATATATATATATATTAATAATAATCGTGACATGGGCCTGTTTTAATGACTTTTGCACCATTTTTCTGTTGTCATAATAATCTGTATTAAGCATCTGACTGACCTACGACGATGGGCCGGTCCGGTTTTCTGATTGGCTGAGATGAGGTGGTGCACATTCACATTCAAGGTCAAAACGTGCCTCATCAAAGAGAATGATTCTGCTTTTAAGACAAATGGGAACAAACAAACAAAAACGGATCAATGTCAGTGATCTTCAGGTCCAACGGATCAATGTCAGTGATCTTCAGGTCCAACGGATCAATGTCTGTGATCTTCAGGTCCAACGGATCAATGTCAGTGATCTTCAGGTCCAACGGATCAATGTCAGTGATCTTCAGGTCCAACGGATCAATGTCAGTGATCTTCAGGTCCAACGGATCAATGTCAGTGATCTTCATTCAGGTCCAAAAAGTTAAAGCTTTGGAAAGATGCCGGAGTTTCTAACTTGGGAATTCCAAGTTGGTTGACCATTGAAAATTATATATTTTTTTTTCTGAGTTCCCAGTTATCTTGAATGCATTGGAAGTATTCAGACCATTTACTCAGTACTTTGTTGAAGCACCTTTGGCAGCGATGACAGCCTTGAGTCTTCTTGGGTATGATGCTACAGGCTTGGTACACCTGTATTTGGGGAGTTTCTACTCCTGGTGCGGTATGGACTGAAGCTGGTTGGTGATACCTGTTACCAGCATAAACTACCACCTAACCCAGGACAAGGAAAAACAAAACAACTATAATGATTTTCAACAAAAAAATAAATAGCCCAATTTCCCGGGCGCCCTCCGGCCTGCGATCGCTTCTCCGATCAACTGCAGCACTGTCAAAGACTACACTTGATCTGAGCCAAAAGGCCGAGAAGCGATCTACTTTATTACTTAGCTCGGTGTATATTTATATATATATATATACCACCTAACCCAGAGAAGCGATCTACTTTATTACTTAGCTCGGTGTATATTTATATATATATATATATATATCACCTAACCCAGAGAAGCGATCTACTTTATTACTTAGCTCTGTGTGTATATTTATAGATATATATATACCACCTAACCCAGAGAAGCGATCTACTTTATTACTTAGCTCTGTGTGTATATTTTTGATCATGCAATGTTGAGGAAAGTTTGCAAGTAAGTATCCCGTGCATGTGACGAAAAATCTTTGATTATAAGATGAACGAACCCCATTCCCAACAGCTTTCGTAGTCAATAAAACGGTGACCGATTTGACCAGCACTATCTTAGCCATCACTGTCATTGAAATGAAGTTGCTCAATGTTAAGATACAATATAGCAACTCCGTGTGATTTCTCTTTACAATGAAAGGGGGTGCACCGTTCCTGGAGGTACTGCAATACCAGGTCGATGCGTGGAGTGGACGGAGCAAGCCCCTATTCCATCTCCCTATTCCAAAAATCAATTTAATATATGGTCCCCAGATAGGGGACGTATCAGATATTAAACTGATAAGAACAGATACTACACTTGATCTTAGCCAAAAGGCCGAGAAGCGATACCCACAATGGTTTCGGGACGAAGTCGCCGTTCTCCGACACGTCAAATTCGAATATGTTTACGTCACAATGAGCTCTGTATGCTTTTTGTTTTCCATAAAAAATAGAATGCTTTCAATAAATGGTGACATGGAGGGGGAGTTGATCAACGCCAGGAATGACCACGTTCGACTGTTACAATGTAACACATTTGTAGGTTCTAAGAACACGTGGTCGTCCGCCCTCCAATCAGAAATGAGAGAAAGAGTTGTTAAGTTAAAACCAGATCAACAGCTAAATTGGAATAATAATTTATTACGTGTGTGTGGGGGGGGGGGGGCAATTTGGAGATAATAATGTTGACGTAACATTTAATCTTGTATCAAGTATATCTGGTAGCGTTGCTGCCACAAACGAACTGAAGCAATTGTCCACTTGGTGGTGCCAGAGTTCCACCGACCGTCGCTTTTTCCTGGTTGTCCTGTGTGGTACAGAAAAATGCATTTCAATATTGAACCACTTGACTTCAAGACATCGTCAACGAAAATAACGTGACCAATAAAAATAGCCTCTCTTTTGTAGACTTACTCAGTCACTATAACTAACTTCATAAAATGCCATTAGGCCTAATGAAGATACAATATATGTAAGTTACTTGATTGGTGTCTTGTGAATCAACCTGTATGCGCATTAAAGTTGAATATTTCCCCTGTATTATAGGATAATAAATAACCTGGTAGTTTCCACATTTAATGAGCCCTACATTAACCACATTGAATGAGCCCTACATTAACCACATTTAATGAGCCCTACATTAACCACATTTAATGAGCCCTACATTAACCACATTTAATGAGCCCTACATTAACCACATTTAATGAGCCCTACATTAACCACATTTAATGAGCCCTACATTAACCACATTTAATGAGCCCTACATTAACCACATTTAATGAGCCCTACATTAAACACATTTAATCGATGTCAGCTTTGCCAACGCCAGCTTCCTGAGGGAGTTCTGGGGGAAACTCCAGAACGCCCTGAACACCCAGGGGTCCCTCACAGCGATGTTTGAGGTGACCAAGCTGACGGATAATAGCATTAAAAACCGTCATTGTCCGTATGTACAATGAAACCGTACAGCCGGAGGACGTTGCAGTATGGCTGGGCAGGTACTGCAACGTGAAGGGTCTTCTGATCCAGGTAAAAGACCTCGATGGGATCTGGACAGGGGCCTGGAGGGTCACTGTCCAGCAAAGGGAGGACCCTGGGGGCTATGGTGGGTTGAAAGCCATCCCATCCACCATAGTCCTCGGAGAGAACAGGGGCCATGTTCACTACCAGGACCAGCCCAAGCTGTGCCGTAAGTGTGGTGAACATGGCCACCTTGCAGACGCCTGTCAGAAGGTCGTCTGCATGAAGTGCCGGGAGGTGGGCCACCGCTACGAGTCGTGTAACCTCTGTGGCGAGCGGTCCCACCTCATCTGCGACTGCCCCTCCTCCTGGGCCAACAGGGTCAAGGCAGGAGGGAGGGAGTGGGCGGCCACGGACCGGGATTTCGGTAGTGGTGCCGGTAGTGGTGGTGGAGGAGGCAGTAGTGGAGCCGGTCGTGGTGGAGGCAGTAGTGGAGCCGGTAGTGGTGGTGGAGGAGGCAGTAGTGGAGCCGGTCGTGGTGGAGGCAGTAGTGGAGCCGGTCGTGGTGGAGGCAGTAGTGGAGCCGGTAGTGGTGGTGGAGGAGGCCGTAGTGGAGCCGGTGGTGGCGGAGGAGGAGGCAGTAGTGGAGCCGGTGTTGGTGGTGGAGGAGGCAGTAGTGGAGCCGGTAGTGGTGGTGGAGGAGGCAGTAGTGGAGCCGGTAGTGGTGGTGGAGGAGGCAGTAGTGGAGCCGGTCGTGGTGGAGGCAGTAGTGGAGCCGGTAGTGGTGGTGGAGGAGGCAGTAGTGGAGCCGGTCGTGGTGGAGGCAGTAGTGGAGCCGGTCGTGGTGGAGGCAGTAGTGGAGCCGGTAGTGGTGGTGGAGGAGGCCGTAGTGGAGCCGGTGGTGGCGGAGGAGGAGGCAGTAGTGGAGCCGGTGTTGGTGGTGGAGGAGGCAGTAGTGGAGCCGGTAGTGGTGGTGGAGGAGGCAGTAGTGGAGCCGGTAGTGGTGGTGGAGGAGGCAGTAGTGGAGCCGGTAGTGGTGGTGGAGGAGGCAGTAGTGGAGCCGGTGGTGGTGGTGGAGGAGGAGGCAGTAGTGGAGCCGGTAGTGGTGGTGGAGGAGGCAGTAGTGGAGCCGGTAGTGGTGGTGGAGGAGGCAGTAGTGGAGCCGGTAGTGGTGGTGGAGGAGGCAGTAGTGGAGCCGGTGGTGGTGGTGGAGGAGGCAGTAGTGGAGCCGGTAGTGGTGGTGGAGGAGGCAGTAGTGGAGCCGGTGGTGGTGGTGGAGGAGGCAGTAGTGGAGCCGGTGGTGGTGGAGGAGGAGGCAGTAGTGGAGCCGGTGGTGGTGGTGGAGAAGGAGGCAGTAGTGGAGCCGGTGGTGATGGTGGAGGAGGCAGTAGTGGAGCCGGTAGTGGTGGTGGAGGAGGCAGTAGTGGAGCCGGTGGTGGTGGTGGAGGAGGCAGTAGTGGAGCCGGTGGTGGTGGAGGAGGCAGTAGTGGAGCCGGTGGTGGTGGTGGAGGAGGCAGTAGTGGAGCCGGTGGTGGTGGTGGAGGAGGCAGTAGTGGAGCCGGTGGTGGTGGTGGAGGAGGCAGTAGTGTGTGGAAATGACATGAGGAGGTCAGGCAATAAATGGGCCATAGGAGCGAATAATTACAATTTAGCAGATTAACACTGGAGTGATAGATGAGCAGATGATGATGTGTAAGTAGTGATACTGGTGAGCAAAAGAGCAGAAAGGTAAATAAAAACAGTATGGGGATGAGGTAGGTAAATTGGGTGGGCTATTTACAGATGGATTATGTACAGCTGCAGCGATTGGTTAGCTGCTCAGATAGCAGATGTTTAAAGTTAGTGAGGGAAATATAAGTCTCCAGCTTCAGTGATTTTTGCAATTTGTTCCAGTCATTGGCAGCAGAGAACTGGAAGGAAAGGCGGCCAAATAAGGTGTTTGTTTTGGGGATGACTAGTGAGATATACCTGCTGGAGTGCGTGCTACGGGTGAGTGTTGTTATCGTAACCAGTGAGCTGAGATAAGGTGGAGCTTTACCTAACATAGACTTATAGATGGCCTGGAGTAGCTGCTGCCTTGGCAGAAACTAATGGGGATCCATAATAAACCCCAGGAAGAATAGCTGCTGCCTTGGCAGAAACTAATGGGGATCCATAATAAATCCCAGGAAGAGTAGCTGCTGCCTTTGCAGAAACTAATGGGGATCCATAATAAACCCCAGAAAGAGTAGCTGCTGCCTTGGCAGAAACTAATGGGGGTCCATAATAAACCCCAGGAAGAGTAGCTGCTGCCTTGGCAGAAACTAATGGGGATCCATAATAAATCCCAGGAAGACTAGCTGCTGCCTTGGCAGGAACTAATGGGGATCCATAATAAACCCCAGGAAGAATAGCTGCTGCCATGGCAGAAACTAATGGGGTTCCATAATAAACCCCAGGAAGAGTAGCTGCTGCCTTGGCAGGAACTAATGGGGATCCATAATAAACCCCAGGAAGAGTAGCTGCTGCCTTGGCAGGAACTAATGGGGATCCATAATAAACCCCAGAAAGACTAGCTGCTGCCTTGGCAGGAACTAATGGGGATCCATAATAAACCCCAGGAAGAGTAGCTGCTGCCTTTGCAGAAACTAATGGGGATCCATAATAAACCCCAGAAAGAGTAGCTGCTGCCTTGGCAGAAACTAATGGGGGTCCATAATAAACCCCAGGAAGAGTAGCTGCTGCCTTGGCAGAAACTAATGGGGATCCATAATAAATCCCAGGAAGACTAGCTGCTGCCTTGGCAGGAACTAATGGGGATCCATAATAAACCCCAGGAAGAGTAGCTGCTGCCATGGCAGAAACTAATGGGGATCCATAATAAACCCCAGGAAGACTAGCTGCTGCCTTATCAGGAACTAATGGGGATCCATAATAAACCCCAGGAAGAGTAGCTGCTGCATTGGCAGGAACTAATGGGGTTCCATAATAAACCCCAGGAAGAGTAGTTGCTGCCTTGGCAGGAACTAATGGGGATCCATAATAAACCCCAGGAAGAATAGCTGCTGCCTTGGCAGAAACTAATGGGGATCCATAATAAATCCCAGGAAGAGTAGCTGCTGCCTTTGCAGAAACTAATGGGGATCCATAATAAACCCCAGAAAGAGTAGCTGCTGCCTTGGCAGAAACTAATGGGGGTCCATAATAAACCCCAGGAAGAGTAGCTGCTGCCTTGGCAGAAACTAATGGGGATCCATAATAAATCCCAGGAAGACTAGCTGCTGCCTTGGCAGGAACTAATGGGGATCCATAATAAACCCCAGGAAGAATAGCTGCTGCCATGGCAGAAACTAATGGGGTTCCATAATAAACCCCAGGAAGAGTAGCTGCTGCCTTGGCAGGAACTAATGGGGATCCATAATAAACCCCAGGAAGAGTAGCTGCTGCCTTGGCAGGAACTAATGGGGATCCATAATAAACCCCAGAAAGACTAGCTGCTGCCTTGGCAGGAACTAATGGGGATCCATAATAAACCCCAGGAAGAGTAGCTGCTGCCTTTGCAGAAACTAATGGGGATCCATAATAAACCCCAGAAAGAGTAGCTGCTGCCTTGGCAGAAACTAATGGGGGTCCATAATAAACCCCAGGAAGAGTAGCTGCTGCCTTGGCAGAAACTAATGGGGATCCATAATAAATCCCAGGAAGACTAGCTGCTGCCTTGGCAGGAACTAATGGGGATCCATAATAAACCCCAGGAAGAGTAGCTGCTGCCATGGCAGAAACTAATGGGGATCCATAATAAACCCCAGGAAGACTAGCTGCTGCCTTATCAGGAACTAATGGGGATCCATAATAAACCCCAGGAAGAGTAGCTGCTGCATTGGCAGGAACTAATGGGGTTCCATAATAAACCCCAGGAAGAGTAGTTGCTGCCTTGGCAGGAACTAATGGGGATCCATAATAAACCCCAAGAAGAGTAGCTGCTGCATTGGCAGGAACTAATGGGGTTCCATAATAAACCCCAGGAAGAGTAGCTGCTGCCTTGGCAGGAACTAATGGGGATCCATAATAAACCCCAGGAAGAGTAGCTGCTGCCTTGGCAGGAACTAATGGGGATCCATAATAAACCCCAGAAAGACTAGCTGCTGCCTTGGCAGGAACTAATGGGGATCCATAATAAACCCCAGGAAGACTAGCTGCTGCCTTGGCAGGAACTAATGGGGATCCATAATAAACCCCAGGAAGACTAGCTGCTGCCTTGGCAGGAACCAATGGGGATCCATAATAAACCTCAGGAAGAGTAGCTGCTGCCTTGGCAGGAACTAATGGGGGTCCATAATAAACCCCAGGAAGAGTAGCTGCTGCCTTGGCAGGAACTATTGGGAATCCATAATAAACCCAGGAAGAGTAGCTGCTGCCCTGGCAGGAACTAATGGGGATCCATAATAAACCACAGGAAGAGTAGCTGCTGTCTTGGCAGGAACTAATGGGGGTCAATAATAAACCCCAGGAAGAGTAGCTGCTGCCTTGGCAGGAACTAATGGGGATCCATAATAAACTCCAGGAAGACTAGCTGCTGCCTTGGCAGGAACTAATGGGGATCCATACTAAACCACAGGAAGAGTAGCTGCTGTCTTGGCAGGAACTAATGGGGATCCATAATAAACCCCAGGAAGACTAGCTGCTGCCTTATCAGGAACTAATGGGGTTCCATAATAAACCTCAGGAAGAGTAGCTGCTGCCTTGGCAGGAACTAATGGGGATCCATAATAAACCCCAGGAAGACTAGCTGCTGCCTTGGCAGGAACTAATGGGGATCCATAATAAACCCCAGGAAGAGTAGCTGCTGCCTTGGCAGGAACTAATGGGGATCCATAATAAACCCCATGAAGAGTAGCTGCTGCCTTGGCAGGAACCAATGGGGATCCATAATAAACCTCAGGAAGAGTAGCTGCTGCCTTGGCAGGAACTAATGGGGGTCCATAATAAACCCCAGGAAGAGTAGCTGCTGCCTTGGCAGGAACTAATGGGAATCCATAATAAACCCAGGAAGAGTAGCTGCTGCCCTGGCAGGAACTAATGGGGATCCATAATAAACCACAGGAAGAGTAGCTGCTGTCTTGGCAGGAACTAATGGGGGTCAATAATAAACCCCAGGAAGAGTAGCTGCTGCCTTGGCAGGAACTAATGGGGATCCATAATAAACTCCAGGAAGACTAGCTGCTGCCTTGGCAGGAACTAATGGGGATCCATACTAAACCACAGGAAGAGTAGCTGCTGTCTTGGCAGGAACTAATGGGGATCCATAATAAACCCCAGGAAGACTAGCTGCTGCCTTATCAGGAACTAATGGGGTTCCATAATAAACCTCAGGAAGAGTAGCTGCTGCCTTGGCAGGAACTAATGGGGATCCATAATAAACACCAGGAAGACTAGCTGCTGCCTTGGCAGGAACTAATGGGGATCCATAATAAACCCCAGGAAGAGTAGCTGCTGCCTTGGCAGGAACTAATGGGGATCCACAATAAACCCCAGGAAGAGTAGCTGCTGCCTTGGCAGGAACTAATGTGGATCCATAATAAACCCTAGGAAGAGTAGCTGCTGCCTTGGCAGGAACTAATAGGGATCCATAATAAACCCCAGGAAGACTAGCTGCTGCCTTGGCAGGAACTAATGGAAATCCATAATAAACCCCAGGAAGACTAGCTGCTGCCTTGGCAGGAACTAATGGGGTTCCATAATAAACCTCAGGAAGAGTAGCTGCTGCCTTGGCAGGAACTAATGGGGATCCATAATAAACCCCAGGAAGACTAGCTGCTGCCTTGGCAGGAACTAATGGGGATCCATAATAAACCCCAAGAAGAGTAGCTGCTGCCTTGGCATGAACTAAAGGGGATCCATAATAAACCCCAGGAAAAGTAGCTGCAGCCTTGGCAGGAACTAATGGGGATCCATAATAAACCCCAGAAAGAGTAGCTGCTGCCTTGGCAGAACCTAATGGGGGTCCATAATAAACCCCAGGAAGAGTTGCTGCTGCCTTGGCAGAAACTAATGGGGATCCATAATAAACCCCAGGAAGACTAGCTGCTGCCTTGGCAGGAACTAATGGGGATCCATAATAAACCCCAGGAAGAGTAGCTGCTGCCATGGCAGAAACTAATGGGGATCCATAATAAACCCCAGGAAGACTAGCTGCTGCCTTATCAGGAACTAATGGGGATCCATAATAAACCCCAGGAAGAGTAGCTGCTGCCTTGGCAGAAACTAATGGGGATCCATAATAAATCCCAGGAAGACTAGCTGCTGCCTTGGCAGGAACTAATGGGGATCCATAATAAACCCCAGGAAGAATAGCTGCTGCCATGGCAGAAACTAATGGGGATCCATAATAAACCCCAGGAAGACTAGCTGCTGCCTTATCAGGAACTAATGGGGATCCATAATAAACCCCAGGAAGAGTAGCTGCTGCATTGGCAGGAACTAATGGGGTTCCATAATAAACCCCAGGAAGAGTAGTTGCTGCCTTGGCAGGAACTAATGGGGATCCATAATAAACCCCAAGAAGAGTAGCTGCTGCCTTGGCAGGAACTAATGGGGTTCCATAATAAACCCCAGGAAGAGTAGCTGCTGCCTTGGCAGGAACTAATGGGGATCCATAATAAACCCCAGGAAGAGTAGCTGCTGCCTTGGCAGGAACTAATGGGGATCCATAATAAACCCCAGAAAGACTAGCTGCTGCCTTGGCAGGAACTAATGGGGATCCATAATAAACCCCAGGAAGACTAGCTGCTGCCTTGGCAGGAACTAATGGGGATCCATAATAAACCCCAGGAAGACTAGCTGCTGCCTTGGCAGGAACCAATGGGGATCCATAATAAACCTCAGGAAGAGTAGCTGCTGCCTTGGCAGGAACTAATGGGGGTCCATAATAAACCCCAGGAAGAGTAGCTGCAGCCTTGGCAGGAACTAATGGGAATCCATAATAAACCCAGGAAGAGTAGCTGCTGCCCTGGCAGGAACTAATGGGGATCCATAATAAACCACAGGAAGAGTAGCTGCTGTCTTGGCAGGAACTAATGGGGGTCAATAATAAACCCCAGGAAGAGTAGCTGCTGCCTTGGCAGGAACTAATGGGGATCCATAATAAACTCCAGGAAGAGTAGCTGCTGCCTTGGCAGGAACTAATGGGGATCCATACTAAACCACAGGAAGAGTAGCTGCTGTCTTGGCAGGAACTAATGGGGATCCATAATAAACCCCAGGAAGACTAGCTGCTGCCTTGGCAGGAACTAATGGGGATTCATAATAAACCACGGGAAGAGTAGCTGCTGTCTTGGCAGGAACTAATGGGGATCCATAATAAACCCCAGGAAGACTAGCTGCTGCCTTGGCAGGAACTAATGGGGATCCATAATAAACCCCAGGAAGAGTAGCTGCTGCCTTGGCAGAAACTAATGGGGATCCATAATAAACCCCAGGAAGACTAGCTGCTGCCTTATCAGGAACTAATGGGGTTCCATAATAAACCCCAGGAAGAGTAGCTGCTGCCTTGGCAGGAACTAATGGGGATCCATAATAAACCCCAGGAAGAGTAGCTGCTGCCTTGGCAGGAACTAATGGGGATCCATAATAAACCCCAGAAAGACTAGCTGCTGCCTTGGCAGGAACTAATGGGGATCCATAATAAACCCCAGGAAGACTAGCTGCTGCCTTGGCAGGAACTAATGGGGATCCATAATAAACCCCAGGAAGACTAGCTGCTGCCTTGGCAGGAACCAATGGGGATCCATAATAAACCTCAGGAAGAGTAGCTGCTGCCTTGGCAGGAACTAATGGGGGTCCATAATAAACCCCAGGAAGAGTAGCTGCTGCCTTGGCAGGAACTATTGGGAATCCATAATAAACCCAGGAAGAGTAGCTGCTGCCCTGGCAGGAACTAATGGGGATCCATAATAAACCACAGGAAGAGTAGCTGCTGTCTTGGCAGGAACTAATGGGGGTCAATAATAAACCCCAGGAAGAGTAGCTGCTGCCTTGGCAGGAACTAATGGGGATCCATAATAAACTCCAGGAAGACTAGCTGCTGCCTTGGCAGGAACTAATGGGGATCCATACTAAACCACAGGAAGAGTAGCTGCTGTCTTGGCAGGAACTAATGGGGATCCATAATAAACCCCAGGAAGACTAGCTGCTGCCTTATCAGGAACTAATGGGGTTCCATAATAAACCTCAGGAAGAGTAGCTGCTGCCTTGGCAGGAACTAATGGGGATCCATAATAAACCCCAGGAAGACTAGCTGCTGCCTTGGCAGGAACTAATGGGGATCCATAATAAACCCCAGGAAGAGTAGCTGCTGCCTTGGCAGGAACTAATGGGGATCCATAATAAACCCCATGAAGAGTAGCTGCTGCCTTGGCAGGAACCAATGGGGATCCATAATAAACCTCAGGAAGAGTAGCTGCTGCCTTGGCAGGAACTAATGGGGGTCCATAATAAACCCCAGGAAGAGTAGCTGCTGCCTTGGCAGGAACTAATGGGAATCCATAATAAACCCAGGAAGAGTAGCTGCTGCCCTGGCAGGAACTAATGGGGATCCATAATAAACCACAGGAAGAGTAGCTGCTGTCTTGGCAGGAACTAATGGGGGTCAATAATAAACCCCAGGAAGAGTAGCTGCTGCCTTGGCAGGAACTAATGGGGATCCATAATAAACTCCAGGAAGACTAGCTGCTGCCTTGGCAGGAACTAATGGGGATCCATACTAAACCACAGGAAGAGTAGCTGCTGTCTTGGCAGGAACTAATGGGGATCCATAATAAACCCCAGGAAGACTAGCTGCTGCCTTATCAGGAACTAATGGGGTTCCATAATAAACCTCAGGAAGAGTAGCTGCTGCCTTGGCAGGAACTAATGGGGATCCATAATAAACACCAGGAAGACTAGCTGCTGCCTTGGCAGGAACTAATGGGGATCCATAATAAACCCCAGGAAGAGTAGCTGCTGCCTTGGCAGGAACTAATGGGGATCCACAATAAACCCCAGGAAGAGTAGCTGCTGCCTTGGCAGGAACTAATGTGGATCCATAATAAATCCCAGGAAGACTAGCTGCTGCCTTGGCAGGAACTAATGGGGATCCATAATAAACCCCAGGAAGAATAGCTGCTGCCATGGCAGAAACTAATGGGGATCCATAATAAACCCCAGGAAGACTAGCTGCTGCCTTATCAGGAACTAATGGGGATCCATAATAAACCCCAGGAAGAGTAGCTGCTGCATTGGCAGGAACTAATGGGGTTCCATAATAAACCCCAGGAAGAGTAGTTGCTGCCTTGGCAGGAACTAATGGGGATCCATAATAAACCCCAAGAAGAGTAGCTGCTGCCTTGGCAGGAACTAATGGGGTTCCATAATAAACCCCAGGAAGAGTAGCTGCTGCCTTGGCAGGAACTAATGGGGATCCATAATAAACCCCAGGAAGAGTAGCTGCTGCCTTGGCAGGAACTAATGGGGATCCATAATAAACCCCAGAAAGACTAGCTGCTGCCTTGGCAGGAACTAATGGGGATCCATAATAAACCCCAGGAAGACTAGCTGCTGCCTTGGCAGGAACTAATGGGGATCCATAATAAACCCCAGGAAGACTAGCTGCTGCCTTGGCAGGAACCAATGGGGATCCATAATAAACCTCAGGAAGAGTAGCTGCTGCCTTGGCAGGAACTAATGGGGGTCCATAATAAACCCCAGGAAGAGTAGCTGCAGCCTTGGCAGGAACTAATGGGAATCCATAATAAACCCAGGAAGAGTAGCTGCTGCCCTGGCAGGAACTAATGGGGATCCATAATAAACCACAGGAAGAGTAGCTGCTGTCTTGGCAGGAACTAATGGGGGTCAATAATAAACCCCAGGAAGAGTAGCTGCTGCCTTGGCAGGAACTAATGGGGATCCATAATAAACTCCAGGAAGAGTAGCTGCTGCCTTGGCAGGAACTAATGGGGATCCATACTAAACCACAGGAAGAGTAGCTGCTGTCTTGGCAGGAACTAATGGGGATCCATAATAAACCCCAGGAAGACTAGCTGCTGCCTTGGCAGGAACTAATGGGGATTCATAATAAACCACGGGAAGAGTAGCTGCTGTCTTGGCAGGAACTAATGGGGATCCATAATAAACCCCAGGAAGACTAGCTGCTGCCTTGGCAGGAACTAATGGGGATCCATAATAAACCCCAGGAAGAGTAGCTGCTGCCTTGGCAGAAACTAATGGGGATCCATAATAAACCCCAGGAAGACTAGCTGCTGCCTTATCAGGAACTAATGGGGTTCCATAATAAACCCCAGGAAGAGTAGCTGCTGCCTTGGCAGGAACTAATGGGGATCCATAATAAACCCCAGGAAGAGTAGCTGCTGCCTTGGCAGGAACTAATGGGGATCCATAATAAACCCCAGAAAGACTAGCTGCTGCCTTGGCAGGAACTAATGGGGATCCATAATAAACCCCAGGAAGACTAGCTGCTGCCTTGGCAGGAACTAATGGGGATCCATAATAAACCCCAGGAAGACTAGCTGCTGCCTTGGCAGGAACCAATGGGGATCCATAATAAACCTCAGGAAGAGTAGCTGCTGCCTTGGCAGGAACTAATGGGGGTCCATAATAAACCCCAGGAAGAGTAGCTGCTGCCTTGGCAGGAACTATTGGGAATCCATAATAAACCCAGGAAGAGTAGCTGCTGCCCTGGCAGGAACTAATGGGGATCCATAATAAACCACAGGAAGAGTAGCTGCTGTCTTGGCAGGAACTAATGGGGGTCAATAATAAACCCCAGGAAGAGTAGCTGCTGCCTTGGCAGGAACTAATGGGGATCCATAATAAACTCCAGGAAGACTAGCTGCTGCCTTGGCAGGAACTAATGGGGATCCATACTAAACCACAGGAAGAGTAGCTGCTGTCTTGGCAGGAACTAATGGGGATCCATAATAAACCCCAGGAAGACTAGCTGCTGCCTTATCAGGAACTAATGGGGTTCCATAATAAACCTCAGGAAGAGTAGCTGCTGCCTTGGCAGGAACTAATGGGGATCCATAATAAACCCCAGGAAGACTAGCTGCTGCCTTGGCAGGAACTAATGGGGATCCATAATAAACCCCAGGAAGAGTAGCTGCTGCCTTGGCAGGAACTAATGGGGATCCATAATAAACCCCATGAAGAGTAGCTGCTGCCTTGGCAGGAACCAATGGGGATCCATAATAAACCTCAGGAAGAGTAGCTGCTGCCTTGGCAGGAACTAATGGGGGTCCATAATAAACCCCAGGAAGAGTAGCTGCTGCCTTGGCAGGAACTAATGGGAATCCATAATAAACCCAGGAAGAGTAGCTGCTGCCCTGGCAGGAACTAATGGGGATCCATAATAAACCACAGGAAGAGTAGCTGCTGTCTTGGCAGGAACTAATGGGGGTCAATAATAAACCCCAGGAAGAGTAGCTGCTGCCTTGGCAGGAACTAATGGGGATCCATAATAAACTCCAGGAAGACTAGCTGCTGCCTTGGCAGGAACTAATGGGGATCCATACTAAACCACAGGAAGAGTAGCTGCTGTCTTGGCAGGAACTAATGGGGATCCATAATAAACCCCAGGAAGACTAGCTGCTGCCTTATCAGGAACTAATGGGGTTCCATAATAAACCTCAGGAAGAGTAGCTGCTGCCTTGGCAGGAACTAATGGGGATCCATAATAAACACCAGGAAGACTAGCTGCTGCCTTGGCAGGAACTAATGGGGATCCATAATAAACCCCAGGAAGAGTAGCTGCTGCCTTGGCAGGAACTAATGGGGATCCACAATAAACCCCAGGAAGAGTAGCTGCTGCCTTGGCAGGAACTAATGTGGATCCATAATAAACCCTAGGAAGAGTAGCTGCTGCCTTGGCAGGAACTAATGGGGATCCATAATAAACCCCAGGAAGACTAGCTGCTGCCTTGGCAGGAACTAATGGAAATCCATAATAAACCCCAGGAAGACTAGCTGCTGCCTTGGCAGGAACTAATGGGGTTCCATAATAAACCTCAGGAAGAGTAGCTGCTGCCTTGGCAGGAACTAATGGGGATCCATAATAAACCCCAGGAAGACTAGCTGCTGCCTTGGCAGGAACTAATGGGGATCCATAATAAACCCCAAGAAGAGTAGCTGCTGCCTTGGCATGAACTAAAGGGGATCCATAATAAACCCCAGGAAAAGTAGCTGCAGCCTTGGCAGGAACTAATGGGGATCCATAATAAACCCCAGAAAGAGTAGCTGCTGCCTTGGCAGAACCTAATGGGGGTCCATAATAAACCCCAGGAAGAGTTGCTGCTGCCTTGGCAGAAACTAATGGGGATCCATAATAAACCCCAGGAAGACTAGCTGCTGCCTTGGCAGGAACTAATGGGGATCCATAATAAACCCCAGGAAGAGTAGCTGCTGCCATGGCAGAAACTAATGGGGATCCATAATAAACCCCAGGAAGACTAGCTGCTGCCTTATCAGGAACTAATGGGGATCCATAATAAACCCCAGGAAGAGTAGCTGCTGCCTTGGCAGAAACTAATGGGGATCCATAATAAATCCCAGGAAGACTAGCTGCTGCCTTGGCAGGAACTAATGGGGATCCATAATAAACCCCAGGAAGAATAGCTGCTGCCATGGCAGAAACTAATGGGGATCCATAATAAACCCCAGGAAGACTAGCTGCTGCCTTATCAGGAACTAATGGGGATCCATAATAAACCCCAGGAAGAGTAGCTGCTGCATTGGCAGGAACTAATGGGGTTCCATAATAAACCCCAGGAAGAGTAGTTGCTGCCTTGGCAGGAACTAATGGGGATCCATAATAAACCCCAAGAAGAGTAGCTGCTGCCTTGGCAGGAACTAATGGGGTTCCATAATAAACCCCAGGAAGAGTAGCTGCTGCCTTGGCAGGAACTAATGGGGATCCATAATAAACCCCAGGAAGAGTAGCTGCTGCCTTGGCAGGAACTAATGGGGATCCATAATAAACCCCAGAAAGACTAGCTGCTGCCTTGGCAGGAACTAATGGGGATCCATAATAAACCCCAGGAAGACTAGCTGCTGCCTTGGCAGGAACTAATGGGGATCCATAATAAACCCCAGGAAGACTAGCTGCTGCCTTGGCAGGAACCAATGGGGATCCATAATAAACCTCAGGAAGAGTAGCTGCTGCCTTGGCAGGAACTAATGGGGGTCCATAATAAACCCCAGGAAGAGTAGCTGCAGCCTTGGCAGGAACTAATGGGAATCCATAATAAACCCAGGAAGAGTAGCTGCTGCCCTGGCAGGAACTAATGGGGATCCATAATAAACCACAGGAAGAGTAGCTGCTGTCTTGGCAGGAACTAATGGGGGTCAATAATAAACCCCAGGAAGAGTAGCTGCTGCCTTGGCAGGAACTAATGGGGATCCATAATAAACTCCAGGAAGAGTAGCTGCTGCCTTGGCAGGAACTAATGGGGATTCATAATAAACCACGGGAAGAGTAGCTGCTGTCTTGGCAGGAACTAATGGGGATCCATAATAAACCCCAGGAAGACTAGCTGCTGCCTTGGCAGGAACTAATGGGGATCCATAATAAACCCCAGGAAGAGTAGCTGCTGCCTTGGCAGAAACTAATGGGGATCCATAATAAACCCCAGGAAGACTAGCTGCTGCCTTATCAGGAACTAATGGGGTTCCATAATAAACCCCAGGAAGAGTAGCTGCTGCCTTGGCAGGAACTAATGGGGATCCATAATAAACCCCAGGAAGAGTAGCTGCTGCCTTGGCAGGAACTAATGGGGATCCATAATAAACCCCAGAAAGACTAGCTGCTGCCTTGGCAGGAACTAATGGGGATCCATAATAAACCCCAGGAAGACTAGCTGCTGCCTTGGCAGGAACTATTGGGAATCCATAATAAACCCAGGAAGAGTAGCTGCTGCCCTGGCAGGAACTAATGGGGATCCATAATAAACCACGGGAAGAGTAGCTGCTGTCTTGGCAGGAACTAATGGGGATCCATAATAAACCCCAGGAAGACTAGCTGCTGCCTTGGCAGGAACTAATGGGGATCCATAATAAACCCCAGGAAGAGTAGCTGCTGCCTTGGCAGAAACTAATGGGGATCCATAATAAACCCCAGGAAGACTAGCTGCTGCCTTATCAGGAACTAATGGGGTTCCATAATAAACCCCAGGAAGAGTAGCTGCTGCCTTGGCAGGAACTAATGGGGATCCATAATAAACCAAAGGAAGAGTAGCTGCTGCCTTGGCAGGAACTAATGGGGATCCATAATAAACCCCAGAAAGACTAGCTGCTGCCTTGGCAGGAACTAATGGGGATCCATAATAAACCCCAGGAAGACTAGCTGCTGCCTTGGCAGGAACTAATGGGGATCCATAATAAACCCCAGGAAGACTAGCTGCTGCCTTGGCAGGAACCAATGGGGATCCATAATAAACCTCAGGAAGAGTAGCTGCTGCCTTGGCAGGAACTAATGGGGGTCCATAATAAACCCCAGGAAGAGTAGCTGCTGCCTTGGCAGGAACTATTGGGAATCCATAATAAACCCAGGAAGAGTAGCTGCTGCCCTGGCAGGAACTAATGGGGATCCATAATAAACCACAGGAAGAGTAGCTGCTGTCTTGGCAGGAACTAATGGGGGTCAATAATAAACCCCAGGAAGAGTAGCTGCTGCCTTGGCAGGAACTAATGGGGATCCATAATAAACTCCAGGAAGACTAGCTGCTGCCTTGGCAGGAACTAATGGGGATCCATACTAAACCACAGGAAGAGTAGCTGCTGTCTTGGCAGGAACTAATGGGGATCCATAATAAACCCCAGGAAGACTAGCTGCTGCCTTATCAGGAACTAATGGGGTTCCATAATAAACCTCAGGAAGAGTAGCTGCTGCCTTGGCAGGAACTAATGGGGATCCATAATAAACCCCAGGAAGACTAGCTGCTGCCTTGGCAGGAACTAATGGGGATCCATAATAAACCCCAGGAAGAGTAGCTGCTGCCTTGGCAGGAACTAATGGGGATCCATAATAAACCCCATGAAGAGTAGCTGCTGCCTTGGCAGGAACCAATGGGGATCCATAATAAACCTCAGGAAGAGTAGCTGCTGCCTTGGCAGGAACTAATGGGGGTCCATAATAAACCCCAGGAAGAGTAGCTGCTGCCTTGGCAGGAACTAATGGGAATCCATAATAAACCCAGGAAGAGTAGCTGCTGCCCTGGCAGGAACTAATGGGGATCCATAATAAACCACAGGAAGAGTAGCTGCTGTCTTGGCAGGAACTAATGGGGGTCAATAATAAACCCCAGGAAGAGTAGCTGCTGCCTTGGCAGGAACTAATGGGGATCCATAATAAACTCCAGGAAGACTAGCTGCTGCCTTGGCAGGAACTAATGGGGATCCATACTAAACCACAGGAAGAGTAGCTGCTGTCTTGGCAGGAACTAATGGGGATCCATAATAAACCCCAGGAAGACTAGCTGCTGCCTTATCAGGAACTAATGGGGTTCCATAATAAACCTCAGGAAGAGTAGCTGCTGCCTTGGCAGGAACTAATGGGGATCCATAATAAACACCAGGAAGACTAGCTGCTGCCTTGGCAGGAACTAATGGGGATCCATAATAAACCCCAGGAAGAGTAGCTGCTGCCTTGGCAGGAACTAATGGGGATCCACAATAAACCCCAGGAAGAGTAGCTGCTGCCTTGGCAGGAACTAATGTGGATCCATAATAAACCCTAGGAAGAGTAGCTGCTGCCTTGGCAGGAACTAATGGGGATCCATAATAAACCCCAGGAAGACTAGCTGCTGCCTTGGCAGGAACTAATGGAAATCCATAATAAACCCCAGGAAGACTAGCTGCTGCCTTGGCAGGAACTAATGGGGTTCCATAATAAACCTCAGGAAGAGTAGCTGCTGCCTTGGCAGGAACTAATGGGGATCCATAATAAACCCCAGGAAGACTAGCTGCTGCCTTGGCAGGAACTAATGGGGATCCATAATAAACCCCAAGAAGAGTAGCTGCTGCCTTGGCATGAACTAAAGGGGATCCATAATAAACCCCAGGAAAAGTAGCTGCAGCCTTGGCAGGAACTAATGGGGATCCATAATAAACCCCAGAAAGAGTAGCTGCTGCCTTGGCAGAACCTAATGGGGGTCCATAATAAACCCCAGGAAGAGTTGCTGCTGCCTTGGCAGAAACTAATGGGGATCCATAATAAACCCCAGGAAGACTAGCTGCTGCCTTGGCAGGAACTAATGGGGATCCATAATAAACCCCAGGAAGAGTAGCTGCTGCCATGGCAGAAACTAATGGGGATCCATAATAAACCCCAGGAAGACTAGCTGCTGCCTTATCAGGAACTAATGGGGATCCATAATAAACCCCAGGAAGAGTAGCTGCTGCCTTGGCAGAAACTAATGGGGATCCATAATAAATCCCAGGAAGACTAGCTGCTGCCTTGGCAGGAACTAATGGGGATCCATAATAAACCCCAGGAAGAATAGCTGCTGCCATGGCAGAAACTAATGGGGATCCATAATAAACCCCAGGAAGACTAGCTGCTGCCTTATCAGGAACTAATGGGGATCCATAATAAACCCCAGGAAGAGTAGCTGCTGCATTGGCAGGAACTAATGGGGTTCCATAATAAACCCCAGGAAGAGTAGTTGCTGCCTTGGCAGGAACTAATGGGGATCCATAATAAACCCCAAGAAGAGTAGCTGCTGCCTTGGCAGGAACTAATGGGGTTCCATAATAAACCCCAGGAAGAGTAGCTGCTGCCTTGGCAGGAACTAATGGGGATCCATAATAAACCCCAGGAAGAGTAGCTGCTGCCTTGGCAGGAACTAATGGGGATCCATAATAAACCCCAGAAAGACTAGCTGCTGCCTTGGCAGGAACTAATGGGGATCCATAATAAACCCCAGGAAGACTAGCTGCTGCCTTGGCAGGAACTAATGGGGATCCATAATAAACCCCAGGAAGACTAGCTGCTGCCTTGGCAGGAACCAATGGGGATCCATAATAAACCTCAGGAAGAGTAGCTGCTGCCTTGGCAGGAACTAATGGGGGTCCATAATAAACCCCAGGAAGAGTAGCTGCAGCCTTGGCAGGAACTAATGGGAATCCATAATAAACCCAGGAAGAGTAGCTGCTGCCCTGGCAGGAACTAATGGGGATCCATAATAAACCACAGGAAGAGTAGCTGCTGTCTTGGCAGGAACTAATGGGGGTCAATAATAAACCCCAGGAAGAGTAGCTGCTGCCTTGGCAGGAACTAATGGGGATCCATAATAAACTCCAGGAAGAGTAGCTGCTGCCTTGGCAGGAACTAATGGGGATCCATACTAAACCACAGGAAGAGTAGCTGCTGTCTTGGCAGGAACTAATGGGGATCCATAATAAACCCCAGGAAGACTAGCTGCTGCCTTGGCAGGAACTAATGGGGATTCATAATAAACCACGGGAAGAGTAGCTGCTGTCTTGGCAGGAACTAATGGGGATCCATAATAAACCTCAGGAAGAGTAGCTGCTGCCTTGGCAGGAACTAATGGGGGTCCATAATAAACCCCAGGAAGAGTAGCTGCAGCCTTGGCAGGAACTAATGGGAATCCATAATAAACCCAGGAAGAGTAGCTGCTGCCCTGGCAGGAACTAATGGGGATCCATAATAAACCACAGGAAGAGTAGCTGCTGTCTTGGCAGGAACTAATGGGGGTCAATAATAAACCCCAGGAAGAGTAGCTGCTGCCTTGGCAGGAACTAATGGGGATCCATAATAAACTCCAGGAAGAGTAGCTGCTGCCTTGGCAGGAACTAATGGGGATCCATACTAAACCACAGGAAGAGTAGCTGCTGTCTTGGCAGGAACTAATGGGGATCCATAATAAACCCCAGGAAGACTAGCTGCTGCCTTGGCAGGAACTAATGGGGATTCATAATAAACCACGGGAAGAGTAGCTGCTGTCTTGGCAGGAACTAATGGGGATCCATAATAAACCCCAGGAAGACTAGCTGCTGCCTTGGCAGGAACTAATGGGGATCCATAATAAACCCCAGGAAGAGTAGCTGCTGCCTTGGCAGAAACTAATGGGGATCCATAATAAACCCCAGGAAGACTAGCTGCTGCCTTATCAGGAACTAATGGGGTTCCATAATAAACCCCAGGAAGACTAGCTGCTGCCTTGGCAGGAACTAATGGGGATCCATAATAAACCCCAGGAAGAGTAGCTGCTGCCATGGCAGTAACTAATGGGGATCCATAATAAACCCCAGGAAGACTAGCTGCTGCCTTATCAGGAACTAATGGGGATCCATAATAAACCCCAGGAAGAGTAGCTGCTGCATTGGCAGGAACTAATGGGGTTCCATAATAAACCCCAGGAAGAGTAGTTGCTGCCTTGGCAGGAACTAATGGGGATCCATAATAAACCCCAAGAAGAGTAGCTGCTGCCTTGGCAGGAACTAATGGGGTTCCATAATAAACCCCAGGAAGAGTAGCTGCTGCCTTGGCAGGAACTAATGGGGATCCATAATAAACCCCAGGAAGAGTAGCTGCTGCCTTGGCAGGAACTAATGGGGATCCATAATAAACCCCAGAAAGACTAGCTGCTGCCTTGGCAGGAACTAATGGGGATCCATAATAAACCCCAGGAAGACTAGCTGCTGCCTTGGCAGGAACTAATGGGGATCCATAATAAACCCCAGGAAGACTAGCTGCTGCCTTGGCAGGAACCAATGGGGATCCATAATAAACCTCAGGAAGAGTAGCTGCTGCCTTGGCAGGAACTAATGGGGGTCCATAATAAACCCCAGGAAGAGTAGCTGCAGCCTTGGCAGGAACTAATGGGAATCCATAATAAACCCAGGAAGAGTAGCTGCTGCCCTGGCAGAAACTAATGGGGATCCATAATAAACCACAGGAAGAGTAGCTGCTGTCTTGGCAGGAACTAATGGGGGTCAATAATAAACCCCAGGAAGAGTAGCTGCTGCCTTGGCAGGAACTAATGGGGATCCATAATAAACTCCAGGAAGAGTAGCTGCTGCCTTGGCAGGAACTAATGGGGATCCATACTAAACCACAGGAAGAGTAGCTGCTGTCTTGGCAGGAACTAATGGGGATCCATAATAAACCCCAGGAAGACTAGCTGCTGCCTTGGCAGGAACTAATGGGGATCCATAATAAACCACGGGAAGAGTAGCTGCTGTCTTGGCAGGAACTAATGGGGATCCATAATAAACCCCAGGAAGACTAGCTGCTGCCTTGGCAGGAACTAATGGGGATCCATAATAAACCCCAGGAAGTGTAGCTGCTGCCTTGGCAGGAACTAATGGGGATCCATAATAAACTCCAGGAAGAGTAGCTGCTGTCTAGGCAGGAACTAATGGGGATCCATAATAAACCCCAGGAAGACTAGCTGCTGCCTTGGCAGGAACTAATGGGGATCCATAATAAACCACGGGAAGAGTAGCTGCTGTCTTGGCAGGAACTAATGGGGATCCATAATAAACCCCAGGAAGACTAGCTGCTGCCTTGGCAGGAACTAATGGGGATCCATAATAATCCCCAGGAAGAGTAGCTGCTGCCTTGGCAGAAACTAATGGGGATCCATAATAAACCCCAGGAAGACTAGCTGCTGCCTTATCAGGAACTAATGGGGTTCCATAATAAACCTCAGGAAGAGTAGCTGCTGCCTTGGCAGGAACTAATGGGGATCCATAATAAACCCCAGGAAGACTAGCTGCTGCCTTGGCAGGAACTAATGGGGATCCATAATAAACCCCAGGAAGACTAGCTGCTGCCTTGGCAGGAACTAATGGGGATCCATAATAAACCCCAGGAAGAGTAGCTGCTGCCTTGGCAGGAACTAATGGGGATCCATAATAAACCCCAGGAAGAGTAGCTGCTGCCTTGGCAGGAACTAATGGGGATCCATAATAAACCCCAGGAAGACTAGCTGCTGCCTTGGCAGGAACTAATGGAAATCCATAATAAACCCCAGGAAGACTAACTGCTGCCTTGGCAGGAACTAATGGGGTTCCATAATAAACCTCAGGAAAAGTAGCTGCTGCCTTGGCAGGAACTAATGGGGATCCATAATAAACCCCAGGAAGACTAGCTGCTGCCTTGGCAGGAACTAATGGGGATCCATAATAAACCCCAAGAAGAGTAGCTGCTGCCTTGGCATGAACTAAAGGGGATCCATAATAAACCACAGGAAAAGTAGCTGCTGCCTTGGCAGGAACTAATGGGGATCCATAATAAACCCCAGAAAGAGTAGCTGCTGCCTTGGCAGAAACTAATGGGGGTCCATAATAAACCCCAGGAAGAGTAGCTGCTGCCTTGGCAGAAACTAATGGGGATCCATAATAAACCCCAGGAAGACTAGCTGCTGCCTTGGCAGGAACTAATGGGGATCCATAATAAACCCCAGGAAGAGTAGCTGCTGCCATGGCAGAAACTAATGGGGATCCATAATAAACCCCAGGAAGACTAGCTGCTGCCTTATAAGAAACTAATGGGGATCCATAATAAACCCCAGGAAGAGTAGCTGCTGCATTGGCAGGAACTAATGGGGTTCCATAATAAACCCCAGGAAGAGTAGTTGCTGCCTTGGCAGGAACTAATGGGGATCCATAATAAACCTCCGGAAGAGTAGCTGCTGCATTGGCAGGAACTAATGGGAATCCATAATAAACCCAGGAAGAGTAGCTGCTGCCCTGGCAGGAACTAATGGGGATCCATAATAAACCACAGGAAGAGTAGCTGCTGTCTTGGCAGAAACTAATGGGGATCCATAATAAACCCAAGGAAGAATAGCTGCTGCCTTGGCAGAAACTAATGGGGATCCATAATAAACCCCAGGAAGACTAGCTGCTGCCTTGGCAGAAACTAATGGGGATCCATAATAAACCCCAGGAAGACTAGCTGCTGCCTTGGCAGGAACTAATGGGGATCCATAATAAACCCCAGGAAGAGTAGCTGCTGCCTTGGCAGGAACTAATGGGGATCCACAATAAACCCCAGGAAGAGTAGCTGCTGCCTTGGCAGGAACTAATGTGGATCCATAATAAACCCTAGGAAGAGTAGCTGCTGCCTTGGCAGGAACTAATGGGGATCCATAATAAACCCCAGGAAGACTAGCTGCTGCCTTGGCAGGAACTAATGGAAATCCATAATAAACCCCAGGAAGACTAGCTGCTGCCTTGGCAGGAACTAATGGGGTTCCATAATAAACCTCAGGAAGAGTAGCTGCTGCCTTGGCAGGAACTAATGGGGATCCATAATAAACCCCAGGAAGACTAGCTGCTGCCTTGGCAGGAACTAATGGGGATCCATAATAAACCCCAAGAAGAGTAGCTGCTGCCTTGGCATGAACTAAAGGGGATCCATAATAAACCCCAGGAAAAGTAGCTGCAGCCTTGGCAGGAACTAATGGGGATCCATAATAAACCCCAGAAAGAGTAGCTGCTGCCTTGGCAGAACCTAATGGGGGTCCATAATAAACCCCAGGAAGAGTTGCTGCTGCCTTGGCAGAAACTAATGGGGATCCATAATAAACCCCAGGAAGACTAGCTGCTGCCTTGGCAGGAACTAATGGGGATCCATAATAAACCCCAGGAAGAGTAGCTGCTGCCATGGCAGAAACTAATGGGGATCCATAATAAACCCCAGGAAGACTAGCTGCTGCCTTATCAGGAACTAATGGGGATCCATAATAAACCCCAGGAAGAGTAGCTGCTGCCTTGGCAGAAACTAATGGGGATCCATAATAAATCCCAGGAAGACTAGCTGCTGCCTTGGCAGGAACTAATGGGGATCCATAATAAACCCCAGGAAGAATAGCTGCTGCCATGGCAGAAACTAATGGGGATCCATAATAAACCCCAGGAAGACTAGCTGCTGCCTTATCAGGAACTAATGGGGATCCATAATAAACCCCAGGAAGAGTAGCTGCTGCATTGGCAGGAACTAATGGGGTTCCATAATAAACCCCAGGAAGAGTAGTTGCTGCCTTGGCAGGAACTAATGGGGATCCATAATAAACCCCAAGAAGAGTAGCTGCTGCCTTGGCAGGAACTAATGGGGTTCCATAATAAACCCCAGGAAGAGTAGCTGCTGCCTTGGCAGGAACTAATGGGGATCCATAATAAACCCCAGGAAGAGTAGCTGCTGCCTTGGCAGGAACTAATGGGGATCCATAATAAACCCCAGAAAGACTAGCTGCTGCCTTGGCAGGAACTAATGGGGATCCATAATAAACCCCAGGAAGACTAGCTGCTGCCTTGGCAGGAACTAATGGGGATCCATAATAAACCCCAGGAAGACTAGCTGCTGCCTTGGCAGGAACCAATGGGGATCCATAATAAACCTCAGGAAGAGTAGCTGCTGCCTTGGCAGGAACTAATGGGGGTCCATAATAAACCCCAGGAAGAGTAGCTGCAGCCTTGGCAGGAACTAATGGGAATCCATAATAAACCCAGGAAGAGTAGCTGCTGCCCTGGCAGGAACTAATGGGGATCCATAATAAACCACAGGAAGAGTAGCTGCTGTCTTGGCAGGAACTAATGGGGGTCAATAATAAACCCCAGGAAGAGTAGCTGCTGCCTTGGCAGGAACTAATGGGGATCCATAATAAACTCCAGGAAGAGTAGCTGCTGCCTTGGCAGGAACTAATGGGGATCCATACTAAACCACAGGAAGAGTAGCTGCTGTCTTGGCAGGAACTAATGGGGATCCATAATAAACCCCAGGAAGACTAGCTGCTGCCTTGGCAGGAACTAATGGGGATTCATAATAAACCACGGGAAGAGTAGCTGCTGTCTTGGCAGGAACTAATGGGGATCCATAATAAACCTCAGGAAGAGTAGCTGCTGCCTTGGCAGGAACTAATGGGGGTCCATAATAAACCCCAGGAAGAGTAGCTGCAGCCTTGGCAGGAACTAATGGGAATCCATAATAAACCCAGGAAGAGTAGCTGCTGCCCTGGCAGGAACTAATGGGGATCCATAATAAACCACAGGAAGAGTAGCTGCTGTCTTGGCAGGAACTAATGGGGGTCAATAATAAACCCCAGGAAGAGTAGCTGCTGCCTTGGCAGGAACTAATGGGGATCCATAATAAACTCCAGGAAGAGTAGCTGCTGCCTTGGCAGGAACTAATGGGGATCCATACTAAACCACAGGAAGAGTAGCTGCTGTCTTGGCAGGAACTAATGGGGATCCATAATAAACCCCAGGAAGACTAGCTGCTGCCTTGGCAGGAACTAATGGGGATTCATAATAAACCACGGGAAGAGTAGCTGCTGTCTTGGCAGGAACTAATGGGGATCCATAATAAACCCCAGGAAGACTAGCTGCTGCCTTGGCAGGAACTAATGGGGATCCATAATAAACCCCAGGAAGAGTAGCTGCTGCCTTGGCAGAAACTAATGGGGATCCATAATAAACCCCAGGAAGACTAGCTGCTGCCTTATCAGGAACTAATGGGGTTCCATAATAAACCCCAGGAAGACTAGCTGCTGCCTTGGCAGGAACTAATGGGGATCCATAATAAACCCCAGGAAGAGTAGCTGCTGCCATGGCAGTAACTAATGGGGATCCATAATAAACCCCAGGAAGACTAGCTGCTGCCTTATCAGGAACTAATGGGGATCCATAATAAACCCCAGGAAGAGTAGCTGCTGCATTGGCAGGAACTAATGGGGTTCCATAATAAACCCCAGGAAGAGTAGTTGCTGCCTTGGCAGGAACTAATGGGGATCCATAATAAACCCCAAGAAGAGTAGCTGCTGCCTTGGCAGGAACTAATGGGGTTCCATAATAAACCCCAGGAAGAGTAGCTGCTGCCTTGGCAGGAACTAATGGGGATCCATAATAAACCCCAGGAAGAGTAGCTGCTGCCTTGGCAGGAACTAATGGGGATCCATAATAAACCCCAGAAAGACTAGCTGCTGCCTTGGCAGGAACTAATGGGGATCCATAATAAACCCCAGGAAGACTAGCTGCTGCCTTGGCAGGAACTAATGGGGATCCATAATAAACCCCAGGAAGACTAGCTGCTGCCTTGGCAGGAACCAATGGGGATCCATAATAAACCTCAGGAAGAGTAGCTGCTGCCTTGGCAGGAACTAATGGGGGTCCATAATAAACCCCAGGAAGAGTAGCTGCAGCCTTGGCAGGAACTAATGGGAATCCATAATAAACCCAGGAAGAGTAGCTGCTGCCCTGGCAGAAACTAATGGGGATCCATAATAAACCACAGGAAGAGTAGCTGCTGTCTTGGCAGGAACTAATGGGGGTCAATAATAAACCCCAGGAAGAGTAGCTGCTGCCTTGGCAGGAACTAATGGGGATCCATAATAAACTCCAGGAAGAGTAGCTGCTGCCTTGGCAGGAACTAATGGGGATCCATACTAAACCACAGGAAGAGTAGCTGCTGTCTTGGCAGGAACTAATGGGGATCCATAATAAACCCCAGGAAGACTAGCTGCTGCCTTGGCAGGAACTAATGGGGATCCATAATAAACCACGGGAAGAGTAGCTGCTGTCTTGGCAGGAACTAATGGGGATCCATAATAAACCCCAGGAAGACTAGCTGCTGCCTTGGCAGGAACTAATGGGGATCCATAATAAACCCCAGGAAGTGTAGCTGCTGCCTTGGCAGGAACTAATGGGGATCCATAATAAACTCCAGGAAGAGTAGCTGCTGTCTAGGCAGGAACTAATGGGGATCCATAATAAACCCCAGGAAGACTAGCTGCTGCCTTGGCAGGAACTAATGGGGATCCATAATAAACCACGGGAAGAGTAGCTGCTGTCTTGGCAGGAACTAATGGGGATCCATAATAAACCCCAGGAAGACTAGCTGCTGCCTTGGCAGGAACTAATGGGGATCCATAATAATCCCCAGGAAGAGTAGCTGCTGCCTTGGCAGAAACTAATGGGGATCCATAATAAACCCCAGGAAGACTAGCTGCTGCCTTATCAGGAACTAATGGGGTTCCATAATAAACCTCAGGAAGAGTAGCTGCTGCCTTGGCAGGAACTAATGGGGATCCATAATAAACCCCAGGAAGACTAGCTGCTGCCTTGGCAGGAACTAATGGGGATCCATAATAAACCCCAGGAAGACTAGCTGCTGCCTTGGCAGGAACTAATGGGGATCCATAATAAACCCCAGGAAGAGTAGCTGCTGCCTTGGCAGGAACTAATGGGGATCCATAATAAACCCCAGGAAGAGTAGCTGCTGCCTTGGCAGGAACTAATGGGGATCCATAATAAACCCCAGGAAGACTAGCTGCTGCCTTGGCAGGAACTAATGGAAATCCATAATAAACCCCAGGAAGACTAACTGCTGCCTTGGCAGGAACTAATGGGGTTCCATAATAAACCTCAGGAAAAGTAGCTGCTGCCTTGGCAGGAACTAATGGGGATCCATAATAAACCCCAGGAAGACTAGCTGCTGCCTTGGCAGGAACTAATGGGGATCCATAATAAACCCCAAGAAGAGTAGCTGCTGCCTTGGCATGAACTAAAGGGGATCCATAATAAACCACAGGAAAAGTAGCTGCTGCCTTGGCAGGAACTAATGGGGATCCATAATAAACCCCAGAAAGAGTAGCTGCTGCCTTGGCAGAAACTAATGGGGGTCCATAATAAACCCCAGGAAGAGTAGCTGCTGCCTTGGCAGAAACTAATGGGGATCCATAATAAACCCCAGGAAGACTAGCTGCTGCCTTGGCAGGAACTAATGGGGATCCATAATAAACCCCAGGAAGAGTAGCTGCTGCCATGGCAGAAACTAATGGGGATCCATAATAAACCCCAGGAAGACTAGCTGCTGCCTTATAAGAAACTAATGGGGATCCATAATAAACCCCAGGAAGAGTAGCTGCTGCATTGGCAGGAACTAATGGGGTTCCATAATAAACCCCAGGAAGAGTAGTTGCTGCCTTGGCAGGAACTAATGGGGATCCATAATAAACCTCCGGAAGAGTAGCTGCTGCATTGGCAGGAACTAATGGGAATCCATAATAAACCCAGGAAGAGTAGCTGCTGCCCTGGCAGGAACTAATGGGGATCCATAATAAACCACAGGAAGAGTAGCTGCTGTCTTGGCAGAAACTAATGGGGATCCATAATAAACCCAAGGAAGAATAGCTGCTGCCTTGGCAGAAACTAATGGGGATCCATAATAAACCCCAGGAAGACTAGCTGCTGCCTTGGCAGAAACTAATGGGGATCCATAATAAACCCCAGGAAGACTAGCTGCTGCCTTGGCAGGAACTAATGGGGATCCATAATAAACCCCAGGAAGAGTAGCTGCTGCCTTGGCAGGAACTAATGGGGATCCACAATAAACCCCAGGAAGAGTAGCTGCTGCCTTGGCAGGAACTAATGTGGATCCATAATAAACCCTAGGAAGAGTAGCTGCTGCCTTGGCAGGAACTAATGGGGATCCATAATAAACCCCAGGAAGACTAGCTGCTGCCTTGGCAGGAACTAATGGAAATCCATAATAAACCCCAGGAAGACTAGCTGCTGCCTTGGCAGGAACTAATGGGGTTCCATAATAAACCTCAGGAAGAGTAGCTGCTGCCTTGGCAGGAACTAATGGGGATCCATAATAAACCCCAGGAAGACTAGCTGCTGCCTTGGCAGGAACTAATGGGGATCCATAATAAACCCCAAGAAGAGTAGCTGCTGCCTTGGCATGAACTAAAGGGGATCCATAATAAACCCCAGGAAAAGTAGCTGCAGCCTTGGCAGGAACTAATGGGGATCCATAATAAACCCCAGAAAGAGTAGCTGCTGCCTTGGCAGAACCTAATGGGGGTCCATAATAAACCCCAGGAAGAGTTGCTGCTGCCTTGGCAGAAACTAATGGGGATCCATAATAAACCCCAGGAAGACTAGCTGCTGCCTTGGCAGGAACTAATGGGGATCCATAATAAACCCCAGGAAGAGTAGCTGCTGCCATGGCAGAAACTAATGGGGATCCATAATAAACCCCAGGAAGACTAGCTGCTGCCTTATCAGGAACTAATGGGGATCCATAATAAACCCCAGGAAGAGTAGCTGCTGCCTTGGCAGAAACTAATGGGGATCCATAATAAATCCCAGGAAGACTAGCTGCTGCCTTGGCAGGAACTAATGGGGATCCATAATAAACCCCAGGAAGAATAGCTGCTGCCATGGCAGAAACTAATGGGGATCCATAATAAACCCCAGGAAGACTAGCTGCTGCCTTATCAGGAACTAATGGGGATCCATAATAAACCCCAGGAAGAGTAGCTGCTGCATTGGCAGGAACTAATGGGGTTCCATAATAAACCCCAGGAAGAGTAGTTGCTGCCTTGGCAGGAACTAATGGGGATCCATAATAAACCCCAAGAAGAGTAGCTGCTGCCTTGGCAGGAACTAATGGGGTTCCATAATAAACCCCAGGAAGAGTAGCTGCTGCCTTGGCAGGAACTAATGGGGATCCATAATAAACCCCAGGAAGAGTAGCTGCTGCCTTGGCAGGAACTAATGGGGATCCATAATAAACCCCAGAAAGACTAGCTGCTGCCTTGGCAGGAACTAATGGGGATCCATAATAAACCCCAGGAAGACTAGCTGCTGCCTTGGCAGGAACTAATGGGGATCCATAATAAACCCCAGGAAGACTAGCTGCTGCCTTGGCAGGAACCAATGGGGATCCATAATAAACCTCAGGAAGAGTAGCTGCTGCCTTGGCAGGAACTAATGGGGGTCCATAATAAACCCCAGGAAGAGTAGCTGCAGCCTTGGCAGGAACTAATGGGAATCCATAATAAACCCAGGAAGAGTAGCTGCTGCCCTGGCAGGAACTAATGGGGATCCATAATAAACCACAGGAAGAGTAGCTGCTGTCTTGGCAGGAACTAATGGGGGTCAATAATAAACCCCAGGAAGAGTAGCTGCTGCCTTGGCAGGAACTAATGGGGATCCATAATAAACTCCAGGAAGAGTAGCTGCTGCCTTGGCAGGAACTAATGGGGATTCATAATAAACCACGGGAAGAGTAGCTGCTGTCTTGGCAGGAACTAATGGGGATCCATAATAAACCCCAGGAAGACTAGCTGCTGCCTTGGCAGGAACTAATGGGGATCCATAATAAACCCCAGGAAGAGTAGCTGCTGCCTTGGCAGAAACTAATGGGGATCCATAATAAACCCCAGGAAGACTAGCTGCTGCCTTATCAGGAACTAATGGGGTTCCATAATAAACCCCAGGAAGAGTAGCTGCTGCCTTGGCAGGAACTAATGGGGATCCATAATAAACCCCAGGAAGAGTAGCTGCTGCCTTGGCAGGAACTAATGGGGATCCATAATAAACCCCAGAAAGACTAGCTGCTGCCTTGGCAGGAACTAATGGGGATCCATAATAAACCCCAGGAAGACTAGCTGCTGCCTTGGCAGGAACTATTGGGAATCCATAATAAACCCAGGAAGAGTAGCTGCTGCCCTGGCAGGAACTAATGGGGATCCATAATAAACCACGGGAAGAGTAGCTGCTGTCTTGGCAGGAACTAATGGGGATCCATAATAAACCCCAGGAAGACTAGCTGCTGCCTTGGCAGGAACTAATGGGGATCCATAATAAACCCCAGGAAGAGTAGCTGCTGCCTTGGCAGAAACTAATGGGGATCCATAATAAACCCCAGGAAGACTAGCTGCTGCCTTATCAGGAACTAATGGGGTTCCATAATAAACCCCAGGAAGAGTAGCTGCTGCCTTGGCAGGAACTAATGGGGATCCATAATAAACCCCAGGAAGAGTAGCTGCTGCCTTGGCAGGAACTAATGGGGATCCATAATAAACCCCAGAAAGACTAGCTGCTGCCTTGGCAGGAACTAATGGGGATCCATAATAAACCCCAGGAAGACTAGCTGCTGCCTTGGCAGGAACTAATGGGGATCCATAATAAACCCCAGGAAGACTAGCTGCTGCCTTGGCAGGAACCAATGGGGATCCATAATAAACCTCAGGAAGAGTAGCTGCTGCCTTGGCAGGAACTAATGGGGGTCCATAATAAACCCCAGGAAGAGTAGCTGCTGCCTTGGCAGGAACTATTGGGAATCCATAATAAACCCAGGAAGAGTAGCTGCTGCCCTGGCAGGAACTAATGGGGATCCATAATAAACCACAGGAAGAGTAGCTGCTGTCTTGGCAGGAACTAATGGGGGTCAATAATAAACCCCAGGAAGAGTAGCTGCTGCCTTGGCAGGAACTAATGGGGATCCATAATAAACTCCAGGAAGACTAGCTGCTGCCTTGGCAGGAACTAATGGGGATCCATACTAAACCACAGGAAGAGTAGCTGCTGTCTTGGCAGGAACTAATGGGGATCCATAATAAACCCCAGGAAGACTAGCTGCTGCCTTATCAGGAACTAATGGGGTTCCATAATAAACCTCAGGAAGAGTAGCTGCTGCCTTGGCAGGAACTAATGGGGATCCATAATAAACCCCAGGAAGACTAGCTGCTGCCTTGGCAGGAACTAATGGGGATCCATAATAAACCCCAGGAAGAGTAGCTGCTGCCTTGGCAGGAACTAATGGGGATCCATAATAAACCCCATGAAGAGTAGCTGCTGCCTTGGCAGGAACCAATGGGGATCCATAATAAACCTCAGGAAGAGTAGCTGCTGCCTTGGCAGGAACTAATGGGGGTCCATAATAAACCCCAGGAAGAGTAGCTGCTGCCTTGGCAGGAACTAATGGGAATCCATAATAAACCCAGGAAGAGTAGCTGCTGCCCTGGCAGGAACTAATGGGGATCCATAATAAACCACAGGAAGAGTAGCTGCTGTCTTGGCAGGAACTAATGGGGGTCAATAATAAACCCCAGGAAGAGTAGCTGCTGCCTTGGCAGGAACTAATGGGGATCCATAATAAACTCCAGGAAGACTAGCTGCTGCCTTGGCAGGAACTAATGGGGATCCATACTAAACCACAGGAAGAGTAGCTGCTGTCTTGGCAGGAACTAATGGGGATCCATAATAAACCCCAGGAAGACTAGCTGCTGCCTTATCAGGAACTAATGGGGTTCCATAATAAACCTCAGGAAGAGTAGCTGCTGCCTTGGCAGGAACTAATGGGGATCCATAATAAACACCAGGAAGACTAGCTGCTGCCTTGGCAGGAACTAATGGGGATCCATAATAAACCCCAGGAAGAGTAGCTGCTGCCTTGGCAGGAACTAATGGGGATCCACAATAAACCCCAGGAAGAGTAGCTGCTGCCTTGGCAGGAACTAATGTGGATCCATAATAAACCCTAGGAAGAGTAGCTGCTGCCTTGGCAGGAACTAATGGGGATCCATAATAAACCCCAGGAAGACTAGCTGCTGCCTTGGCAGGAACTAATGGAAATCCATAATAAACCCCAGGAAGACTAGCTGCTGCCTTGGCAGGAACTAATGGGGTTCCATAATAAACCTCAGGAAGAGTAGCTGCTGCCTTGGCAGGAACAAATGGGGATCCATAATAAACTCCAGGAAGACTAGCTGCTGCCTTGGCAGGAACTAATGGGGATCCATAATAAACCCCAAGAAGAGTAGCTGCTGCCTTGGCATGAACTAAAGGGGATCCATAATAAACCCCAGGAAAAGTAGCTGCAGCCTTGGCAGGAACTAATGGGGATCCATAATAAACCCCAGAAAGAGTAGCTGCTGCCTTGGCAGAACCTAATGGGGGTCCATAATAAACCCCAGGAAGAGTTGCTGCTGCCTTGGCAGAAACTAATGGGGATCCATAATAAACCCCAGGAAGACTAGCTGCTGCCTTGGCAGGAACTAATGGGGATCCATAATAAACCCCAGGAAGAGTAGCTGCTGCCATGGCAGAAACTAATGGGGATCCATAATAAACCCCAGGAAGACTAGCTGCTGCCTTATCAGGAACTAATGGGGATCCATAATAAACCCCAGGAAGAGTAGCTGCTGCCTTGGCAGAAACTAATGGGGATCCATAATAAATCCCAGGAAGACTAGCTGCTGCCTTGGCAGGAACTAATGGGGATCCATAATAAACCCCAGGAAGAATAGCTGCTGCCATGGCAGAAACTAATGGGGATCCATAATAAACCCCAGGAAGACTAGCTGCTGCCTTATCAGGAACTAATGGGGATCCATAATAAACCCCAGGAAGAGTAGCTGCTGCATTGGCAGGAACTAATGGGGTTCCATAATAAACCCCAGGAAGAGTAGTTGCTGCCTTGGCAGGAACTAATGGGGATCCATAATAAACCCCAAGAAGAGTAGCTGCTGCCTTGGCAGGAACTAATGGGGTTCCATAATAAACCCCAGGAAGAGTAGCTGCTGCCTTGGCAGGAACTAATGGGGATCCATAATAAACCCCAGGAAGAGTAGCTGCTGCCTTGGCAGGAACTAATGGGGATCCATAATAAACCCCAGAAAGACTAGCTGCTGCCTTGGCAGGAACTAATGGGGATCCATAATAAACCCCAGGAAGACTAGCTGCTGCCTTGGCAGGAACTAATGGGGATCCATAATAAACCCCAGGAAGACTAGCTGCTGCCTTGGCAGGAACCAATGGGGATCCATAATAAACCTCAGGAAGAGTAGCTGCTGCCTTGGCAGGAACTAATGGGGGTCCATAATAAACCCCAGGAAGAGTAGCTGCAGCCTTGGCAGGAACTAATGGGAATCCATAATAAACCCAGGAAGAGTAGCTGCTGCCCTGGCAGGAACTAATGGGGATCCATAATAAACCACAGGAAGAGTAGCTGCTGTCTTGGCAGGAACTAATGGGGGTCAATAATAAACCCCAGGAAGAGTAGCTGCTGCCTTGGCAGGAAAAAATGGGGATCCATAATAAACTCCAGGAAGAGTAGCTGCTGCCTTGGCAGGAACTAATGGGGATCCATACTAAACCACAGGAAGAGTAGCTGCTGTCTTGGCAGGAACTAATGGGGATCCATAATAAACCCCAGGAAGACTAGCTGCTGCCTTGGCAGGAACTAATGGGGATTCATAATAAACCACGGGAAGAGTAGCTGCTGTCTTGGCAGGAACTAATGGGGATCCATAATAAACCCCAGGAAGACTAGCTGCTGCCTTGGCAGGAACTAATGGGGATCCATAATAAACCCCAGGAAGAGTAGCTGCTGCCTTGGCAGAAACTAATGGGGATCCATAATAAACCCCAGGAAGACTAGCTGCTGCCTTATCAGGAACTAATGGGGTTCCATAATAAACCCCAGGAAGACTAGCTGCTGCCTTGGCAGGAACTAATGGGGATCCATAATAAACCCCAGGAAGAGTAGCTGCTGCCATGGCAGAAACTAATGGGGATCCATAATAAACCCCAGGAAGACTAGCTGCTGCCTTATCAGGAACTAATGGGGATCCATAATAAACCCCAGGAAGAGTAGCTGCTGCATTGGCAGGAACTAATGGGGTTCCATAATAAACCCCAGGAAGAGTAGCTGCTGCCTTGGCAGAAACTAATGGGGATCCATAATAAACCCCAGGAAGACTAGCTGCTGCCTTATCAGGAACTAATGGGGTTCCATAATAAACCCCAGGAAGACTAGCTGCTGCCTTGGCAGGAACTAATGGGGATCCATAATAAACCCCAGGAAGAGTAGCTGCTGCCATGGCAGAAACTAATGGGGATCCATAATAAACCCCAGGAAGACTAGCTGCTGCCTTATCAGGAACTAATGGGGATCCATAATAAACCCCAGGAAGAGTAGCTGCTGCATTGGCAGGAACTAATGGGGTTCCATAATAAACCCCAGGAAGAGTAGTTGCTGCCTTGGCAGGAACTAATGGGGATCCATAATAAACCCCAAGAAGAGTAGCTGCTGCCTTGGCAGGAACTAATGGGGTTCCATAATAAACCCCAGGAAGAGTAGCTGCTGCCTTGGCAGGAACTAATGGGGATCCATAATAAACCCCAGGAAGAGTAGCTGCTGCCTTGGCAGGAACTAATGGGGATCCATAATAAACCCCAGAAAGACTAGCTGCTGCCTTGGCAGGAACTAATGGGGATCCATAATAAACCCCAGGAAGACTAGCTGCTGCCTTGGCAGGAACTAATGGGGATCCATAATAAACCCCAGGAAGACTAGCTGCTGCCTTGGCAGGAACCAATGGGGATCCATAATAAACCTCAGGAAGAGTAGCTGCTGCCTTGGCAGGAACTAATGGGGGTCCATAATAAACCCCAGGAAGAGTAGCTGCAGCCTTGGCAGGAACTAATGGGAATCCATAATAAACCCAGGAAGAGTAGCTGCTGCCCTGGCAGAAACTAATGGGGATCCATAATAAACCACAGGAAGAGTAGCTGCTGTCTTGGCAGGAACTAATGGGGGTCAATAATAAACCCCAGGAAGAGTAGCTGCTGCCTTGGCAGGAACTAATGGGGATCCATAATAAACTCCAGGAAGAGTAGCTGCTGCCTTGGCAGGAACTAATGGGGATCCATACTAAACCACAGGAAGAGTAGCTGCTGTCTTGGCAGGAACTAATGGGGATCCATAATAAACCCCAGGAAGACTAGCTGCTGTCTTGGCAGGAACTAATGGGGATCCATAATAAACCACGGGAAGAGTAGCTGCTGTCTTGGCAGGAACTAATGGGGATCCATAATAAACCCCAGGAAGACTAGCTGCTGCCTTGGCAGGAACTAATGGGGATCCATAATAAACCCCAGGAAGTGTAGCTGCTGCCTTGGCAGGAACTAATGGGGATCCATAATAAACTCCAGGAAGAGTAGCTGCTGCCTTGGCAGGAACTAATGGGGATCCATACTAAACCACAGGAAGAGTAGCTGCTGTCTAGGCAGGAACTAATGGGGATCCATAATAAACCCCAGGAAGACTAGCTGCTGCCTTGGCAGGAACTAATGGGGATCCATAATAAACCACGGGAAGAGTAGCTGCTGTCTTGGCAGGAACTAATGGGGATCCATAATAAACCCCAGGAAGACTAGCTGCTGCCTTGGCAGGAACTAATGGGGATCCATAATAATCCCCAGGAAGAGTAGCTGCTGCCTTGGCAGAAACTAATGGGGATCCATAATAAACCCCAGGAAGACTAGCTGCTGCCTTATCAGGAACTAATGGGGTTCCATAATAAACCTCAGGAAGAGTAGCTGCTGCCTTGGCAGGAACTAATGGGGATCCATAATAAACCCCAGGAAGACTAGCTGCTGCCTTGGCAGGAACTAATGGGGATCCATAATAAACCCCAGGAAGACTAGCTGCTGCCTTGGCAGGAACTAATGGGGATCCATAATAAACCCCAGGAAGAGTAGCTGCTGCCTTGGCAGGAACTAATGGGGATCCATAATAAACCCCAGGAAGAGTAGCTGCTGCCTTGGCAGGAACTAATGGGGATCCATAATAAACCCCAGGAAGACTAGCTGCTGCCTTGGCAGGAACTAATGGAAATCCATAATAAACCCCAGGAAGACTAACTGCTGCCTTGGCAGGAACTAATGGGGTTCCATAATAAACCTCAGGAAAAGTAGCTGCTGCCTTGGCAGGAACTAATGGGGATCCATAATAAACCCCAGGAAGACTAGCTGCTGCCTTGGCAGGAACTAATGGGGATCCATAATAAACCCCAAGAAGAGTAGCTGCTGCCTTGGCATGAACTAAAGGGGATCCATAATAAACCACAGGAAAAGTAGCTGCTGCCTTGGCAGGAACTAATGGGGATCCATAATAAACCCCAGAAAGAGTAGCTGCTGCCTTGGCAGAAACTAATGGGGGTCCATAATAAACCCCAGGAAGAGTAGCTGCTGCCTTGGCAGAAACTAATGGGGATCCATAATAAACCCCAGGAAGACTAGCTGCTGCCTTGGCAGGAACTAATGGGGATCCATAATAAACCCCAGGAAGAGTAGCTGCTGCCATGGCAGAAACTAATGGGGATCCATAATAAACCCCAGGAAGACTAGCTGCTGCCTTATAAGAAACTAATGGGGATCCATAATAAACCCCAGGAAGAGTAGCTGCTGCATTGGCAGGAACTAATGGGGTTCCATAATAAACCCCAGGAAGAGTAGTTGCTGCCTTGGCAGGAACTAATGGGGATCCATAATAAACCTCCGGAAGAGTAGCTGCTGCATTGGCAGGAACTAATGGGAATCCATAATAAACCCAGGAAGAGTAGCTGCTGCCCTGGCAGGAACTAATGGGGATCCATAATAAACCACAGGAAGAGTAGCTGCTGTCTTGGCAGAAACTAATGGGGATCCATAATAAACCCCAGGAAGAATAGCTGCTGCCTTGGCAGAAACTAATGGGGATCCATAATAAACCCCAGGAAGAGTAGCTGCTGCCTTGGCAGAAACTAATGGGGATCCATAATAAACCCCAGGAAGAGTAGCTGGTGCCTTGGCAGGAACTAATGGGGGTCCATAATAAACCCCAGGAAGAGTAGCTGCTGCCTTGGCAGAAACTAATGGGGATCCATAATAAACCCCAGGAAGACTAGCTGCTGCCTTGGCAGGAACTAATGGGGATCCATAATAAACCCCAGAAAGAGTAGCTGCTGCCTTAGCAGAAACTAATGGGGGTCCATAATAAACCCCAGGAAGAGTAGCTGCTGCCTTGGCAGAAACTAATGAGGATCCATAATAAACCCCAGGAAGACTAGCTGCTGCCTTGGCAGGAACTAATGGGGATCCATAATAAACCCCAGGAAGAGTAGCTGCTGCCATGGCAGAAACTAATGGGGATCCATAATAAACCCCAGGAAGTCTAGCTGCTGCCTTATCAGGAACTAATGGGGATCCATAATAAACCCCAGGAAGAGTAGCTGCTGCATTGGCAGGAACTAATGGGGTTCCATAATAAACCCCAGGAAGAGTGGTTGCTGCCTTGGCAGGAACTAATGGGGATCCATAATAAACCCCAGGAAGAGTAGCTGCTGCCTTGGCAGGAACTAATGGGGATCCATAATAAACCCCAGGAAGAGTAGCTGCTGCCTTGGCAGAAACTAATGGGGATCCATAATAAACCCCAGGAAGACTAGCTGCTGCCTTGGCAGGAACTAATGGGGATCCATAATAAACCCCAGGAAGAGTAGCTGCTGCCATGGCAGAAACTAATGGGGATCCATAATAAACCCCAGGAAGACTAGCTGCTGCCTTATAAGAAACTAATGGGGATCCATAATAAACCCCAGGAAGAGTAGCTGCTGCATTGGCAGGAACTAATGGGGTTCCATAATAAACCCCAGGAAGAGTAGTTGCTGCCTTGGCAGGAACTAATGGGGATCCATAATAAACCTCCGGAAGAGTAGCTGCTGCATTGGCAGGAACTAATGGGAATCCATAATAAACCCAGGAAGAGTAGCTGCTGCCCTGGCAGGAACTAATGGGGATCCATAATAAACCACAGGAAGAGTAGCTGCTGTCTTGGCAGAAACTAATGGGGATCCATAATAAACCCCAGGAAGAATAGCTGCTGCCTTGGCAGAAACTAATGGGGATCCATAATAAACCCCAGGAAGAGTAGCTGCTGCCTTGGCAGAAACTAATGGGGATCCATAATAAACCCCAGGAAGAGTAGCTGGTGCCTTGGCAGGAACTAATGGGGGTCCATAATAAACCCCAGGAAGAGTAGCTGCTGCCTTGGCAGAAACTAATGGGGATCCATAATAAACCCCAGGAAGACTAGCTGCTGCCTTGGCAGGAACTAATGGGGATCCATAATAAACCCCAGAAAGAGTAGCTGCTGCCTTAGCAGAAACTAATGGGGGTCCATAATAAACCCCAGGAAGAGTAGCTGCTGCCTTGGCAGAAACTAATGAGGATCCATAATAAACCCCAGGAAGACTAGCTGCTGCCTTGGCAGGAACTAATGGGGATCCATAATAAACCCCAGGAAGAGTAGCTGCTGCCATGGCAGAAACTAATGGGGATCCATAATAAACCCCAGGAAGTCTAGCTGCTGCCTTATCAGGAACTAATGGGGATCCATAATAAACCCCAGGAAGAGTAGCTGCTGCATTGGCAGGAACTAATGGGGTTCCATAATAAACCCCAGGAAGAGTGGTTGCTGCCTTGGCAGGAACTAATGGGGATCCATAATAAACCCCAGGAAGAGTAGCTGCTGCCTTGGCAGGAACTAATGGGGATCCATAATAAACCCTAGAAAGACTAGCTGCTGCCTTGGCAGGAACTAATGGGGATCCATAATAAAACCCAGGAAGACTAGCTGCTGCCTTGGCAGGAACTAATGGGGATCCATAATAAACCCCAGGAAGACTAGCTGCTGCCTTGGCAGGAACCAATGGGGATCCATAATAAACCTCAGGAAGAGTAGCTGCTGCCTTGGCAGGAACTAATGGGGGTCCATAATAAACCCCAGGAAGAGTAGCTGCTGCCTTGGCAGGAACTAATGGGAATCCATAATAAACCCAGGAAGAGTAGCTGCTGCCCTGGCAGGAACTAATGGGGATCCATAATAAACCACAGGAAGAGTAGCTGCTGCCTTGGCAGGAACTAATGGGGGTCCATAATAAACCCTAGAAAGACTAGCTGCTGCCTTGGCAGGAACTAATGGGGATCCATAATAAAACCCAGGAAGACTAGCTGCTGCCTTGGCAGGAACTAATGGGGATCCATAATAAACCCCAGGAAGACTAGCTGCTGCCTTGGCAGGAACCAATGGGGATCCATAATAAACCTCAGGAAGAGTAGCTGCTGCCTTGGCAGGAACTAATGGGGGTCCATAATAAACCCCAGGAAGAGTAGCTGCTGCCTTGGCAGGAACTAATGGGAATCCATAATAAACCCAGGAAGAGTAGCTGCTGCCCTGGCAGGAACTAATGGGGATCCATAATAAACCACAGGAAGAGTAGCTGCTGCCTTGGCAGGAACTAATGGGGGTCCATAATAAACCCTAGAAAGACTAGCTGCTGCCTTGGCAGGAACTAATGGGGATCCATAATAAAACCCAGGAAGACTAGCTGCTGCCTTGGCAGGAACTAATGGGGATCCATAATAAACCCCAGGAAGACTAGCTGCTGCCTTGGCAGGAACCAATGGGGATCCATAATAAACCTCAGGAAGAGTAGCTGCTGCCTTGGCAGGAACTAATGGGGGTCCATAATAAACCCCAGGAAGAGTAGCTGCTGCCTTGGCAGGAACTAATGGGAATCCATAATAACCCAGGAAGAGTAGCTGCTGCCCTGGCAGGAACTAATGGGGATCCATAATAAACCACAGGAAGAGTAGCTGCTGTCTTGGCAGGAACTAATGGGGGTCCATAATAAACCCCAGGAAGAGTAGCTGCTGCCTTATCAGGAACTAATGGGGTTCCATAATAAACCTCAGGAAGAGTAGCTGCTGCCTTGGCAGGAACTAATGGGGATCCATAATAAACCCCAGGAAGACTAGCTGCTGCCTTGGCAGGAACTAATGGGGATCCATAATAAACCCCAGGAAGAGTAGCTGCTGCCTTGGCAGGAACTAATGGGGATCCATAATAAACCCCAGGAAGAGTAGCTGGTGCCTTGGCAGGAACTAATGGGGATCCATAATAAACCCCAGGAAGACTAGCTGCTGCCTTGGCAGGAACTAATGGGGATCCATAATAAACCCCAGGAAGAGTAGCTGCTGCCTTGGCAGAAACTAATGGGGATCCATAATAAACCCCAGGAAGACTAGCTGCTGCCTTATCAGGAACTAATGGGGTTCCATAATAAACCCCAGGAAGAGTAGCTGCTGCCTTGGCAGGAACTAATGGGGATCCATAATAAACCCCAGGAAGACTAGCTGCTGCCTTGGCAGGAACTAATGGGGATCCATAATAAACCCCAGGAAGAGTAGCTGCTGCCTTGGCAGGAACTAATGTGGATTCATAATAAACCCTAGGAAGAGTAGCTGCTGCCTTGGCAGGAACTAATGGGGATCCATAATAAACCCCAGGAAGACTAGCTGCTGCCTTGGCAGGAACTAATGGGGATCCATAATAAACCCCAGGAAGACTAGCTGCTGCCTTGGCAGGAACTAATGGGGATCCATAATAAACCCCAGGAAGAGTAGCTGCTGCCTTGGCAGGAACTAATGGGGATCCATAATAAACCCTAGAAAGACTAGCTGCTGCCTTGGCAGGAACTAATGGGGATCCATAATAAAACCCAGGAAGACTAGCTGCTGCCTTGGCAGGAACTAATGGGGATCCATAATAAACCTCAGGAAGAGTAGCTGCTGCCTTGGCAGGAACTAATGGGGGTCCATAATAAACCCCAGGAAGAGTAGCTGCTGCCTTGGCAGGAACTAATGGGAATCCATAATAAACCCAGGAAGAGTAGCTGCTGCCCTGGCAGGAACTAATGGGGATCCATAATAAACCACAGGAAGAGTAGCTGCTGCCTTGGCAGGAACTAATGGGGGTCCATAATAAACCCTAGAAAGACTAGCTGCTGCCTTGGCAGGAACTAATGGGGATCCATAATAAAACCCAGGAAGACTAGCTGCTGCCTTGGCAGGAACTAATGGGGATCCATAATAAACCCCAGGAAGACTAGCTGCTGCCTTGGCAGGAACCAATGGGGATCCATAATAAACCTCAGGAAGAGTAGCTGCTGCCTTGGCAGGAACTAATGGGGGTCCATAATAAACCCCAGGAAGAGTAGCTGCTGCCTTGGCAGGAACTAATGGGAATCCATAATAACCCAGGAAGAGTAGCTGCTGCCCTGGCAGGAACTAATGGGGATCCATAATAAACCACAGGAAGAGTAGCTGCTGTCTTGGCAGGAACTAATGGGGGTCCATAATAAACCCCAGGAAGAGTAGCTGCTGCCTTATCAGGAACTAATGGGGTTCCATAATAAACCTCAGGAAGAGTAGCTGCTGCCTTGGCAGGAACTAATGGGGATCCATAATAAACCCCAGGAAGACTAGCTGCTGCCTTGGCAGGAACTAATGGGGATCCATAATAAACCCCAGGAAGAGTAGCTGCTGCCTTGGCAGGAACTAATGGGGATCCATAATAAACCCCAGGAAGAGTAGCTGGTGCCTTGGCAGGAACTAATGGGGATCCATAATAAACCCCAGGAAGACTAGCTGCTGCCTTGGCAGGAACTAATGGGGATCCATAATAAACCCCAGGAAGAGTAGCTGCTGCCTTGGCAGAAACTAATGGGGATCCATAATAAACCCCAGGAAGACTAGCTGCTGCCTTATCAGGAACTAATGGGGTTCCATAATAAACCCCAGGAAGAGTAGCTGCTGCCTTGGCAGGAACTAATGGGGATCCATAATAAACCCCAGGAAGACTAGCTGCTGCCTTGGCAGGAACTAATGGGGATCCATAATAAACCCCAGGAAGAGTAGCTGCTGCCTTGGCAGGAACTAATGTGGATTCATAATAAACCCTAGGAAGAGTAGCTGCTGCCTTGGCAGGAACTAATGGGGATCCATAATAAACCCCAGGAAGACTAGCTGCTGCCTTGGCAGGAACTAATGGGGATCCATAATAAACCCCAGGAAGACTAGCTGCTGCCTTGGCAGGAACTAATGGGGATCCATAATAAACCCCAGGAAGAGTAGCTGGTGCCTTGGCAGGAACTAATGGGGGTCCATAATAAACCCCAGGAAGAGTAGCTGCTGCCTTGGCAGAAACTAATGGGGATCCATAATAAACCCCAGGAAGACTAGCTGCTGCCTTGGCAGGAACTAATGGGGATCCATAATAAACCCCAGAAAGAGTAGCTGCTGCCTTAGCAGAAACTAATGGGGGTCCATAATAAACCCCAGGAAGAGTAGCTGCTGCCTTGGCAGAAACTAATGGGGATCCATAATAAACCCCAGGAAGACTAGCTGCTGCCTTGGCAGGAACTAATGGGGATCCATAATAAACCCCAGGAAGAGTAGCTGCTGCCATGGCAGAAACTAATGGGGATCCATAATAAACCCCAGGAAGTCTAGCTGCTGCCTTATCAGGAACTAATGGGGATCCATAATAAACCCCAGGAAGAGTAGCTGCTGCATTGGCAGGAACTAATGGGGTTCCATAATAAACCCCAGGAAGAGTGGTTGCTGCCTTGGCAGGAACTAATGGGGATCCATAATAAACCCCAGGAAGAGTAGCTGCTGCCTTGGCAGGAACTAATGGGGATCCATAATAAACCCTAGAAAGACTAGCTGCTGCCTTGGCAGGAACTAATGGGGATCCATAATAAAACCCAGGAAGACTAGCTGCTGCCTTGGCAGGAACTAATGGGGATCCATAATAAACCCCAGGAAGACTAGCTGCTGCCTTGGCAGGAACCAATGGGGATCCATAATAAACCTCAGGAAGAGTAGCTGCTGCCTTGGCAGGAACTAATGGGGGTCCATAATAAACCCCAGGAAGAGTAGCTGCTGCCTTGGCAGGAACTAATGGGAATCCATAATAAACCCAGGAAGAGTAGCTGCTGCCCTGGCAGGAACTAATGGGGATCCATAATAAACCACAGGAAGAGTAGCTGCTGCCTTGGCAGGAACTAATGGGGGTCCATAATAAACCCTAGAAAGACTAGCTGCTGCCTTGGCAGGAACTAATGGGGATCCATAATAAAACCCAGGAAGACTAGCTGCTGCCTTGGCAGGAACTAATGGGGATCCATAATAAACCCCAGGAAGACTAGCTGCTGCCTTGGCAGGAACCAATGGGGATCCATAATAAACCTCAGGAAGAGTAGCTGCTGCCTTGGCAGGAACTAATGGGGGTCCATAATAAACCCCAGGAAGAGTAGCTGCTGCCTTGGCAGGAACTAATGGGAATCCATAATAAACCCAGGAAGAGTAGCTGCTGCCCTGGCAGGAACTAATGGGGATCCATAATAAACCACAGGAAGAGTAGCTGCTGCCTTGGCAGGAACTAATAGGGGTCCATAATAAACCCTAGAAAGACTAGCTGCTGCCTTGGCAGGAACTAATGGGGATCCATAATAAAACCCAGGAAGACTAGCTGCTGCCTTGGCAGGAACTAATGGGGATCCATAATAAACCCCAGGAAGACTAGCTGCTGCCTTGGCAGGAACCAATGGGGATCCATAATAAACCTCAGGAAGAGTAGCTGCTGCCTTGGCAGGAACTAATGGGGGTCCATAATAAACCCCAGGAAGAGTAGCTGCTGCCTTGGCAGGAACTAATGGGAATCCATAATAACCCAGGAAGAGTAGCTGCTGCCCTGGCAGGAACTAATGGGGATCCATAATAAACCACAGGAAGAGTAGCTGCTGTCTTGGCAGGAACTAATGGGGGTCCATAATAAACCCCAGGAAGAGTAGCTGCTGCCTTATCAGGAACTAATGGGGTTCCATAATAAACCTCAGGAAGAGTAGCTGCTGCCTTGGCAGGAACTAATGGGGATCCATAATAAACCCCAGGAAGACTAGCTGCTGCCTTGGCAGGAACTAATGGGGATCCATAATAAACCCCAGGAAGAGTAGCTGCTGCCTTGGCAGGAACTAATGGGGATCCATAATAAACCCCAGGAAGAGTAGCTGGTGCCTTGGCAGGAACTAATGGGGATCCATAATAAACCCCAGGAAGACTAGCTGCTGCCTTGGCAGGAACTAATGGGGATCCATAATAAACCCCAGGAAGAGTAGCTGCTGCCTTGGCAGAAACTAATGGGGATCCATAATAAACCCCAGAAAGAGTAGCTGCTGCCTTAGCAGAAACTAATGGGGGTCCATAATAAACCCCAGGAAGAGTAGCTGCTGCCTTGGCAGAAACTAATGGGGATCCATAATAAACCCCAGGAAGACTAGCTGCTGCCTTGGCAGGAACTAATGGGGATCCATAATAAACCCCAGGAAGAGTAGCTGCTGCCATGGCAGAAACTAATGGGGATCCATAATAAACCCCAGGAAGTCTAGCTGCTGCCTTATCAGGAACTAATGGGGATCCATAATAAACCCCAGGAAGAGTAGCTGCTGCATTGGCAGGAACTAATGGGGTTCCATAATAAACCCCAAGAAGAGTGGTTGCTGCCTTGGCAGGAACTAATGGGGATCCATAATAAACCCCAGGAAGAGTAGCTGCTGCCTTGGCAGGAACTAATGGGGATCCATAATAAACCCCAGGAAGACTAGCTGCTGCCTTGGCAGGAACCAATGGGGATCCATAATAAACCTCAGGAAGAGTAGCTGCTGCCTTGGCAGGAACTAATGGGGGTCCATAATAAACCCCAGGAAGAGTAGCTGCTGCCTTGGCAGGAACTAATGGGAATCCATAATAAACCCAGGAAGAGTAGCTGCTGCCCTGGCAGGAACTAATGGGGATCCATAATAAACCACAGGAAGAGTAGCTGCTGCCTTGGCAGGAACTAATGGGGGTCCATAATAAACCCTAGAAAGACTAGCTGCTGCCTTGGCAGGAACTAATGGGGATCCATAATAAAACCCAGGAAGACTAGCTGCTGCCTTGGCAGGAACTAATGGGGATCCATAATAAACCCCAGGAAGACTAGCTGCTGCCTTGGCAGGAACCAATGGGGATCCATAATAAACCTCAGGAAGAGTAGCTGCTGCCTTGGCAGGAACTAATGGGGGTCCATAATAAACCCCAGGAAGAGTAGCTGCTGCCTTGGCAGGAACTAATGGGAATCCATAATAAACCCAGGAAGAGTAGCTGCTGCCCTGGCAGGAACTAATGGGGATCCATAATAAACCACAGGAAGAGTAGCTGCTGCCTTGGCAGGAACTAATGGGGGTCCATAATAAACCCTAGAAAGACTAGCTGCTGCCTTGGCAGGAACTAATGGGGATCCATAATAAAACCCAGGAAGACTAGCTGCTGCCTTGGCAGGAACTAATGGGGATCCATAATAAACCCCAGGAAGACTAGCTGCTGCCTTGGCAGGAACCAATGGGGATCCATAATAAACCTCAGGAAGAGTAGCTGCTGCCTTGGCAGGAACTAATGGGGGTCCATAATAAACCCCAGGAAGAGTAGCTGCTGCCTTGGCAGGAACTAATGGGAATCCATAATAACCCAGGAAGAGTAGCTGCTGCCCTGGCAGGAACTAATGGGGATCCATAATAAACCACAGGAAGAGTAGCTGCTGTCTTGGCAGGAACTAATGGGGGTCCATAATAAACCCCAGGAAGAGTAGCTGCTGCCTTATCAGGAACTAATGGGGTTCCATAATAAACCTCAGGAAGAGTAGCTGCTGCCTTGGCAGGAACTAATGGGGATCCATAATAAACCCCAGGAAGACTAGCTGCTGCCTTGGCAGGAACTAATGGGGATCCATAATAAACCCCAGGAAGAGTAGCTGCTGCCTTGGCAGGAACTAATGGGGATCCATAATAAACCCCAGGAAGAGTAGCTGGTGCCTTGGCAGGAACTAATGGGGATCCATAATAAACCCCAGGAAGACTAGCTGCTGCCTTGGCAGGAACTAATGGGGATCCATAATAAACCCCAGGAAGAGTAGCTGCTGCCTTGGCAGAAACTAATGGGGATCCATAATAAACCCCAGGAAGACTAGCTGCTGCCTTATCAGGAACTAATGGGGTTCCATAATAAACCCCAGGAAGAGTAGCTGCTGCCTTGGCAGGAACTAATGGGGATCCATAATAAACCCCAGGAAGACTAGCTGCTGCCTTGGCAGCAACTAATGGGGATCCATAATAAACCCCAGGAAGAGTAGCTGCTGCCTTGGCAGGAACTAATGTGGATTCATAATAAACCCTAGGAAGAGTAGCTGCTGCCTTGGCAGGAACTAATGGGGATCCATAATAAACCCCAGGAAGACTAGCTGCTGCCTTGGCAGGAACTAATGGGGATCCATAATAAACCCCAGGAAGACTAGCTGCTGCCTTGGCAGGAACTAATGGGGATCCATAATAAACCCCAGGAAGAGTAGCTGCTGCCTTGGCAGGAACTAATGGGGATCCATAATAAACCCTAGAAAGACTAGCTGCTGCCTTGGCAGGAACTAATGGGGATCCATAATAAAACCCAGGAAGACTAGCTGCTGCCTTGGCAGGAACTAATGGGGATCCATAATAAACCCCAGGAAGACTAGCTGCTGCCTTGGCAGGAACCAATGGGGATCCATAATAAACCCCAGGAAGAGTAGCTGCTGCCTTGGCAGGAACTAATGGGGGTCCATAATAAACCCCAGGAAGAGTAGCTGCTGCCTTGGCAGGAACTAATGGGAATCCATAATAAACCCAGGAAGAGTAGCTGCTGCCCTGGCAGGAACTAATGGGGATCCATAATAAACCACAGGAAGAGTAGCTGCTGCCTTGGCAGGAACTAATGGGGGTCCATAATAAACCCTAGAAAGACTAGCTGCTGCCTTGGCAGGAACTAATGGGGATCCATAATAAAACCCAGGAAGACTAGCTGCTGCCTTGGCAGGAACTAATGGGGATCCATAATAAACCCCAGGAAGACTAGCTGCTGCCTTGGCAGGAACCAATGGGGATCCATAATAAACCTCAGGAAGAGTAGCTGCTGCCTTGGCAGGAACTAATGGGGGTCCATAATAAACCCCAGGAAGAGTAGCTGCTGCCTTGGCAGGAACTAATGGGAATCCATAATAACCCAGGAAGAGTAGCTGCTGCCCTGGCAGGAACTAATGGGGATCCATAATAAACCACAGGAAGAGTAGCTGCTGTCTTGGCAGGAACTAATGGGGGTCCATAATAAACCCCAGGAAGAGTAGCTGCTGCCTTATCAGGAACTAATGGGGTTCCATAATAAACCTCAGGAAGAGTAGCTGCTGCCTTGGCAGGAACTAATGGGGATCCATAATAAACCCCAGGAAGACTAGCTGCTGCCTTGGCAGGAACTAATGGGGATCCATAATAAACCCCAGGAAGAGTAGCTGCTGCCTTGGCAGGAACTAATGGGGATCCATAATAAACCCCAGGAAGAGTAGCTGGTGCCTTGGCAGGAACTAATGGGGATCCATAATAAACCCCAGGAAGACTAGCTGCTGCCTTGGCAGGAACTAATGGGGATCCATAATAAACCCCAGGAAGAGTAGCTGCTGCCTTGGCAGAAACTAATGGGGATCCATAATAAACCCCAGGAAGACTAGCTGCTGCCTTATCAGGAACTAATGGGGTTCCATAATAAACCCCAGGAAGAGTAGCTGCTGCCTTGGCAGGAACTAATGGGGATCCATAATAAACCCCAGGAAGACTAGCTGCTGCCTTGGCAGGAACTAATGGGGATCCATAATAAACCCCAGGAAGAGTAGCTGCTGCCTTGGCAGGAACTAATGTGGATTCATAATAAACCCTAGGAAGAGTAGCTGCTGCCTTGGCAGGAACTAATGGGGATCCATAATAAACCCCAGGAAGACTAGCTGCTGCCTTGGCAGGAACTAATGGGGATCCATAATAAACCCCAGGAAGACTAGCTGCTGCCTTGGCAGGAACTAATGGGGATCCATAATAAACCCCAGGAAGAGTTGCTGCTGCCTTGGCAGAAACTAATGGGGATCCATAATGAACCCCAGGAAGACTAGCTGCTGCCTTATCAGGAACTAATGGGGTTCCATAATAAACCCCAGGAAGAGTAGCTGCTGCCTTGGCAGGAACTAATGGGGATCCATAATAAACCCCAGGAAGACTAGCTGCTGCCTTGGCAGGAACTAATGGGGATCCATAATAAACCCCAGGAAGAGTAGCTGCTGCCTTGGCAGGAACTAATGTGGATCCATAATAAACCCTAGGAAGAGTAGCTGCTGCCTTGGCAGGAACTAATGGGGATCCATAATAAACCCCAGGAAGACTAGCTGCTGCCTTGGCAGGAACTAATGGGGATCCATAATAAACCCCAGGAAGAGTAGCTGCTGCCATGGCAGAAACTAATGGGGATCCATAATAATCCCCAGGAAGACTAGCTGCTGCCTTATCAGGAACTAATGGGGATCCATAATAAACCCCAGGAAGAGTAGCTGCTGCCTTGGCAGGAACTAATGGGGATCCATAATAAACTCCAGGAAGAGTAGCTGCTGCCTTGGCAGGAACTAATGGGGATCCATACTAAACCACAGGAAGAGTAGCTGCTGTCTTGGCAGGAACTAATGGGGATCCATAATAAACCCCAGGAAGACTAGCTGCTGCCTTGGCAGGAACTAATGGGGATCCATAATAAACCACGGGAAGAGTAGCTGCTGCCTTGGCAGGAACTAATGGGGATCCATAATAAACCCCAGGAAGACTAGCTGCTGCCTTGGCAGGAACTAATGGGGATCCATAATAAACCCCAGGAAGAGTAGCTGCTGCCTTGGCAGAAACTAATGGGGATCCATAACAAACCCCAGGAAGACTAGCTGCTGCCTTATCAGGAACTAATGGGGTTACATAAGAAACCTCAGGAAGAGTAGCTGCTGCCTTGGCAGGAACTAATGGGGATCCATAATAAACCCCAGGAAGACTAGCTGCTGCCTTGGCAGGAACTAATGGGGATCCATAATAAACCCCAGGAAGAGTAGCTGCTGCCTTGGCAGGAACTAATGGGGATCCATAATAAACCCCATGAAGAGTAGCTGCTGCCTTGGCAGGAACTAATGTGGATCCATAATAAACCCTAGGAAGAGTAGCTGCTGCCTTGGCAGGAACTAATGGGGATCCATAATAAACCCCAGGAAGACTAGCTGCTGCATTGGCAGAAACTAATGGGGATCCATAATAAACCACAGGAAGACTAGCTGCTGCCTTATCAGGAACTAATGGGGTTACATAAGAAACCTCAGGAAGAGTAGCTGCTGCCTTGGCAGGAACTAATGGGGATCCATAATAAACCCCAGGAAGACTAGCTGCTGCCTTGGCAGGAACTAATGGGGATCCATAATAAACCCCAGGAAGAGTAGCTGCTGCCTTGGCAGGAACTAATGGGGATCCATAATAAACCCCATGAAGAGTAGCTGCTGCCTTGGCAGGAACTAATGTGGATCCATAATAAATCCTAGGAAGAGTAGCTGCTGCCTTGGCAGGAACTAATGGGGATCCATAATAAACCCCAGGAAGACTAGCTGCTGCATTGGCAGGAACTAATGGGGATCCATAATAAACCACAGGAAGACTAGCTGCTGCCTTGGCAGGAACTAATGGGGATCCATAATAAACCCCAGGAAGAGTAGCTGCTGCCTTGGCAGGAACTAATGTGGATCCATAATAAACCCTAGGAAGAGTAGCTGCTGCCTTGGCAGGAACTAATGGGGATCCATAATAAACCCCAGGAAGACTAGCTGCTGCCTTGGCAGGAACTAATGGAAATCCAAAATAAACCCCAGGAAGACTAGCTGCTGCCCTGGCAGGAACTAATGGGGTTCCATAATAAACCTCAGGAAGAGTAGCTGCTGCCTTGTCAGGAACTAATGGGGATCCATAATAAACCCCAGGAAGACTAGCTGCTGCCTTGGCAGGAACTAATGGGGATCCATAATAAACCCCAGGAAGAGTTGCTGCTGCCTTGGCAGAAACTAATGGGGATCCATAATGAACCCCAGGAAGACTAGCTGCTGCCTTATCAGGAACTAATGGGGTTCCATAATAAACCCCAGGAAGAGTAGCTGCTGCCTTGGCAGGAACTAATGGGGATCCATAATAAACCCCAGGAAGACTAGCTGCTGCCTTGGCAGGAACTAATGGGGATCCATAATAAACCCCAGGAAGAGTAGCTGCTGCCTTGGCAGGAACTAATGTGGATCCATAATAAACCCTAGGAAGAGTAGCTGCTGCCTTGGCAGGAACTAATGGGGATCCATAATAAACCCCAGGAAGACTAGCTGCTGCCTTGGCAGGAACTAATGGGGATCCATAATAAACCCCAGGAAGAGTAGCTGCTGCCATGGCAGAAACTAATGGGGATCCATAATAATCCCCAGGAAGACTAGCTGCTGCCTTATCAGGAACTAATGGGGATCCATAATAAACCCCAGGAAGAGTAGCTGCTGCCTTGGCAGGAACTAATGGGGATCCATAATAAACTCCAGGAAGAGTAGCTGCTGCCTTGGCAGGAACTAATGGGGATCCATACTAAACCACAGGAAGAGTAGCTGCTGTCTTGGCAGGAACTAATGGGGATCCATAATAAACCCCAGGAAGACTAGCTGCTGCCTTGGCAGGAACTAATGGGGATCCATAATAAACCACGGGAAGAGTAGCTGCTGCCTTGGCAGGAACTAATGGGGATCCATAATAAACCCCAGGAAGACTAGCTGCTGCCTTGGCAGGAACTAATGGGGATCCATAATAAACCCCAGGAAGAGTAGCTGCTGCCTTGGCAGAAACTAATGGGGATCCATAACAAACCCCAGGAAGACTAGCTGCTGCCTTATCAGGAACTAATGGGGTTACATAAGAAACCTCAGGAAGAGTAGCTGCTGCCTTGGCAGGAACTAATGGGGATCCATAATAAACCCCAGGAAGACTAGCTGCTGCCTTGGCAGGAACTAATGGGGATCCATAATAAACCCCAGGAAGAGTAGCTGCTGCCTTGGCAGGAACTAATGGGGATCCATAATAAACCCCATGAAGAGTAGCTGCTGCCTTGGCAGGAACTAATGTGGATCCATAATAAACCCTAGGAAGAGTAGCTGCTGCCTTGGCAGAAACTAATGGGGATCCATAATAAACCCCAGGAAGACTAGCTGCTGCATTGGCAGAAACTAATGGGGATCCATAATAAACCACAGGAAGACTAGCTGCTGCCTTATCAGGAACTAATGGGGTTACATAAGAAACCTCAGGAAGAGTAGCTGCTGCCTTGGCAGGAACTAATGGGGATCCATAATAAACCCCAGGAAGACTAGCTGCTGCCTTGGCAGGAACTAATGGGGATCCATAATAAACCCCAGGAAGAGTAGCTGCTGCCTTGGCAGGAACTAATGGGGATCCATAATAAACCCCATGAAGAGTAGCTGCTGCCTTGGCAGGAACTAATGTGGATCCATAATAAATCCTAGGAAGAGTAGCTGCTGCCTTGGCAGGAACTAATGGGGATCCATAATAAACCCCAGGAAGACTAGCTGCTGCATTGGCAGGAACTAATGGGGATCCATAATAAACCACAGGAAGACTAGCTGCTGCCTTGGCAGGAACTAATGGGGATCCATAATAAACCCCAGGAAGAGTAGCTGCTGCCTTGGCAGGAACTAATGTGGATCCATAATAAACCCTAGGAAGAGTAGCTGCTGCCTTGGCAGGAACTAATGGGGATCCATAATAAACCCCAGGAAGACTAGCTGCTGCCTTGGCAGGAACTAATGGAAATCCAAAATAAACCCCAGGAAGACTAGCTGCTGCCCTGGCAGGAACTAATGGGGTTCCATAATAAACCTCAGGAAGAGTAGCTGCTGCCTTGTCAGGAACTAATGGGGATCCATAATAAACCCCAGGAAGACTAGCTGCTGCCTTGGCAGGAACTAATGGGGATCCATAATAAACCCCAAGAAGAGTAGCTGCTGCCTTGGCATGAACTAAAGGGGATCCATAATAAACCCCAGGAAAAGTAGCTGCTGCCTTGGCAGGAACTAATGGGGATCCATAATAAACCCCAGAAAGAGTAGCTGCTGCCTTGGCAGAAACTAATGGGGGTCCATAATAAACCCCAGGAAGAGTAGCTGCTGCCTTGGCAGGAACTAATGGGGATCCATAATAAACCCTAGAAAGACTAGCTGCTGCCTTGGCAGGAACTAATGGGGATCCATAATAAAACCCAGGAAGACTAGCTGCTGCCTTGGCAGGAACTAATGGGGATCCATAATAAACCCCAGGAAGACTAGCTGCTGCCTTGGCAGGAACCAATGGGGATCCATAATAAACCTCAGGAAGAGTAGCTGCTGCCTTGGCAGGAACTAATGGGGATCCATAATAAACCCCAGGAAGAGTAGCTGCTGCCTTGGCAGGAACTAATGGGAATCCATAATAAACCCAGGAAGAGTAGCTGCTGCCCTGGCAGGAACTAATGGGGATCCATAATAAACCACAGGAAGAGTAGCTGCTGTCTTGGCAGGAACTAATGGGGGTCCATAATAAACCCCAGGAAGAGTAGCTGCTGCCTTGGCAGGAACTAATGGGGATCCATAATAAACTCCAGGAAGAGTAGCTGCTGCCTTGGCAGGAACTAATGGGGATCCATACTAAACCACAGGAAGAGTAGCTGCTGTCTTGGCAGGAACTAATGGGGATCCATAATAAACCCCAGGAAGACTAGCTGCTGCCTTGGCAGGAACTAATGGGGATCCATAATAAACCACGGGAAGAGTAGCTGCTGTCTTGGCAGGAACTAATGGGGATCCATAATAAACCCCAGGAAGACTAGCTGCTGCCTTGGCAGGAACTAATGGGGATTCATAATAAACCCCAGGAAGAGTAGCTGCTGCCTTGGCAGAAACTAATGGGGATCCATAATAAACCCCAGGAAGACTAGCTGCTGCCTTATCAGGAACTAATGGGGTTCCATAATAAACCTCAGGAAGAGTAGCTGCTGCCTTGGCAGGAACTAATGGGGATCCATAATAAACCCCAGGAAGACTAGCTGCTGCCTTGGCAGGAACTAATGGGGATCCATAATAAAACCCAGGAAGACTAGCTGCTGCCTTGGCAGGAACTAATGGGGATCCATAATAAACCCCAGGAAGACTAGCTGCTGCCTTGGCAGGAACCAATGGGGATCCATAATAAACCTCAGGAAGAGTAGCTGCTGCCTTGGCAGGAACCAATGGGGATCCATAATAAACCTCAGGAAGAGTAGCTGCTGCCTTGGCAGGAACTAATGGGGATCCATACTAAACCACAGGAAGAGTAGCTGCTGTCTTGGCAGGAACCAATGGGGATCCATAATAAACCTCAGGAAGAGTAGCTGCTGCCTTGGCAGGAACTAATGGGGGTCCATAATAAACCCCAGGAAGAGTAGCTGCTGCCTTGGCAGGAACTAATGGGAATCCATAATAAACCCAGGAAGAGTAGCTGCTGCCCTGGCAGGAACTAATGGGGATCCATAATAAACCACAGGAAGAGTAGCTGCTGTCTTGGCAGGAACTAATGGGGGTCCATAATAAACCCCAGGAAGAGTAGCTGCTGCCTTGGCAGGAACTAATGGGGATCCATAATAAACTCCAGGAAGAGTAGCTGCTGCCTTGGCAGGAACTAATGGGGATCCATACTAAACCACAGGAAGAGTAGCTGCTGTCTTGGCAGGAACTAATGGGGATCCATAATAAACCCCAGGAAGACTAGCTGCTGCCTTGGCAGGAACTAATGGGGATCCATAATAAACCACGGGAAGAGTAGCTGCTGTCTTGGCAGGAACTAATGGGGATCCATAATAAACCCCAGGAAGACTAGCTGCTGCCTTGGCAGGAACTAATGGGGATTCATAATAAACCCCAGGAAGAGTAGCTGCTGCCTTGGCAGAAACTAATGGGGATCCATAATAAACCCCAGGAAGACTAGCTGCTGCCTTATCAGGAACTAATGGGGTTCCATAATAAACCTCAGGAAGAGTAGCTGCTGCCTTGGCAGGAACTAATGGGGATCCATAATAAACCCCAGGAAGACTAGCTGCTGCCTTGGCAGGAACTAATGGGGATCCATAATAAAACCCAGGAAGACTAGCTGCTGCCTTGGCAGGAACTAATGGGGATCCATAATAAACCCCAGGAAGACTAGCTGCTGCCTTGGCAGGAACCAATGGGGATCCATAATAAACCTCAGGAAGAGTAGCTGCTGCCTTGGCAGGAACCAATGGGGATCCATAATAAACCTCAGGAAGAGTAGCTGCTGCCTTGGCAGGAACTAATGGGGATCCATACTAAACCACAGGAAGAGTAGCTGCTGTCTTGGCAGGAACTAATGGGGATCCATAATAAACCCCAGGAAGACTAGCTGCTGCCTTGGCAGGAACTAATGGGGATTCATAATAAACCACGGGAAGAGTAGCTGCTGTCTTGGCAGGAACTAATGGGGATCCATAATAAACCCCAGGAAGACTAGCTGCTGCCTTGGCAGGAACTAATGGGGATCCATAATAAACCCCAGGAAGAGTAGCTGCTGCCTTGGCAGAAACTAATGGGGATCCATAATAAACCCCAGGAAGACTAGCTGCTGCCTTATCAGGAACTAATGGGGTTCCATAATAAACCCCAGGAAGACTAGCTGCTGCCTTGGCAGGAACTAATGGGGGTCCATAATAAACCCCAGGAAGAGTAGCTGCTGCCATGGCAGAAACTAATGGGGATCCATAATAAACCCCAGGAAGACTAGCTGCTGCCTTATCAGGAACTAATGGGGATCCATAATAAACCCCAGGAAGAGTAGCTGCTGCATTGGCAGGAACTAATGGGGTTCCATAATAAACCCCAGGAAGAGTAGTTGCTGCCTTGGCAGGAACTAATGGGGATCCATAATAAACCCCAAGAAGAGTAGCTGCTGCCTTGGCAGGAACTAATGGGGTTCCATAATAAACCCCAGGAAGAGTAGCTGCTGCCTTGGCAGGAACTAATGGGGATCCATAATAAACCCCAGGAAGAGTAGCTGCTGCCTTGGCAGGAACTAATGGGGATCCATAATAAACCCCAGAAAGACTAGCTGCTGCCTTGGCAGGAACTAATGGGGATCCATAATAAACCCCAGGAAGACTAGCTGCTGCCTTGGCAGGAACTAATGGGGATCCATAATAAACCCCAGGAAGACTAGCTGCTGCCTTGGCAGGAACCAATGGGGATCCATAATAAACCTCAGGAAGAGTAGCTGCTGCCTTGGCAGGAACTAATGGGGGTCCATAATAAACCCCAGGAAGAGTAGCTGCAGCCTTGGCAGGAACTAATGGGAATCCATAATAAACCCAGGAAGAGTAGCTGCTGCCCTGGCAGAAACTAATGGGGATCCATAATAAACCACAGGAAGAGTAGCTGCTGTCTTGGCAGGAACTAATGGGGGTCAATAATAAACCCCAGGAAGAGTAGCTGCTGCCTTGGCAGGAACTAATGGGGATCCATAATAAACTCCAGGAAGAGTAGCTGCTGCCTTGGCAGGAACTAATGGGGATCCATACTAAACCACAGGAAGAGTAGCTGCTGTCTTGGCAGGAACTAATGGGGATCCATAATAAACCCCAGGAAGACTAGCTGCTGCCTTGGCAGGAACTAATGGGGATCCATAATAAACCACGGGAAGAGTAGCTGCTGTCTTGGCAGGAACTAATGGGGATCCATAATAAACCCCAGGAAGACTAGCTGCTGCCTTGGCAGGAACTAATGGGGATCCATAATAAACCCCAGGAAGAGTAGCTGCTGCCTTGGCAGGAACTAATGGGGATCCATAATAAACTCCAGGAAGAGTAGCTGCTGCCTTGGCAGGAACTAATGGGGATCCATACTAAACCACAGGAAGAGTAGCTGCTGTCTTGGCAGGAACTAATGGGGATCCATAATAAACCCCAGGAAGACTAGCTGCTGCCTTGGCAGGAACTAATGGGGATCCATAATAAACCACGGGAAGAGTAGCTGCTGCCTTGGCAGAAACTAATGGGGGTCCATAATAAACCCCAGGAAGAGTAGCTGCTGCCTTGGCAGGAACTAATGGGGATCCATAATAAACCCCAGGAAGAGTAGCTGCTGCCTTGGCAGAAACTAATGGGGATCCATAATAAACCCCAGGAAGACTAGCTGCTGCCTTATCAGGAACTAATGGGGTTCCATAATAAACCTCAGGAAGAGTAGCTGCTGCCTTGGCAGGAACTAATGGGGATCCATAATAAACCCCAGGAAGACTAGCTGCTGCCTTGGCAGGAACTAATGGGGATCCATAATAAACCCCAGGAAGACTAGCTGCTGCCTTGGCAGGAACTAATGGGGATCCATAATAAACCCCAGGAAGAGTAGCTGCTGCCTTGGCAGGAACTAATGGGGATCCATAATAAACCCCAGGAAGAGTAGCTGCTGCCTTGGCAGGAACTAATGGGGATCCATAATAAACCCCAGGAAGACTAGCTGCTGCCTTGGCAGGAACTAATGGAAATCCATAATAAAACCCAGGAAGACTAGCTGCTGCCTTTGCAGGAACTAATGGGGTTCCATAATAAACCTCAGGAAAAGTAGCTGCTGCCTTGGCAGGAACTAATGGGGATCCATAATAAACCCCAGGAAGACTAGCTGCTGCCATGGCAGGAACTAATGGGGATCCATAATAAACCCCAAGAAGAGTAGCTGCTGCCTTGGCATGAACTAAAGGGGATCCATAATAAACCACAGGAAAAGTAGCTGCTGCCTTGGCAGGAACTAATGGGGATCCATAATAAACCCCAGAAAGAGTAGCTGCTGCCTTGGCAGAAACTAATGGGGGTCCATAATAAACCCCAGGAAGAGTAGCTGCTGCCTTGGCAGAAACTAATGGGGATCCATAATAAACCCCAGGAAGACTAGCTGCTGCCTTGGCAGGAACTAATGGGGATCCATAATAAACCCCAGGAAGAGTAGCTGCTGCCATGGCAGAAACTAATGGGGGTCCATAATAAACCCCAGGAAGACTAGCTGCTGCCTTATAAGAAACTAATGGGGATCCATAATAAACCCCAGGAAGAGTAGCTGCTGCATTGGCAGGAACTAATGGGGTTCCATAATAAACCCCAGGAAGAGTAGTTGCTGCCTTGGCAGGAACTAATGGGGATCCATAATAAACCTCCGGAAGAGTAGCTGCTGCATTGGCAGGAACTAATGGGATTCCATAATAAACCCAGGAAGAGTAGATGCTGCCCTGGCAGGAACTAATGGGGATCCATAATAAACCACAGGAAGAGTAGCTGCTGTCTTGGCAGAAACTAATGGGGATCCATAATAAACCCCAGGAAGAATAGCTGCTGCCTTGGCAGAAACTAATGGGGATCCATAATAAACCCCAGGAAGAGTAGCTGCTGCCTTGGCAGAAACTAATGGGGATCCATAATAAACCCCAGGAAGAGTAGCTGGTGCCTTGGCAGGAACTAATGGGGGTCCATAATAAACCCCAGGAAGAGTAGCTGCTGCCTTGGCAGAAACTAATGGGGATCCATAATAAACCCCAGGAAGACTAGCTGCTGCCTTGGCAGGAACTAATGGGGATCCATAATAAACCCCAGAAAGAGTAGCTGCTGCCTTAGCAGAAACTAATGGGGGTCCATAATAAACCCCAGGAAGAGTAGCTGCTGCCTTGGCAGAAACTAATGGGGATCCATAATAAACCCCAGGAAGACTAGCTGCTGCCTTGGCAGGAACTAATGGGGATCCATAATAAACCCCAGGAAGAGTAGCTGCTGCCATGGCAGAAACTAATGGGGATCCATAATAAACCCCAGGAAGTCTAGCTGCTGCCTTATCAGGAACTAATGGGGATCCATAATAAACCCCAGGAAGAGTAGCTGCTGCATTGGCAGGAACTAATGGGGTTCCATAATAAACCCCAGGAAGAGTGGTTGCTGCCTTGGCAGGAACTAATGGGGATCCATAATAAACCCCAGGAAGAGTAGCTGCTGCCTTGGCAGGAACTAATGGGGATCCATAATAAACCCTAGAAAGACTAGCTGCTGCCTTGGCAGGAACTAATGGGGATCCATAATAAAACCCAGGAAGACTAGCTGCTGCCTTGGCAGGAACTAATGGGGATCCATAATAAACCCCAGGAAGACTAGCTGCTGCCTTGGCAGGAACCAATGGGGATCCATAATAAACCTCAGGAAGAGTAGCTGCTGCCTTGGCAGGAACTAATTGGGGTCCATAATAAACCCCAGGAAGAGTAGCTGCTGCCTTGGCAGGAACTAATGGGAATCCATAATAAACCCAGGAAGAGTAGCTGCTGCCCTGGCAGGAACTAATGGGGATCCATAATAAACCACAGGAAGAGTAGCTGCTGCCTTGGCAGGAACTAATGGGGGTCCATAATAAACCCTAGAAAGACTAGCTGCTGCCTTGGCAGGAACTAATGGGGATCCATAATAAAACCCAGGAAGACTAGCTGCTGCCTTGGCAGGAACTAATGGGGATCCATAATAAACCCCAGGAAGACTAGCTGCTGCCTTGGCAGGAACCAATGGGGATCCATAATAAACCTCAGGAAGAGTAGCTGCTGCCTTGGCAGGAACTAATGGGGGTCCATAATAAACCCCAGGAAGAGTAGCTGCTGCCTTGGCAGGAACTAATGGGAATCCATAATAACCCAGGAAGAGTAGCTGCTGCCCTGGCAGGAACTAATGGGGATCCATAATAAACCACAGGAAGAGTAGCTGCTGTCTTGGCAGGAACTAATGGGGGTCCATAATAAACCCCAGGAAGAGTAGCTGCTGCCTTATCAGGAACTAATGGGGTTCCATAATAAACCTCAGGAAGAGTAGCTGCTGCCTTGGCAGGAACTAATGGGGATCCATAATAAACCCCAGGAAGACTAGCTGCTGCCTTGGCAGGAACTAATGGGGATCCATAATAAACCCCAGGAAGAGTAGCTGCTGCCTTGGCAGGAACTAATGGGGATCCATAATAAACCCCAGGAAGAGTAGCTGGTGCCTTGGCAGGAACTAATGGGGATCCATAATAAACCCCAGGAAGACTAGCTGCTGCCTTGGCAGGAACTAATGGGGATCCATAATAAACCCCAGGAAGAGTAGCTGCTGCCTTGGCAGAAACTAATGGGGATCCATAATAAACCCCAGGAAGACTAGCTGCTGCCTTATCAGGAACTAATGGGGTTCCATAATAAACCCCAGGAAGAGTAGCTGCTGCCTTGGCAGGAACTAATGGGGATCCATAATAAACCCCAGGAAGACTAGCTGCTGCCTTGGCAGGAACTAATGGGGATCCATAATAAACCCCAGGAAGAGTAGCTGCTGCCTTGGCAGGAACTAATGTGGATTCATAATAAACCCTAGGAAGAGTAGCTGCTGCCTTGGCAGGAACTAATGGGGATCCATAATAAACCCCAGGAAGACTAGCTGCTGCCTTGGCAGGAACTAATGGGGATTCATAATAAACCCCAGGAAGACTAGCTGCTGCCTTGGCAGGAACTAATGGGGATCCATAATAAACCCCAGGAAGAGTAGCTGCTGCCTTGGCAGGAACTAATGGGGATCCATAATAAACCCTAGAAAGACTAGCTGCTGCCTTGGCAGGAACTAATGGGGATCCATAATAAAACCCAGGAAGACTAGCTGCTGCCTTGGCAGGAACTAATGGGGATCCATAATAAACCCCAGGAAGACTAGCTGCTGCCTTGGCAGGAACCAATGGGGATCCATAATAAACCTCAGGAAGAGTAGCTGCTGCCTTGGCAGGAACTAATGGGGGTCCATAATAAACCCCAGGAAGAGTAGCTGCTGCCTTGGCAGGAACTAATGGGAATCCATAATAAACCCAGGAAGAGTAGCTGCTGCCCTGGCAGGAACTAATGGGGATCCATAATAAACCACAGGAAGAGTAGCTGCTGCCTTGGCAGGAACTAATGGGGGTCCATAATAAACCCTAGAAAGACTAGCTGCTGCCTTGGCAGGAACTAATGGGGATCCATAATAAAACCCAGGAAGACTAGCTGCTGCCTTGGCAGGAACTAATGGGGATCCATAATAAACCCCAGGAAGACTAGCTGCTGCCTTGGCAGGAACCAATGGGGATCCATAATAAACCTCAGGAAGAGTAGCTGCTGCCTTGGCAGGAACTAATGGGGGTCCATAATAAACCCCAGGAAGAGTAGCTGCTGCCTTGGCAGGAACTAATGGGAATCCATAATAACCCAGGAAGAGTAGCTGCTGCCCTGGCAGGAACTAATGGGGATCCATAATAAACCACAGGAAGAGTAGCTGCTGTCTTGGCAGGAACTAATGGGGGTCCATAATAAACCCCAGGAAGAGTAGCTGCTGCCTTATCAGGAACTAATGGGGTTCCATAATAAACCTCAGGAAGAGTAGCTGCTGCCTTGGCAGGAACTAATGGGGATCCATAATAAACCCCAGGAAGACTAGCTGCTGCCTTGGCAGGAACTAATGGGGATCCATAATAAACCCCAGGAAGAGTAGCTGCTGCCTTGGCAGGAACTAATGGGGATCCATAATAAACCCCAGGAAGAGTAGCTGGTGCCTTGGCAGGAACTAATGGGGATCCATAATAAACCCCAGGAAGACTAGCTGCTGCCTTGGCAGGAACTAATGGGGATCCATAATAAACCCCAGGAAGAGTAGCTGCTGCCTTGGCAGAAACTAATGGGGATCCATAATAAACCCCAGGAAGACTAGCTGCTGCCTTATCAGGAACTAATGGGGTTCCATAATAAACCCCAGGAAGAGTAGCTGCTGCCTTGGCAGGAACTAATGGGGATCCATAATAAACCCCAGGAAGACTAGCTGCTGCCTTGGCAGGAACTAATGGGGATCCATAATAAACCCCAGGAAGAGTAGCTGCTGCCTTGGCAGGAACTAATGTGGATTCATAATAAACCCTAGGAAGAGTAGCTGCTGCCTTGGCAGGAACTAATGGGGATCCATAATAAACCCCAGGAAGACTAGCTGCTGCCTTGGCAGGAACTAATGGGGATCCATAATAAACCCCAGGAAGACTAGCTGCTGCCTTGGCAGGAACTAATGGGGATCCATAATAAACCCCAGGAAGAGTAGCTGCTGCCTTGGCAGAAACTAATGGGGATCCATAATAAACCCCAGGAAGACTAGCTGCTGCCTTATCAGGAACTAATGGGGTTCCATAATAAACCCCAGGAAGAGTAACTGCTGCCTTGGCAGGAACTAATGGGGATCCATAATAAACCCCAGGAAGACTAGCTGCTGCCTTGGCAGGAACTAATGGGGATCCATAATAAACCCCAGGAAGAGTAGCTGCTGCCTTGGCAGGAACTAATGTGGATCCATAATAAACCCTAGGAAGAGTAGCTGCTGCCTTGGCAGGAACTAATGGGGATCCATAATAAACCCCAGGAAGACTAGCTGCTGCCTTGGCAGGAACTAATGGGGATCCATAATAAACCCCAGGAAGAGTAGCTGCTGCCATGGCAGAAACTAATGGGGATCCATAATAATCCCCAGGAAGACTAGCTGCTGCCTTATCAGGAACTAATGGGGATCCATAATAAACCCCAGGAAGACTAGCTGCTGCCTTGGCAGGAACTAATGGGGATCCATAATAAACTCCAGGAAGAGTAGCTGCTGCCTTGGCAGGAACTAATGGGGATCCATACTAAACCACAGGAAGAGTAGCTGCTGTCTTGGCAGGAACTAATGGGGATCCATAATAAACCCCAGGAAGACTAGCTGCTGCCTTGGCAGGAACTAATGGGGATCCATAATAAACCACGGGAAGAGTAGCTGCTGGTTTGGCAGGAACTAATGGGGATCCATAATAAACCCCAGGAAGACTAGCTGCTGCCTTGGCAGGAACTAATGGGGATCCATAATAAACCCCAGGAAGAGTAGCTGCTGCCTTGGCAGAAACTAATGGGGATCCATAACAAACCCCAGGAAGACTAGCTGCTGCCTTATCAGGAACTAATGGGGTTACATAAGAAACCTCAGGAAGAGTAGCTGCTGCCTTGGCAGGAACTAATGGGGATCCATAATAAACCCCAGGAAGACTAGCTGCTGCCTTGGCAGGAACTAATGGGGATCCATAATAAACCCCAGGAAGAGTAGCTGCTGCCTTGGCAGGAACTAATGGGGATCCATAATAAACCCCATGAAGAGTAGCTGCTGCCTTGGCAGGAACTAATGTGGATCCATAATAAACCCTAGGAAGAGTAGCTGCTGCCTTGGCAGGAACTAATGGGGATCCATAATAAACCCCAGGAAGACTAGCTGCTGCATTGGCAGAAACTAATGGGGATCCATAATAAACCACAGGAAGACTAGCTGCTGCCTTATCAGGAACTAATGGGGTTACATAAGAAACCTCAGGAAGAGTAGCTGCTGCCTTGGCAGGAACTAATGGGGATCCATAATAAACCCCAGGAAGACTAGCTGCTGCCTTGGCAGGAACTAATGGGGATCCATAATAAACCCCAGGAAGAGTAGCTGCTGCCTTGGCAGGAACTAATGGGGATCCATAATAAACCCCATGAAGAGTAGCTGCTGCCTTGGCAGGAACTAATGTGGATCCATAATAAACCCTAGGAAGAGTAGCTGCTGCCTTGGCAGGAACTAATGGGGATCCATAATAAACCCCAGGAAGACTAGCTGCTGCATTGGCAGGAACTAATGGGGATCCATAATAAACCACAGGAAGACTAGCTGCTGCCTTGGCAGGAACTAATGGGGATCCATAATAAACCCCAGGAAGAGTAGCTGCTGCCTTGGCAGGAACTAATGTGGATCCATAATAAACCCTAGGAAGAGTAGCTGCTGCCTTGGCAGGAACTAATGGGGATCCATAATAAACCCCAGGAAGACTAGCTGCTGCCTTGGCAGGAACTAATGGAAATCCAAAATAAACCCAAGGAAGACTAGCTGCTGCCCTGGCAGGAACTAATGGGGTTCCATAATAAACCTCAGGAAGAGTAGCTGCTGCCTTGTCAGGAACTAATGGGGATCCATAATAAACCCCAGGAAGACTAGCTGCTGCCTTGGCAGGAACTAATGGGGATCCATAATAAACCCCAAGAAGAGTAGCTGCTGCCTTGGCAGAAACTAATGGGGGTCCATAATAAACCCCAGGAAGAGTAGCTGCTGCCTTGGCAGGAACTAATGGGGATCCATAATAAACCCTAGAAAGACTAGCTGCTGCCTTGGCAGGAACTAATGGGGATCCATAATAAAACCCAGGAAGACTAGCTGCTGCCTTGGCAGGAACTAATGGGGATCCATAATAAACCCCAGGAAGACTAGCTGCTGCCTTGGCAGGAACCAATGGGGATCCATAATAAACCACAGGAAGAGTAGCTGCTGTCTTGGCAGGAACTAATGGGGATCCATAATAAACCCCAGGAAGAGTAGCTGCTGCCTTGGCAGGAACTAATGTGGATCCATAATAAACCCTAGGAAGAGTAGCTGCTGCCTTGGCAGGAACTAATGGGGATCCATAATAAACCCCAGGAAGACTAGCTGCTGCCTTGGCAGGAACTAATGGGGATCCATAATAAACCCCAGGAAGAGTAGCTGCTGCCATGGCAGAAACTAATGGGGATCCATAATAATCCCCAGGAAGACTAGCTGCTGCCTTATCAGGAACTAATGGGGATCCATAATAAACCCCAGGAAGACTAGCTGCTGCCTTGGCAGGAACTAATGGGGATCCATAATAAACTCCAGGAAGAGTAGCTGCTGCCTTGGCAGGAACTAATGGGGATCCATACTAAACCACAGGAAGAGTAGCTGCTGTCTTGGCAGGAACTAATGGGGATCCATAATAAACCCCAGGAAGACTAGCTGCTGCCTTGGCAGGAACTAATGGGGATCCATAATAAACCACGGGAAGAGTAGCTGCTGGTTTGGCAGGAACTAATGGGGATCCATAATAAACCCCAGGAAGACTAGCTGCTGCCTTGGCAGGAACTAATGGGGATCCATAATAAACCCCAGGAAGAGTAGCTGCTGCCTTGGCAGAAACTAATGGGGATCCATAACAAACCCCAGGAAGACTAGCTGCTGCCTTATCAGGAACTAATGGGGTTACATAAGAAACCTCAGGAAGAGTAGCTGCTGCCTTGGCAGGAACTAATGGGGATCCATAATAAACCCCAGGAAGACTAGCTGCTGCCTTGGCAGGAACTAATGGGGATCCATAATAAACCCCAGGAAGAGTAGCTGCTGCCTTGGCAGGAACTAATGGGGATCCATAATAAACCCCATGAAGAGTAGCTGCTGCCTTGGCAGGAACTAATGTGGATCCATAATAAACCCTAGGAAGAGTAGCTGCTGCCTTGGCAGGAACTAATGGGGATCCATAATAAACCCCAGGAAGACTAGCTGCTGCATTGGCAGAAACTAATAGGGATCCATAATAAACCACAGGAAGACTAGCTGCTGCCTTATCAGGAACTAATGGGGTTACATAAGAAACCTCAGGAAGAGTAGCTGCTGCCTTGGCAGGAACTAATGGGGATCCATAATAAACCCCAGGAAGACTAGCTGCTGCCTTGGCAGGAACTAATGGGGATCCATAATAAACCCCAGGAAGAGTAGCTGCTGCCTTGGCAGGAACTAATGGGGATCCATAATAAACCCCATGAAGAGTAGCTGCTGCCTTGGCAGGAACTAATGTGGATCCATAATAAACCCTAGGAAGAGTAGCTGCTGCCTTGGCAGGAACTAATGGGGATCCATAATAAACCCCAGGAAGACTAGCTGCTGCATTGGCAGGAACTAATGGGGATCCATAATAAACCACAGGAAGACTAGCTGCTGCCTTGGCAGGAACTAATGGGGATCCATAATAAACCCCAGGAAGAGTAGCTGCTGCCTTGGCAGGAACTAATGTGGATCCATAATAAACCCTAGGAAGAGTAGCTGCTGCCTTGGCAGGAACTAATGGGGATCCATAATAAACCCCAGGAAGACTAGCTGCTGCCTTGGCAGGAACTAATGGAAATCCAAAATAAACCCAAGGAAGACTAGCTGCTGCCCTGGCAGGAACTAATGGGGTTCCATAATAAACCTCAGGAAGAGTAGCTGCTGCCTTGTCAGGAACTAATGGGGATCCATAATAAACCCCAGGAAGACTAGCTGCTGCCTTGGCAGGAACTAATGGGGATCCATAATAAACCCCAAGAAGAGTAGCTGCTGCCTTGGCAGAAACTAATGGGGGTCCATAATAAACCCCAGGAAGAGTAGCTGCTGCCTTGGCAGGAACTAATGGGGATCCATAATAAACCCTAGAAAGACTAGCTGCTGCCTTGGCAGGAACTAATGGGGATCCATAATAAAACCCAGGAAGACTAGCTGCTGCCTTGGCAGGAACTAATGGGGATCCATAATAAACCCCAGGAAGACTAGCTGCTGCCTTGGCAGGAACCAATGGGGATCCATAATAAACCTCAGGAAGAGTAGCTGCTGCCTTGGCAGGAACTAATGGGGGTCCATAATAAACCCCAGGAAGAGTAGCTGCTGCCTTGGCAGGAACTAATGGGAATCCATAATAAACCCAGGAAGAGTAGCTGCTGCCCTGGCAGGAACTAATGGGGATCCATAATAAACCACAGGAAGAGTAGCTGCTGTATTGGCAGGAACTAATGGGGGTCCATAATAAACCCCAGGAAGAGTAGCTGCTGCCTTGGCAGGAACTAATGGGGATCCATAATAAACTCCAGGAAGAGTAGCTGCTGCCTTGGCAGGAACTAATGGGGATCCATACTAAACCACAGGAAGAGTAGCTGCTGTCTTGGCAGGAACTAATGGGGATCCATAATAAACCCCAGGAAGACTAGCTGCTGCCTTGGCAGGAACTAATGGGGATCCATAATAAACCACGGGAAGAGTAGCTGCTGTCTTGGCAGGAACTAATGGGGATCCATAATAAACCCCAGGAAGACTAGCTGCTGCCTTGGCAGGAACTAATGGGGATTCATAATAAACCCCAGGAAGAGTAGCTGCTGCCTTGGCAGAAACTAATGGGGATCCATAATAAACCCCAGGAAGACTAGCTGCTGCCTTGGCAGGAACCAATGGGGATCCATAATAAACCTCAGGAAGAGTAGCTGCTGCCTTGGCAGGAACTAATGGGGGTCCATAATAAACCCCAGGAAGAGTAGCTGCTGCCTTGGCAGGAACTAATGGGAATCCATAATAAACCCAGGAAGAGTAGCTGCTGCCCTGGCAGGAACTAATGGGGATCCATAATAAACCACAGGAAGAGTAGCTGCTGTCTTGGCAGGAACTAATGGGGGTCCATAATAAACCCCAGGAAGAGTAGCTGCTGCCTTGGCAGGAACTAATGGGGATCCATAATAAACTCCAGGAAGAGTAGCTGCTGCCTTGGCAGGAACTAATGGGGATCCATACTAAACCACAGGAAGAGTAGCTGCTGTCTTGGCAGGAACTAATGGGGATCCATAATAAACCCCAGGAAGACTAGCTGCTGCCTTGGCAGGAACTAATGGGGATCCATAATAAACCACGGGAAGAGTAGCTGCTGTCTTGGCAGGAACTAATGGGGATCCATAATAAACCCCAGGAAGACTAGCTGCTGCCTTGGCAGGAACTAATGGGGATTCATAATAAACCCCAGGAAGAGTAGCTGCTGCCTTGGCAGAAACTAATGGGGATCCATAATAAACCCCAGGAAGACTAGCTGCTGCCTTATCAGGAACTAATGGGGTTCCATAATAAACCTCAGGAAGAGTAGCTGCTGCCTTGGCAGGAACTAATGGGGATCCATAATAAACCCCAGGAAGACTAGCTGCTGCCTTGGCAGGAACTAATGGGGATCCATAATAAACCCCAGGAAGAGTAGCTGCTGCCTTGGCAGGAACTAATGGGGATCCATAATAAACCCCAGGAAGAGTAGCTGCTGCCTTGGCAGGAACTAATGGGGATCCATAATAAACCCCAGGAAGACTAGCTGCTGCCTTGGCAGGAACTAATGGGGATCCATAATAAACCCCAGGAAGAGTAGCTGCTGCCTTGGCAGAAACTAATGGGGATCCATAATAAACCCCAGGAAGACTAGCTGCTGCCTTATCAGGAACTAATGGGGTTCCATAATAAACCTCAGGAAGAGTAGCTGCTGCCTTGGCAGGAACTAATGGGGATCCATAATAAACCCCAGGAAGACTAGCTGCTGCCTTGGCAGGAACTAATGGGGATCCATAATAAACCCCAGGAAGAGTAGCTGCTGCCTTGGCAGGAACTAATGGGGATCCATAATAAACCCCAGGAAGAGTAGCTGCTGCCTTGGCAGGAACTAATGTGGATCCATAATAAACCCTAGGAAGAGTAGCTGCTGCCATGGCAGAAACTAATGGGGATCCATAATAATCCCCAGGAAGACTAGCTGCTGCCTTATCAGGAACTAATGGGGATCCATAATAAACCCCAGGAAGACTAGCTGCTGCCTTGGCAGGAACTAATGGGGATCCATAATAAACTCCAGGAAGAGTAGCTGCTGCCTTGGCAGGAACTAATGGGGATCCATACTAAACCACAGGAAGAGTAGCTGCTGTCTTGGCAGGAACTAATGGGGATCCATAATAAACCCCAGGAAGACTAGCTGCTGCCTTGGCAGGAACTAATGGGGATCCATAATAAACCACGGGAAGAGTAGCTGCTGGTTTGGCAGGAACTAATGGGGATCCATAATAAACCCCAGGAAGACTAGCTGCTGCCTTGGCAGGAACTAATGGGGATCCATAATAAACCCCAGGAAGAGTAGCTGCTGCCTTGGCAGAAACTAATGGGGATCCATAATAAACCCCAGGAAGACTAGCTGCTGCCTTATCAGGAACTAATGGGGTTACATAAGAAACCTCAGGAAGAGTAGCTGCTGCCTTGGCAGGAACTAATGGGGATCCATAATAAACCCCAGGAAGACTAGCTGCTGCCTTGGCAGGAACTAATGGGGATCCATAATAAACCCCAGGAAGAGTAGCTGCTGCCTTGGCAGGAACTAATGGGGATCCATAATAAACCCCATGAAGAGTAGCTGCTGCCTTGGCAGGAACTAATGTGGATCCATAATAAACCCTAGGAAGACTAGCTGCTGCCTTGGCAGGAACTAATGGGGATCCATAATAAACCCCAGGAAGAGTAGCTGCTGCCTTGGCAGGAACTAATGGGGATCCATAATAAACCCCATGAAGAGTAGCTGCTGCCTTGGCAGGAACTAATGTGGATCCATAATAAACCCTAGGAAGAGTAGCTGCTGCCTTGGCAGGAACTAATGGGGATCCATAATAAACCCCAGGAAGACTAGCTGCTGCATTTGCAGGAACTAATGGGGATCCATAATAAACCACAGGAAGACTAGCTGCTGCCTTGGCAGGAACTAATGGGGATCCATAATAAACCCCAGGAAGAGTAGCTGCTGCCTTGGCAGGAACTAATGTGGATCCATAATAAACCCTAGGAAGAGTAGCTGCTGCCATGGCAGAAACTAATGGGGATCCATAATAATCCCCAGGAAGACTAGCTGCTGCCTTATCAGGAACTAATGGGGATCCATAATAAACCCCAGGAAGACTAGCTGCTGCCTTGGCAGGAACTAATGGGGATCCATAATAAACTCCAGGAAGAGTAGCTGCTGCCTTGGCAGGAACTAATGGGGATCCATACTAAACCACAGGAAGAGTAGCTGCTGTCTTGGCAGGAACTAATGGGGATCCATAATAAACCCCAGGAAGACTAGCTGCTGCCTTGGCAGGAACTAATGGGGATCCATAATAAACCCCAGGAAGAGTAGCTGCTGCCTTGGCAGAAACTAATGGGGATCCATAATAAACCCCAGGAAGACTAGCTGCTGCCTTATCAGGAACTAATGGGGTTACATAAGAAACCTCAGGAAGAGTAGCTGCTGCCTTGGCAGGAACTAATGGGAATCCATAATAAACCCCAGGAAGACTAGCTGCTGCCTTGGCAGGAACTAATGGGGATCCATAATAAACCCCAGGAAGAGTAGCTGCTGCCTTGGCAGGAACTAATGGGGATCCATAATAAACCCCATGAAGAGTAGCTGCTGCCTTGGCAGGAACTAATGTGGATCCATAATAAACCCTAGGAAGAGTAGCTGCTGCCTTGGCAGGAACTAATGGGGATCCATAATAAACCCCAGGAAGACTAGCTGCTGCATTTGCAGGAACTAATGGGGATCCATAATAAACCACAGGAAGACTAGCTGCTGCCTTGGCACGAACTAATGGGGATCCATAATAAACCCCAGGAAGAGTAGCTGCTGCCTTGGCAGGAACTAATGTGGATCCATAATAAACCCTAGGAAGAGTAGCTGCTGCCTTGGCAGGAACTAATGGGGATCCATAATAAACCCCAGGAAGACTAGCTGCTGCCTTGGCAGGAACTAATGGAAATCCAAAATAAACCCCAGGAAGACTAGCTGCTGCCCTGGCAGGAACTAATGGGGTTCCATAATAAACCTCAGGAAGAGTAGCTGCTGCCTTGTCAGGAACTAATGGGGATCCATAATAAACCCCAGGAAGACTAGCTGCTGCCTTGGCAGGAACTAATGGGGATCCATAATAAACCCCAAGAAGAGCAGCTGCTGCCTTGGCATGAACTAAAGGGGATCCATAATAAACCCCAGGAAAAGTAGCTGCTGCCTTGGCAGGAACTAATGGGGATCCATAATAAACCCCAGAAAGAGTAGCTGCTGCCTTGGCAGAAACTAATGGGGGTCCATAATAAACCCCAGGAAGAGTAGCTGCTGCCTTGGCAGAAACTAATGGGGATCCATAATAAACCCCAGGAAGACTAGCTGCTGCCTTGGCAGGAACTAATGGGGATCCATAATAAACCCCAGGAAGAGTAGCTGCTGCCATGGCAGAAACTAATGGGGATCCATAATAATCCCCAGGAAGACTAGCTGCTGCCTTATCAGGAACTAATGGGGATCCATAATAAACCCCAGGAAGACTAGCTGCTGCCTTGGCAGGAACTAATGGGGATCCATAATAAACCCCAGGAAGACTAGCTGCTGCCTTGGCAGGAACTAATGGGGATCCATAATAAACCCCAGGAAGAGTAGCTGCTGCCTTGGCAGGAACTCATGGGGATCCATAATAAACCCCAGGAAGAGTAGCTGCTGCCTTGGCAGGAACTAATGTGGATCCATAATAAACCCTAGGAAGAGTAGCTGCTGCCTTGGCAGGAACTAATGGGGATCCATAATACACCCCAGGAAGACTAGCTGCTGCCTTGGCAGGAACTAATGGAAATCCATAATAAACCCCAGGAAGACTAGCTGCTGCCCTGGCAGGAACTAATGGGGTTCCATAATAAACCTCAGGAAGAGTAGCTGCTGCCTTGGCAGGAACTAATGGGGATCCATAATAAACCCCAGGAAGACTAGCTGCTGCCTTGGCAGGAACTAATGGGGATCCATAATAAACCCCAAGAAGAGTAGCTGCTGCCTTGGCATGAACTAAAGGGGATCCATAATAAACCCCAGGAAAAGTAGCTGCTGCCTTGGCAGGAACTAATGGGGATCCATAATAAACCCCAGAAAGAGTAGCTGCTGCCTTGGCAGAAACTAATGGGGGTCCATAATAAACCCCGGGAAGAGTAGCTGCTGCCTTGGCAGAAACTCATGGGGATCCATAATAAACCCCAGGAAGACTAGCTGCTGCCCTGGCAGGAACTAATGGGGATCCATAATAAACCCCAGGAAGACTAGCTGCTGCCTTGGCAGGAACTAATGGGGATCCATAATAAACCCCAAGAAGAGTAGCTGCTGCCTTGGCATGAACTAAAGGGGATCCATAATAAACCCCATAAAAAGTAGCTGCTGCCTTGGCAGGAACTAATGGGGATCCATAATAAACCCCAGAAAGAGTAGCTGCTGCCTTGGCAGAAACTAATGGGGGTCCATAATAAACCCCAGGAAGAGTAGCTGCTGCCTTGGCAGGAACTAATGGGGATCCATAATAAACCCTAGAAAGACTAGCTGCTGCCTTGGCAGGAACTAATGGGGATCCATAATAAACCCCAGAAAGAGTAGCTGCTGCCTTGGCAGAAACTAATGGGGGTCCATAATAAACCCCAGGAAGAGTAGCTGCTGCCTTGGCAGGAACTAATGGGGATCCATAATAAACCCTAGAAAGACTAGCTGCTGCCTTGGCAGGAACTAATGGGGATCCATAATAAAACCCAGGAAGACTAGCTGCTGCCTTGGCAGGAACCAATGGGGATCCATAATAAACCTCAGGAAGAGTAGCTGCTGCCTTGGCAGGAACTAATGGGGGTCCATAATAAACCCCAGGAAGAGTAGCTGCTGCCTTGGCAGGAACTAATGGGAATCCATAATAAACCCAGGAAGAGTAGCTGCTGCCCTGGCAGGAACTAATGGGGATCCATAATAAACCACAGGAAGAGTAGCTGCTGTCTTGGCAGGAACTAATGGGGGTCCACAATAAACCCCAGGAAGAGTAGCTGCTGCCTTGGCAGAAACTAATGGGGATCCATAATAAACCCCAGGAAGACTAGCTGCTGCCTTGGCAGGAACTAATGGGGATCCATAATAAACCCCAGGAAGAGTAGCTGCTGCCTTGGCAGAAACTAATGGGGATCCATAATAAACCCCAGGAAGACTAGCTGCTGCCTTGGCAGGAACTAATGGGGATCCATAATAAACCCCAGGAAGAGTAGCTGCTGCCATGGCAGAAACTAATGGGGATCCATAATAATCCCCAGGAAGACTAGCTGCTGCCTTATCAGGAACTAATGGGGATCCATAATAAACCCCAGGAAGACTAGCTGCTGCCTTGGCAGGAACTAATGGGGATCCATAATAAACCCCAGGAAGACTAGCTGCTGCCTTGGCAGGAACTAATGGGGATCCATAATAAACCCCAGGAAGAGTAGCTGCTGCCTTGGCAGGAACTCATGGGGATCCATAATAAACCCCAGGAAGAGTAGCTGCTGCCTTGGCAGGAACTAATGTGGATCCATAATAAACCCTAGGAAGAGTAGCTGCTGCCTTGGCAGGAACTAATGGGGATCCATAATACACCCCAGGAAGACTAGCTGCTGCCTTGGCAGGAACTAATGGAAATCCATAATAAACCCCAGGAAGACTAGCTGCTGCCCTGGCAGGAACTAATGGGGTTCCATAATAAACCTCAGGAAGAGTAGCTGCTGCCTTGGCAGGAACTAATGGGGATCCATAATAAACCCCAGGAAGACTAGCTGCTGCCTTGGCAGGAACTAATGGGGATCCATAATAAACCCCAAGAAGAGTAGCTGCTGCCTTGGCATGAACTAAAGGGGATCCATAATAAACCCCAGGAAAAGTAGCTGCTGCCTTGGCAGGAACTAATGGGGATCCATAATAAACCCCAGAAAGAGTAGCTGCTGCCTTGGCAGAAACTAATGGGGGTCCATAATAAACCCCGGGAAGAGTAGCTGCTGCCTTGGCAGAAACTCATGGGGATCCATAATAAACCCCAGGAAGACTAGCTGCTGCCCTGGCAGGAACTAATGGGGATCCATAATAAACCCCAGGAAGACTAGCTGCTGCCTTGGCAGGAACTAATGGGGATCCATAATAAACCCCAAGAAGAGTAGCTGCTGCCTTGGCATGAACTAAAGGGGATCCATAATAAACCCCATAAAAAGTAGCTGCTGCCTTGGCAGGAACTAATGGGGATCCATAATAAACCCCAGAAAGAGTAGCTGCTGCCTTGGCAGAAACTAATGGGGGTCCATAATAAACCCCAGGAAGAGTAGCTGCTGCCTTGGCAGGAACTAATGGGGATCCATAATAAACCCTAGAAAGACTAGCTGCTGCCTTGGCAGGAACTAATGGGGATCCATAATAAAACCCAGGAAGACTAGCTGCTGCCTTGGCAGGAACTAATGGGGATCCATAATAAACCCCAGGAAGACTAGCTGCTGCCTTGGCAGGAACCAATGGGGATCCATAATAAACCTCAGGAAGAGTAGCTGCTGCCTTGGCAGGAACTAATGGGGGTCCATAATAAACCCCAGGAAGAGTAGCTGCTGCCTTGGCAGGAACTAATGGGAATCCATAATAAACCCAGGAAGAGTAGCTGCTGCCCTGGCAGGAACTAATGGGGATCCATAATAAACCACAGGAAGAGTAGCTGCTGTCTTGGCAGGAACTAATGGGGGTCCACAATAAACCCCAGGAAGAGTAGCTGCTGCCTTGGCAGGAACTAATGGGGATCCATAATAAACTCCTGGAAGAGTAGCTGCTGCCTTGGCAGGAACTAATGGGGATCCATACTAAACCACAGGAAGAGTAGCTGCTGTCTTGGCAGGAACTAATGGGGATCCATAATAAACCCCAGGAAGACTAGCTGCTGCCTTGGCAGGAACTAATGGGGATCCATAATAAACCACGGGAAGAGTAGCTGCTGTCTTGGCAGGAAATAATGGGGATCCATAATAAACCCCAGGAAGACTAGCTGCTGCCTTGGCAGGAACTAATGGGGATCCATAATAAACCACGGGAAGAGTAGCTGCTGTCTTGGCAGGAACTAATGGGGATCCATAATAAACCCCAGGAAGACTAGCTGCTGCCTTGGCAGGAACTAATGGGGATTCATAATAAACCCAAGGAAGAGTAGCTGCTGCCTTGGCAGAAACTAATGGGGATCCATAATAAACCCCAGGAAGACTAGCTGCTGCCTTATCAGGAACTAATGGGGTTCCATAATAAACCTCAGGAAGAGTAGCTGCTGCCTTGGCAGGAACTAATGGGGATCCATAATAAACCCCAGGAAGACTAGCTGCTGCCTTGGCAGGAACTAATGGGGATCCATAATAAACCCCAGGAAGAGTAGCTGCTGCCTTGGCAGAAACTAATGGGGATCCATAATAAACCCCAGGAAGACTAGCTGCTGCCTTATCAGGAACTAATGGGGTTCCATAATAAACCTCAGGAAGAGTAGCTGCTGCCTTGGCAGGAACTAATGGGGATCCATAATAAACCCCAGGAAGAGTAGCTGCTGCCTTTGCAGAAACTAATGGGGATCCATAATAAACCCCAGGAAGACTAGCTGCTGCCTTGGCAGGAACTAATGGGGATCCATAATAAACCCCAGGAAGAGTAGCTGCTGCCTTGGCAGAAACTAATGGGGATCCATAATAAACCCCAGGAAGACTAGCTGCTGCCTTATCAGGAACTAATGGGGTTCCATAATAAACCTCAGGAAGAGTAGCTGCTGCCTTGGCAGGAACTAATGGGGATCCATAATAAACCCCAGGAAGACTAGCTGCTGCCTTGGCAGGAACTAATGGGGATCCATAATAAACCCCAGGAAGAGTAGCTGCTGCCTTGGCAGGAACTAATGTGGATCCATAATAAACCCCAGGAAGAGTAGCTGCTGCCATGGCAGAAACTAATGGGGATCCATAATAATCCCCAGGAAGACTAGCTGCTGCCTTATCAGGAACTAATGGGGATCCATAATAAACCCCAGGAAGACTAGCTGCTGCCTTGGCAGGAACTAATGGGGATCCATAATAAACTCCAGGAAGAGTAGCTGCTGCCTTGGCAGGAACTAATGGGGATCCATACTAAACCACAGGAAGAGTAGCTGCTGTCTTGGCAGGAACTAATGGGGATCCATAATAAACCCCAGGAAGACTAGCTGCTGCCTTGGCAGGAACTAATGGGGATCCATAATAAACCACGGGAAGAGTAGCTGCTGGTTTGGCAGGAACTAATGGGGATCCATAATAAACCCCAGGAAGACTAGCTGCTGCCTTGGCAGGAACTAATGGGGATCCATAATAAACCCCAGGAAGAGTAGCTGCTGCCTTGGCAGAAACTAATGGGGATCCATAATAAACCCCAGGAAGACTAGCTGCTGCCTTATCAGGAACTAATGGGGTTACATAAGAAACCTCAGGAAGAGTAGCTGCTGCCTTGGCAGGAACTAATGGGGATCCATAATAAACCCCAGGAAGACTAGCTGCTGCCTTGGCAGGAACTAATGGGGATCCATAATAAACCCCAGGAAGAGTAGCTGCTGCCTTGGCAGGAACTAATGGGGATCCATAATAAACCCCATGAAGAGTAGCTGCTGCCTTGGCAGGAACTAATGTGGATCCATAATAAACCCTAGGAAGACTAGCTGCTGCCTTGGCAGGAACTAATGGGGATCCATAATAAACCCCAGGAAGAGTAGCTGCTGCCTTGGCAGGAACTAATGGGGATCCATAATAAACCCCATGAAGAGTAGCTGCTGCCTTAGCAGGAACTAATGTGGATCCATAATAAACCCTAGGAAGAGTAGCTGCTGCCTTGGCAGGAACTAATGGGGATCCATAATAAACCCCAGGAAGACTAGCTGCTGCATTTGCAGGAACTAATGGGGATCCATAATAAACCACAGGAAGACTAGCTGCTGCCTTGGCAGGAACTAATGGGGATCCATAATAAACCCCAGGAAGAGTAGCTGCTGCCTTGGCAGGAACTAATGTGGATCCATAATAAACCCTAGGAAGAGTAGCTGCTGCCATGGCAGAAACTAATGGGGATCCATAATAATCCCCAGGAAGACTAGCTGCTGCCTTATCAGGAACTAATGGGGATCCATAATAAACCCCAGGAAGACTAGCTGCTGCCTTGGCAGGAACTAATGGGGATCCATAATAAACTCCAGGAAGAGTAGCTGCTGCCTTGGCAGGAACTAATGGGGATCCATACTAAACCACAGGAAGAGTAGCTGCTGTCTTGGCAGGAACTAATGGGGATCCATAATAAACCCCAGGAAGACTAGCTGCTGCCTTGGCAGGAACTAATGGGGATCCATAATAAACCACGGGAAGAGTAGCTGCTGGTTTGGCAGGAACTAATGGGGATCCATAATAAACCCCAGGAAGACTAGCTGCTGCCTTGGCAGGAACTAATGGGGATCCATAATAAACCCCAGGAAGAGTAGCTGCTGCCTTGGCAGAAACTAATGGGGATCCATAATAAACCCCAGGAAGACTAGCTGCTGCCATGGCAGGAACTAATGGGGTTACATAAGAAACCTCAGGAAGAGTAGCTGCTGCCTTGGCAGGAACTAATGGGGATCCATAATAAACCCCAGGAAGACTAGCTGCTGCCTTGGCAGGAACTAATGGGGATCCATAATAAACCCCAGGAAGAGTAGCTGCTGCCTTGGCAGGAACTAATGGGGATCCATAATAAACCCCATGAAGAGTAGCTGCTGCCTTGGCAGGAACTAATGTGGATCCATAATAAACCCTAGGAAGAGTAGCTGCTGCCTTGGCAGGAACTAATGGGGATCCATAATAAACCCCAGGAAGACTAGCTGCTGCATTTGCAGGAACTAATGGGGATCCATAATAAACCACAGGAAGACTAGCTGCTGCCTTGGCAGGAACTAATGGGGATCCATAATAAACCCCAGGAAGAGTAGCTGCTGCCTTGGCAGGAACTAATGTGGATCCATAATAAACCCTAGGAAGAGTAGCTGCTGCCTTGGCAGGAACTAATGGGGATCCATAATAAACCCCAGGAAGACTAGCTGCTGCCTTGGCAGGAACTAATGGAAATCCAAAATAAACCCCAGGAAGACTAGCTGCTGCCCTGGCAGGAACTAATGGGGTTCCATAATAAACCTCAGGAAGAGTAGCTGCTGCCTTGTCAGGAACTAATGGGGATCCCTAATAAACCCCAGGAAGACTAGCTGCTGCCTTGGCAGGAACTAATGGGGATCCATAATAAACCCCAAGAAGAGTAGCTGCTGCCTTGGCATGAACTAAAGGGGATCCATAATAAACCCCAGGAAAAGTAGCTGCTGCCTTGGCAGGAACTAATGGGGATCCATAATAAACCCCAGAAAGAGTAGCTGCTGCCTTGGCAGAAACTAATGGGGGTCCATAATAAACCCCAGGAAGAGTAGCTGCTGCCTTGGCAGAAACTAATGGGGATCCATAATAAACCCCAGGAAGACTAGCTGCTGCCTTGGCAGGAACTAATGGGGATCCATAATAAACCCCAGGAAGAGTAGCTGCTGCCATGGCAGAAACTAATGGGGATCCATAATAATCCCCAGGAAGACTAGCTGCTGCCTTATCAGGAACTAATGGGGATCCATAATAAACCCCAGGAAGACTAGCTGCTGCCTTGGCAGGAACTAATGGGGATCCATAATAAACCCCAGGAAGACTAGCTGCTGCCTTGGCAGGAACTAATGGGGATCCATAATAAACCCCAGGAAGAGTAGCTGCTGCCTTGGCAGGAACTAATGGGGATCCATAATAAACCCCAGGAAGAGTAGCTGCTGCCTTGGCAGGAACTAATGTGGATCCATAATAAACCCTAGGAAGAGTAGCTGCTGCCTTGGCAGGAACTAATGGGGATCCATAATACACCCCAGGAAGACTAGCTGCTGCCTTGGCAGGAACTAATGGAAATCCATAATAAACCCCAGGAAGACTAGCTGCTGCCCTGGCAGGAACTAATGGGGTTCCATAATAAACCTCAGGAAGAGTAGCTGCTGCCCTGGCAGGAACTAATGTGGATCCATAATAAACCCTAGGAAGACTAGCTGCTGCCTTGGCAGGAACTAATGGGGATCCATAATAAACCCCAGGAAGAGTAGCTGCTGCCTTGGCAGGAACTAATGGGGATCCATAATAAACCCCATGAAGAGTAGCTGCTGCCTTAGCAGGAACTAATGTGGATCCATAATAAACCCTAGGAAGAGTAGCTGCTGCCTTGGCAGGAACTAATGGGGATCCATAATAAACCCCAGGAAGACTAGCTGCTGCATTTGCAGGAACTAATGGGGATCCATAATAAACCACAGGAAGACTAGCTGCTGCCTTGGCAGGAACTAATGGGGATCCATAATAAACCCCAGGAAGAGTAGCTGCTGCCTTGGCAGGAACTAATGTGGATCCATAATAAACCCTAGGAAGAGTAGCTGCTGCCATGGCAGAAACTAATGGGGATCCATAATAATCCCCAGGAAGACTAGCTGCTGCCTTATCAGGAACTAATGGGGATCCATAATAAACCCCAGGAAGACTAGCTGCTGCCTTGGCAGGAACTAATGGGGATCCATAATAAACTCCAGGAAGAGTAGCTGCTGCCTTGGCAGGAACTAATGGGGATCCATACTAAACCACAGGAAGAGTAGCTGCTGTCTTGGCAGGAACTAATGGGGATCCATAATAAACCCCAGGAAGACTAGCTGCTGCCTTGGCAGGAACTAATGGGGATCCATAATAAACCACGGGAAGAGTAGCTGCTGGTTTGGCAGGAACTAATGGGGATCCATAATAAACCCCAGGAAGACTAGCTGCTGCCTTGGCAGGAACTAATGGGGATCCATAATAAACCCCAGGAAGAGTAGCTGCTGCCTTGGCAGAAACTAATGGGGATCCATAATAAACCCCAGGAAGACTAGCTGCTGCCTTATCAGGAACTAATGGGGTTACATAAGAAACCTCAGGAAGAGTAGCTGCTGCCTTGGCAGGAACTAATGGGGATCCATAATAAACCCCAGGAAGACTAGCTGCTGCCTTGGCAGGAACTAATGGGGATCCATAATAAACCCCAGGAAGAGTAGCTGCTGCCTTGGCAGGAACTAATGGGGATCCATAATAAACCCCATGAAGAGTAGCTGCTGCCTTGGCAGGAACTAATGTGGATCCATAATAAACCCTAGGAAGAGTAGCTGCTGCCTTGGCAGGAACTAATGGGGATCCATAATAAACCCCAGGAAGACTAGCTGCTGCATTTGCAGGAACTAATGGGGATCCATAATAAACCACAGGAAGACTAGCTGCTGCCTTGGCAGGAACTAATGGGGATCCATAATAAACCCCAGGAAGAGTAGCTGCTGCCTTGGCAGGAACTAATGTGGATCCATAATAAACCCTAGGAAGAGTAGCTGCTGCCTTGGCAGGAACTAATGGGGATCCATAATAAACCCCAGGAAGACTAGCTGCTGCCTTGGCAGGAACTAATGGAAATCCAAAATAAACCCCAGGAAGACTAGCTGCTGCCCTGGCAGGAACTAATGGGGTTCCATAATAAACCTCAGGAAGAGTAGCTGCTGCCTTGTCAGGAACTAATGGGGATCCATAATAAACCCCAGGAAGACTAGCTGCTGCCTTGGCAGGAACTAATGGGGATCCATAATAAACCCCAAGAAGAGTAGCTGCTGCCTTGGCATGAACTAAAGGGGATCCATAATAAACCCCAGGAAAAGTAGCTGCTGCCTTGGCAGGAACTAATGGGGATCCATAATAAACCCCAGAAAGAGTAGCTGCTGCCTTGGCAGAAACTAATGGGGGTCCATAATAAACCCCAGGAAGAGTAGCTGCTGCCTTGGCAGAAACTAATGGGGATCCATAATAAACCCCAGGAAGACTAGCTGCTGCCTTATCAGGAACTAATGGGGATCCATAATAAACCCCAGGAAGACTAGCTGCTGCCTTGGCAGGAACTAATGGGGATCCATAATAAACCCCAGGAAGACTAGCTGCTGCCTTGGCAGGAACTAATGGGGATCCATAATAAACCCCAGGAAGAGTAGCTGCTGCCTTGGCAGGAACTAATGGGGATCCATAATAAACCCCAGGAAGAGTAGCTGCTGCCTTGGCAGGAACTAATGTGGATCCATAATAAACCCTAGGAAGAGTAGCTGCTGCCTTGGCAGGAACTAATGGGGATCCATAATACACCCCAGGAAGACTAGCTGCTGCCTTGGCAGGAACTAATGGAAATCCATAATAAACCCCAGGAAGACTAGCTGCTGCCCTGGCAGGAACTAATGGGGTTCCATAGTAAACCTCAGGAAGAGTAGCTGCTGCCTTGGCAGGAACTAATGGGGATCCATAATAAACCCCAGGAAGACTAGCTGCTGCCTTGGCAGGAACTAATGGGGATCCATAATAAACCCCAAGAAGAGTAGCTGCTGCCTTGGCATGAACTAAAGGGGATCCATAATAAACCCCAGGAAAAGTAGCTGCTGCCTTGGCAGGAACTAATGGGGATCCATAATAAACCCCAGAAAGAGTAGCTGCTGCCTTGGCAGAAACTAATGGGGGTCCATAATAAACCCCAGGAAGAGTAGCTGCTGCCTTGGCAGAAACTAATGGGGATCCATAATAAACCCCAGGAAGACTAGCTGCTGCCTTGGCAGGAACTAATGGGGATCCATAATAAACCCCAGGAAGAGTAGCTGCTGCCATGGCAGAAACTAATGGGGATCCATAATAATCCCCAGGAAGACTAGCTGCTGCCTTATCAGGAACTAATTGGGATCCATAATAAACCCCAGGAAGACTAGCTGCTGCCTTGGCAGGAACTAATGGGGATCCATAATAAACTCCAGGAAGAGTAGCTGCTGCCTTGGCAGGAACTAATGGGGATCCATACTAAACCACAGGAAGAGTAGCTGCTGTCTTGGCAGGAACTAATGGGGATCCATAATAAACCCCAGGAAGACTAGCTGCTGCCTTGGCAGGAACTAATGGGGATCCATGATAAACCACGGGAAGAGTAGCTGCTGGTTTGGCAGGAACTAATGGGGATCCATAATAAACCCCAGGAAGACTAGCTGCTGCCTTGGCAGGAACTAATGGGGATCCATAATAAACCTCAGGAAGAGTAGCTGCTGCCTTGGCAGAAACTAATGGGGATCCATAATAAACCCCAGGAAGACTAGCTGCTGCCTTATCAGGAACTAATGGGGTTACATAAGAAACCTCAGGAAGAGTAGCTGCTGCCTTGGCAGGAACTAATGGGGATGCATAATAAACCCCAGGAAGACTAGCTGCTGCCTTGGCAGGAACTAATGGGGATCCATAGTAAACCCCAGGAAGAGTAGCTGCTGCCTTGGCAGGAACTAATGGGGATCCATAATAAACCCCATGAAGAGTAGCTGCTGCCTTGGCAGGAACTAATGTGGATCCATAATAAACCCTAGGAAGAGTAGCTGCTGCCTTGGCAGGAACTAATGGGGATCCATAATAAACCCCAGGAAGACTAGCTGCTGCATTGGCAGGAACTAATGGGGATCCATAATAAACCACAGGAAGACTAGCTGCTGCCTTGGCAGGAACTAATGGGGATCCATAATAAACCCCAGGAAGACTAGCTGCTGCATTGGCAGGAACTAATGGGGATCCATAATAAACCACAGGAAGACTAGCTGCTGCCTTATCAGGAACTAATGGGGATCCATAATAAACCCCAGGAAGACTAGCTGCTGCCTTGGCAGGAACTAATGGGGATCCATAATAAACTCCAGGAAGAGTAGCTGCTGCCTTGGCAGGAACTAATGGGGATCCATACTAAACCACAGGAAGAGTAGCTGCTGTCTTGGCAGGAACTAATGGGGATCCATAATAAACCCCAGGAAGACTAGCTGCTGCCTTGGCAGGAACTAATGGGGATCCATAATAAACCACGGGAAGAGTAGCTGCTGGTTTGGCAGGAACTAATGGGGATCCATAATAAACCCCAGGAAGACTAGCTGCTGCCTTGGCAGGAACTAATGGGGATCCATAATAAACCCCAGGAAGAGTAGCTGCTGCCTTGGCAGAAACTAATGGGGATCCATAATAAACCCCAGGAAGACTAGCTGCTGCCTTATCAGGAACTAATGGGGTTACATAAGAAACCTCAGGAAGAGTAGCTGCTGCCTTGGCAGGAACTAATGGGGATCCATAATAAACCCCAGGAAGACTAGCTTCTGCCTTGGCAGGAACTAATGGGGATCCATAATAAACCCCAGGAAGAGTAGCTGCTGCCTTGGCTGGAACTAATGGGGATCCATAATAAACCCCATGAAGAGTAGCTGCTGCCTTGGCAGGAACTAATGTGGATCCATAATAAACCCTAGGAAGAGTAGCTGCTGCCTTGGCAGGAACTAATGGGGATCCATAATAAACCCCAGGAAGACTAGCTGCTGCATTTGCAGGAACTAATGGGGATCCATAATAAACCACAGGAAGACTAGCTGCTGCCTTGGCAGGAACTAATGGGGATCCATAATAAACCCCAGGAAGAGTAGCTGCTGCCTTGGCAGGAACTAATGTGGATCCATAATAAACCCTAGGAAGAGTAGCTGCTGCCTTGGCAGGAACTAATGGGGATCCATAATAAACCCCAGGAAGACTAGCTGCTGCCTTGGCAGGAACTAATGGAAATCCAAAATAAACCCCAGGAAGACTAGCTGCTGCCCTGGCAGGAACTAATGGGGTTCCATAATAAACCTCAGGAAGAGTAGCTGCTGCCTTGTCAGGAACTAATGGGGATCCATAATAAACCCCAGGAAGACTAGCTGCTGCCTTGGCAGGAACTAATGGGGATCCATAATAAACCCCAAGAAGAGTAGCTGCTGCCTTGGCATGAACTAATGGGGATCCATAATAAACCACAGGAAGACTAGCTGCTGCCTTATCAGGAACTAATGGGGATCCATAATAAACCCCAGGAAGACTAGCTGCTGCCTTGGCAGGAACTAATGGGGATCCATAATAAACTCCAGGAAGAGTAGCTGCTGCCTTGGCAGGAACTAATGGGGATCCATACTAAACCACAGGAAGAGTAGCTGCTGTCTTGGCAGGAACTAATGGGGATCCATAATAAACCCCAGGAAGACTAGCTGCTGCCTTGGCAGGAACTAATGGGGATCCATAATAAACCACGGGAAGAGTAGCTGCTGGTTTGGCAGGAACTAATGGGGATCCATAATAAACCCCAGGAAGACTAGCTGCTGCCTTGGCAGGAACTAATGGGGATCCATAATAAACCCCAGGAAGAGTAGCTGCTGCCTTGGCAGAAACTAATGGGGATCCATAATAAACCCCAGGAAGACTAGCTGCTGCCTTATCAGGAACTAATGGGGTTACATAAGAAACCTCAGGAAGAGTAGCTGCTGCCTTGGCAGGAACTAATGGGGATCCATAATAAACCCCAGGAAGACTAGCTTCTGCCTTGGCAGGAACTAATGGGGATCCATAATAAACCCCAGGAAGAGTAGCTGCTGCCTTGGCAGGAACTAATGGGGATCCATAATAAACCCCATGAAGAGTAGCTGCTGCCTTGGCAGGAACTAATGTGGATCCATAATAAACCCTAGGAAGAGTAGCTGCTGCCTTGGCAGGAACTAATGGGGATCCATAATAAACCCCAGGAAGACTAGCTGCTGCATTTGCAGGAACTAATGGGGATCCATAATAAACCCCAGGAAGACTAGCTGCTGCATTGGCAGGAACTAATGGGGATCCATAATAAACCACAGGAAGACTAGCTGCTGCCTTGGCAGGAACTAATGGGGATCCATAATAAACCCCAGGAAGACTAGCTGCTGCATTGGCAGGAACTAATGGGGATCCATAATAAACCACAGGAAGACTAGCTGCTGCCTTATCAGGAACTAATGGGGATCCATAATAAACCCCAGGAAGACTAGCTGCTGCCTTGGCAGGAACTAATGGGGATCCATAATAAACTCCAGGAAGAGTAGCTGCTGCCTTGGCAGGAACTAATGGGGATCCATACTAAACCACAGGAAGAGTAGCTGCTGTCTTGGCAGGAACTAATGGGGATCCATAATAAACCCCAGGAAGACTAGCTGCTGCCTTGGCAGGAACTAATGGGGATCCATAATAAACCACGGGAAGAGTAGCTGCTGGTTTGGCAGGAACTAATGGGGATCCATAATAAACCCCAGGAAGACTAGCTGCTGCCTTGGCAGGAACTAATGGGGATCCATAATAAACCCCAGGAAGAGTAGCTGCTGCCTTGGCAGAAACTAATGGGGATCCATAATAAACCCCAGGAAGACTAGCTGCTGCCTTATCAGGAACTAATGGGGTTACATAAGAAACCTCAGGAAGAGTAGCTGCTGCCTTGGCAGGAACTAATGGGGATCCATAATAAACCCCAGGAAGACTAGCTTCTGCCTTGGCAGGAACTAATGGGGATCCATAATAAACCCCAGGAAGAGTAGCTGCTGCCTTGGCTGGAACTAATGGGGATCCATAATAAACCCCATGAAGAGTAGCTGCTGCCTTGGCAGGAACTAATGTGGATCCATAATAAACCCTAGGAAGAGTAGCTGCTGCCTTGGCAGGAACTAATGGGGATCCATAATAAACCCCAGGAAGACTAGCTGCTGCATTTGCAGGAACTAATGGGGATCCATAATAAACCACAGGAAGACTAGCTGCTGCCTTGGCAGGAACTAATGGGGATCCATAATAAACCCCAGGAAGAGTAGCTGCTGCCTTGGCAGGAACTAATGTGGATCCATAATAAACCCTAGGAAGAGTAGCTGCTGCCTTGGCAGGAACTAATGGGGATCCATAATAAACCCCAGGAAGACTAGCTGCTGCCTTGGCAGGAACTAATGGAAATCCAAAATAAACCCCAGGAAGACTAGCTGCTGCCCTGGCAGGAACTAATGGGGTTCCATAATAAACCTCAGGAAGAGTAGCTGCTGCCTTGTCAGGAACTAATGGGGATCCATAATAAACCCCAGGAAGACTAGCTGCTGCCTTGGCAGGAACTAATGGGGATCCATAATAAACCCCAAGAAGAGTAGCTGCTGCCTTGGCATGAACTAATGGGGATCCATAATAAACCACAGGAAGACTAGCTGCTGCCTTATCAGGAACTAATGGGGATCCATAATAAACCCCAGGAAGACTAGCTGCTGCCTTGGCAGGAACTAATGGGGATCCATAATAAACTCCAGGAAGAGTAGCTGCTGCCTTGGCAGGAACTAATGGGGATCCATACTAAACCACAGGAAGAGTAGCTGCTGTCTTGGCAGGAACTAATGGGGATCCATAATAAACCCCAGGAAGACTAGCTGCTGCCTTGGCAGGAACTAATGGGGATCCATAATAAACCACGGGAAGAGTAGCTGCTGGTTTGGCAGGAACTAATGGGGATCCATAATAAACCCCAGGAAGACTAGCTGCTGCCTTGGCAGGAACTAATGGGGATCCATAATAAACCCCAGGAAGAGTAGCTGCTGCCTTGGCAGAAACTAATGGGGATCCATAATAAACCCCAGGAAGACTAGCTGCTGCCTTATCAGGAACTAATGGGGTTACATAAGAAACCTCAGGAAGAGTAGCTGCTGCCTTGGCAGGAACTAATGGGGATCCATAATAAACCCCAGGAAGACTAGCTTCTGCCTTGGCAGGAACTAATGGGGATCCATAATAAACCCCAGGAAGAGTAGCTGCTGCCTTGGCAGGAACTAATGGGGATCCATAATAAACCCCATGAAGAGTAGCTGCTGCCTTGGCAGGAACTAATGTGGATCCATAATAAACCCTAGGAAGAGTAGCTGCTGCCTTGGCAGGAACTAATGGGGATCCATAATAAACCCCAGGAAGACTAGCTGCTGCATTTGCAGGAACTAATGGGGATCCATAATAAACCACAGGAAGACTAGCTGCTGCCTTGGCAGGAACTAATGGGGATCCATAATAAACCCCAGGAAGAGTAGCTGCTGCCTTGGCAGGAACTAATGTGGATCCATAATAAACCCTAGGAAGAGTAGCTGCTGCCTTGGCAGGAACTAATGGGGATCCATAATAAACCCCAGGAAGACTAGCTGCTGCCTTGGCAGGAACTAATGGAAATCCAAAATAAACCCCAGGAAGACTAGCTGCTGCCCTGGCAGGAACTAATGGGGTTCCATAATAAACCTCAGGAAGAGTAGCTGCTGCCTTGTCAGGAACTAATGGGGATCCATAATAAACCCCAGGAAGACTAGCTGCTGCCTTGGCAGGAACTAATGGGGATCCATAATAAACCCCAAGAAGAGTAGCTGCTGCCTTGGCATGAACTAAAGGGGATCCATAATAAACCCCAGGAAAAGTAGCTGCTGCCTTGGCAGGAACTAATGGGGATCCATAATAAACCCCAGGAAGAGTAGCTGCTGCCTTGGCAGAAACTAATGGGGGTGCATAATAAACCCCAGGAAGAGTAGCTGCTGCCTTGGCAGAAACTAATGGGGATCCATAATAAACCCCAGGAAGACTAGCTGCTGCCTTGGCAGGAACTAATGGGGATCCATAATAAACCCCAGGAAGAGTAGCTGCTGCCATGGCAGAAACTAATGGGGATCCATAATAATCCCCAGGAAGACTAGCTGCTGCCTTATCAGGAACTAATGGGGATCCATAATAAACCCCAGGAAGACTAGCTGCTGCCTTGGCAGGAACTAATGGGGATCCATAATAAACCCCAGGAAGACTAGCTGCTGCCTTGGCAGGAACTAATGGGGATCCATAATAAACCCCAGGAAGAGTAGCTGCTGCCTTGGCAGGAACTAATGGGGATCCATAATAAACCCCAGGAAGAGTAGCTGCTGCCTTGGCAGGAACTAATGTGGATCCATAATAAACCCTAGGAAGAGTAGCTGCTGCCTTGGCAGGAACTAATGGGGATCCATAATACACCCCAGGAAGACTAGCTGCTGCCTTGGCAGGAACTAATGGAAATCCATAATAAACCCCAGGAATACTAGCTGCTGCCCTGGCAGGAACTAATGGGGTTCCATAATAAACCTCAGGAAGAGTAGCTGCTGCCTTGGCAGGAACTAATGGGGATCCATAATAAACCCCAGGAAGACTAGCTGCTGCCTTGGCAGGAACTAATGGGGATCCATAATAAACCCCAAGAAGAGTAGCTGCTGCCTTGGCATGAACTAAAGGGGATCCATAATAAACCCCAGGAAAAGTAGCTGCTGCCTTGGCAGGAACTAATGGGGATCCATAATAAACCCCAGAAAGAGTAGCTGCTGCCTTGGCAGAAACTAATGGGGGTCCATAATAAACCCCAGGAAGAGTAGCTGCTGCCTTGGCAGAAACTAATGGGGATCCATAATAAACCCCAGGAAGACTAGCTGCTGCCTTGGCAGGAACTAATGGGGATCCATAATAAACCCCAGGAAGAGTAGCTGCTGCCATGGCAGAAACTAATGGGGATCCATAATAATCCCCACGAAGACTAGCTGCTGCCTTATCAGGAACTAATGGGGATCCATAATAAACCCCAGGAAGACTAGCTGCTGCCTTGGCAGGAACTAATGGGGATCCATAATAAACTCCAGGAAGAGTAGCTGCTGCCTTGGCAGGAACTAATGGGGATCCATACTAAACCACAGGAAGAGTAGCTGCTGTCTTGGCAGGAACTAATGGGGATCCATAATAAACCCCAGGAAGACTAGCTGCTGCCTTGGCAGGAACTAATGGGGATCCACAATAAACCACGGGAAGAGTAGCTGCTGGTTTGGCAGGAACTAATGGGGATCCATAATAAACCCCAGGAAGACTAGCTGCTGCCTTGGCAGGAACTAATGGGGATCCATAATAAACCTCAGGAAGAGTAGCTGCTGCCTTGGCAGAAACTAATGGGGATCCATAATAAACCCCAGGAAGACCAGCTGCTGCCTTATCAGGAACTAATGGGGTTACATAAGAAACCTCAGGAAGAGTAGCTGCTGCCTTGGCAGGAACTAATGGGGATGCATAATAAACCCCAGGAAGACTAGCTGCTGCCTTGGCAGGAACTAATGGGGATCCATAGTAAACCCCAGGAAGAGTAGCTGCTGCCTTGGCAGGAACTAATGGGGATCCATAATAAACCCCATGAAGAGTAGCTGCTGCCTTGGCAGGAACTAATGTGGATCCATAATAAACCCTAGGAAGAGTAGCTGCTGCCTTGGCAGGAACTAATGGGGATCTATAATAAACCCCAGAAAGACTAGCTGCTGCATTGGCAGGAACTAATGGGGATCCATAATAAACCACAGGAAGACTAGCTGCTGCCTTGGCAGGAACTAATGGGGATCCATAATAAACCCCAGGAAGAGTAGCTGCTGCCTTGGCAGGAACTAATGTGGATCCATAATAAACCCTAGGAAGAGTAGCTGCTGCCTTGGCAGGAACTAATGGGGATCCATAATAAACCCCAGGAAGACTAGCTGCTGCCTTGGCAGGAACTAATGGAAATCCATAATAAACCCCAGGAAGACTAGCTGCTGCCCTGGCAGGAACTAATGGGGTTCCATAATAAACCTCAGGAAGAGTAGCTGCTGCCCTGGCAGGAACTAATGGGGATCCATAATAAACCCCAGGAAGACTAGCTGCTGCCTTGGCAGGAACTAATGGGGATCCATAATAAACCCCAAGAAGAGTAGCTGCTGCCTTGGCATGAACTAAAGGGGATCCATAATAAACCCCAGGAAAAGTAGCTGCTGCCTTGGCAGGAACTAATGGGGATCCATAATAAACCCCAGAAAGAGTAGCTGCTGCCTTGGCAGAAACTAATGGGGGTCCATAATAAACCCCAGGAAGAGTAGCTGCTGCCTTGGCAGAAACTAATGGGGATCCATAATAAACCCCAGGAAGACTAGCTGCTGCCTTGGCAGGAACTAATGGGGATCCATAATAAACCCCAGGAAGAGTAGCTGCTGCCATGGCAAAAACTAATGGGGATCCATAATAATCCCCAGGAAGACTAGCTGCTGCCTTATCAGGAACTAATGGGGATCCATAATAAACCCCAGGAAGACTAGCTGCTGCCTTGGCAGGAACTAATGGGGATCCATAATAAACTCCAGGAAGAGTAGCTGCTGCCTTGGCAGGAACTAATGGGGATCCATACTAAACCACAGGAAGAGTAGCTGCTGTCTTGGCAGGAACTAATGGGGATCCATAATAAACCCCAGGAAGACTAGCTGCTGCCTTGGCAGGAACTAATGGGGATCCATAATAAACCACGGGAAGAGTAGCTGCTGGTTTGGCAGGAACTAATGGGGATCCATAATAAACCCCAGGAAGACTAGCTGCTGCCTTGGCAGGAACTAATGGGGATCCATAATAAACCCCAGGAAGAGTAGCTGCTGCCTTGGCAGGAACTAATGGGGATCCATAATAAACCCCATGAAAAGTAGCTGCTGCCTTGGCAGGAACTAATGTGGATCCATAATAAACCCTAGGAAGAGTAGCTGCTGCCTTGGCAGGAACTAATGGGGATCCATAATAAACCCCAGGAAGACTAGCTGCTGCATTGGCAGGAACTAATGGGGATCCATAATAAACCACAGGAAGACTAGCTGCTGCCTTGGCAGGAACTAATGGGGATCCATAATAAACCCCAGGAAGACTAGCTGCTGCCTTGGCAGGAACCAATGGGGATCCATAATAAACCTCAGGAAGAGTAGCTGCTGCCTTGGCAGGAACTAATGGGGGTCCATAATAAACCCCAGGAAGAGTAGCTGCTGCCTTGGCAGGAACTAATGGGAATCCATAATAAACCCAGGAAGAGTAGCTGCTGCCCTGGCAGGAACTAATGGGGATCCATAATAAACCAATGGAAGAGTAGCTGCTGTCTTGGCAGGAACTAATGGGGGTCCATAATAAACCCCAGGAAGAGTAGCTGCTGCCTTGGCAGGAACTAATGGGGATCCATAATAAACTCCAGGAAGAGTAGCTGCTGCCTTGGCAGGAACTAATGGGGATCCATACTAAACCACAGGAAGAGTAGCTGCTGTCTTGGCAGGAACTAATGGGGATCCATAATAAACCCCAGGAAGACTAGCTGCTGCCTTGGCATGAACTAAAGGGGATCCATAATAAACCCCAGGAAAAGTAGCTGCTGCCTTGGCAGGAACTAATGGGGATCCATAATAAACCCCAGGAAGAGTAGCTGCTGCCTTGGCAGAAACTAATGGGGGTCCATAATAAACCCCAGGAAGAGTAGCTGCTGCCTTGGCAGAAACTAATGGGGATCCATAATAAACCCCAGGAAGACTAGCTGCTGCCTTGGCAGGAACTAATGGGGATCCATAATAAACCCCAGGAAGAGTAGCTGCTGCCATGGCAGAAACTAATGGGGATCCATAATAATCCCCAGGAAGACTAGCTGCTGCCTTATCAGGAACTAATGGGGATCCATAATAAACCCCAGGAAGACTAGCTGCTGCCTTGGCAGGAACTAATGGGGATCCATAATAAACCCCAGGAAGACTAGCTGCTGCCTTGGCAGGAACTAATGGGGATCCATAATAAACCCCAGGAAGAGTAGCTGCTGCCTTGGCAGGAACTAATGGGGATCCATAATAAACCCCAGGAAGAGTAGCTGCTGCCTTGGCAGGAACTAATGTGGATCCATAATAAACCCTAGGAAGAGTAGCTGCTGCCTTGGCAGGAACTAATGGGGATCCATAATACACCCCAGGAAGACTAGCTGCTGCCTTGGCAGGAACTAATGGAAATCCATAATAAACCCCAGGAAGACTAGCTGCTGCCCTGGCAGGAACTAATGGGGTTCCATAATAAACCTCAGGAAGAGTAGCTGCTGCCTTGGCAGGAACTAATGGGGATCCATAATAAACCCCAGGAAGACTAGCTGCTGCCTTGGCAGGAACTAATGGGGATCCATAATAAACCCCAAGAAGAGTAGCTGCTGCCTTGGCATGAACTAAAGGGGATCCATAATAAACCCCAGGAAAAGTAGCTGCTGCCTTGGCAGGAACTAATGGGGATCCATAATAAACCCCAGAAAGAGTAGCTGCTGCCTTGGCAGAAACTAATGGGGGTCCATAATAAACCCCAGGAAGAGTAGCTGCTGCCTTGGCAGAAACTAATGGGGATCCATAATAAACCCCAGGAAGACTAGCTGCTGCCTTGGCAGGAACTAATGGGGATCCATAATAAACCCCAGGAAGAGTAGCTGCTGCCATGGCAGAAACTAATGGGGATCCATAATAATCCCCAGGAAGACTAGCTGCTGCCTTATCAGGAACTAATGGGGATCCATAATAAACCCCAGGAAGACTAGCTGCTGCCTTGGCAGGAACTAATGGGGATCCATAATAAACTCCAGGAAGAGTAGCTGCTGCCTTGGCAGGAACTAATGGGGATCCATACTAAACCACAGGAAGAGTAGCTGCTGTCTTGGCAGGAACTAATGGGGATCCATAATAAACCCCAGGAAGACTAGCTGCTGCCTTGGCAGGAACTAATGGGGATCCACAATAAACCACGGGAAGAGTAGCTGCTGGTTTGGCAGGAACTAATGGGGATCCATAATAAACCCCAGGAAGACTAGCTGCTGCCTTGGCAGGAACTAATGGGGATCCATAATAAACCTCAGGAAGAGTAGCTGCTGCCTTGGCAGAAACTAATGGGGATCCATAATAAACCCCAGGAAGACCAGCTGCTGCCTTATCAGGAACTAATGGGGTTACATAAGAAACCTCAGGAAGACTAGCTGCTGCCTTGGCAGGAACTAATGGGGATGCATAATAAACCCCAGGAAGACTAGCTGCTGCCTTGGCAGGAACTAATGGGGATCCATAGTAAACCCCAGGAAGAGTAGCTGCTGCCTTGGCAGGAACTAATGGGGATCCATAATAAACCCCATGAAGAGTAGCTGCTGCCTTGGCAGGAACTAATGTGGATCCATAATAAACCCTAGGAAGAGTAGCTGCTGCCTTGGCAGGAACTAATGGGGATCTATAATAAACCCCAGAAAGACTAGCTGCTGCATTGGCAGGAACTAATGGGGATCCATAATAAACCACAGGAAGACTAGCTGCTGCCTTGGCAGGAACTAATGGGGATCCATAATAAACCCCAGGAAGAGTAGCTGCTGCCTTGGCAGGAACTAATGTGGATCCATAATAAACCCTAGGAAGAGTAGCTGCTGCCTTGGCAGGAACTAATGGGGATCCATAATAAACCCCAGGAAGACTAGCTGCTGCCTTGGCAGGAACTAATGGAAATCCATAATAAACCCCAGGAAGACTAGCTGCTGCCCTGGCAGGAACTAATGGGGTTCCATAATAAACCTCAGGAAGAGTAGCTGCTGCCCTGGCAGGAACTAATGGGGATCCATAATAAACCCCAGGAAGACTAGCTGCTGCCTTGGCAGGAACTAATGGGGATCCATAATAAACCCCAAGAAGAGTAGCTGCTGCCTTGGCATGAACTAAAGGGGATCCATAATAAACCCCAGGAAAAGTAGCTGCTGCCTTGGCAGGAACTAATGGGGATCCATAATAAACCCCAGAAAGAGTAGCTGCTGCCTTGGCAGAAACTAATGGGGGTCCATAATAAACCCCAGGAAGAGTAGCTGCTGCCTTGGCAGAAACTAATGGGGATCCATAATAAACCCCAGGAAGACTAGCTGCTGCCTTGGCAGGAACTAATGGGGATCCATAATAAACCCCAGGAAGAGTAGCTGCTGCCATGGCAGAAACTAATGGGGATCCATAATAATCCCCAGGAAGACTAGCTGCTGCCTTATCAGGAACTAATGGGGATCCATAATAAACCCCAGGAAGACTAGCTGCTGCCTTGGCAGGAACTAATGGGGATCCATAATAAACTCCAGGAAGAGTAGCTGCTGCCTTGGCAGGAACTAATGGGGATCCATACTAAACCACAGGAAGAGTAGCTGCTGTCTTGGCAGGAACTAATGGGGATCCATAATAAACCCCAGGAAGACTAGCTGCTGCCTTGGCAGGAACTAATGGGGATCCATAATAAACCACGGGAAGAGTAGCTGCTGGTTTGGCAGGAACTAATGGGGATCCATAATAAACCCCAGGAAGACTAGCTGCTGCCTTGGCAGGAACTAATGGGGATCCATAATAAACCCCAGGAAGAGTAGCTGCTGCCTTGGCAGGAACTAATGGGGATCCATAATAAACCCCATGAAGAGTAGCTGCTGCCTTGGCAGGAACTAATGTGGATCCATAATAAACCCTAGGAAGAGTAGCTGCTGCCTTGGCAGGAACTAATGGGGATCCATAATAAACCCCAGGAAGACTAGCTGCTGCATTGGCAGGAACTAATGGGGATCCATAATAAACCACAGGAAGACTAGCTGCTGCCTTGGCAGGAACTAATGGGGATCCATAATAAACCCCAGGAAGACTAGCTGCTGCCTTGGCAGGAACCAATGGGGATCCATAATAAACCTCAGGAAGAGTAGCTGCTGCCTTGGCAGGAACTAATGGGGGTCCATAATAAACCCCAGGAAGAGTAGCTGCTGCCTTGGCAGGAACTAATGGGAATCCATAATAAACCCAGGAAGAGTAGCTGCTGCCCTGGCAGGAACTAATGGGGATCCATAATAAACCAATGGAAGAGTAGCTGCTGTCTTGGCAGGAACTAATGGGGGTCCATAATAAACCCCAGGAAGAGTAGCTGCTGCCTTGGCAGGAACTAATGGGGATCCATAATAAACTCCAGGAAGAGTAGCTGCTGCCTTGGCAGGAACTAATGGGGATCCATACTAAACCACAGGAAGAGTAGCTGCTGTCTTGGCAGGAACTAATGGGGATCCATAATAAACCCCAGGAAGACTAGCTGCTGCCTTGGCAGGAACTAATGGGGATCCATAATAAACCACGGGAAGAGTAGCTGCTGTCTTGGCAGGAACTAATGGGGATCCATAATAAACCCCAGGAAGACTAGCTGCTGCCTTGGCAGGAACTAATGGGGATCCATAATAAACCCCAGGAAGAGTAGCTGCTGCCTTGGCAGAAACTAATGGGGTTCCATAATAAACCTCATGAAGAGTAGCTGCTGCCTTGGCAGGAACTAATGGGGATCCATAATAAACCCCAGGAAGAGTAGCTGCTGCCTTGGCAGAAACTAATGGGGATCCATAATAAACCCCAGGAAGAGTAGCTGGTGCCTTGGCAGGAACTAATGGGGGTCCATAATAAACCCCAGGAAGAGTAGCTGCTGCCTTGGCAGAAACTAATGGGGATCCATAATAAACCCCAGGAAGACTAGCTGCTGCCTTGGCAGGAACTAATGGGGATCCATAATAAACCCCAGAAAGAGTAGCTGCTGCCTTGGCAGAAACTAATGGGGGTCCATAATAAACCCCAGGAAGAGTAGCTGCTGCCTTGGCAGAAACTAATGGGGATCCATAATAAACCCCAGGAAGACTAGCTGCCGCCTTGGCAGGAACTAATGGGGATCCATAATAAACCCCAGGAAGAGTAGCTGCTGCCATGGCAGAAACTAATGGGGATCCATAATAAACCCCAGGAAGACTAGCTGCTGCCTTATCAGGAACTAATGGGGATCCATAATAAACCCCAGGAAGAGTAGCTGCTGCATTGGCAGGAACTAATGGGGTTCCATAATAAACCCCAGGAAGAGTAGTTGCTGCCTTGGCAGGAACTAATGGGGATCCATAATAAACCCCAGGAAGAGTAGCTGCTGCCTTGGCAGGAACTAATGGGGATCCATAATAAACCCTAGAAAGACTAGCTGCTGCCTTGGCAGGAACTAATGGGGATCCATAATAAAACCCAGGAAGACTAGCTGCTGCCTTGGCAGGAACTAATGGGGATCCATAATAAACCCCAGGAAGACTAGCTGCTGCCTTGGCAGGAACCAATGGGGATCCATAATAAACCTCAGGAAGAGTAGCTGCTGCCTTGGCAGGAACTAATGGGGGTACATAATAAACCCCAGGAAGAGTAGCTGCTGCCTTGGCAGGAACTAATGGGAATCCATAATAAACCCAGGAAGAGTAGCTGCTGCCCTGGCAGGAACTAATGGGGATCCATAATAAACCACAGGTGAAGTAGCTGCTGTCTTGGCAGGAACTAATGGGGGTCCATAATAAACCCCAGGAAGAGTAGCTGCTGCCTTGGCAGGAACTAATGGGGATCCATAATAAACTCCAGGAAGAGTAGCTGCTGCCTTGGCAGGAACTAATGGGGATCCATACTAAACCACAGGAAGAGTAGCTGCTGTCTTGGTAGGAACTAATGGGGATCCATAATAAACCCCAGGAAGACTAGCTGCTGCCTTGGCAGGAACTAATGGGGATCCATAATAAACCACGGGAAGAGTAGCTGCTGTCTTGGCAGGAACTAATGGGGATCCATAATAAACCCCAGGAAGAGTAGCTGCTGCCTTATCAGGAACTAATGGGGTTCCATAATAAACCTCAGGAAGAGTAGCTGCTGCCTTGGCAGGAACTAATGGGGATCCATAATAAACCCCAGGAAGAGTAGCTGCTGCCTTGGCAGAAACTAATGGGGATCCATAATAAACCCCAGGAAGAGTAGCTGGTGCCTTGGCAGGAACTAATGGGGGTCCATAATAAACCCCAGGAAGAGTAGCTGCTGCCTTGGCAGAAACTAATGGGGATCCATAATAAACCCCAGGAAGACTAGCTGCTGCCTTGGCAGGAACTAATGGGGATCCATAATAAACCCCAGGAAGAGTAGCTGCTGCCATGGCAGAAACTAATGGGGATCCATAATAAACCCCAGGAAGACTAGCTGCTGCCTTATCAGGAACTAATGGGGATCCATAATAAACCCCAGGAAGAGTAGCTGCTGCCTTGGCAGAAACTAATGGGGATCCATAATAAACCCCAGGAAGACTAGCTGCTGCCTTGGCAGGAACTAATGGGGATCCATAATAAACCCCAGAAAGAGTAGCTGCTGCCTTGGCAGAAACTAATGGGGGTCCATAATAAACCCCAGGAAGAGTAGCTGCTGCCTTGGCAGGAACTAATGGGGATCCATAATAAACCCCAGGAAGACTAGCTGCTGCCTTGGCAGGAACTAATGGGGATCCATAATAAACCCCAGGAAGAGTAGCTGCTGCCATGGCAGAAACTAATGGGGATCCATAATAAACCCCAGGAAGACTAGCTGCTGCCTTGGCAGAAACTAATGGGGATCCATAATAAACCCCAGGAAGACTAGCTGCTGCCTTATCAGGAACTAATGGGGTTCCATAATAAACCTCATGAAGAGTAGCTGCTGCCTTGGCAGGAACTAATGGGGATCCATAATAAACCCCAGAAAGAGTAGCTGCTGCCTTGGCAGAAACTAATGGGGGTCCATAATAAACCCCAGGAAGAGTAGCTGCTGCCTTGGCAGAAACTAATGGGGATCCATAATAAACCCCAGGAAGACTAGCTGCTGCCTTGGCAGGAACTAATGGGGATCCATAATAAACCCCAGGAAGAGTAGCTGCTGCCATGGCAGAAACTAATGGGGATCCATAATAAACCCCAGGAAGACTAGCTGCTGCCTTATCAGGAACTAATGGGGATCCATAATAAACCCCAGGAAGAGTAGCTGCTGCATTGGCAGGAACTAATGGGGTTCCATAATAAACCCCAGGAAGAGTAGTTGCTGCCTTGGCAGGAACTAATGGGGATCCATAATAAACCCCAGGAAGAGTAGCTGCTGCCTTGGCAGGAACTAATGGGGATCCATAATAAACCCTAGAAAGACTAGCTGCTGCCTTGGCAGGAACTAATGGGGATCCATAATAAAACCCAGGAAGACTAGCTGCTGCCTTGGCAGGAACTAATGGGGATCCATAATAAACCCCAGGAAGACTAGCTGCTGCCTTGGCAGGAACCAATGGGGATCCATAATAAACCTCAGGAAGAGTAGCTGCTGCCTTGGCAGGAACTAATGGGGGTACATAATAAACCCCAGGAAGAGTAGCTGCTGCCTTGGCAGGAACTAATGGGAATCCATAATAAACCCAGGAAGAGTAGCTGCTGCCCTGGCAGGAACTAATGGGGATCCATAATAAACCACAGGAGAAGTAGCTGCTGTCTTGGCAGGAACTAATGGGGGTCCATAATAAACCCCAGGAAGAGTAGCTGCTGCCTTGGCAGGAACTAATGGGGATCCATAATAAACTCCAGGAAGAGTAGCTGCTGCCTTGGCAGGAACTAATGGGGATCCATACTAAACCACAGGAAGAGTAGCTGCTGTCTTGGCAGGAACTAATGGGGATCCATAATAAACCCCAGGAAGACTAGCTGCTGCCTTGGCAGGAACTAATGGGGATCCATAATAAACCACGGGAAGAGTAGCTGCTGTCTTGGCAGGAACTAATGGGGATCCATAATAAACCCCAGGAAGAGTAGCTGCTGCCTTATCAGGAACTAATGGGGTTCCATAATAAACCTCAGGAAGAGTAGCTGCTGCCTTGGCAGGAACTAATGGGGATCCATAATAAACCCCAGGAAGAGTAGCTGCTGCCTTGGCAGAAACTAATGGGGATCCATAATAAACCCCAGGAAGAGTAGCTGGTGCCTTGGCAGGAACTAATGGGGGTCCATAATAAACCCCAGGAAGAGTAGCTGCTGCCTTGGCAGAAACTAATGGGGATCCATAATAAACCCCAGGAAGACTAGCTGCTGCCTTGGCAGGAACTAATGGGGATCCATAATAAACCCCAGGAAGAGTAGCTGCTGCCATGGCAGAAACTAATGGGGATCCATAATAAACCCCAGGAAGACTAGCTGCTGCCTTATCAGGAACTAATGGGGATCCATAATAAACCCCAGGAAGAGTAGCTGCTGCCTTGGCAGAAACTAATGGGGATCCATAATAAACCCCAGGAAGACTAGCTGCTGCCTTGGCAGGAACTAATGGGGATCCATAATAAACCCCAGAAAGAGTAGCTGCTGCCTTGGCAGAAACTAATGGGGGTCCATAATAAACCCCAGGAAGAGTAGCTGCTGCCTTGGCAGGAACTAATGGGGATCCATAATAAACCCCAGGAAGAATTGGCTGCTGCCTTGGCAGGAACTAATGGGGATCCATAATAAACCCTAGGAAGAGTAGCTGCTGCCATGGCAGAAACTAATGGGGATCCATAATAAACCCCAGGAAGACTAGCTGCTGCCTTATCAGGAACTAATGGGGATCCATAATAAACCCCAGGAAGAGTAGCTGCTGCATTGGCAGGAACTAATGGGGTTCCATAATAAACCCCAGGAAGAGTAGTTGCTGCCTTGGCAGGAACTAATGGGGATCCATAATAAACCCCAGGAAGAGTAGCTGCTGCCTTGGCAGGAACTAATGGGGATCCATAATAAACCCTAGAAAGACTAGCTGCTGCCTTGGCAGGAACTAATGGGGATCCATAATAAAACCCAGGAAGACTAGCTGCTGCCTTGGCAGGAACTAATGGGGATCCATAATAAACCCCAGGAAGACTAGCTGCTGCCTTGGCAGGAACCAATGGGGATCCATAATAAACCTCAGGAAGAGTAGCTGCTGCCTTGGCAGGAACTAATGGGGGTCCATAATAAACCCCAGGAAGAGTAGCTGCTGCCTTGGCAGGAACTAATGGGAATCCATAATAAACCCAGGAAGAGTAGCTGCTGCCCTGGCAGGAACTAATGGGGATCCATAATAAACCACAGGAAGAGTAGCTGCTGTCTTGGCAGAAACTAATGGGGGTCCATAATAAACCCCAGGAAGAGTAGCTGCTGCCTTGGCAGAAACTAATGGGGATCCATAATAAACCCCAGGAAGACTAGCTGCTGCCTTGGCAGGAACTAATGGGGATCCATAATAAACCCCAGGAAGAGTAGCTGCTGCCATGGCAGAAACTAATGGGGATCCATAATAAACCCCAGGAAGACTAGCTGCTGCCTTATCAGGAACTAATGGGGATCCATAATAAACCCCAGGAAGAGTAGCTGCTGCATTGGCAGGAACTAATGGGGTTCCATAATAAACCCAAGGAAGAGTAGTTGCTGCCTTGGCAGGAACTAATGGGGATCCATAATAAACCCCAGGAAGAGTAGCTGCTGCCTTGGCAGGAACTAATGGGGATCCATAATAAACCCTAGAAAGACTAGCTGCTGCCTTGGCAGGAACTAATGGGGATCCATAATAAAACCCAGGAAGACTAGCTGCTGCCTTGGCAGGAACTAATGGGGATCCATAATAAACCCCAGGAAGACTAGCTGCTGCCTTGGCAGGAACCAATGGGGATCCATAATAAACCTCAGGAAGAGTAGCTGCTGCCTTGGCAGGAACTAATGGGGGTCCATAATAAACCCCAGGAAGAGTAGCTGCTGCCTTGGCAGGAACTAATGGGAATCCATAATAAACCCAGGAAGAGTAGCTGCTGCCCTGGCAGGAACTAATGGGGATCCATAATAAACCACAGGAAGAGTAGCTGCTGTCTTGGCAGGAACTAATGGGGGTCCATAATAAACCCCAGGAAGAGTAGCTGCTGCCTTGGCAGGAACTAATGGGGATCCATAATAAACTCCAGGAAGAGTAGCTGCTGCCTTGGCAGGAACTAATGGGGATCCATACTAAACCACAGGAAGAGTAGCTGCTGTCTTGGCAGGAACTAATGGGGATCCATAATAAACCCCAGGAAGACTAGCTGCTGCCTTGGCAGGAACTAATGGGGATCCATAAAAAACCACGGGAAGAGTAGCTGCTGTCTTGGCAGGAACTAATGGGGATCCATAATAAACCCCAGGAAGAGTAGCTGCTGCCTTGGCAGAAACTAATGGGGATCCATAATAAACCCCAGGAAGACTAGCTGCTGCCTTGGCAGGAACTAATGGGGATCCATAATAAACCCCAGGAAGACTAGCTGCTGCCTTGGCAGGAACTAATGGGGATCCATAATAAACCCCAGGAAGAGTAGCTGCTGCCTTGGCAGGAACTAATGGGGATCCATAATAAACCCCAGGAAGAGTAGCTGCTGCCTTGGCAGGAACTAATGTGGATCCATAATTCACCCCAGGAAGACTAGCTGCTGCCTTGGCAGGAACTAATGGGGATCCATAATAAACCCCAGGAAGAGTAGCTGCTGCCTTGGCAGGAACTAATGGGGATCCATAATAAACCCCATGAAGAGTAGCTGCTGCCTTGGCAGGAACTAATGTGGATCCATAATAAACCCTAGGAAGAGTAGCTGCTGCCTTGGCAGGAACTAATGGGGATCCATAATAAACCCCAGGAAGACTAGCTGCTGCATTGGCAGGAACTAATGGGGATCCATAATAAACCACAGGAAGACTAGCTGCTGCCTTGGCAGGAACTAATGGGGATCCATAATAAACCCCAGGAAGACTAGCTGCTGCCTTGGCAGGAACTAATGGGGATCCATAATAAACCCCAAGAAGAGTAGCTGCTGCCTTGGCATGAACTAAAGGGGATCCATAATAAACCCCAGGAAAAGTAGCTGCTGCCTTGGCAGGAACTAATGGGGATCCATAATAAACCCCAGAAAGAGTAGCTGCTGCCTTGGCAGAAACTAATGGGGATCCATAATAAACCCCAGGAAGACTAGCTGCTGCCTTGGCAGGAACTAATGTGGATCCATAATAAACCCCAGGAAGACTAGCTGCTGCCTTGGCAGGAACTAATGGGGATCCATAATAAACCCCAGGAAGAGTAGCTGCTGCCTTGGCAGGAACTAATGGGGATCCATAATAAACCCCAGGAAGAGTAGCTGCTGCCTTGGCAGGAACTAATGTGGATCCATAATAAACCCCAGGAAGACTAGCTGCTGCCTTGGCAGGAACTAATGGGGATCCATAATAAACCCCAGGAAGAGTAGCTGCTGCCTTGGCAGGAACTAATGGGGATCCATAATAAACCCCATGAAGAGTAGCTGCTGCCTTGGCAGGAACTAATGTGGATCCATAATAAACCCTAGGAAGAGTAGCTGCTGCCTTGGCAGGAACTAATGGGGATCCATAATAAACCCCAGGAAGACTAGCTGCTGCATTGGCAGGAACTAATGGGGATCCATAATAAACCACAGGAAGACTAGCTGCTGCCTTGGCAGGAACTAATGGGGATCCATAATAAACCCCAGGAAGACTAGCTGCTGCCTTGGCAGGAACTAATGGGGATCCATAATAAACCCCAAGAAGAGTAGCTGCTGCCTTGGCATGAACTAAAGGGGATCCATAATAAACCCCAGGAGAAGTAGCTGCTGCCTTGGCAGGAACTAATGGGGATCCATAATAAACCCCAGAAAGAGTAGCTGCTGCCTTGGCAGAAACTAATGGGGGTCCATAATAAACCCCAGGAAGAGTAGCTGCTGCCTTGGCAGAAACTAATGGGGATCCATAATAAACCCCAGGAAGACTAGCTGCTGCCTTGGCAGGAACTAATGGGGATCCATAATAAACCCCAGGAAGAGTAGCTGCTGCCATGGCAGAAACTAATGGGGATCCATAATAATCCCCAGGAAGAGTAGCTGCTGCCTTATCAGGAACTAATGGGGATCCATAATAAACCCCAGGAAGACTAGCTGCTGCCTTGGCAGGAACTAATGGAAATCCATAATAAATCCCAGGAAGACTAGCTGCTGCCCTGGCAGGAACTAATGGGGTTCCATAATAAACCTCAGGAAGAGTAGCTGCTGCCTTGGCAGGAACTAATGGGGATCCATAATAAACCCCAGGAAGACTAGCTGCTGCCTTGGCAGGAACTAATGGGGATCCATAATAAACCCCAAGAAGAGTAGCTGCTGCCTTGGCATGAACTAAAGGGGATCCATAATAAACCCCAGGAAAAGTAGCTGCTGCCTTGGCAGGAACTAATGGGGATCCATAATAAACCCCAGAAAGAGTAGCTGCTGCCTTGGCAGAAACTAATGGGGGTCCATAATAAACCCCAGGAAGAGTAGCTGCTGCCTTGGCAGAAACTAATGGGGATCCATAATAAACCCCAGGAAGACTAGCTGCTGCCTTGGCAGGAACTAATGGGGATCCATAATAAACCCCAGGAAGAGTAGCTGCTGCCATGGCAGAAACTAATGGGGATCCATAATAATCCCCAGGAAGACTAGCTGCTGCCTTATCAGGAACTAATGGGGATCCATAATAAACCCCAGGAAGACTAGATGCTGCCTTGGCAGGAACTAATGGGGATCCATAATAAACTCCAGGAAGAGTAGCTGCTGCCTTGGCAGGAACTAATGGGGATCCATACTAAACCACAGGAAGAGTAGCTGCTGTCTTGGCAGGAACTAATGGGGATCCATAATAAACCCCAGGAAGACTAGCTGCTGCCTTGGCAGGAACTAATGGGGATCCATAATAAACCACGGGAAGAGTAGCTGCTGGTTTGGCAGGAACTAATGGGGATCCATAATAAACCCCAGGAAGACTAGCTGCTGCCTTGGCAGGAACTAATGGGGATCCATAATAAACCTCAGGAAGAGTAGCTGCTGCCTTGGCAGAAACTAATGGGGATCCATAATAAACCCCAGGAAGACTAGCTGCTGCCTTATCAGGAACTAATGGGGTTACATAAGAAACCTCAGGAAGAGTAGCTGCTGCCTTGGCAGGAACTAATGGGGATCCATAATAAACCCCAGGAAGACTAGCTGCTGCCTTGGCAGGAACTGATGGGGATCCATAGTAAACCCCAGGAAGAGTAGCTGCTGCCTTGGCAGGAACTAATGGGGATCCATAATAAACCCCATGAAGAGTAGCTGCTGCCTTGGCAGGAACTAATGTGGATCCATAATAAACCCTAGGAAGAGTAGCTGCTGCCTTGGCAGGAACTAATGGGGATCCATAATAAACCCCAGGAAGACTAGCTGCTGCATTGGCAGGAACTAATGGGGATCCATAATAAACCACAGGAAGAGTAGCTGCTGCCTTGGCAGGAACTAATGGGGATCCATAATAAACCCCAGGAAGACTAGCTGCTGCCTTGGCAGGAACTAATGGGGATCCATAATAAACCCCAGGAAGAGTAGCTGCTGCCTTGGCAGGAACTAATGGGGATCCATAATAAACCCCATGAAGAGTAGCTGCTGCCTTGGCAGGAACTAATGTGGATCCATAATAAACCCTAGGAAGAGTAGCTGCTGCCTTGGCAGGAACTAATGGGGATCCATAATAAACCCCAGGAAGACTAGCTGCTGCATTGGCAGGAACTAATGGGGATCCATAATAAACCACAGGAAGACTAGCTGCTGCCTTGGCAGGAACTAATGGGGATCCATAATAAACCCCAGGAAGACTAGCTGCTGCCTTGGCAGGAACTAATGGGGATCCATAATAAATCTCAGGAAGAGTAGCTGCTGCCTTGGCAGAAACTAATGGGGATCCATAATAAACCCCAGGAAGACTAGCTGCTGCCTTATCAGGAACTAATGGGGTTACATAAGAAACCTCAGGAAGAGTAGCTGCTGCCGTGGCAGGAACTAATGGGGATCCATAATAAACCCCAGGAAGACTAGCTGCTGCCTTGGCAGGAACTAATGGGGATCCATACTAAACCACAGGAAGAGTAGCTGCTGCCTTGGCAGGAACTAATGGGGATCCATAATAAACCCCATGAAGAGTAGCTGCTGCCTTGGCAGGAACTAATGTGGATCCATAATAAACCCTAGGAAGAGTAGCTGCTGCCTTGGCAGGAACTAATGGGGATCCATAATAAACCCCAGGAAGACTAGCTGCTGCCTTGGCAGGAACTAATGGGGATCCATAATAAACCCCAGGAAGACTAGCTGCTGCCTTGGCAGGAACTAATGGGGATCCATAATAAACCCCAGGAAGAGTAGCTGCTGCCTTGGCAGGAACGAATGGGGATCCATAATAAACCCCAGGAAGAGTAGCTGCTGCCTTGGCAGGAACTAATGTGGATCCATAATAAACCCTAGGAAGAGTAGCTGCTGCCTTGGCAGGAACTAATGGGGATCCATAAAAAACCCCAGGAAGACTAGCTGCTGCCTTGGCAGGAACTAATGGAAATCCATAATAAACCCCAGGAAGACTAGCTGCTGCCCTGGCAGGAACTAATGGGGATCCATAATAAACCCCAGGAAGACTAGCTGCTGCGTTGGCAGGAACTAATGGGGATCCATAATAAACCCCAAGAAGAGTAGCTGCTGCCTTGGCATGAACTAAAGGGGATCCATAATAAACCCCAGGAAAAGTAGCTGCTGCCTTGGCAGGAACTAATGGGGATCCATAATAAACCCCAGGAAGACTAGCTGCTGCGTTGGCAGGAACTAATGGGGATCCATAATAAACCCCAAGAAGAGTAGCTGCTGCCTTGGCATGAACTAAAGGGGATCCATAATAAACCCCAGGAAAAGTAGCTGCTGCCTTGGCAGGAACTAATGGGGATCCATAATAAACCCCAGAAAGAGTAGCTGCTGCCTTGGCAGAAACTAATGGGGGTCCATAATAAACCCCAGGAAGAGTAGCTGCTGCCTTGGCAGAAACTAATGGGGATCCATAATAAACCCCAGGAAGACTAGCTGCTGCCTTGGCAGGAACTAATGGGGATCCATAATAAACCCCAGGAAGAGTAGCTGCTGCCATGGCAGAAACTAATGGGGATCCATAATAATCCCCAGGAAGACTAGCTGCTGCCTTATCAGGAACTAATGGGGATCCATAATAAACCCCAGGAAGACTAGCTGCTGCCTTGGCAGGAACTAATGGGGATCCATAATAAACTCCAGGAAGAGTAGCTGCTGCCTTGGCAGGAACTAATGGGGATCCATACTAAACCACAGGAAGAGTAGCTGCTGTCTTGGCAGGAACTAATGGGGATCCATAATAAATCCCAGGAAGACTAGCTGCTGCCTTGGCAGGAACTAATGGGGATCCATAATAAACCACGGGAAGAGTAGCTGCTGGTTTGGCAGGAACTAATGGGGATCCATAATAAACCCCAGGAAGACTAGCTGCTGCCTTGGCAGGAACTAATGGGGATCCATAATAAACCTCAGGAAGAGTAGCTGCTGCCTTGGCAGAAACTAATGGGGATCCATAATAAACCCCAGGAAGACTAGCTGCTGCCTTATCAGGAACTAATGGGGTTACATAAGAAACCTCAGGAAGAGTAGCTGCTGCCTTGGCAGGAACTAATGGGGATCCATAATAAACCCCAGGAAGACTAGCTGCTGCCTTGGCAGGAACTAATGGGGATCCATAGTAAACCCCAGGAAGAGTAGCTGCTGCCTTGGCAGGAACTAATGGGGATCCATAATAAACCCCAGGAAGACTAGCTGCTGCCTTGGCAGGAACTAATGGGGATCCATAGTAAACCCCAGGAAGAGTAGCTGCTGCCTTGGCAGGAACTAATGGGGATCCATAATAATCCCCATGAAGAGTAGCTGGTGCCTTGGCAGGAACTAATGTGGATCCATAATAAACCCTAGGAAGAGTAGCTGCTGCCTTGGCAGGAACTAATGGGGATCCATAATAAACTCCAGGAAGAGTAGCTGCTGCCTTGGCAGGAACTAATGGGGATCCATACTAAACCACAGGAAGAGTAGCTGCTGTCTTGGCAGGAACTAATGGGGATCCATAATAAACCCCAGGAAGACTAGCTGCTGCCTTGGCAGGAACTAATGGGGATCCATAATAAACCACGGGAAGAGTAGCTGCTGGTTTGGCAGGAACTAATGGGGATCCATAATAAACCCCAGGAAGACTAGCTGCTGCCTTGGCAGGAACTAATGGGGATCCATAATAAACCTCAGGAAGAGTAGCTGCTGCCTTGGCAGAAACTAATGGGGATCCATAATAAACCCCAGGAAGACTAGCTGCTGCCTTATCAGGAACTAATGGGGTTACATAAGAAACCTCAGGAAGAGTAGCTGCTGCCTTGGCAGGAACTAATGGGGATCCATAATAAACCCCAGGAAGACTAGCTGCTGCCTTATCAGGAACTAATGGGGTTACATAAGAAACCTCAGGAAGAGTAGCTGCTGCCTTGGCAGGAACTAATGGGGATCCATAATAAACCCCAGGAAGACTAGCTGCTGCCTTGGCAGGAACTAATGGGGATCCATAGTAAACCCCAGGAAGAGTAGCTGCTGCCTTGGCAGGAACTAATGGGGATCTATAATAAACCCCAGGAAGACTAGCTGCTGCCTTGGCAGGAACTAATGGGGATCCATAGTAAACCCCAGGAAGAGTAGCTGCTGCCTTGGCAGGAACTAATGGGGATCCATAATAAACCCCATGAAGAGTAGCTGCTGCCTTGGCAGGAACTAATGTGGATCCATAATAAACCCTAGGAAGAGTAGCTGCTGCCTTGGCAGGAACTAATGGGGATCCATAATAAACTCCAGGAAGAGTAGCTGCTGCCTTGGCAGGAACTAATGGGGATCCATACTAAACCACAGGAAGAGTAGCTGCTGTCTTGGCAGGAACTAATGGGGATCCATAATAAACCCCAGGAAGACTAGCTGCTGCCTTGGCAGGAACTAATGGGGATCCATAATAAACCACGGGAAGAGTAGCTGCTGGTTTGGCAGGAACTAATGGGGATCCATAATAAACCCCAGGAAGACTAGCTGCTGCCTTGGCAGGAACTAATGGGGATCCATAATAAACCTCAGGAAGAGTAGCTGCTGCCTTGGCAGAAACTAATGGGGATCCATAATAAACCCCAGGAAGACTAGCTGCTGCCTTATCAGGAACTAATGGGGTTACATAAGAAACCTCAGGAAGAGTAGCTGCTGCCTTGGCAGGAACTAATGGGGATCCATAATAAACCCCAGGAAGACTAGTTTATGCCTTGGCAGGAACTAATGGGGATCCATAGTAAACCCCAGGAAGAGTAGCTGCTGCCTTGGCAGGAACTAATGGGGATCCATAATAAACCCCATGAAGAGTAGCTGCTGCCTTGGCAGGAACTAATGTGGATCCATCATAAACCCTAGGAAGAGTAGCTGCTGCCTTGGCAGGAACTAATGGGGATCCATAATAAACCCCAGGAAGACTAGCTGCTGCATTGGCAGGAACTAATGGGGATCCATAATAAACCACAGGAAGAGTAGCTGCTGCCTTGGCAGGAACTAATGGGGATCCATAATAAACCCCAGGAAGAGTAGCTGCTGCCTTGGCAGGAACTAATGTGGATCCATAATAAACCCTAGGAAGAGTAGCTGATGCCTTGGCAGGAACTAATGGGGATCCATAATAAACCCCAGGAAGACTAGCTGCTGCCTTGGCAGGAACTAATGGAAATCCATAATAAACCCCAGGAAGACTAGCTGCTGCCCTGGCAGGAACTAATGGGGTTCCATAATAAACCTCAGGAAGAGTAGCTGCTGCCTTGGCAGGAACTAATGGGGATCCATAATAAACCCCAGGACGACTAGCTGCTGCCTTGGCAGGAACTAATGGGGATCCATAATAAACCCCAAGAAGAGTAGCTGCTGCCTTGGCATGAACTAAAGGGGATCCATAATAAACCCCAGGAAAAGTAGCTGCTGCCTTGGCAGGAACTAATGGGGATCCATAATAAACCCCAGAAAGAGTAGCTGCTGCCTTGGCAGAAACTAATGGGGGTCCATAATAAACCCCAGGAAGAGTAGCTGCTGCCTTGGCAGAAACTAATGGGGATCCATAATAAACCCCAGGAAGACTAGCTGCTGCCTTGGCAGGAACTAATGGGGATCCATAATAAACCACGGGAAGAGTAGCTGCTGGTTTGGCAGGAACTAATGGGGATCCATAATAAACCCCAGGAAGACTAGCTGCTGCCTTGGCAGGAACTAATGGGGATCCATAATAAACCCCAGGAAGAGTAGCTGCTGCCTTGGCAGAAACTAATGGGGATCCATAATAAACCCCAGGAAGACTAGCTGCTGCCTTATCAGGAACTAATGGGGTTACATAAGAAACCTCAGGAAGAGTAGCTGCTGGCTTGGCAGGAACTAATGGGGATCCATAATAAACCCCAGGAAGACTAGCTGCTGCCTTGGCAGGAACTAATGGGGATCGATAATAAACCCCAGGAAGAGTAGCTGCTGCCTTGGCAGGAACTAATGGGGATCCATAATAAACCCCATGAAGAGTAGCTGCTGCCTTGGCAGGAACTAATGTGGATCCATAATAAACCCTAGGAAGAGTAGCTGCTGCCTTGGCAGGAACTAATGGGGATCCATAATAAACCCCAGGAAGACTAGCTGCTGCATTGGCAGGAACTAATGGGGATCCATAATAAACCACAGGAAGACTAGCTGCTGCCTTGGCAGGAACTAATGGGGATCCTTAATAAACCCCAGGAAGACTAGCTGCTGCCTTGGCAGGAACTAATGGGGATCCATAATAAACCCCAGGAAGAGTAGCTGCTGCCTTGGCAGGAACTAATGGGGATCCATAATAAACCCCAGGAAGACTAGCTGCTGCCTTGGCAGGAACTAATGGGGATCCATAATAAACCCTAGAAAGACTAGCTGCTGCCTTGGCAGGAACTAATGGGGATCCATAATAAAACCCAGGAAGACTAGCTGCTGCCTTGGCAGGAACTAATGGGGATCCATAATAAACCCCAGGAAGACTAGCTGCTGCCTTGGCAGGAACCAATGGGGATCCATAATAAACCTCAGGAAGAGTAGCTGCTGCCTTGGCAGGAACTAATGGGGGTCCATAATAAACCCCAGGAAGAGTAGCTGCTGCCTTGGCAGGAACTAATGGGAATCCATAATAAACCCAGGAAGAGTAGCTGCTGCCCTGGCAGGAACTAATGGGGATCCATAATAAACCAATGGAAGAGTAGCTGCTGTCTTGGCAGGAACTAATGGGGGTCCATAATAAACCCCAGGAAGAGTAGCTGCTGCCTTGGCAGGAACTAATGGGGATCCATAATAAACTCCAGGAAGAGTAGCTGCTGCCTTGGCAGGAACTAATGGGGATCCATACTAAACCACAGGAAGAGTAGCTGCTGTCTTGGCAGGAACTAATGGGGATCCATAATAAACCCCAGGAAGACTAGCTGCTGCCTTGGCAGGAACTAATGGGGATCCATAATAAACCACGGGAAGAGTAGCTGCTGTCTTGGCAGGAACTAATGGGGATCCATAATAAACCCCAGGAAGACTAGCTGCTGCCTTGGCAGGAACTAATGGGGATCCATAATAAACCCCAGGAAGAGTAGCTGCTGCCTTGGCAGAAACTAATGGGGATCCATAATAAACCCCAGGAAGACTAGCTGCTGCCTTATCAGGAACTAATGGGGTTCCATAATAAACCTCAGGAAGAGTAGCTGCTGCCTTGGCAGGAACTAATGGGGATCCATAATAAACCCCAGGAAGAGTAGCTGCTGCCTTGGCAGAAACTAATGGGGATCCATAATAAACCCCAGGAAGAGTAGCTGGTGCCTTGGCAGGAACTAATGGGGGTCCATAATAAACCCCAGGAAGAGTAGCTGCTGCCTTGGCAGAAACTAATGGGGATCCATAATAAACCCCAGGAAGACTAGCTGCTGCCTTGGCAGGAACTAATGGGGATCCATAATAAACCCCATGAAGAGTAGCTGCTGCCTTATCAGGAACTAATGGGGTGACATAAGAAACCTCAGGAAGAGTAGCTGCTGCCTTGGCAGGAACTAATGGGGATCCATAATAAACCCCAGGAAGACTAGCTGCTGCCTTGGCAGGAACTAATGGGGATCCATAGTAAACCCCAGGAAGAGTAGCTGCTGCCTTGGCAGGAACTAATGGGGATCCATAATAAACCCCATGAAGAGTAGCTGCTGCCTTGGCAGGAACTAATGTGGATCCATAATAAACCCTAGGAAGAGTAGCTGCTGCCTTGGCAGGAACTAATGGGGATCCATAATAAACCCCAGGAAGACTAGCTGCTGCATTGGCAGGAACTAATGGGGATCCATAATAAACCACAGGAAGAGTAGCTGCTGCCTTGGCAGGAACTAATGGGGATCCATAATAAACCCCAGGAAGAGTAGCTGCTGCCTTGGCAGGAACTAATGTGGATCCATAATAAACCCTAGGAAGAGTAGCTGCTGCCTTGGCAGGAACTAATGGGGATCCATAATAAACCCCAGGAAGACTAGCTGCTGCCTTGGCAGGAACTAATGGAAATACATAATAAACCCCAGGAAGACTAGCTGCTGCCCTGGCAGGAACTAATGGGGTTCCATAATAAACCTCAGGAAGAGTAGCTGCTGCCTTGGCAGGAACTAATGGGGATCCATAATAAACCCCAGGAAGACTAGCTGCTGCCTTGGCAGGAACTAATGGGGATCCATAATAAACCCCAGGAAGACTAGCTGCTGCCTTGGCAGGAACTAATGGGGGTCCATAATAAACCCCAGGAAGAGTAGCTGCTGCCTTGGCAGAAACTAATGGGGATCCATAATAAACCCCAGGAAGACTAGCTGCTGCCTTGGCAGGAACTAATGGGGATCCATAATAAACCACGGGAAGAGTAGCTGCTGGTTTGGCAGGAACTAATGGGGATCCATAATAAACCCCAGGAAGACTAGCTGCTGCCTTGGCAGGAACTAATGGGGATCCATAATAAACCCCAGGAAGAGTAGCTGCTGCCTTGGCAGAAACTAATGGGGATCCATAATAAACCCCAGGAAGACTAGCTGCTGCCTTATCAGGAACTAATGGGGTTACATAAGAAACCTCAGGAAGAGTAGCTGCTGGCTTGGCAGGAACTAATGGGGATCCATAATAAACCCCAGGAAGACTAGCTGCTGCCTTGGCAGGAACTAATGGGGATCGATAATAAACCCCAGAAAGAGTAGCTGCTGCCTTGGCAGGAACTAATGGGGATCCATAATAAACCCCATGAAGAGTAGCTGCTGCCTTGGCAGGAACTAATGTGGATCCATAATAAACCCTAGGAAGAGTAGCTGCTGCCTTGGCAGGAACTAATGGGGATCCATAATAAACCCCAGGAAGACTAGCTGCTGCATTGGCAGGAACTAATGGGGATCCATAATAAACCACAGGAAGACTAGCTGCTGCCTTGGCAGGAACTAATGGGGATCCTTAATAAACCCCAGGAAGACTAGCTGCTGCCTTGGCAGGAACTAATGGGGATCCATAATAAACCCCAGGAAGAGTAGCTGCTGCCTTGGCAGGAACTAATGGGGATCCATAATAAACCCCAGGAAGACTAGCTGCTGCCTTGGCAGGAACTAATGGGGATCCATAATAAACCCTAGAAAGACTAGCTGCTGCCTTGGCAGGAACTAATGGGGATCCATAATAAAACCCAGGAAGACTAGCTGCTGCCTTGGCAGGAACTAATGGGGATCCATAATAAACCCCAGGAAGACTAGCTGCTGCCTTGGCAGGAACCAATGGGGATCCATAATAAACCTCAGGAAGAGTAGCTGCTGCCTTGGCAGGAACTAATGGGAATCCATAATAAACCCAGGAAGAGTAGCTGCTGCCCTGGCAGGAACTAATGGGGATCCATAATAAACCAATGGAAGAGTAGCTGCTGTCTTGGCAGGAACTAATGGGGGTCCATAATAAACCCCAGGAAGAGTAGCTGCTGCCTTGGCAGGAACTAATGGGGATCCATAATAAACTCCAGGAAGAGTAGCTGCTGCCTTGGCAGGAACTAATGGGGATCCATACTAAACCACAGGAAGAGTAGCTGCTGTCTTGGCAGGAACTAATGGGGATCCATAATAAACCCCAGGAAGACTAGCTGCTGCCTTGGCAGGAACTAATGGGGATCCATAATAAACCACGGGAAGAGTAGCTGCTGTCTTGGCAGGAACTAATGGGGATCCATAATAAACCCCAGGAAGACTAGCTGCTGCCTTGGCAGGAACTAATGGGGATCCATAATAAACCCCAGGAAGAGTAGCTGCTGCCTTGGCAGAAACTAATGGGGATTCATAATAAACCCCAGGAAGACTAGCTGCTGCCTTATCAGGAACTAATGGGGTTCCATAATAAACCTCAGGAAGAGTAGCTGCTGCCTTGGCAGGAACTAATGGGGATCCATAATAAACCCCAGGAAGAGTAGCTGCTGCCTTGGCAGAAACTAATGGGGATCCATAATAAACCCCAGGAAGAGTAGCTGGTGCCTTGGCAGGAACTAATGGGGGTCCATAATAAACCCCAGGAAGAGTAGCTGCTGCCTTGGCAGAAACTAATGGGGATCCATAATAAACCCCAGGAAGACTAGCTGCTGCCTTGGCAGGAACTAATGGGGATCCATAATAAACCCCATGAAGAGTAGCTGCTGCCTTATCAGGAACTAATGGGGTTACATAAGAAACCTCAGGAAGAGTAGCTGCTGCCTTGGCAGGAACTAATGGGGATCCATAATAAACCCCAGGAAGACTAGCTGCTGCCTTGGCAGGAACTAATGGGGATCCATAGTAAACCCCAGGAAGAGTAGCTGCTGCCTTGGCAGGAACTAATGGGGATCCATAATAAACCCCATGAAGAGTAGCTGCTGCCTTGGCAGGAACTAATGTGGATCCATAATAAACCCTAGGAAGAGTAGCTGCTGCCTTGGCAGGAACTAATGGGGATCCATAATAAACCCCAGGAAGACTAGCTGCTGCATTGGCAGGAACTAATGGGGATCCATAATAAACCACAGGAAGAGTAGCTGCTGCCTTGGCAGGAACTAATGGGGATCCATAATAAACCCCAGGAAGAGTAGCTGCTGCCTTGGCAGGAACTAATGTGGATCCATAATAAACCCTAGGAAGAGTAGCTGCTGCCTTGGCAGGAACTAATGGGGATCCATAATAAACCCCAGGAAGACTAGCTGCTGCCTTGGCAGGAACTAATGGAAATACATAATAAACCCCAGGAAGACTAGCTGCTGCCCTGGCAGGAACTAATGGGGTTCCATAATAAACCTCAGGAAGAGTAGCTGCTGCCTTGGCAGGAACTAATGGGGATCCATAATAAACCCCAGGAAGACTAGCTGCTGCCTTGGCAGGAACTAATGGGGATCCATAATAAACCCCAAGAAGAGTAGCTGCTGCCTTGGCATGAACTAAAGGGGATCCATAATAAACCCCAGGAAAAGTAGCTGCTGCCTTGGCAGGAACTAATGGGGATCCATAATAAACCCCAGAAAGAGTAGCTGCTGCCTTGGCAGAAACTAATGGGGGTCCATAATAAACCCCAGGAAGAGTAGCTGCTGCCTTGGCAGAAACTAATGGGGATCCATAATAAACCCCAGAAAGACTAGCTGCTGCCTTGGCAGGAACTAATGGGGATCCATAATAAACCCCAGGAAGAGTAGCTGCTGCCATGGCAGAAACTAATGGGGATCCATAATAAACCCTAGGAAGAGTAGCTGCTGCCTTGGCAGGAACTAATGGGGATCCATAATAAACCCCAGGAAGACTAGCTGCTGCCTTGGCAGGAACTAATGGAAATCCATAATAAACCCCAGGAAGACTAGCTGCTGCCCTGGCAGGAACTAATGGGGTTCCATAATAAACCTCAGGAAGAGTAGCTGCTGCCTTGGCAGGAACTAATGGGGATCCATAATAAACCCCAGGAAAAGTAGCTGCTGCCTTGGCAGGAACTAATGGGGATCCATAATAAACCCCAGAAAGAGTAGCTGCTGCCTTGGCAGAAACTAATGGGGGTCCATAATAAACCCCAGGAAGAGTAGCTGCTGCCTTGGCAGAAACTAATGGGGATCCATAATAAACCCCAGAAAGACTAGCTGCTGCCTTGGCAGGAACTAATGGGGATCCATAATAAACCCCAGGAAGAGTAGCTGCTGCCATGGCAGAAACTAATGGGGATCCATAATAATCCCCAGGAAGACTAGCTGCTGCCTTATCAGGAACTAATGGGGATCCATAATAAACCCCAGGAAGAGTAGCTGCTGCCTTGGCAGGAACTAATGGGGATCCATAATAAACCCCATGAAGAGTAGCTGCTGCCTTATCGGGAACTAATGGGGTTACATAAGAAACCTCAGGAAGAGTAGCTGCTGCCTTGGCAGGAACTAATGGGGATCCATAGTAAACCCCAGGAAGACTAGCTGCTGCCTTGGCAGGAACTAATGGGGATCCATAGTAAACCCCAGGAAGAGTAGCTGCTGCCTTGGCAGGAACTAATGGGGATCCATAATAAACCCCATGAAGAGTAGCTGCTGCCTTGGCAGGAACTAATGTGGATCCATAATAAACCCTAGGAAGAGTAGCTGCTGCCTTGGCAGGAACTAATGGGGATCCATAATAAACCCCAGGAAGACTAGCTGCTGCATTGGCAGGAACTAATGGGGATCCATAATAAACCACAGGAAGAGTAGCTGCTGCCTTGGCAGGAACTAATGGGGATCCATAATAAACCCCAGGAAGACTAGCTGCTGCCTTGGCAGGAACTAATGTGGATCCATAATAAACCCTAGGAAGAGTAGCTGCTGCCTTGGCAGGAACTAATGGGGATCCATAATAAACCCCAGGAAGACTAGCTGCTGCCTTGGCAGGAACTAATGGAAATCCATAATAAACCCCAGGAAGACTAGCTGCTGCCCTGGCAGGAACTAATGGGGTTCCATAATAAACCTCAGGAAGAGTAGCTGCTGCCTTGGCAGGAACTAATGGGGATCCATAATAAACCCCAGGAAGACTAGCTGCTGCCTTGGCAGGAACTAATGGGGATCCATAATAAACCCCAAGAAGAGTAGCTGCTGCCTTGGCATGAACTAAAGGGGATCCATAATAAACCCCAGGAAAAGTAGCTGCTGCCTTGGCAGGAACTAATGGGGATCCATAATAAACCCCAGAAAGAGTAGCTGCTGCCTTGGCAGAAACTAATGGGGGTCCATAATAAACCCCAGGAAGAGTAGCTGCTGCCTTGGCAGAAACTAATGGGGATCCATAATAAACCCCAGGAAGACTAGCTGCTGCCTTGGCAGGAACTAATGGGGATCCATAATAAACCCCAGGAAGAGTAGCTGCTGCCATGGCAGAAACTAATGGGGATCCATAATAATCCCCAGGAAGACTAGCTGCTGCCTTATCAGGAACTAATGGGGATCCATAATAAACCCCATGAAGACTAGCTGCTGCCTTGGCAGGAACTAATGGGGATCCATAATAAACCCCAGGAAGACTAGCTGCTGCCTTGGCAGGAACTAATGGGGATCCATACTAAACCACAGGAAGAGTAGCTGCTGTCTTGGCAGGAACTAATGGGGATCCATAATAAACCCCAGGAAGACTAGCTGCTGCCTTGGCAGGAACTAATGGGGATCCATAATAAACCACGGGAAGAGTAGCTGCTGGTTTGGCAGGAACTAATGGGGATCCATAATAAACCCCAGGAAGACTAGCTGCTGCCTTGGCAGGAACTAATGGGGATCCATAATAAACCCCAGGAAGAGTAGCTGCTGCCTTGGCAGAAACTAATGGGGATCCATAATAAACCCCAGGAAGACTAGCTGCTGCCTTATCAGGAACTAATGGGGTTACATAAGAAACCTCAGGAAGAGTAGCTGCTGCCTTGGCAGGAACTAATGGGGATCCATAATAAACCCCAGGAAGACTAGCTGCTGCCTTGGCAGGAACTAATGGGGATCCATAATAAACCCCAGGAAGACTAGCTGCTGCCTTATCAGGAACTAATGGGGTTCCATAATAAACCTCAGGAAGAGTAGCTGCTGCCTTGGCAGGAACTAATGGGGATCCATAATAAACCCCAGGAAGAGTAGCTGCTGCCTTGGCAGAAACTAATGGGGATCCATAATAAACCCCAGGAAGAGTAGCTGGTGCCTTGGCAGGAACTAATGGGGGTCCATAATAAACCCCAGGAAGAGTAGCTGCTGCCTTGGCAGAAACTAATGGGGATCCATAATAAACCCCAGGAAGACTAGCTGCTGCCTTGGCAGGAACTAATGGGGATCCATAATAAACCCCATGAAGAGTAGCTGCTGCCTTATCAGGAACTAATGGGGTTACATAAGAAACCTCAGGAAGAGTAGCTGCTGCCTTGGCAGGAACTAATGGGGATCCATAATAAACCCCAGGAAGACTAGCTGCTGCCTTGGCAGGAACTAATGGGGATCCATAGTAAACCCCAGGAAGAGTAGCTGCTGCCTTGGCAGGAACTAATGGGGATCCATAATAAACCCCATGAAGAGTAGCTGCTGCCTTGGCAGGAACTAATGTGGATCCATAATAAACCCTAGGAAGAGTAGCTGCTGCCTTGGCAGGAACTAATGGGGATCCATAATAAACCCCAGGAAGACTAGCTGCTGCATTGGCAGGAACTAATGGGGATCCATAATAAACCACAGGAAGAGTAGCTGCTGCCTTGGCAGGAACTAATGGGGATCCATAATAAACCCCAGGAAGAGTAGCTGCTGCCTTGGCAGGAACTAATGTGGATCCATAATAAACCCTAGGAAGAGTAGCTGCTGCCTTGGCAGGAACTAATGGGGATCCATAATAAACCCCAGGAAGACTAGCTGCTGCCTTGGCAGGAACTAATGGAAATACATAATAAACCCCAGGAAGACTAGCTGCTGCCCTGGCAGGAACTAATGGGGTTCCATAATAAACCTCAGGAAGAGTAGCTGCTGCCTTGGCAGGAACTAATGGGGATCCATAATAAACCCCAGGAAGACTAGCTGCTGCCTTGGCAGGAACTAATGGGGATCCATAATAAACCCCAAGAAGAGTAGCTGCTGCCTTGGCATGAACTAAAGGGGATCCATAATAAACCCCAGGAAAAGTAGCTGCTGCCTTGGCAGGAACTAATGGGGATCCATAATAAACCCCAGAAAGAGTAGCTGCTGCCTTGGCAGAAACTAATGGGGGTCCATAATAAACCCCAGGAAGAGTAGCTGCTGCCTTGGCAGAAACTAATGGGGATCCATAATAAACCCCAGAAAGACTAGCTGCTGCCTTGGCAGGAACTAATGGGGATCCATAATAAACCCCAGGAAGAGTAGCTGCTGCCATGGCAGAAACTAATGGGGATCCATAATAATCCCCAGGAAGACTAGCTGCTGCCTTATCAGGAACTAATGGGGATCCATAATAAACCCCAGGAAGAGTAGCTGCTGCCTTGGCAGGAACTAATGGGGATCCATAATAAACCCCAGGAAGAGTAGCTGCTGCCTTGTCAGGAACTAATGGGGATCCATAATAAACCCTAGAAAGACTAGCTGCTGCCTTGGCAGGAACTAATGGGGATCCATAATAAAACCCAGGAAGACTAGCTGCTGCCTTGGCAGGAACTAATGGGGATCCATAATAAACCCCAGGAAGACTAGCTGCTGCCTTGGCAGGAACCAATGGGGATCCATAATAAACCTCAGGAAGAGTAGCTGCTGCCTTGGCAGGAACTAATGGGTGTCCATAATAAACCCCAGGAAGAGTAGCTGCTGCCTTGGCAGGAACTAATGGGAATCCATAATAAACCCAGGAAGAGTAGCTGCTGCCCTGGCAGGAACTAATGGGGATCCATAATAAACCAATGGAAGAGTAGCTGCTGTCTTGGCAGGAACTAATGGGGATCCATAATAAACTCCAGGAAGAGTAGCTGCTGCCTTGGCAGGAACTAATGGGGATCCATACTAAACCACAGGAAGAGTAGCTGCTGTCTTGGCAGGAACTAATGGGGATCCATAATAAACCCCAGGAAGACTAGCTGCTGCCTTGGCAGGAACTAATGGGGATCCATAATAAACCCCAGGAAGAGTAGCTGCTGTCTTGGCAGGAACTAATGGGGATCCATAATAAACCACAGGAAGAGTAGCTGCTGCCTTGGCAGGAACTAATGGGGATCCATAATAAACCCCAGGAAGACTAGCTGCTGCCTTGGCAGGAACTAATGTGGATCCATAATAAACCCTAGGAAGAGTAGCTGCTGCCTTGGCAGGAACTAATGGGGATCCATAATAAACCCCAGGAAGACTAGCTGCTGCCTTGGCAGGAACTAATGGAAATCCATAATAAACCCCAGGAAGACTAGCTGCTGCCCTGGCAGGAACTAATGGGGTTCCATAATAAACCTCAGGAAGAGTAGCTGCTGCCTTGGCAGGAACTAATGGGGATCCATAATAAACCCCAGGAAGACTAGCTGCTGCCTTGGCAGGAACTAATGGGGATCCATAATAAACCCCAAGAAGAGTAGCTGCTGCCTTGGCATGAACTAAAGGGGATCCATAATAAACCCCAGGAAAAGTAGCTGCTGCCTTGGCAGGAACTAATGGGGATCCATAATAAACCCCAGAAAGAGTAGCTGCTGCCTTGGCAGAAACTAATGGGGGTCCATAATAAACCCCAGGAAGAGTAGCTGCTGCCTTGGCAGAAACTAATGGGGATCCATAATAAACCCCAGGAAGACTAGCTGCTGCCTTGGCAGGAACTAATGGGGATCCATAATAAACCCCAGGAAGAGTAGCTGCTGCCATGGCAGAAACTAATGGGGATCCATAATAATCCCCAGGAAGACTAGCTGCTGCCTTATCAGGAACTAATGGGGATCCATAATAAACCCCATGAAGACTAGCTGCTGCCTTGGCAGGAACTAATGGGGATCCATAATAAACCCCAGGAAGACTAGCTGCTGCCTTGGCAGGAACTAATGGGGATCCATACTAAACCACAGGAAGAGTATCTGCTGTCTTGGCAGGAACTAATGGGGATCCATAATAAACCCCAGGAAGACTAGCTGCTGCCTTGGCAGGAACTAATGGGGATCCATAATAAACCACGGGAAGAGTAGCTGCTGGTTTGGCAGGAACTAATGGGGATCCATAATAAACCCCAGGAAGACTAGCTGCTGCCTTGGCAGGAACTAATGGGGATCCATAATAAACCCCAGGAAGAGTAGCTGCTGCCTTGGCAGAAACTAATGGGGATCCATAATAAACCCCAGGAAGACTAGCTGCTGCCTTATCAGGAACTAATGGGGTTACATAAGAAACCTCAGGAAGAGTAGCTGCTGCCTTGGCAGGAACTAATGGGGATCCATAATAAACCCCAGGAAGACTAGCTGCTGCCTTGGCAGGAACTAATGGGGATCCATAATAAACCCCAGGAAGACTAGCTGCTGCCTTATCAGGAACTAATGGGGTTCCATAATAAACCTCAGGAAGAGTAGCTGCTGCCTTGGCAGGAACTAATGGGGATCCATAATAAACCCCAGGAAGAGTAGCTGCTGCCTTGGCAGAAACTAATGGGGATCCATAATAAACCCCAGGAAGAGTAGCTGGTGCCTTGGCAGGAACTAATGGGGGTCCATAATAAACCCCAGGAAGAGTAGCTGCTGCCTTGGCAGAAACTAATGGGGATCCATAATAAACCCCAGGAAGACTAGCTGCTGCCTTGGCAGGAACTAATGGGGATCCATAATAAACCCCATGAAGAGTAGCTGCTGCCTTATCAGGAACTAATGGGGTTACATAAGAAACCTCAGGAAGAGTAGCTGCTGCCTTGGCAGGAACTAATGGGGATCCATAATAAACCCCAGGAAGACTAGCTGCTGCCTTGGCAGGAACTAATGGGGATCCATAGTAAACCCCAGGAAGAGTAGCTGCTGCCTTGGCAGGAACTAATGGGGATCCATAATAAACCCCATGAAGAGTAGCTGCTGCCTTGGCAGGAACTAATGTGGATCCATAATAAACCCTAGGAAGAGTAGCTGCTGCCTTGGCAGGAACTAATGGGGATCCATAATAAACCCCAGGAAGACTAGCTGCTGCATTGGCAGGAACTAATGGGGATCCATAATAAACCACAGGAAGAGTAGCTGCTGCCTTGGCAGGAACTAATGGGGATCCATAATAAACCCCAGGAAGAGTAGCTGCTGCCTTGGCAGGAACTAATGTGGATCCATAATAAACCCTAGGAAGAGTAGCTGCTGCCTTGGCAGGAACTAATGGGGATCCATAATAAACCCCAGGAAGACTAGCTGCTGCCTTGGCAGGAACTAATGGAAATACATAATAAACCCCAGGAAGACTAGCTGCTGCCCTGGCAGGAACTAATGGGGTTCCATAATAAACCTCAGGAAGAGTAGCTGCTGCCTTGGCAGGAACTAATGGGGATCCATAATAAACCCCAGGAAGACTAGCTGCTGCCTTGGCAGGAACTAATGGGGATCCATAATAAACCCCAAGAAGAGTAGCTGCTGCCTTGGCATGAACTAAAGGGGATCCATAATAAACCCCAGGAAAAGTAGCTGCTGCCTTGGCAGGAACTAATGGGGATCCATAATAAACCCCAGAAAGAGTAGCTGCTGCCTTGGCAGAAACTAATGGGGGTCCATAATAAACCCCAGGAAGAGTAGCTGCTGCCTTGGCAGAAACTAATGGGGATCCATAATAAACCCCAGGAAGACTAGCTGCTGCCTTATCAGGAACTAATGGGGATCCATAATAAACCCCAGGAAGAGTAGCTGCTGCCTTGGCAGGAACTAATGGGGATCCATAATAAACCCCAGGAAGAGTAGCTGCTGCCTTGGCAGGAACTAATGGGGATCCATAATAAACCCTAGAAAGACTAGCTGCTGCCTTGGCAGGAACTAATGGGGATCCATAATAAAACCCAGGAAGACTAGCTGCTGCCTTGGCAGGAACTAATGGGGATCCATAATAAACCCCAGGAAGACTAGCTGCTGCCTTGGCAGGAACCAATGGGGATCCATAATAAACCTCAGGAAGAGTAGCTGCTGCCTTGGCAGGAACTAATGGGTGTCCATAATAAACCCCAGGAAGAGTAGCTGCTGCCTTGGCAGGAACTAATGGGAATCCATAATAAACCCAGGAAGAGTAGCTGCTGCCCTGGCAGGAACTAATGGGGATCCATAATAAACCAATGGAAGAGTAGCTGCTGTCTTGGCAGGAACTAATGGGGATCCATAATAAACTCCAGGAAGAGTAGCTGCTGCCTTGGCAGGAACTAATGGGGATCCATACTAAACCACAGGAAGAGTAGCTGCTGTCTTGGCAGGAACTAATGGGGATCCATAATAAACCCCAGGAAGACTAGCTGCTGCCTTGGCAGGAACTAATGGGGATCCATAATAAACCCCAGGAAGAGTAGCTGCTGTCTTGGCAGGAACTAATGGGGATCCATAATAAACCCCAGGAAGACTAGCTGCTGCCTTGGCAGGAACTAATGGGGATCCATAATAAACCCCAGGAAGAGTAGCTGCTGCCTTGGCAGAAACTAATGGGGGTCCATAATAAACCCCAGGAAGAGTAGCTGCTGCCTTGGCAGAAACTAATGGGGATCCATAATAAACCCCAGGAAGACTAGCTGCTGCCTTGGCAGGAACTAATGGGGATCCATAATAAACCCCAGGAAGAGTAGCTGCTGCCATGGCAGAAACTAATGGGGATCCATAATAATCCCCAGGAAGACTAGCTGCTGCCTTATCAGGAACTAATGGGGATCCATAATAAACCCCATGAAGACTAGCTGCTGCCTTGGCAGGAACTAATGGGGATCCATAATAAACCCCAGGAAGACTAGCTGCTGCCTTGGCAGGAACTAATGGGGATCCATACTAAACCACAGGAAGAGTAGCTGCTGTCTTGGCAGGAACTAATGGGGATCCATAATAAACCCCAGGAAGACTAGCTGCTGCCTTGGCAGGAACTAATGGGGATCCATAATAAACCACAGGAAGAGTAGCTGCTGGTTTGGCAGGAACTAATGGGGATCCATAATAAACCCCAGGAAGACTAGCTGCTGCCTTGGCAGGAACTAATGGGGATCCATAATAAACCCCAGGAAGAGTAGCTGCTGCCTTGGCAGAAACTAATGGGGATCCATAATAAACCCCAGGAAGACTAGCTGCTGCCTTATCAGGAACAAATGGGGTTACATAAGAAACCTCAGGAAGAGTAGCTGCTGCCTTGGCAGGAACTAATGGGGATCCATAATAAACCCCAGGAAGACTAGCTGCTGCCTTGGCAGGAACTAATGGGGATCCATAATAAACCCCAGGAAGACTAGCTGCTGCCTTATCAGGAACTAATGGGGTTCCATAATAAACCTCAGGAAGAGTAGCTGCTGCCTTGGCAGGAACTAATGGGGATCCATAATAAACCCCAGGAAGAGTAGCTGCTGCCTTGGCAGAAACTAATGGGGATCCATAATAAACCCCAGGAAGAGTAGCTGGTGCCTTGGCAGGAACTAATGGGGGTCCATAATAAACCCCAGGAAGAGTAGCTGCTGCCTTGGCAGAAACTAATGGGGATCCATAATAAACCCCAGGAAGACTAGCTGCTGCCTTGGCAGGAACTAATGGGGATCCATAATAAACCCCATGAAGAGTAGCTGCTGCCTTATCAGGAACTAATGGGGTTACATAAGAAACCTCAGGAAGAGTAGCTGCTGCCTTGGCAGGAACTAATGGGGATCCATAATAAACCCCAGGAAGACTAGCTGCTGCCTTGGCAGGAACTAATGGGGATCCATAGTAAACCCCAGGAAGAGTAGCTGCTGCCTTGGCAGGAACTAATGGGGATCCATAATAAACCCCATGAAGAGTAGCTGCTGCCTTGGCAGGAACTAATGTGGATCCATAATAAACCCTAGGAAGAGTAGCTGCTGCCTTGGCAGGAACTAATGGGGATCCATAATAAACCCCAGGAAGACTAGCTGCTGCATTGGCAGGAACTAATGGGGATCCATAATAAACCACAGGAAGAGTAGCTGCTGCCTTGGCAGGAACTAATGGGGATCCATAATAAACCCCAGGAAGAGTAGCTGCTGCCTTGGCAGGAACTAATGTGGATCCATAATAAACCCTAGGAAGAGTAGCTGCTGCCTTGGCAGGAACTAATGGGGATCCATAATAAACCCCAGGAAGACTAGCTGCTGCCTTGGCAGGAACTAATGGAAATACATAATAAACCCCAGGAAGACTAGCTGCTGCCCTGGCAGGAACTAATGGGGTTCCATAATAAACCTCAGGAAGAGTAGCTGCTGCCTTGGCAGGAACTAATGGGGATCCATAATAAACCCCAGGAAGACTAGCTGCTGCCTTGGCAGGAACTAATGGGGATCCATAATAAACCCCAAGAAGAGTAGCTGCTGCCTTGGCATGAACTAAAGGGGATCCATAATAAACCCCAGGAAAAGTAGCTGCTGCCTTGGCAGGAACTAATGGGGATCCATAATAAACCCCAGAAAGAGTAGCTGCTGCCTTGGCAGAAACTAATGGGGGTCCATAATAAACCCCAGGAAGAGTAGCTGCTGCCTTGGCAGAAACTAATGGGGATCCATAATAAACCCCAGAAAGACTAGCTGCTGCCTTGGCAGGAACTAATGGGGATCCATAATAAACCCCAGGAAGAGTAGCTGCTGCCATGGCAGAAACTAATGGGGATCCATAATAATCCCCAGGAAGACTAGCTGCTGCCTTATCAGGAACTAATGGGGATCCATAATAAACCCCAGGAAGAGTAGCTGCTGCCTTGGCAGGAACTAATGGGGATCCATAATAAACCCCAGGAAGAGTAGCTGCTGCCTTGGCAGGAACTAATGGGGATCCATAATAAACCCTAGAAAGACTAGCTGCTGCCTTGGCAGGAACTAATGGGGATCCATAATAAAACCCAGGAAGACTAGCTGCTGCCTTGGCAGGAACTAATGGGGATCCATAATAAACCCCAGGAAGACTAGCTGCTGCCTTGGCAGGAACCAATGGGGATCCATAATAAACCTCAGGAAGAGTAGCTGCTGCCTTGGCAGGAACTAATGGGTGTCCATAATAAACCCCAGGAAGAGTAGCTGCTGCCTTGGCAGGAACTAATGGGAATCCATAATAAACCCAGGAAGAGTAGCTGCTGCCCTGGCAGGAACTAATGGGGATCCATAATAAACCAATGGAAGAGTAGCTGCTGTCTTGGCAGGAACTAATGGGGATCCATAATAAACTCCAGGAAGAGTAGCTGCTGCCTTGGCAGGAACTAATGGGGATCCATACTAAACCACAGGAAGAGTAGCTGCTGTCTTGGCAGGAACTAATGGGGATCCATAATAAACCCCAGGAAGACTAGCTGCTGCCTTGGCAGGAACTAATGGGGATCCATAATAAACCCCAGGAAGAGTAGCTGCTGTCTTGGCAGGAACTAATGGGGATCCATAATAAACCCCAGGAAGACTAGCTGCTGCCTTGGCAGGAACTAATGGGGATCCATAATAAACCCCAGGAAGAGTAGCTGCTGCCTTGGCAGAAACTAATGGGGATCCATAATAAACCCCAGGAAGACTAGCTGCTGCCTTATCAGGAACTAATGGGGTTCCATAATAAACCTCAGGAAGAGTAGCTGCTGCCTTGGCAGGAACTAATGGGGATCCATAATAAACCCCAGGAAGAGTAGCTGCTGCCTTGGCAGAAACTAATGGGGATCCATAATAAACCCCAGGAAGAGTAGCTGGTGCCTTGGCAGGAACTAATGGGGGTCCATAATAAACCCCAGGAAGAGTAGCTGCTGCCTTGGCAGAAACTAATGGGGATCCATAATAAACCCCAGGAAGACTAGCTGCTGCCTTGGCAGGAACTAATGGGGATCCATAATAAACCCCATGAAGAGTAGCTGCTGCCTTATCAGGAACTAATGGGGTTACATAAGAAACCTCAGGAAGAGTAGCTGCTGCCTTGGCAGGAACTAATGGGGATCCATAGTAAACCCCAGGAAGACTAGCTGCTGCCTTGGCAGGAACTAATGGGGATCCATAGTAAACCCCAGGAAGAGTAGCTGCTGCCTTGGCAGGAACTAATGGGGATCCATAATAAACCCCATGAAGAGTAGCTGCTGCCTTGGCAGGAACTAATGTGGATCCATAATAAACCCTAGGAAGAGTAGCTGCTGCCTTGGCAGGAACTAATGGGGATCCATAATAAACCCCAGGAAGACTAGCTGCTGCATTGGCAGGAACTAATGGGGATCCATAATAAACCACAGGAAGAGTAGCTGCTGCCTTGGCAGGAACTAATGGGGATCCATAATAAACCCCAGGAAGACTAGCTGCTGCCTTGGCAGGAACTAATGTGGATCCATAATAAACCCTAGGAAGAGTAGCTGCTGCCTTGGCAGGAACTAATGGGGATCCATAATAAACCCCAGGAAGACTAGCTGCTGCCTTGGCAGGAACTAATGGAAATCCATAATAAACCCCAGGAAGACTAGCTGCTGCCCTGGCAGGAACTAATGGGGTTCCATAATAAACCTCAGGAAGAGTAGCTGCTGCCTTGGCAGGAACTAATGGGGATCCATAATAAACCCCAGGAAGACTAGCTGCTGCCTTGGCAGGAACTAATGGGGATCCATAATAAACCCCAAGAAGAGTAGCTGCTGCCTTGGCATGAACTAAAGGGGATCCATAATAAACCCCAGGAAAAGTAGCTGCTGCCTTGGCAGGAACTAATGGGGATCCATAATAAACCCCAGAAAGAGTAGCTGCTGCCTTGGCAGAAACTAATGGGGGTCCATAATAAACCCCAGGAAGAGTAGCTGCTGCCTTGGCAGAAACTAATGGGGATCCATAATAAACCCCAGGAAGACTAGCTGCTGCCTTGGCAGGAACTAATGGGGATCCATAATAAACCCCAGGAAGAGTAGCTGCTGCCTTGGCAGGAACTAATGGGGATCCATAATAAACCCCATGAAGAGTAGCTGCTGCCTTGGCAGGAACTAATGTGGATCCATAATAAACCCTAGGAAGAGTAGCTGCTGCCTTGGCAGGAACTAATGGGGATCCATAATAAACCCCAGGAAGACTAGCTGCTGCATTGGCAGGAACTAATGGGGATCCATAATAAACCACAGGAAGAGTAGCTGCTGCCTTGGCAGGAACTAATGGGGATCCATAATAAACCCCAGGAAGACTAGCTGCTGCCTTGGCAGGAACTAATGTGGATCCATAATAAACCCTAGGAAGAGTAGCTGCTGCCTTGGCAGGAACTAATGGGGATCCATAATAAACCCCAGGAAGACTAGCTGCTGCCTTGGCAGGAACTAATGGAAATCCATAATAAACCCCAGGAAGACTAGCTGCTGCCCTGGCAGGAACTAATGGGGTTCCATAATAAACCTCAGGAAGAGTAGCTGCTGCCTTGGCAGGAACTAATGGGGATCCATAATAAACCCCAGGAAGACTAGCTGCTGCCTTGGCAGGAACTAATGGGGATCCATAATAAACCCCAAGACGAGTAGCTGCTGCCTTGGCATGAACTAAAGGGGATCCATAATAAACCCCAGGAAAAGTAGCTGCTGCCTTGGCAGGAACTAATGGGGATCCATAATAAACCCCAGAAAGAGTAGCTGCTGCCTTGGCAGAAACTAATGGGGGTCCATAATAAACCCCAGGAAGAGTAGCTGCTGCCTTGGCAGAAACTAATGGGGATCCATAATAAACCCCAGGAAGACTAGCTGCTGCCTTGGCAGGAACTAATGGGGATCCATAATAAACCCCAGGAAGAGTAGCTGCTGCCATGGCAGAAACTAATGGGGATCCATAATAATCCCCAGGAAGACTAGCTGCTGCCTTATCAGGAACTAATGGGGATCCATAATAAACCCCATGAAGACTAGCTGCTGCCTTGGCAGGAACTAATGGGGATCCATAATAAACCCCAGGAAGACTAGCTGCTGCCTTGGCAGGAACTAATGGGGATCCATACTAAACCACAGGAAGAGTAGCTGCTGTCTTGGCAGGAACTAATGGGGATCCATAATAAACCCCAGGAAGACTAGCTGCTGCCTTGGCAGGAACTAATGGGGATCCATAATAAACCACGGGAAGAGTAGCTGCTGGTTTGGCAGGAACTAATGGGGATCCATAATAAACCCCAGGAAGACTAGCTGCTGCCTTGGCAGGAACTAATGGGGATCCATAATAAACCCCAGGAAGAGTAGCTGCTGCCTTGGCAGAAACTAATGGGGATCCATAATAAACCCCAGGAAGACTAGCTGCTGCCTTATCAGGAACTAATGGGGTTACATAAGAAACCTCAGGAAGAGTAGCTGCTGCCTTGGCAGGAACTAATGGGGATCCATAATAAACCCCAGGAAGACTAGCTGCTGCCTTGGCAGGAACTAATGGGGATCCATAATAAACCCCAGGAAGAGTAGCTGCTGCCTTGGCAGGAACTAATGGGGATCCATAATAAACCCCATGAAGAGTAGCTGCTGCCTTGGCAGGAACTAATGTGGATCCATAATAAACCCTAGGAAGAGTAGCTGCTGCCTTGGCAGGAACTAATGGGGATCCATAATAAACCCCAGGAAGACTAGCTGCTGCATTGGCAGGAACTAATGGGGATCCATAATAAACCACAGGAAGACTAGCTGCTGCCTTGGCAGGAACTAATGGGGATCCATAATAAACCCCAGGAAGACTAGCTGCTGCCTTGGCAGGAACTAATGGGGATCCATAATAAACCCCAGGAAGAGTAGCTGCTGCCTTGGCAGGAACTAATGGGGATCCATAATAAACCCCAGGAAGAGTAGCTGCTGCCTTGGCAGGAACTAATGGGGATCCATAATAAACCCTAGAAAGACTAGCTGCTGCCTTGGCAGGAACCAATGGGGATCCATAATAAACCTCAGGAAGAGTAGCTGCTGCCTTGGCAGGAACTAATGGGGGTCCATAATAAACCCCAGGAAGAGTAGCTGCTGCCTTGGCAGGAACTAATGGGAATCCATAATAAACCCAGGAAGAGTAGCTGCTGCCCTGGCAGGAACTAATGGGGAGCCATAATAAACCAATGGAAGAGTAGCTGCTGTCTTGGCAGGAACTAATGGGGGTCCATAATAAACCCCAGGAAGAGTAGCTGCTGCCTTGGCAGGAACTAATGGGGATCCATAATAAACTCCAGGAAGAGTAGCTGCTGCCTTGGCAGGAACTAATGGGGATCCATACTAAACCACAGGAAGAGTAGCTGCTGTCTTGGCAGGAACTAATGGGGATCCATAATAAACCCCAGGAAGACTAGCTGCTGCCTTGGCAGGAACTAATGGGGATCCATAATAAACCACGGGAAGAGTAGCTGCTGTCTTGGCAGGAACTAATGGGGATCCATAATAAACCCCAGGAAGACTAGCTGCTGCCTTGGCAGGAACTAATGGGGATCCATAATAAACCCCAGGAAGAGTAGCTGCTGCCTTGGCAGAAACTAATGGGGATCCATAATAAACCCCAGGAAGACTAGCTGCTGCCTTATCAGGAACTAATGGGGTTCCATAATAAACCTCAGGAAGAGTAGCTGCTGCCTTGGCAGGAACTAATGGGGATCCATAATAAACCCCAGGAAGAGTAGCTGCTGCCTTGGCAGAAACTAATGGGGATCCATAATAAACCCCAGGAAGAGTAGCTGGTGCCTTGGCAGGAACTAATGGGGGTCCATAATAAACCCCAGGAAGAGTAGCTGCTGCCTTGGCAGAAACTAATGGGGATCCATAATAAACCCCAGGAAGACTAGCTGCTGCCTTGGCAGGAACTAATGGGGATCCATAATAAACCCCAGAAAGAGTAGCTGCTGCCTTGGCAGAAACTAATGGGGGTCCATAATAAACCCCAGGAAGAGTAGCTGCTGCCTTGGCAGAAACTAATGGGGATCCATAATAAACCCCAGGAAGACTAGCTGCTGCCTTGGCAGGAACTAATGGGGATCCATAATAAACCCCAGGAAGAGTAGCTGCTGCCATGGCAGAAACTAATGGGGATCCATAATAAACCCCAGGAAGACTACCTGCTGCCCTATCAGGAACTAATGGGGATCCATAATAAACCCCAGGAAGAGTAGCTGCTGCATTGGCAGGAACTAATGGGGTTCCATAATAAACCCCAGGAAGAGTAGTTGCTGCCTTGGCAGGAACTAATGGGGATCCATAATAAACCCCAGGAAGAGTAGCTGCTGCCTTGGCAGGAACTAATGGGGATCCATAATAAACCCTAGAAAGACTAGCTGCTGCCTTGGCAGGAACTAATGGGGATCCATAATAAAACCCAGGAAGACTAGCTGCTGCCTTGGCAGGAACTAATGGGGATCCATAATAAACCCCAGGAAGACTAGCTGCTGCCTTGGCAGGAACCAATGGGGATCCATAATAAACCTCAGGAAGAGTAGCTGCTGCCTTGGCAGGAACTAATGGGGGTCCATAATAAACCCCAGGAAGAGTAGCTGCTGCCTTGGCAGGAACTAATGGGAATCCATAATAAACCCAGGAAGAGTAGCTGCTGCCCTGGCAGGAACTAATGGGGATCCATAATAAACCACAGGAAGAGTAGCTGCTGTCTTGGCAGGAAGTAATGGGGGTCCATAATAAACCCCAGGAAGAGTAGCTGCTGCCTTGGCAGGAACTAATGGGGATCCATAATAAACTCCAGGAAGAGTAGCTGCTGCCTTGGCAGGAACTAATGGGGATCCATACTAAACCACAGGAAGAGTAGCTGCTGTCTTGGCAGGAACTAATGGGGATCCATAATAAACCCCAGGAAGACTAGCTGCTGCCTTGGCAGGAACTAATGGGGATCCATAATAAACCACGGGAAGAGTAGCTGCTGTCTTGGCAGGAACTAATGGGGATCCATAATAAACCCCAGGAAGACTAGCTGCTGCCTTGGCAGGAACTAATGGGGATCCATAATAAACCCCAGGAAGAGTAGCTGCTGCCTTGGCAGAAACTAATGGGGATCCATAATAAACCCCAGGAAGACTAGCTGCTGCCTTGGCAGGAACTAATGGGGATCCATAATAAACCCCAGGAAGACTAGCTGCTGCCTTGGCAGGAACTAATGGGGATCCATAATAAACCCCAGGAAGAGTAGCTGCTGCCTTGGCAGGAACTAATGGGGATCCATAATAAACCCCAGGAAGAGTAGCTGCTGCCTTGGCAGGAACTAATGGGAATCCATAATAAACCCAGGAAGAGTAGCTGCTGCCCTGGCAGGAACTAATGGGGATCCATAATAAACCAATGGAAGAGTAGCTGCTGTCTTGGCAGGAACTAATGGGGGTCCATAATAAACCCCAGGAAGAGTAGCTGCTGCCTTGGCAGGAACTAATGGGGATCCATAATAAACTCCAGGAAGAGTAGCTGCTGCCTTGGCAGGAACTAATGGGGATCCATACTAAACCACAGGAAGAGTAGCTGCTGTCTTGGCAGGAACTAATGGGGATCCATAATAAACCCCAGGAAGACTAGCTGCTGCCTTGGCAGGAACTAATGGGGATCCATAATAAACCACGGGAAGAGTAGCTGCTGTCTTGGCAGGAACTAATGGGGATCCATAATAAACCCCAGGAAGAGTAGCTGCTGCCTTGGCAGGAACTAATGGGAATCCATAATAAACCCAGGAAGAGTAGCTGCTGCCCTGGCAGGAACTAATGGGGATCCATAATAAACCAATGGAAGAGTAGCTGCTGTCTTGGCAGGAACTAATGGGGGTCCATAATAAACCCCAGGAAGAGTAGCTGCTGCCTTGGCAGGAACTAATGGGGATCCATAATAAACTCCAGGAAGAGTAGCTGCTGCCTTGGCAGGAACTAATGGGGATCCATACTAAACCACAGGAAGAGTAGCTGCTGTCTTGGCAGGAACTAATGGGGATCCATAATAAACCCCAGGAAGACTAGCTGCTGCCTTGGCAGGAACTAATGGGGATCCATAATAAACCACGGGAAGAGTAGCTGCTGTCTTGGCAGGAACTAATGGGGATCCATAATAAACCCCAGGAAGACTAGCTGCTGCCTTGGCAGGAACTAATGGGGATCCATAATAAACCCCAGGAAGAGTAGCTGCTGCCTTGGCAGAAACTAATGGGGATCCATAATAAACCCCAGGAAGACTAGCTGCTGCCTTATCAGGAACTAATGGGGTTCCATAATAAACCTCAGGAAGAGTAGCTGCTGCCTTGGCAGGAACTAATGGGGATCCATAATAAACCCCAGGAAGAGTAGCTGCTGCCTTGGCAGAAACTAATGGGGATCCATAATAAACCCCAGGAAGAGTAGCTGGTGCCTTGGCAGGAACTAATGGGGGTCCATAATAAACCCCAGGAAGAGTAGCTGCTGCCTTGGCAGAAACTAATGGGGATCCATAATAAACCCCAGGAAGACTAGCTGCTGCCTTGGCAGGAACTAATGGGGATCCATAATAAACCCCAGAAAGAGTAGCTGCTGCCTTGGCAGAAACTAATGGGGGTCCATAATAAACCCCAGGAAGAGTAGCTGCTGCCTTGGCAGAAACTAATGGGGATCCATAATAAACCCCAGGAAGACTAGCTGCTGCCTTGGCAGGAACTAATGGGGATCCATAATAAACCCCAGGAAGAGTAGCTGCTGCCATGGCAGAAACTAATGGGGATCCATAATAAACCCCAGGAAGACTACCTGCTGCCTTATCAGGAACTAATGGGGATCCATAATAAACCCCAGGAAGAGTAGCTGCTGCATTGGCAGGAACTAATGGGGTTCCATAATAAACCCCAGGAAGAGTAGTTGCTGCCTTGGCAGGAACTAATGGGGATCCATAATAAACCCCAGGAAGAGTAGCTGCTGCCTTGGCAGGAACTAATGGGGATCCATAATAAACCCTAGAAAGACTAGCTGCTGCCTTGGCAGGAACTAATGGGGATCCATAATAAAACCCAGGAAGACTAGCTGCTGCCTTGGCAGGAACTAATGGGGATCCATAATAAACCCCAGGAAGACTAGCTGCTGCCTTGGCAGGAACCAATGGGGATCCATAATAAACCTCAGGAAGAGTAGCTGCTGCCTTGGCAGGAACTAATGGGGGTCCATAATAAACCCCAGGAAGAGTAGCTGCTGCCTTGGCAGGAACTAATGGGAATCCATAATAAACCCAGGAAGAGTAGCTGCTGCCCTGGCAGGAACTAATGGGGATCCATAATAAACCACAGGAAGAGTAGCTGCTGTCTTGGCAGGAACTAATGGGGGTCCATAATAAACCCCAGGAAGAGTAGCTGCTGCCTTGGCAGGAACTAATGGGGATCCATAATAAACTCCAGGAAGAGTAGCTGCTGCCTTGGCAGGAACTAATGGGGATCCATACTAAACCACAGGAAGAGTAGCTGCTGTCTTGGCAGGAACTAATGGGGATCCATAATAAACCCCAGGAAGACTAGCTGCTGCCTTGGCAGGAACTAATGGGGATCCATAATAAACCACGGGAAGAGTAGCTGCTGTCTTGGCAGGAACTAATGGGGATCCATAATAAACCCCAGGAAGAGTAGCTGCTGCCTTGGCAGGAACTAATGGGGATCCATAATAAACCCCAGGAAGAGTAGCTGCTGCCTTGGCAGAAACTAATGGGGATCCATAATAAACCCCAGGAAGACTAGCTGCTGCCTTGGCAGGAACTAATGGGGATCCATAATAAACCCCAGGAAGACTAGCTGCTGCCTTGGCAGGAACTAATGGGGATCCATAATAAACCCCAGGAAGAGTAGCTGCTGCCTTGGCAGGAACTAATGGGGATCCATAATAAACCCCAGGAAGAGTAGCTGCTGCCTTGGCAGGAACTAATGTGGATCCATAATAAACCCCAGGAAGACTAGCTGCTGCCTTGGCAGGAACTAATGGGGATCCATAATAAACCCCAGGAAGAGTAGCTGCTGCCTTGGCAGGAACTAATGGGGATCCATAATAAACCCCATGAAGAGTAGCTGCTGCCTTGGCAGGAACTAATGTGGATCCATAATAAACCCTAGGAAGAGTAGCTGCTGCCTTGGCAGGAACTAATGGGGATCCATAATATACCCCAGGAAGACTAGCTGCTGCATTGGCAGGAACTAATGGGGATCCATAATAAACCACAGGAAGACTAGCTGCTGCCTTGGCAGGAACTAATGGGGATCCATAATAAACCCCAAGAAGACTAGCTGCTGCCTTGGCAGGAACTAATGGGGATCCATAATAAACCCCAGGAAGAGTAGCTGCTGCCTTGGCAGGAACTAATGGGGATCCATAATAAACCCCAGGAAGAGTAGCTGCTGCCTTGGCAGGAACTAATGGGGATCCATAATAAACCCTAGAAAGACTAGCTGCTGCTTTGGCAGGAACTAATGGGGATCCATAATAAAACCCAGGAAGACTAGCTGCTGCCTTGGCAGGAACTAATGGGGATCCATAATAAACCCCAGGAAGACTAGCTGCTGCCTTGGCAGGAACCAATGGGGATCCATAATAAACCTCAGGAAGAGTAGCTGCTGCCTTGGCAGGAACTAATGGGGGTCCATAATAAACCCCAGGAAGAGTAGCTGCTGCCTTGGCAGGAAGTAATGGGAATCCATAATAAACCCAGGAAGAGTAGCTGCTGCCCTGGCAGGAACTAATGGGGATCCATAATAAACCAATGGAAGAGTAGCTGCTGCATTGGCAGGAACTAATGGGGTTCCATAATAAACCCCAGGAAGAGTAGTTGCTGCCTTGGCAGGAACTAATGGGGATCCATAATAAACCCCAGGAAGAGTAGCTGCTGCCTTGGCAGGAACTAATGGGGATCCATAATAAACCCCAGAAAGACTAGCTGCTGCCTTGGCAGGAACTAATGGGGATCCATAATAAAACCCAGGAAGACTAGCTGCTGCCTTGGCAGGAACTAATGGGGATCCATAATAAACCCCAGGAAGACTAGCTGCTGCCTTGGCAGGAACCAATGGGGATCCATAATAAACCTCAGGAAGAGTAGCTGCTGCCTTGGCAGGAACTAATGGGGGTCCATAATAAACCCCAGGAAGAGTAGCTGCTGCCTTGGCAGGAACTAATGGGAATCCATAATAAACCCAGGAAGAGTAGCTGCTGCCCTGGCAGGAACTAATGGGGATCCATAATAAACCACAGGAAGAGTAGCTGTTGTCTTGGCAGGAACTAATGGGGTCCATAATAAACCCCAGGAAGAGTAGCTGCTGCCTTGGCAGGAACTAATGGGGATCCATAATAAACTCCAGGAAGAGTAGCTGCTGCCTTGGCAGGAACTAATGGGGATCCATACTAAACCACAGGAAGATTAGCTGCTGTCTTGGCAGGAACTAATGGGGATCCATAATAAACCCCAGGAAGACTAGCTGCTGCCTTGGCAGGAACTAATGGGGATCCATAATAAACCACGGGAAGAGTAGCTGCTGTCTTGGCAGGAACTAATGGGGATCCATAATAAACCCCAGGAAGACTAGCTGCTGCCTTGGCAGGAACTAATGGGGATCCATAATAAACCCCAGGAAGAGTAGCTGCTGCCTTGGCAGAAACTAATGGGGATCCATAATAAACCCCAGGAAGACTAGCTGCTGCCTTATCAGGAACTAATGGGGTTCCATAATAAACCTCAGGAAGAGTAGCTGCTGCCTTGGCAGGAACTAATGGGGATCCATAATAAACCCCAGGAAGACTAGCTGCTGCCTTGGCAGGAACTAATGGGGATCCATAATAAACCCCAGGAAGAGTAGCTGCTGCCTTGGCAGGAACTAATGGGGATCCATAATAAACCCCAGGAAGAGTAGCTGCTGCCTTGGCAGGAACTAATGGGGATCCACAATAAACCCTAGAAAGACTAGCTGCTGCCTTGGCAGGAACTAATGGGGATCCATAATAAACCCCAGGAAGAGTAGCTGCTGCCTTGGCAGGAACTAATGGGGATCCATAATAAACCCCAGGAAGAGTAGCTGCTGCCTTGGCAGGAACTAATGTGGATCCATAATAAACCCCAGGAAGACTAGCTGCTGCCTTGGCAGGAACTAATGGGGATCCATAATAAACCCCAGGAAGAGTAGCTGCTGCCTTGGCAGGAACTAATGGGGATCCATAATAAACCCCATGAAGAGTAGCTGCTGCCTTGGCAGGAACTAATGTGGATCCATAATAAACCCCAGGAAGAGTAGCTGCTGCCTTGGCAGGAACTAATGGGGATCCATAATAAACCCCAGGAAGACTAGCTGCTGCATTGGCAGGAACTAAATGGGGATCCATAATAAACCACAGGAAGACTAGCTGCTGCCTTGGCAGGAACTAATGGGGATCCATAATAAACCCCAGGAAGACTAGCTGCTGCCTTGGCAGGAACTAATGGGGATCCATAATAAACCCCAGGAAGAGTAGCTGCTGCCTTGGCAGGAACTAATGGGGATCCATAATAAACCCCAGGAAGAGTAGCTGCTGCCTTGGCAGAAACTAATGGGGATCCATAATAAACCCCAGGAAGACTAGCTGCTGCCTTGGCAGGAACTAATGGGGATCCATAATAAACCCCAGGAAGACTAGCTGCTGCCTTGGCAGGAACTACTGGGGATCCATAATAAACCCCAGGAAGAGTAGCTGCTGCCTTGGCAGGAACTAATGGGGATCCATAATAAACCCCAGGAAGAGTAGCTGCTGCCTTGGCAGGAACTAATGTGGATCCATAATAAACCCCAGGAAGACTAGCTGCTGCCTTGGCAGGAACTAATGGGGATCCATAATAAACCCCAGGAAGAGTAGCTGCTGCCTTGGCAGGAACTAATGGGGATCCATAATAAACCCCATGAAGAGTAGCTGCTGCCTTGGCAGGAACTAATGTGGATCCATAATAAACCCTAGGAAGAGTAGCTGCTGCCTTGGCAGGAACTAATAGGGATCCATAATAAACCCCAGGAAGACTAGCTGCTGCATTGGCAGGAACTAATGGGGATCCTTAATAAACCACAGGAAGACTAGCTGCTGCCTTGGCAGGAACTAATGGGGATCCATAATAAACCCCAGGAAGAGTAGCTGCTGCCTTGGCAGGAACTAATGGGGATCCATAATAAACCCCAGGAAGAGTAGCTGCTGCCTTGGCAGGAACTAATGGGGATCCATAATAAACCCTAGAAAGACTAGCTGCTGCCTTGGCAGGAACTAATGGGGATCCATAATAAAACCCAGGAAGACTAGCTGCTGCCTTGGCAGGAACTAATGGGGATCCATAATAAACCCCAGGAAGACTAGCTGCTGCCTTGGCAGGAACCAATGGGGATCCATAATAAACCTCAGGAAGAGTAGCTGCTGCCTTGGCAGGAACTAATGGGGGTCCATAATAAACCCCAGGAAGACTAGCTGCTGCCTTGGCAGGAACTAATGGGGATCCATAATAAACCCCAGGAAGAGTAGCTGCTGCCTTGGCAGGAACTAATGGGGATCCATAATAAACCCCATGAAGAGTAGCTGCTGCCTTGGCAGGAACTAATGTGGATCCATAATAAACCCTAGGAAGAGTAGCTGCTGCCTTGGCAGGAACTAATAGGGATCCATAATAAACCCCAGGAAGACTAGCTGCTGCATTGGCAGGAACTAATGGGGATCCTTAATAAACCACAGGAAGACTAGCTGCTGCCTTGGCAGGAACTAATGGGGATCCATAATAAACCCCAGGAAGACTAGCTGCTGCCTTGGCAGGAACTAATGGGGATCCATAATAAACCCCAGGAAGAGTAGCTGCTGCCTTGGCAGGAACTAATGGGGATCCATAATAAACCCCAGGAAGAGTAGCTGCTGCCTTGGCAGGAACTAATGGGGATCCATAATAAACCCTAGAAAGACTAGCTGCTGCCTTGGCAGGAACTAATGGGGATCCATAATAAAACCCAGGAAGACTAGCTGCTGCCTTGGCAGGAACTAATGGGGATCCATAATAAACCCCAGGAAGACTAGCTGCTGCCTTGGCAGGAACCAATGGGGATCCATAATAAACCTCAGGAAGAGTAGCTGCTGCCTTGGCAGGAACTAATGGGGGTCCATAATAAACCCCAGGAAGAGTAGCTGCTGCCTTGGCAGGAAGTAATGGGAATCCATAATAAACCCAGGAAGAGTAGCTGCTGCCCTGGCAGGAACTAATGGGGATCCATAATAAACCAATGGAAGAGTAGCTGCTGCATTGGCAGGAACTAATGGGGTTCCATAATAAACCCCAGGAAGAGTAGTTGCTGCCTTGGCAGGAACTAATGGGGATCCATAATAAAACCCAGGAAGACTAGCTGCTGCCTTGGCAGGAACTAATGGGGATCCATAATAAACCCCAGGAAGACTAGCTGCTGCCTTGGCAGGAACCAATGGGGATCCATAATAAACCTCAGGAAGAGTAGCTGCTGCCTTGGCAGGAACTAATGGGGGTCCATAATAAACCCCAGGAAGAGTAGCTGCTGCCTTGGCAGGAACTAATGGGAATCCATAATAAACCCAGGAAGAGTAGCTGCTGCCCTGGCAGGAACTAATGGGGATCCATAATAAACCACAGGAAGAGTAGCTGCTGTCTTGGCAGGAACTAATGGGGTCCATAATAAACCCCAGGAAGAGTAGCTGCTGCCTTGGCAGGAACTAATAGGGATCCATAATAAACTCCAGGAAGAGTAGCTGCTGCCTTGGCAGGAACTAATGGGGATCCATACTAAACCACAGGAAGATTAGCTGCTGTCTTGGCAGGAACTAATGGGGATCCATAATAAACCCCAGGAAGACTAGCTGCTGCCTTGGCAGGAACTAATGGGGATCCATAATAAACCACGGGAAGAGTAGCTGCTGTCTTGGCAGGAACTAATGGGGATCCATAATAAACCCCAGGAAGACTAGCTGCTGCCTTGGCAGGAACTAATGGGGATCCATAATAAACCCCAGGAAGAGTAGCTGCTGCCTTGGCAGGAACTAATGGGGATCCATAATAAACCCCAGAAAGACTAGCTGCTGCCTTGGCAGGAACTAATGGGGATCCATAATAAAACCCAGGAAGACTAGCTGCTGCCTTGGCAGGAACTAATGGGGATCCATAATAAACCCCAGGAAGAGTAGCTGCTGCCTTGGCAGGAACTAATGGGGATCCATAATAAACCCCATGAAGAGTAGCTGCTGCCTTGGCAGGAACTAATGTGGATCCATAATAAACCCTAGGAAGAGTCGCTGCTGCCTTGGCAGGAACTAATGGGGATCCATAATAAACCCCAGGAAGACTAGCTGCTGCATTGGCAGGAACTAATGGGGATCCATAATAAACCCCAGGAAGACTAGCTGCTGCCTTGGCAGGAACTAATGGGGATCCATAATAAACCCCAGGAAGACTAGCTGCTGCCTTGGCAGGAACTAATGGGGATCCATAATAAACCCCAGGAAGAGTAGCTGCTGCCTTGGCAGGAACTAATGGGGATCCATAATAAACCCCAGGAAGAGTAGCTGCTGCCTTGGCAGGAACTAATGGGGATCCACAATAAACCCTAGAAAGACTAGCTGCTGCCTTGGCAGGAACTAATGGGGATCCATAATAAATCCCAGGAAGAGTAGCTGCTGCCTTGGCAGGAACTAATGGGGATCCATAATAAACCCCAGGAAGAGTAGCTGCTGCCTTGGCAGGAACTAATGTGGATCCATAATAAACCCCAGGAAGACTAGCTGCTGCCTTGGCAGGAACTAATGGGGATCCATAATAAACCCCAGGAAGAGTAGCTGCTGCCTTGGCAGGAACTAATGGGGATCCATAATAAACCCCATGAAGAGTAGCTGCTGCCTTGGCAGGAACTAATGTGGATCCATAATAAACCCTAGGAAGAGTAGCTGCTGCCTTGGCAGGAACTAATGGGGATCCATAATAAACCCCAGGAAGACTAGCTGCTGCATTGGCAGGAACTAATGGGGATCCATAATAAACCACAGGAAGACTAGCTGCTGCCTTGGCAGGAACTAATGGGGATCCATAATAAACCCCAGGAAGACTAGCTGCTGCCTTGGCAGGAACTAATGGGGATCCATAATAAACCCCAGGAAGAGTAGCTGCTGCCTTGGCAGGAACTAATGGGGATCCATAATAAACCCCAGGAAGAGTAGCTGCTGCCTTGGCAGGAACTAATGGGGATCCATAATAAACCCTAGAAAGACTAGCTGCTGCCTTGGCAGGAACTAATGGGGATCCATAATAAAACCCAGGAAGACTAGCTGCTGCCTTGGCAGGAACTAATGGGGATCCATAATAAACCCCAGGAAGACTAGCTGCTGCCTTGGCAGGAACCAATGGGGATCCATAATAAACCTCAGGAAGAGTAGCTGCTGCCTTGGCAGGAACTAATGGGGGTCCATAATAAACCCCAGGAAGAGTAGCTGCTGCCTTGGCAGGAACTAATGGGAATCCATAATAAACCCAGGAAGAGTAGCTGCTGCCCTGGCAGGAACTAATGGGGATCCATAATAAACCAATGGAAGAGTAGCTGCTGTCTTGGCAGGAACTAATGGGGGTCCATAATAAACCCCAGGAAGAGTAGCTGCTGCCTTGGCAGGAACTAATGGGGATCCATAATAAACTCCAGGAAGAGTAGCTGCTGCCTTGGCAGGAACTAATGGGGATCCATAATAAACCCCAGGAAGAGTAGCTGCTGCCTTGGCAGGAACTAATGGGGATCCACAATAAACCCTAGAAAGACTAGCTGCTGCCTTGGCAGGAACTAATGGGGATCCATAATAAATCCCAGGAAGAGTAGCTGCTGCCTTGGCAGGAACTAATGGGGATCCATAATAAACCCCAGGAAGAGTAGCTGCTGCCTTGGCAGGAACTAATGTGGATCCATAATAAACCCCAGGAAGACTAGCTGCTGCCTTGGCAGGAACTAATGGGGATCCATAATAAACCCCAGGAAGAGTAGCTGCTGCCTTGGCAGGAACTAATGGGGATCCATAATAAACCCCATGAAGAGTAGCTGCTGCCTTGGCAGGAACTAATGTGGATCCATAATAAACCCTAGGAAGAGTAGCTGCTGCCTTGGCAGGAACTAATGGGGATCCATAATAAACCCCAGGAAGACTAGCTGCTGCATTGGCAGGAACTAATGGGGATCCATAATAAACCACAGGAAGACTAGCTGCTGCCTTGGCAGGAACTAATGGGGATCCATAATAAACCCCAGGAAGACTAGCTGCTGCCTTGGCAGGAACTAATGGGGATCCATAATAAACCCCAGGAAGAGTAGCTGCTGCCTTGGCAGGAACTAATGGGGATCCATAATAAACCCCAGGAAGAGTAGCTGCTGCCTTGGCAGGAACTAATGGGGATCCATAATAAACCCTAGAAAGACTAGCTGCTGCCTTGGCAGGAACTAATGGGGATCCATAATAAAACCCAGGAAGACTAGCTGCTGCCTTGGCAGGAACTAATGGGGATCCATAATAAACCCCAGGAAGACTAGCTGCTGCCTTGGCAGGAACCAATGGGGATCCATAATAAACCTCAGGAAGAGTAGCTGCTGCCTTGGCAGGAACTAATGGGGGTCCATAATAAACCCCAGGAAGAGTAGCTGCTGCCTTGGCAGGAACTAATGGGAATCCATAATAAACCCAGGAAGAGTAGCTGCTGCCCTGGCAGGAACTAATGGGGATCCATAATAAACCAATGGAAGAGTAGCTGCTGTCTTGGCAGGAACTAATGGGGGTCCATAATAAACCCCAGGAAGAGTAGCTGCTGCCTTGGCAGGAACTAATGGGGATCCATAATAAACTCCAGGAAGAGTAGCTGCTGCCTTGGCAGGAACTAATGGGGATCCATACTAAACCACAGGAATAGTAGCTGCTGTCTTGGCAGGAACTAATGGGGATCCATAATAAACGCCAGGAAGACTAGCTGCTGCCTTGGCAGGAACTAATGGGGATCCATAATAAACCACGGGAAGAGTAGCTGCTGTCTTGGCAGGAACTAATGGGGATCCATAATAAACCCCAGGAAGACTAGCTGCTGCCTTGGCAGGAACTAATGGGGATCCATAATAAACCCCAGGAAGAGTAGCTGCTGCCTTGGCAGAAACTAATGGGGATCCATAATAAACCCCAGGAAGACTAGCTGCTGCCTTATCAGGAACTAATGGGGTTCCATAATAAACCTCAGGAAGAGTAGCTGCTGCCTTGGCAGGAACTAATGGGGATCCATAATAAACCCCAGGAAGAGTAGCTGCTGCCTTGGCAGAAACTAATGGGGATCCATAATAAACCCCAGGAAGAGTAGCTGCTGCCTTGGCAGGAACTAATGGGGGTCCATAATAAACCCCAGGAAGAGTAGCTGCTGCCTTGGCAGAAACTAATGGGGATCCATAATAAACCCCAGGAAGACTAGCTGCTGCCTTGGCAGGAACTAATGGGGATCCATAATAAACCCCAGAAAGAGTAGCTGCTGCCTTGGCAGAAACTAATGGGGGTCCATAATAAACCCCAGGAAGAGTAGCTGCTGCCTTGGCAGAAACTAATGGGGATCCATAATAAACCCCAGGAAGACTAGCTGCTGCCTTGGCAGGAACCAATGGGGATCCATAATAAACCTCAGGAAGAGTAGCTGCTGCCATGGCAGAAACTAATGGGGATCCATACTAAACCACAGGAAGAGTAGCTGCTGCCTTGGCAGGAACTAATGGGGGTCCATAATAAACCCCAGGAAGAGTAGCTGCTGCCTTGGCAGGAACTAATGGGAATCCATAATAAACCCAGGAAGAGTAGCTGCTGCCCTGGCAGGAACTAATGGGGATCCATAATAAACCAATGGAAGAGTAGCTGCTGTCTTGGCAGGAACTAATGGGGGTCCATAATAAACCCCAGGAAGAGTAGCTGCTGCCTTGGCAGGAACTAATGGGGATCCATAATAAACTCCAGGAAGAGTAGCTGCTGCCTTGGCAGGAACTAATGGGGATCCATACTAAACCACAGGAATAGTAGCTGCTGTCTTGGCAGGAACTAATGGGGATCCATAATAAACGCCAGGAAGACTAGCTGCTGCCTTGGCAGGAACTAATGGGGATCCATAATAAACCACGGGAAGAGTAGCTGCTGTCTTGGCAGGAACTAATGGGGATCCATAATAAACCCCAGGAAGACTAGCTGCTGCCTTGGCAGGAACTAATGGGGATCCATAATAAACCCCAGGAAGAGTAGCTGCTGCCTTGGCAGAAACTAATGGGGATCCATAATAAACCCCAGGAAGACTAGCTGCTGCCTTATCAGGAACTAATGGGGTTCCATAATAAACCTCAGGAAGAGTAGCTGCTGCCTTGGCAGGAACTAATGGGGATCCATAATAAACCCCAGGAAGAGTAGCTGCTGCCTTGGCAGAAACTAATGGGGATCCATAATAAACCCCAGGAAGAGTAGCTGCTGCCTTGGCAGGAACTAATGGGGGTCCATAATAAACCCCAGGAAGAGTAGCTGCTGCCTTGGCAGAAACTAATGGGGATCCATAATAAACCCCAGGAAGACTAGCTGCTGCCTTGGCAGGAACTAATGGGGATCCATAATAAACCCCAGAAAGAGTAGCTGCTGCCTTGGCAGAAACTAATGGGGGTCCATAATAAACCCCAGGAAGAGTAGCTGCTGCCTTGGCAGAAACTAATGGGGATCCATAATAAACCCCAGGAAGACTAGCTGCTGCCTTGGCAGGAACCAATGGGGATCCATAATAAACCTCAGGAAGAGTAGCTGCTGCCATGGCAGAAACTAATGGGGATCCATAATAAACCCCAGGAAGACTAGCTGCTGCCTTATCAGGAACTAATGGGGATCCATAATAAACCCCAGGAAGACTAGCTGCTGCCTTATCAGGAACTAATGGGGTTCCATAATAAACCTCAGGAAGAGTAGCTGCTGCCTTGGCAGGAACTAATGGGGATCCATAATAAACCCCAGGAAGAGTAGCTGCTGCCTTGGCAGAAACTAATGGGGATCCATAATAAACCCCAGGAAGAGTAGCTGGTGCCTTGGCAGGAACTAATGGGGGTCCATAATAAACCCCAGGAAGAGTAGCTGCTGCCTTGGCAGAAACTAATGGGGATCCATAATAAACCCCAGGAAGACTAGCTGCTGCCTTGGCAGGAACTAATGGGGATCCATAATAAACCCCAGAAAGAGTAGCTGCTGCCTTGGCAGAAACTAATGGGGGTCCATAATAATCCCCAGGAAGAGTAGCTGCTGCCTTGGCAGAAACTAATGGGGATCCATAATAAACCCCAGGAAGACTAGCTGCTGCCTTGGCAGGAACTAATGGGGATCCATAATAAACCTCAGGAAGAGTAGCTGCTGCCATGGCAGAAACTAATGGGGATCCATAATAAACCCCAGGAAGACTAGCTGCTGCCTTATCAGGAACTAATGGGGATCCATAATAAACCCCAGGAAGAGTAGCTGCTGCATTGGCAGGAACTAATGGGGTTCCATAATAAACCCCAGGAAGAGTAGTTGCTGCCTTGGCAGGAACTAATGGGGATCCATAGTAAAACCCAGGAAGAGTAGCTGCTGCCTTGGCAGGAACTAATGGGGATCCATAATAAACCCTAGAAAGACTAGCTGCTGCCTTGGCAGGAACTAATGGGGATCCATAATAAAACCCAGGAAGACTAGCTGCTGCCTTGGCAGGAACTAATGGGGATCCATAATAAACCCCAGGAAGACTAGCTGCTGCCTTGGCAGGAACCAATGGGGATCCATAATAAACCTCAGGAAGAGTAGCTGCTGCCTTGGCAGGAACTAATGGGGGTCCATAATAAACCCCAGGAAGAATAGCTGCTGCCTTGGCAGGAACTAATGGGAATCCATAATAAACCCAGGAAGAGTAGCTGCTGCCCTGGCAGGAACTAATGGGGATCCATAATAAACCACAGGAAGAGTAGCTGCTGTCTTGGCAGGAACTAATGGGGGTCCATAATAAACCCCAGGAAGAGTAGCTGCTGCCTTGGCAGGAACTAATGGGGATCCATAATAAACTCCAGGAAGAGTAGCTGCTGCCTTGGCAGGAACTAATGGGGATCCATACTAAACCACAGGAAGAGTAGCTGCTGTCTTGGCAGGAACTAATGGGGATCCATAATAAACCCCAGGAAGACTAGCTGCTGCCTTGGCAGGAACTAATGGGGATCCATAATAAACCACGGGAAGAGTAGCTGCTGTCTTGGCAGGAACTAATGGGGATCCATAATAAACCCCAGGAAGACTAGCTGCTGCCTTGGCATGAACTAATGGGGATCCATAATAAACCTCAGGAAGAGTAGCTGCTGCCTTGGCAGGAACTAATGGGGATCCATAATAAACCCCAGGAAGACTAGCTGCTGCCTTGGCAGGAACTAATGGGGATCCATAATAAACCCCAGGAAGAGTAGCTGCTGCCTTGGCAGGAACTAATGGGGATCCATAATAAACCCCAGGAAGAGTAGCCGCTGCCTTGGCAGGAACTAATGTGGATCCATAATAAACCCTAGGAAGAGTAGCTGCTGCCTTGGCAGGAACTAATGGGGATCCATAATAAACCCCAGGAAGACTAGCTGCTGCCTTGGCAGGAACGAATGGAAATCCATAATAAACCCCAGGAAGACTAGCTGCTGCCCTGGCAGGAACTAATGGGGTTCCATAATAAACCTCAGGAAGAGTAGCTGCTGCCTTGGCAGGAACTAATGGGGATCCATAATAAACCCCAGGAAGACTAGCTGCTGCCTTGGCAGGAACTAATGGGGATCCATAATAAACCCCAAGAAGAGTAGCTGCTGCCTTGGCATGAACTAAAGGGGATCCATAATAAACCCCAGGAAAAGTAGCTGCTGCCTTGGCAGGAACTAATGGGGATCCATAATAAACCCCAGAAAGAGTAGCTGCTGCCTTGGCAGAAACTAATGGGGGTCCATAATAAACCCCAGGAAGACTAGCTGCTGCCTTGGCAGAAACTAATGGGGATCCATAATAAACCCCAGGAAGAGTAGCTGCTGCCATGGCAGAAACTAATGGGGATCCATAATAATCCCCAGGAAGACTAGCTGCTGCCTTATCAGGAACTAATGGGGATCCATAATAAACCCCAGGAAGACTAGCTGCTGCCTTGGCAGGAACTAATGGGGATCCATAATAAACTCCAGGAAGAGTAGCTGCTGCCTTGGCAGGAACTAATGGGGATCCATACTAAACCACAGGAAGAGTAGCTGCTGTCTTGGCAGGAACTAATGGGGATCCATAATAAACCCCAGGAAGACTAGCTGCTGCCTTGGCAGGAACTAATGGGGATCCATAATAAACCACGGGAAGAGTAGCTGCTGGTTTGGCAGGAACTAATGGGGATCCATAATAAACCCCAGGAAGACTAGCTGCTGCCTTGGCAGGAACTAATGGGGATCCATAATAAACCCCAGGAAGAGTAGCTGCTGCCTTGGCAGAAACTAATGGGGATCCATAATAAACCCCAGGAAGACTAGCTGCTGCCTTGGCAGGAACTAATGGGGATCCATAATAAACCCCAGGAAGAGTATCTGCTGCCTTGGCAGGAACTAATGTGGATCCATAATAAACCCTAGGAAGAGTAGCTGCTGCCTTGGCAGGAACTAATGGGGATCCATAATAAACCCCAGGAAGACTAGCTGCTGCCTTGGCAGGAACTAATGGAAATCCATAATAAACCCCAGGAAGACTAGCTGCTGCCCTGGCAGGAACTAATGGGGTTCCATAATAAACCTCATGAAGAGTAGCTGCTGCCTTGGCAGGAACTAATGGGGATCCATAATAAACCCCAGGAAGACTAGCTGCTGCCTTGGCAGGAACTAATGGGGATCCATAATAAACCCCAAGAAGAGTAGCTGCTGCCTTGGCATGAACTAAAGGGGATCCATAATAAACCCCAGGAAAAGTAGCTGCTGCCTTGGCAGGAACTAATGGGGATCCACAATAAACCCCAGAAAGAGTAGCTGCTTCCTTTGCAGAAACTAATGGGGGTCCATAATAAACCCCAGGAAGAGTAGCTGCTGCCTTGGCAGAAACTAATGGGGATCCATAATAAACCCCAGGAAGACTAGCTGCTGCCTTGGCAGGAACTAATGGGGATCCATAATAAACCCCAGGAAGAGTAGCTGCTGCCATGGCAGAAACTAATGGGGATCCATAATAATCCCCAGGAAGACTAGCTGCTGCCTTATCAGGAACTAATGGGGATCCATAATAAACCCCAGGAAGACTAGCTGCTGCCTTGGCAGGAACTAATGGGGATCCATAATAAACTCCAGGAAGAGTAGCTGCTGCCTTGGCAGGAACTAATGGGGATCCATACTAAACCACAGGAAGAGTAGCTGCTGTCTTGGCAGGAACTAATGGGGATCCATAATAAACCCCAGGAAGACTAGCTGCTGCCTTGGTAGGAACTAATGGGGATCCATAATAAACCACGGGAAGAGTAGCTGCTGGTTTGGCAGGAACTAATGGGGATCCATAATAAACCCCAGGAAGACTAGCTGCTGCCTTGGCAGGAACTAATGGGGATCCATAATAAACCCCAGGAAGAGTAGCTGCTGCCTTGGCAGAAACTAATGGGGATCCATAAGAAACCTCAGGAAGAGTAGCTGCTGCCTTGGCAGGAACTAATGGGGATCCATAATAAACCCCAGGAAGACTAGCTGCTGCCTTGGCAGGAACTAATGGGGATCCATAATAAACCACAGGAAGACTAGCTGCTGCCTTGGCAGGAACTAATGGGGATCCATAATAAACCCCAGGAAGACTAGCTGCTGCCTTGGCAGGAACTAATGGGGATCCATAATAAACCCCAGGAAGAGTAGCTGCTGCCTTGGCAGGAACTAATGGGGATCCATAATAAACCTCAGGAAGAGTAGCTGCTGCCTTGGCAGGAACTAATGGGGATCCATAATAAACCCTAGAAAGACTAGCTGCTGCCTTGGCAGGAACTAATGGGGATCCATAATAAAACCCAGGAAGACTAGCTGCTGCCTTGGCAGGAACTAATGGGGATCCATAATACACCCCAGGAAGAGTAGCTGCTGCCTTGGCAGGAACTAATGTGGATCCATAATAAACCCTAGGAAGAGTAGCTGCTGCCTTGGCAGGAACTAATGGGGATCCATAATAAACCCCAGGAAGACTAGCTGCTGCCTTGGCAGGAACTAATGGAAATCCATAATAAACCCCAGGAAGACTAGCTGCTGCCCTGGCAGGAACTAATGGGGTTCCATAATAAACCTCAGGAAGAGTAGCTGCTGCCTTGGCAGGAACTAATGGGGATCCATAATAAACCCCAGGAAGACTAGCTGCTGCCTTGGCAGGAACTAATGGGGATCCATAATAAACCCCAAGAAGAGTAGCTGCTGCCTTGGCATGAACTAAAGGGGATCCATAATAAACCCCAGGAAAAGTAGCTGCTGCCTTGGCAGGAACTAATGGGGATCCATAATAAACCCCAGAAAGAGTAGCTGCTGCCTTGGCAGAAACTAATGGGGGTCCATAATAAACCCCAGGAAGAGTAGCTGCTGCCTTGGCAGAAACTAATGGGGATCCATAATAAACCCCAGGAAGACTAGCTGCTGCCTTGGCAGGAACTAATGGGGATCCATAATAAACCCCAGGAAGAGTAGCTGCTGCCATGGCAGAAACTAATGGGGATCCATAATAATCCCCAGGAAGACTAGCTGCTGCCTTATCAGGAACTAATGGGGATCCATAATAAACCCCAGGAAGAGTAGCTGCTGCCTTGGCAGGAACTAATGTGGATCCATAATAAACCCTAGGAAGAGTAGCTGCTGCCTTGGCAGGAACTAATGGGGATCCATAATAAACCCCAGGAAGACTAGCTGCTGCCTTGGCAGGAACTAATGGAAATCCATAATAAACCCCAGGAAGAGTAGCTGCTGCCTTGGCAGAAACTAATGGGGATCCATAATAAACCCCAGGAAGAGTAGCTGCTGCCATGGCAGAAACTAATGGGGATCCATAATAATCCCCAGGAAGACTAGCTGCTGCCTTATCAGGAACTAATGGGGATCCATAATAAACCCCAGGAAGACTAGCTGCTGCCTTGGCAGGAACTAATGGGGATCCATAATAAACTCCAGGAAGAGTAGCTGCTGCCTTGGCAGGAACTAATGGGGATCCATACTAAACCACAGGAAGAGTAGCTGCTGTATTGGCAGGAACTAATGGGGATCCATAATAAACCCCAGGAAGACTAGCTGCTGCCTTGGCAGGAACTAATGGGGATCCATAATAAACCACGGGAAGAGTAGCTGCTGGTTTGGCAGGAACTAATGGGGATCCATAATAAACCCCAGGAAGACTAGCTGCTGCCTTGGCAGGAACTAATGGGGATCCATAATAAACCCCAGGAAGAGTAGCTGCTGCCTTGGCAGAAACTAATGGGGATCCATAATAAACCCCAGAAAGACTAGCTGCTGCCTTGGCAGGAACTAATGGGGATCCATAATAAACCCCAGGAAGAGTATCTGCTGCCTTGGCAGGAACTAATGTGGATCCATAATAAACCCTAGGAAGAGTAGCTGCTGCCTTGGCAGGAACTAATGGGGATCCATAATAAACCCCAGGAAGACTAGCTGCTGCCTTGGCAGGAACTAATGGAAATCCATAATAAACCCCAGGAAGACTAGCTGCTGCCCTGGCAGGAACTAATGGGGTTCCATAATAAACCTCAGGAAGAGTAGCTGCTGCCTTGGCAGGAACTAATGGGGATCCATAATAAACCCCAGGAAGACTAGCTGCTGCCTTGGCAGGAACTAATGGGGATCCATAATAAACCCCAAGAAGAGTAGCTGCTGCCTTGGCATGAACTAAAGGGGATCCATAATAAACCCCAGGAAAAGTAGCTGCTGCCTTGGCAGGAACTAATGGGGATCCACAATAAACCCCAGAAAGAGTAGCTGCTTCCTTTGCAGAAACTAATGGGGGTCCATAATAAACCCCAGGAAGAGTAGCTGCTGCCTTGGCAGAAACTAATGGGGATCCATAATAAACCCCAGGAAGACTAGCTGCTGCCTTGGCAGGAACTAATGGGGATCCATAATAAACCCCAGGAAGAGTAGCTGCTGCCATGGCAGAAACTAATGGGGATCCATAATAATCCCCAGGAAGACTAGCTGCTGCCTTATCAGGAACTAATGGGGATCCATAATAAACCCCAGGAAGACTAGCTGCTGCCTTGGCAGGAACTAATGGGGATCCATAATAAACTCCAGGAAGAGTAGCTGCTGCCTTGGCAGGAACTAATGGGGATCCATACTAAACCACAGGAAGAGTAGCTGCTGTCTTGGCAGGAACTAATGGGGATCCATAATAAACCCCAGGAAGACTAGCTGCTGCCTTGGCAGGAACTAATGGGGATCCATAATAAACCACGGGAAGAGTAGCTGCTGGTTTGGCAGGAACTAATGGGGATCCATAATAAACCCCAGGAAGACTAGCTGCTGCCTTGGCAGGAACTAATGGGGATCCATAATAAACCCCAGGAAGAGTAGCTGCTGCCTTGGCAGAAACTAATGGGGATCCATAAGAAACCTCAGGAAGAGTAGCTGCTGCCTTGGCAGGAACTAATGGGGATCCATAATAAACCCCAGGAAGACTAGCTGCTGCCTTGGCAGGAACTAATGGGGATCCATAATAAACCACAGGAAGACTAGCTGCTGCCTTGGCAGGAACTAATGGGGATCCATAATAAACCCCAGGAAGACTAGCTGCTGCCTTGGCAGGAACTAATGGGGATCCATAATAAACCCCAGGAAGAGTAGCTGCTGCCTTGGCAGGAACTAATGGGGATCCATAATAAACCTCAGGAAGAGTAGCTGCTGCCTTGGCAGGAACTAATGGGGATCCATAATAAACCCTAGAAAGACTAGCTGCTGCCTTGGCAGGAACTAATGGGGATCCATAATAAAACCCAGGAAGACTAGCTGCTGCCTTGGCAGGAACTAATGGGGATCCATAATACACCCCAGGAAGAGTAGCTGCTGCCTTGGCAGGAACTAATGTGGATCCATAATAAACCCTAGGAAGAGTAGCTGCTGCCTTGGCAGGAACTAATGGGGATCCATAATAAACCCCAGGAAGACTAGCTGCTGCCTTGGCAGGAACTAATGGAAATCCATAATAAACCCCAGGAAGACTAGCTGCTGCCCTGGCAGGAACTAATGGGGTTCCATAATAAACCTCAGGAAGAGTAGCTGCTGCCTTGGCAGGAACTAATGGGGATCCATAATAAACCCCAGGAAGACTAGCTGCTGCCTTGGCAGGAACTAATGGGGATCCATAATAAACCCCAAGAAGAGTAGCTGCTGCCTTGGCATGAACTAAAGGGGATCCATAATAAACCCCAGGAAAAGTAGCTGCTGCCTTGGCAGGAACTAATGGGGATCCATAATAAACCCCAGAAAGAGTAGCTGCTGCCTTGGCAGAAACTAATGGGGGTCCATAATAAACCCCAGGAAGAGTAGCTGCTGCCTTGGCAGAAACTAATGGGGATCCATAATAAACCCCAGGAAGACTAGCTGCTGCCTTGGCAGGAACTAATGGGGATCCATAATAAACCCCAGGAAGAGTAGCTGCTGCCATGGCAGAAACTAATGGGGATCCATAATAATCCCCAGGAAGACTAGCTGCTGCCTTATCAGGAACTAATGGGGATCCATAATAAACCCCAGGAAGAGTAGCTGCTGCCTTGGCAGGAACTAATGTGGATCCATAATAAACCCTAGGAAGAGTAGCTGCTGCCTTGGCAGGAACTAATGGGGATCCATAATAAACCCCAGGAAGACTAGCTGCTGCCTTGGCAGGAACTAATGGAAATCCATAATAAACCCCAGGAAGACTAGCTGCTGCCCTGGCAGGAACTAATGGGGTTCCATAATAAACATCAGGAAGAGTAGCTGCTGCCTTGGCAGGAACTAATGGGGATCCATAATAAACCCCAGGAAGACTAGCTGCTGCCTTGGCAGGAACTAATGGGGATCCATAATAAACCCCAAGAAGAGTAGCTGCTGCCTTGGCATGAACTAAAGGGGATCCATAATAAACCCCAGGAAAAGTAGCTGCTGCCTTGGCAGGAACTAATGGGGATCCATAATAAACCCCAGAAAGAGTAGCTGCTGCCTTGGCAGAAACTAATGGGGGTCCATAATAAACCCCAGGAAGAGTAGCTGCTGCCTTGGCAGAAACTAATGGGGATCCATAATAAACCCCAGGAAGACTAGCTGCTGCCTTGGCAGGAACTAATGGGGATCCATAATAAACCCCAGGAAGAGTAGCTGCTGCCATGGCAGAAACTAATGGGGATCCATAATAATCCCCAGGAAGACTAGCTGCTGCCTTATCAGGAACTAATGGGGATCCATAATAAACCCCAGGAAGACTAGCTGCTGCCTTGGCAGGAACTAATGGGGATCCATAATAAACCCCAGGAAGACTAGCTGCTGCCTTGGCAGGAACTAATGGGGATCCATAATAAACCCCAGGAAGAGTAGCTGCTGCCTTGGCAGGAACTAATGGGGATCCATAATAAACCCCAGGAAGAGTAGCTGCTGCCTTGGCAGGAACTAATGTGGATCCATAATAAACCCTAGGAAGAGTAGCTGCTGCCTTGGCAGGAACTAATGGGGATCCATAATAAACCCCAGGAAGAGTAGCTGCTGCCTTGGCAGGAACTAATGGGGATCCATAATAAACCCTAGAAAGACTAGCTGCTGCCTTGGCAGGAACTAATGGGGATCCATAATAAAACCCAGGAAGACTAGCTGCTGCCTTGGCAGGAACTAATGGGGATCCATAATAAACCCCAGGAAGAGTAGCTGCTGCCTTGGCAGGAACTAATGTGGATCCATAATAAACCCTAGGAAGAGTAGCTGCTGCCTTGGCAGGAACTAATGGGGATCCATAATAAACCCAAGGAAGACTAGCTGCTGCCTTGGCAGGAACTAATGGAAATCCATAATAAACCCCAGGAAGACTAGCTGCTGCCCTGGCAGGAACTAATGGGGTTCCATAATAAACCTCAGGAAGAGTAGCTGCTGCCTTGGCAGGAACTAATGGGGATCCATAATAAACCCCAGGAAGACTAGCTGCTGCCTTGGCAGGAACTAATGGGGATCCATAATAAACCCCAAGAAGAGTAGCTGCTGCCTTGGCATGAACTAAAGGGGATCCATAATAAACCCCAGGAAAAGTAGCTGCTGCCTTGGCAGGAACTAACGGGGATCCATAATAAACCCCAGAAAGAGTAGCTGCTGCCTTGGCAGAAACTAATGGGGGTCCATAATAAACCCCAGGAAGAGTAGCTGCTGCCTTGGCAGAACCTAATGGGGATCCATAATAAACCCCAGGAAGACTAGCTGCTGCCTTGGCAGGAACTAATGGGGATCCAAAATAAACCCCAGGAAGAGTAGCTGCTGCCATGGCAGAAACTAATGGGGATCCATAATAATCCCCAGGAAGACTAGCTGCTGCCTTATCAGGAACTAATGGGGATCCATAATAAACCCCAGGAAGAGTAGCTGCTGCCTTGGCAGGAACTAATGTGGATCCATAATAAACCCTAGGAAGAGTAGCTGCTGCCTTGGCAGGAACTAATGGGGATCCATAATAAACCACAGGAAGAGTAGCTGCTGTCTTGGCATGAACTAATGGGGATCCATAATAAACCCCTGGAAGACTAGCTGCTGCCTTGGCAGGAACTAATGGGGATCCATAATAAACCACGGGAAGAGTAGCTGCTGGTTTGGCAGGAACTAATGGGGATCCATAATAAACCCCAGGAAGACTAGCTGCTGCCTTGGCAGGAACTAATGGGGATCCATAATAAACCCCAGGAAGAGTAGCTGCTGCCTTGGCAGAAACTAATGGGGATCCATAATAAACCCCAGAAAGACTAGCTGCTGCCTTGGCAGGAACTAATGGGGATCCATAATAAACCCCAGGAAGACTAGCTGCTGCCTTGGCAGGAACTAATGGGGATCCATAATAAACCCCAGGAAGACTAGCTGCTGCCTTGGCAGGAACTAATGGGGATCCATAATAAACCTCAGGAAGAGTAGCTGCTGCCTTGGCAGGAACTAATGGGGATCCATAATAAACCTCAGGAAGAGTAGCTGCTGCCTTGGCAGGAACTAATGGGGGTCCATAATAAACCCCAGGAAGAGTAGCTGCTGCCTTGGCAGGAACTAATGGGAATCCATAATAAACCCAGGAAGAGTAGCTGCTGCCCTGGCAGGAACTAATGGGGATCCATAATAAACCACAGGAAGAGTAGCTGCTGTCTTGGCAGGAACTAATGGGGGTCCATAATAAACCCCAGGAAGAGTAGCTGCTGTCTTGGCAGGAACTAATGGGGATCCATAATAAACCCCAGGAAGACTAGCTGCTCCCTTGGCAGGAACTAATGGAAATCCATAATAAACCCCAGGAAGACTAGCTGCTGCCCTGGCAGGAACTAATGGGGTTCCATAATAAACCTCAGGAAGAGTAGCTGCTGTCTTGGCAGGAACTAATGGGGGTCCATAATAAACCCCAGGAAGAGTAGCTGCTGTCTTGGCAGGAACTAATGGGGATCCATAATAAACCCCAGGAAGACTAGCTGCTCCCTTGGCAGGAACTAATGGAAATCCATAATAAACCCCAGGAAGACTAGCTGCTGCCCTGGCAGGAACTAATGGGGTTCCATAATAAACCTCAGGAAGAGTAGCTGCTGCCTTGGCAGGAACTAATGGGGATCCATAATAAACCCCAGGAAGACTAGCTGCTGCCTTGGCAGGAACTAATGGGGATCCATAATAAACCCCAAGAAGAGTAGCTGCTGCCTTGGCATGAACTAAAGGGGATCCATAATAAACCCCAGGAAAAGTTGCTGCTGCCTTGGCAGGAACTAATGGGGATCCATAATAAACCCCAGAAAGAGTAGCTGCTGCCTTGGCAGAAACTAATGGGGGTCCATAAAAAAAACCCAGGAAGAGTAGCTGCTGCCTTGGCAGAAACTAATGGGGATCCATAATAAACCCCAGGAAGACTAGCTGCTGCCTTGGCAGGAACTAATGGGGATCCATAATAAACCCCAGGAAGAGTAGCTGCTGCCATGGCAGAAACTAATGGGGATCCATAATAATCCGCAGGAAGACTAGCTGCTGCCTTATCAGGAACTAATGGGGATCCATAATAAACCCCAGGAAGACAAGCTGCTGCCTTGGCAGGAACTAATGGGGATCCATAATAAACTCCAGGAAGAGTAGCTGCTGCCTTGGCAGGAACTAATGGGGATCCATACTAAACCACAGGAAGAGTAGCTGCTGTCTTGGCAGGAACTAATGGGGATCCATAATAAACCCCAGGAAGACTAGCTGCTGCCTTGGCAGGAACTAATGGGGATCCATAATAAACCACGGGAAGAGTAGCTGCTGGTTTGGCAGGAACTAATGGGGATCCATAATAAACCCCAGGAAGACTAGCTGCTGCCTTGGCAGGAACTAATGGGGATCCATAATAAACCCCATCAAGAGTAGCTGCTGCCTTGGCAGAAACTAATGGGGATCCATAATAAACCCCAGGAAGACTAGCTGCTGCCTTATCAGGAACTAATGGGGTTCCATAATAAACCTCAGGAAGAGTAGCTGCTGCCTTGGCAGGAACTAATGGGGATCCATAATAAACCCCAGGAAGACTAGCTGCTGCCTTGGCAGGAACTAATGGGGATCCATAATAAACCCCAGGAAGAGTAGCTGCTGCCTTGGCAGGAACTAATGGGGATCCATAATAAACCCTATGAAGAGCAGCTGCTGCCTTGGCAGGAACTAATGTGGATCCATAATAAACCCTAGGAAGAGTAGCTGCTGCCTTGGCAGGAACTAATGGGGATCCATAATAAACCCCAGGAAGACTAGCTGCTGCATTGGCAGGAACTAATGGGGATCCATAATAAACCACAGGAAGACTAGCTGCTGCCTTGGCAGGAACTAATGGGGATCCATAATAAACCCCAGGAAGACTAGCTGCTGCCTTGGCAGGAACTAATGGGGATCCATAATAAACCCCAGGAAGAGTAGCTGCTGCCTTGGCAGGAACTAATGGGGATCCATAATAAACCTCAGGAAGAGTAGCTGCTGCCTCGGCAGGAACTAATGGGGGTCCATAATAAACCCCAGGAAGAGTAGCTGCTGCCTTGGCAGGAACTAATGGGAATCCATAATAAACCCAGGAAGAGTAGCTGCTGCCCTGGCAGGAACTAATGGGGATCCATAATAAACCCCAGGAAGACTAGCTGCTGCCCTGGCAGGAACTAATGGGGTTCCATAATAAACCTCAGGAAGAGTAGCTGCTGTCTTGGCAGGAACTAATGGGGGTCCATAATAAACCCCAGGAAGAGTAGCTGCTGTCTTGGCAGGAACTAATGGGGATCCATAATAAACCCCAGGAAGACTAGCTGCTCCCTTGGCAGGAACTAATGGAAATCCATAATAAACCCCAGGAAGACTAGCTGCTGCCCTGGCAGGAACTAATGGGGTTCCATAATAAACCTCAGGAAGAGTAGCTGCTGCCTTGGCAGGAACTAATGGGGATCCATAATAAACCCCAGGAAGACTAGCTGCTGCCTTGGCAGGAACTAATGGGGATCCATAATAAACCCCAAGAAGAGTAGCTGCTGCCTTGGCATGAACTAAAGGGGATCCATAATAAACCCCAGGAAAAGTAGCTGCTGCCTTGGCAGGAACTAATGGGGATCCATAATAAACCCCAGAAAGAGTAGCTGCTGCCTTGGCAGAAACTAATGGGGGTCCATAAAAAAACCCCAGGAAGAGTAGCTGCTGCCTTGGCAGAAACTAATGGGGATCCATAATAAACCCCAGGAAGACTAGCTGCTGCCTTGGCAGGAACTAATGGGGATCCATAATAAACCCCAGGAAGAGTAGCTGCTGCCATGGCAGAAACTAATGGGGATCCATAATAATCCGCAGGAAGACTAGCTGCTGCCTTATCAGGAACTAATGGGGATCCATAATAAACCCCAGGAAGACAAGCTGCTGCCTTGGCAGGAACTAATGGGGATCCATAATAAACTCCAGGAAGAGTAGCTGCTGCCTTGGCAGGAACTAATGGGGATCCATACTAAACCACAGGAAGTGTAGCTGCTGTCTTGGCAGGAACTAATGGGGATCCATAATAAACCCCAGGAAGACTAGCTGCTGCCTTGGCAGGAACTAATGGGGATCCATAATAAACCACGGGAAGAGTAGCTGCTGGTTTGGCAGGAACTAATGGGGATCCATAATAAACCCCAGGAAGACTAGCTGCTGCCTTGGCAGGAACTAATGGGGATCCATAATAAACCCCATCAAGAGTAGCTGCTGCCTTGGCAGAAACTAATGGGGATCCATAATAAACCCCAGGAAGACTAGCTGCTGCCTTATCAGGAACTAATGGGGTTCCATAATAAACCTCAGGAAGAGTAGCTGCTGCCTTGGCAGGAACTAATGGGGATCCATAATAAACCCCAGGAAGACTAGCTGCTGCCTTGGCAGGAACTAATGGGGATCCATAATAAACCCCAGGAAGAGTAGCTGCTGCCTTGGCAGGAACTAATGGGGATCCATAATAAACCCTATGAAGAGCAGCTGCTGCCTTGGCAGGAACTAATGTGGATCCATAATAAACCCTAGGAAGAGTAGCTGCTGCCTTGGCAGGAACTAATGGGGATCCATAATAAACCCCAGGAAGACTAGCTGCTGCATTGGCAGGAACTAATGGGGATCCATAATAAACCACAGGAAGACTAGCTGCTGCCTTGGCAGGAACTAATGGGGATCCATAATAAACCCCAGGAAGACTAGCTGCTGCCTTGGCAGGAACTAATGGGGATCCATAATAAACCCCAGGAAGAGTAGCTGCTGCCTTGGCAGGAACTAATGGGGATCCATAATAAACCTCAGGAAGAGTAGCTGCTGCCTCGGCAGGAACTAATGGGGGTCCATAATAAACCCCAGGAAGAGTAGCTGCTGCCTTGGCAGGAACTAATGGGAATCCATAATAAACCCAGGAAGAGTAGCTGCTGCCCTGGCAGGAACTAATGGGGATCCATAATAAACCACAGGAAGAGTAGCTGCTGTCTTGGCAGGAACTAATGGGGGTCCATAATAAACCCCAGGAAGAGTAGCTGCTGCCTTGGCAGGAACTAATGGGGATCCATAATAAACTCCAGGAAGAGTAGCTGCTGCCTTGGCAGGAACTAATGGGGATCCATACTAAACCACAGGAAGAGTAGCTGCTGTCTTGGCAGGAACTAATGGGGATCCATAATAAACCCCAGGAAGACTAGCTGCTGCCTTGGCAGGAACTAATGGGGATCCATAATAAACCACGGGAAGAGTAGCTGCTGTCTTGGCAGGAACTAATGGGGATCCATAATAAACCCCAGGAAGACTAGCTGCTGCCTTGGCAGGAACTAATGGGGATCCATAATAAACCCCAGGAAGAGTAGCTGCTGCCTTGGCAGAAACTAATGGGGATCCATAATAAACCCCAGGAAGACTAGCTGCTGCCTTATCAGGAACTAATGGGGTTCCATAATAAACCTCAGGAAGAGTAGCTGCTGCCTTGGCAGGAACTAATGGGGATCCATAATAAACCCCAGGAAGACTAGCTGCTGCCTTGGCAGGAACTAATGGGGATCCATAATAAACCCCAGGAAGAGTAGCTGCTGCCTTGGCAGGAACTAATGGGGATCCATAATAAAACCCAGGAAGAGTAGCTGCTGCCTTGGCAGGAACTAATGTGGATCCATAATAAACCCTAGGAAGAGTAGCTGCTGCCTTGGCAGGAACTAATGGGGATCCATAATAAACCCCAGGAAGAGTAGCTGCTGCCTTGGCAGGAACTAATGGGGATCCATAATAAACCCCAGGAAGAGTAGCTGCTGCCTTGGCAGGAACTAATGGGGATCCATAATAAAACCCAGGAAGAGTAGCTGCTGCCTTGGCAGGAACTAATGTGGATCCATAATAAACCCCAGGAAGACTAGCTGCTGCCTTGGCAGGAACTAATGGGGATCCATAATAAACCCCAGGAAGAGTAGCTGCTGCCTTGGCAGGAACTAATGGGGATCCATAATAAACCCTATGAAGAGTAGCTGCTGCCTTGGCAGGAACTAATGTGGATCCATAATAAACCCTAGGAAGAGTAGCTGCTGCCTTGGCAGGAACTAATGGGGATCCATAATAAACCCCAGGAAGACTAGCTGCTGCATTGGCAGGAACTAATGGGGATCCATAATAAACCACAGGAAGACTAGCTGCTGCCTTGGCAGGAACTAATGGGGATCCATAATAAACCCCAGGAAGACTAGCTGCTGCCTTGGCAGGAACTAATGGGGATCCATAATAAACCCCAGGAAGAGTAGCTGCTGCCTTGGCAGGAACTAATGGGGATCCATAATAAACCTCAGGAAGACTAGCTGCTGCCTTATCAGGAACTAATGGGGATCCATAATAAACCCCAGGAAGACTAGCTGCTGCCTTGGCAGGAACTAATGGGGATCCATAATAAACTCCAGGAAGAGTAGCTGCTGCCTTGGCAGGAACTAATGGGGATCCATACTAAACCACAGGAAGAGTAGCTGCTGTCTTGGCAGGAACTAATGGGGATCCATAATAAACTCCAGGAAGAGTAGCTGCTGCCTTGGCAGGAATTAATGGGGATCCATACTAAACCACAGGAAGAGTAGCTGCTGTCTTGGCAGGAACTAATGGGGATCCATAATAAACCCCAGGAAGACTAGCTGCTGCCTTGGCAGGAACTAATGGGGATCCATAATAAACCACGGGAAGAGTAGCTGCTGTCTTGGCAGGAACTAATGGGGATCCATAATAAACCCCAGGAAGACTAGCTGCTGCCTTGGCAGGAACTAATGGGGATCCATAATAAACCCCAGGAAGAGTAGCTGCTGCCTTGGCAGAAACTAATGGGGATCCATAATAAACCCCAGGAAGACTAGCTGCTGCCTTATCAGGAACTAATGGGAATCCATAATAAACCCAGGAAGAGTAGCTGCTGCCCTGGCAGGAACTAATGGGGATCCATAATAAACCCCAGGAAGACTAGCTGCTGCCCTGGCAGGAACTAATGGGGTTCCATAATAAACCTCAGGAAGAGTAGCTGCTGTCTTGGCAGGAACTAATGGGGGTCCATAATAAACCCCAGGAAGAGTAGCTGCTGTCTTGGCAGGAACTAATGGGGATCCATAATAAACCCCAGGAAGACTAGCTGCTCCCTTGGCAGGAACTAATGGAAATCCATAATAAACCCCAGGAAGACTAGCTGCTGCCCTGGCAGGAACTAATGGGGTTCCATAATAAACCTCAGGAAGAGTAGCTGCTGCCTTGGCAGGAACTAATGGGGATCCATAATAAACCCCAGGAAGACTAGCTGCTGCCTTGGCAGGAACTAATGGGGATCCATAATAAACCCCAAGAAGAGTAGCTGCTGCCTTGGCATGAACTAAAGGGGATCCATAATAAACCCCAGGAAAAGTAGCTGCTGCCTTGGCAGGAACTAATGGGGATCCATAATAAACCCCAGAAAGAGTAGCTGCTGCCTTGGCAGAAACTAATGGGGGTCCATAAAAAAACCCCAGGAAGAGTAGCTGCTGCCTTGGCAGAAACTAATGGGGATCCATAATAAACCCCAGGAAGACTAGCTGCTGCCTTGGCAGGAACTAATGGGGATCCATAATAAACCCCAGGAAGAGTAGCTGCTGCCATGGCAGAAACTAATGGGGATCCATAATAATCCGCAGGAAGACTAGCTGCTGCCTTATCAGGAACTAATGGGGATCCATAATAAACCCCAGGAAGACAAGCTGCTGCCTTGGCAGGAACTAATGGGGATCCATAATAAACTCCAGGAAGAGTAGCTGCTGCCTTGGCAGGAACTAATGGGGATCCATACTAAACCACAGGAAGAGTAGCTGCTGTCTTGGCAGGAACTAATGGGGATCCATAATAAACCCCAGGAAGACTAGCTGCTGCCTTGGCAGGAACTAATGGGGATCCATAATAAACCACGGGAAGAGTAGCTGCTGGTTTGGCAGGAACTAATGGGGATCCATAATAAACCCCAGGAAGACTAGCTGCTGCCTTGGCAGGAACTAATGGGGATCCATAATAAACCCCATCAAGAGTAGCTGCTGCCTTGGCAGAAACTAATGGGGATCCATAATAAACCCCAGGAAGACTAGCTGCTGCCTTATCAGGAACTAATGGGGTTCCATAATAAACCTCAGGAAGAGTAGCTGCTGCCTTGGCAGGAACTAATGGGGATCCATAATAAACCCCAGGAAGACTAGCTGCTGCCTTGGCAGGAACTAATGGGGATCCATAATAAACCCCAGGAAGAGTAGCTGCTGCCTTGGCAGGAACTAATTGGGATCCATAATAAACCCTATGAAGAGCAGCTGCTGCCTTGGCAGGAACTAATGTGGATCCATAATAAACCCTAGGAAGAGTAGCTGCTGCCTTGGCAGGAACTAATGGGGATCCATAATAAACCCCAGGAAGACTAGCTGCTGCATTGGCAGGAACTAATGGGGATCCATAATAAACCACAGGAAGACTAGCTGCTGCCTTGGCAGGAACTAATGGGGATCCATAATAAACCCCAGGAAGACTAGCTGCTGCCTTGGCAGGAACTAATGGGGATCCATAATAAACCCCAGGAAGAGTAGCTGCTGCCTTGGCAGGAACTAATGGGGATCCATAATAAACCTCAGGAAGAGTAGCTGCTGCCTCGGCAGGAACTAATGGGGGTCCATAATAAACCCCAGGAAGAGTAGCTGCTGCCTTGGCAGGAACTAATGGGAATCCATAATAAACCCAGGAAGAGTAGCTGCTGCCCTGGCAGGAACTAATGGGGATCCATAATAAACCACAGGAAGAGTAGCTGCTGTCTTGGCAGGAACTAATGGGGGTCCATAATAAACCCCAGGAAGAGTAGCTGCTGCCTTGGCAGGAACTAATGGGGATCCATAATAAACTCCAGGAAGAGTAGCTGCTGCCTTGGCAGGAACTAATGGGGATCCATACTAAACCACAGGAAGAGTAGCTGCTGTCTTGGCAGGAACTAATGGGGATCCATAATAAACCCCAGGAAGACTAGCTGCTGCCTTGGCAGGAACTAATGGGGATCCATAATAAACCACGGGAAGAGTAGCTGCTGTCTTGGCAGGAACTAATGGGGATCCATAATAAACCCCAGGAAGACTAGCTGCTGCCTTGGCAGGAACTAATGGGGATCCATAATAAACCCCAGGAAGAGTAGCTGCTGCCTTGGCAGAAACTAATGGGGATCCATAATAAACCCCAGGAAGACTAGCTGCTGCCTTATCAGGAACTAATGGGGTTCCATAATAAACCTCAGGAAGAGTAGCTGCTGCCTTGGCAGGAACTAATGGGGATCCATAATAAACCCCAGGAAGACTAGCTGCTGCCTTGGCAGGAACTAATGGGGATCCATAATAAACCCCAGGAAGAGTAGCTGCTGCCTTGGCAGGAACTAATGGGGATCCATAATAAAACCCAGGAAGAGTAGCTGCTGCCTTGGCAGGAACTAATGTGGATCCATAATAAACCCTAGGAAGAGTAGCTGCTGCCTTGGCAGGAACTAATGGGGATCCATAATAAACCCCAGGAAGAGTAGCTGCTGCCTTGGCAGGAACTAATGGGGATCCATAATAAACCCCAGGAAGAGTAGCTGCTGCCTTGGCAGGAACTAATGGGGATCCATAATAAAACCCAGGAAGAGTAGCTGCTGCCTTGGCAGGAACTAATGTGGATCCATAATAAACCCCAGGAAGACTAGCTGCTGCCTTGGCAGGAACTAATGGGGATCCATAATAAACCCCAGGAAGAGTAGCTGCTGCCTTGGCAGGAACTAATGGGGATCCATAATAAACCCTATGAAGAGTAGCTGCTGCCTTGGCAGGAACTAATGTGGATCCATAATAAACCCTAGGAAGAGTAGCTGCTGCCTTGGCAGGAACTAATGGGGATCCATAATAAACCCCAGGAAGACTAGCTGCTGCATTGGCAGGAACTAATGGGGATCCATAATAAACCACAGGAAGACTAGCTGCTGCCTTGGCAGGAACTAATGGGGATCCATAATAAACCCCAGGAAGACTAGCTGCTGCCTTGGCAGGAACTAATGGGGATCCATAATAAACCCCAGGAAGAGTAGCTGCTGCCTTGGCAGGAACTAATGGGGATCCATAATAAACCTCAGGAAGACTAGCTGCTGCCTTATCAGGAACTAATGGGGATCCATAATAAACCCCAGGAAGACTAGCTGCTGCCTTGGCAGGAACTAATGGGGATCCATAATAAACTCCAGGAAGAGTAGCTGCTGCCTTGGCAGGAACTAATGGGGATCCATACTAAACCACAGGAAGAGTAGCTGCTGTCTTGGCAGGAACTAATGGGGATCCATAATAAACTCCAGGAAGAGTAGCTGCTGCCTTGGCAGGAACTAATGGGGATCCATACTAAACCACAGGAAGAGTAGCTGCTGTCTTGGCAGGAACTAATGGGGATCCATAATAAACCCCAGGAAGACTAGCTGCTGCCTTGGCAGGAACTAATGGGGATCCATAATAAACCACGGGAAGAGTAGCTGCTGTCTTGGCAGGAACTAATGGGGATCCATAATAAACCCCAGGAAGACTAGCTGCTGCCTTGGCAGGAACTAATGGGGATCTATAATAAACCCCAGGAAGAGTAGCTGCTGCCTTGGCAGAAACTAATGGGGATCCATAATAAACCCCAGGAAGACTAGCTGCTGCCTTATCAGGAACTAATGGGGTTCCATAATAAACCTCAGGAAGAGTAGCTGCTGCCTTGGCAGGAACTAATGGGGATCCATAATAAAACCCAGGAAGACTAGCTGCTGCCTTGGCAGGAACTAATGGGGATCCATAATAAACCCCAGGAAGAGTAGCTGCTGCCTTGGCAGGAACTAATGGGGATCCATAATAAACCCCAGGAAGAGTAGCTGCTGCCTTGGCAGGAACTAATGTGGATCCATAATAAACCCTAGGAAGAGTAGCTGCTGCCTTGGCAGGAACTAATGGGGATCCATAATAAACCCCAGGAGGACTAGCTGCTGCCTTGGCAGGAACTAATGGAAATCCATAATAAACCCCAGGAAGACTAGCTGCTGCCCTGGCAGGAACTAATGGGGTTCCATAATAAACCTCAGGAAGAGTAGCTGCTGCCTTGGCAGGAACTAATGGGGATCCATAATAAACCCCAGGAAGACTAGCTGCTGCCTTGGCAGGAACTAATGGGGATCCATAATAAACCCCAAGAAGAGTAGCTGCTGCCTTGGCATGAACTAAAGGGGATCCATAATAAACCCCAGGAAAAGTAGCTGCTGCCTTGGCAGGAACTAATGGGGATCCATAATAAACCCCAGAAAGAGTAGCTGCTGCCTTGGCAGAAACTAATGGGGGTCCATAATAAACCCCAGGAAGAGTAGCTGCTGCCTTGGCAGAAACTAATGGGGATCCATAATAAACCCCAGGAAGAGTAGCTGCTGCCATGGCAGAAACTAATGGGGATCCATAATAATCCCCAGGAAGACTAGCTGCTGCCTTATCAGGAACTAATGGGGATCCATAATAAACCCCAGGAAGACTAGCTGCTGCCTTGGCAGGAACTAATGGGGATCCATAATAAACTCCAGGAAGAGTAGCTGCTGCCTTGGCAGGAACTAATGGGGATCCATACTAAACCACAGGAAGAGTAGCTGCTGTCTTGGCAGGAACTAATGGGGATCCATAATAAACCCCAGGAAGACTAGCTGCTGCCTTGGCAGGAACTAATGGGGATCCATAATAAACCACGGGAAGAGTAGCTGCTGCCTTGGCAGGAACTAATGGGGATCCATAATAAACCCCAGGAAGACTAGCTAGTGCCTTGGCAGGAACTAATGGGGATCCATAATAAACCCCAGGAAGAGTAGCTGCTGCCTTGGCAGAAACTAATGGGGATCCATAATAAACCCCAGGAAGAGTAGCTGCTGCCTTGGCAGGAACTAATGGGGATCCATAATAAACCCCATGAAGAGTAGCTGCTGCCTTGGCAGGAACTAATGTGGATCCATAATAAACCCTAGGAAGAGTAGCTGCTGCCTTGGCAGGAACTAATGGGGATCCATAATAAACCCCAGGAAGACTAGCTGCTGCATTGGCAGGAACTAATGGGGATCCATAATAAACCACAGGAAGACTAGCTGCTGCCTTGGCAGGAACTAATGGGGATCCATAATAAACCCCAGGAAGACTAGCTGCTGCCTTGGCAGGAACTAATGGGGATCCATAATAAACCCCAGGAAGACTAGCTGCTGCCTTGGCAGGAACTAATGGGGATCCATAATAAACCCCAGGAAGACTAGCTGCTGCCTTGGCAGGAACTAATGGGGATCCATAATAAACCCCAGGAAGACTAGCTGCTGCCTTGGCAGGAACTAATGGGGATCCATAATAAACCCCAGGAAGAGTAGCTGCTGCCATGGCAGAAACTAATGGGGATCCATAATAAACCCCAGGAAGACTAGCTGCTGCCTTATCAGGAACTAATGGGGATCCATAATAAACCCCAGGAAGAGTAGCTGCTGCATTGGCAGGAACTAATGGGGTTCCATAATAAACCCCAGGAAGAGTAGTTGCTGCCTTGGCAGGAACTAATGGGGATCCATAATAAACCCCAAGAAGAGTAGCTGCTGCCTTGGCAGGAACTAATGGGGTTCCATAATAAACCCCAGGAAGAGTAGCTGCTGCCTTGGCAGGAACTAATGGGGATCCATAATAAACCCCAGGAAGAGTAGCGGCTGCCTTGGCAGGAACTAATGGGGATCCATAATAAATCCCAGAAAGACTAGCTGCTGCCTTGGCAGGAACTAATGGGGATCCATAATAAACCCCAGGAAGACTAGCTGCTGCCTTGGCAGGAACTAATGGGGATCCATAATAAACCCCAGGAAGACTAGCTGCTGCCTTGGCAGGAACCAATGGGGATCCATAATAAACCTCAGGAAGAGTAGCTGCAGCCTTGGCAGGAACTAATGGGGGTCCATAATAAACCCCAGGAAGAGTAGCTGCTGCCTTGGCAGGAACTAATGGGAATCCATAATAAACCCAGGAAGAGTAGCTGCTTCCCTGGCAGTATCTAATGGGGATCCATAATAAACCACAGGAAGAGTAGCTGCTGTCTTGGCAGGAACTAATGGGGGTCCAAAAGAAACCCCAGGAAGAGTAGCTGCTGCCTTGGCAGGAACTAATGGGGATCCATAATAAACCCCAGGAAGAGTAGCTGCTGCCTTGGCAGAAACTAATGGGGATCCATAATAAACCCCAGGAAGACTAGCTGCTGCCTTATCAGGAACTAATGGGGTTCCATAATAAACCCCAGGAAGAGTAGCTGCTGCCTTGGCAGGAACTAATGGGGATCCATAATAAACCCCAGGAAGAGTAGCTGCTGCCTTGGCAGGAACTAATGTGGATCCATAATAAACCCTAGGAAGAGTAGCTGCTGCCTTGGCAGGAACTAATGGGGATCCATAATACACCCCAGGAAGACTAGCTGCTGCCTTGGCAGGAACTAATGGAAATCCATAATAAACCCCAGGAAGACTAGCTGCTGCCTTGGCAGTAACTAATGGGGTTCCATAATAAACCTCAGGAAGAGTAGCTGCTGCCTTGGCAGGAACTAATGGGGATCCATAATAAACCCCAGGAAGACTAGCTGCTGCCTTGGCAGGAACTAATGGGGATCCATAATAAACCCCAAGAAGAGTAGCTGCTGCCTTGGCATGAACTAAAGGGGATCCATAATAAACCCCAGGAAAAGTAGCTGCTGCCTTGGCAGGAACTAATGGGGATCCATAATAAACCACAGGAAGAGTAGCTGCTGCCTTGGCAGGAACTAATGGGGATCCATAATAAACCACAGGAAGACTAGCTGCTGCCTTGGCAGGAACTAATGGGGATCCATAATAAACCCCAGGAAGACTAGCTGCTGCCTTGGCAGGAACTAATGGGGATCCATAATAAACCCCAGGAAGACTAGCTGCTGCCTTGGCAGGAACTAATGGGGATCCATAATAAACCCCAGGAAGACTAGCTGCTGCCTTGGCAGGAACTAATGGGGATCCATAATAAACCCCAGGAAGAGGAGCTGCTGCCTTGGCAGGAACTAATGGGGGTCCATAATAAACCCTAGGAAGAGTAGCTGCTGCCTTGGCAGGAACTAATGGGGATCCATAATAAACCCCAGGAAGAGTAGCTGCTGCCTTGGCAGGAACTAATGGGGATCCATACTAAACCACAGGAAGAGTAGCTGCTGTCTTGGCAGGAACTAATGGGGATCCATAATAAACCCCAGGAAGACTAGCTGCTGCCTTGGCAGGAACTAATGGGGATCCATAATAAACCCCAGGAAGACTAGCTGCTGCCTTGGCAGGAACTAATGGGGATCCATAATAAACCCCAGGAAGACTAGCTGCTGCCTTGGCAGGAACTAATGGGGATCCATAATAAACCCCAGGAAGAGTAGCTGCTGCCTTGGCAGGAACTAATGGGGGTCCATAATAAACCCCAGGAAGAGTAGCTGCTGCCTTGGCAGGAACTAATGGGGATCCATAATAAACCCCAGGAAGAGTAGCTGCTGCCTTGGCAGGAACTAATGGGGATCCATACTAAACCACAGGAAGAGTAGCTGCTGTCTTGGCAGGAACTAATGGGGATCCATAATAAACCCCAGGAAGACTAGCTGCTGCCTTGGCAGGCACTAATGGGGATCCATAATAAACCCCAGGAAGAGTAGCTGCTGCCTTGGCAGGAACTAATGGGAATCCATAATAAACCCAGGAAGAGTAGCTGCTTCCCTGGCAGGATCTAATGGGGATCCATAATAAACCACAGGAAGAGTAGCTGCTGTCTTGGCAGGAACTAATGGGGGTCCAAAAGAAACCACAGGAAGAGTAGCTGCTGCCTTGGCAGGAACTAATGGGGATCCATAATAAACCCCAGGAAGAGTAGCTGCTGCCTTGGCAGAAACTAATGGGGATCCATAATAAACCCCAGGAAGACTAGCTGCTGCCTTATCAGGAACTAATGGGGTTCCATAATAAACCCCAGGAAGAGTAGCTGCTGCCTTGGCAGGAACTAATGGGGATCCATAATAAACCCCAGGAAGAGTAGCTGCTGCCTTGGCAGGAACTAATGTGGATCCATAATAAACCCTAGGAAGAGTAGCTGCTGCCTTGGCAGGAACTAAGGGGGATCCATAATACACCCCAGGAAGACTAGCTGCTGCCTTGGCAGGAACTAATGGAAATCCATAATAAACCCCAGGAAGACTAGCTGCTGCCTTGGCAGTAACTAATGGGGTTCCATAATAAACCTCAGGAAGAGTAGCTGCTGCCTTGGCAGGAACTAATGGGGATCCATAATAAACCCCGGGAAGACTAGCTGCTGCCTTGGCAGGAACTAATGGGGATCCATAATAAACCCCAAGAAGAGTAGCTGCTGCCTTGGCATGAACTAAAGGGGATCCATAATAAACCCCAGGAAAAGTAGCTGCTGCCTTGGCAGGAACTAATGGGGATCCATAATAAACCACAGGAAGAGTAGCTGCTGCCTTGGCAGGAACTAATGGGGATCCATAATAAACCACAGGAAGACTAGCTGCTGCCTTGGCAGGAACTAATGGGGATCCATAATAAACCCCAGGAAGACTAGCTGCTGCCTTGGCAGGAACTAATGGGGATCCATAATAAACCCCAGGAAGACTAGCTGCTGCCTTGGCAGGAACTAATGGGGATCCATAATAAACCCCAGGAAGACTAGCTGCTGCCTTGGCAGGAACTAATGGGGATCCATAATAAACCCCAGGAAGAGGAGCTGCTGCCTTGGCAGGAACTAATGGGGGTCCATAATAAACCCTAGGAAGAGTAGCTGCTGCCTTGGCAGGAACTAATGGGGATCCATAATAAACCCCAGGAAGAGTAGCTGCTGCCTTGGCAGGAACTAATGGGGATCCATACTAAACCACAGGAAGAGTAGCTGCTGTCTTGGCAGGAACTAATGGGGATCCATAATAAACCCCAGGAAGACTAGCTGCTGCCTTGGCAGGAACTAATGGGGATCCATAATAAACCCCAGGAAGACTAGCTGCTGCCTTGGCAGGAACTAATGGGGATCCATAATAAACCCCAGGAAGACTAGCTGCTGCCTTGGCAGGAACTAATGGGGATCCATAATAAACCCCAGGAAGAGTAGCTGCTGCCTTGGCAGGAACTAATGGGGGTCCATAATAAACCCCAGGAAGAGTAGCTGCTGCCTTGGCAGGAACTAATGGGGATCCATAATAAACCCCAGGAAGAGTAGCTGCTGCCTTGGCAGGAACTAATGGGGATCCATACTAAACCACAGGAAGAGTAGCTGCTGTCTTGGCAGGAACTGATGGGGATCCATAATAAACCCCAGGAAGACTAGCTGCTGCCTTGGCAGGCACTAATGGGGATCCATAATAAACCACGGGAAGAGTAGCTGCTGTCTTGGCAGGAACTAATGGGGATCCATAATAAACCCCAGGAAGACTAGCTGCTGCCTTGGCAGGAACTAATGGGGATCCATAATAAACCCCAGGAAGAGTAGCTGCTGCCTTGGCAGAAACTAATGGGGATCCATAATAAACCCCAGGAAGACTAGCTGCTGCCTTATCAGGAACTAATGGGGTTCCATAATAAACCTCAGGAAGAGTAGCTGCTGCCTTGGCAGGAACTAATGGGGATCCATAATAAACCCCAGGAAGACTAGCTGCTGCCTTGGCAGGAACTAATGGGGATCCATAATAAACCCCAGGAAGAGTAGCTGCTGCCTTGGCAGGAACTAATGGGGATCCATAATAAACCCCATGAAGAGTAGCTGCTGCCTTGGCAGGAACTAATGTGGATCCATAATAAACCCTAGGAAGACTAGCTGCTGCCTTGGCAGGAACTAATGGGGATCCATAATAAACCACAGGAAGACTAGCTGCTGCCTTGGCAGGAACTAATGGGGATCCACAATAAACCCCAGGAAGACTAGCTGCTGCCTTGGCAGGAACTAATGGGGATCCATAATAAACCCCAGGAAGACTAGCTGCTGCCTTGGCAGGAACTAATGGGGATCCATAATAAACCCCAGGAAGAGTAGCTGCTGCCATAGCAGAAACTAATGGGGATCCATAATAAACCCCAGGAAGACTAGCTGCTGCCTTATCAGGAACTAATGGGGATCCATAATAAACCCCAGGAAGAGTAGCTGCTGCATTGGCAGGAACTAATGGGGTTCCATAATAAACCACAGGAAGAGTAGTTGCTGCCTTGGCAGGAACTAATGGGGATCCATAATAAACCCCAAGAAGAGTAGCTGCTGCCTTGGCAGGAACTAATGGGGTTCCATACTAAACCCCAGGAAGGGTAGCTGCTGCCTTGGCAGGAACTACTGGGGATCCATAATAAACCCCAGGAAGAGTAGCTGCTGCCTTGGCAGGAACTAATGGGGATCCATAATAAACCCCAGAAAGACTAGCTGCTGCCTTGGCAGGAACTAATGGGGATCCATAATAAACCCCAGGAAGACTAGCTGCTGCCTTGGCAGGAACTAATGGGGATCCATAATAAACCCCAGGAAGACTAGCTGCTGCCTTGGCAGGAACCAATGGGGATCCATAATAAACCCCAGAAAGAGTAGCTGCTGCCTTGGCAGAAACTAATGGGGGTCCATAATAAACCCCAGGAAGAGTAGCTGCTGCCTTGGCAGAAACTAATGGGGATCCATAATAAACCCCAGGAAGACTAGCTGCTGCCTTGGCAGGAACTAATGGGGATCCATAATAAACCCCAGGAAGAGTAGCTGCTGCCATGGCAGAAACTAATGGGGATCCATAATAATCCCCAGGAAGACTAGCTGCTGCCTTATCAGGAACTAATGGGGATCCATAATAAACCCCAGGAAGACTAGCTGCTGCCTTGGCAGGAACTAATGGGGATCCATAATAAACTCCAGGAAGAGTAGCTGCTGCCTTGGCAGGAACTAATGGGGATCCATACTAAACCACAGGAAGAGTAGCTGCTGTCTTGGCATGAACTAATGGGGATCCATAATAAACCCCAGGAAGACTAGCTGCTGCCTTGGCAGGAACTAATGGGGATCCATAATAAACCACGGGAAGAGTAGCTGCTGGTTTGGCAGGAACTAATGGGGATCCATAATAAACCCCAGGAAGACTAGCTGCTGCCTTGGCAGGAACTAATGGGGATCCATAATAAACCCCAGGAAGAGTAGCTGCTGCCTTGGCAGAAACTAATGGGGATCCATAATAAACCCCAGAAAGACTAGCTGCTGCCTTGGCAGGAACTAATGGGGATCCATAATAAACCCCAGGAAGACTAGCTGCTGCCTTGGCAGGAACTAATGGGGATCCATAATAAACCCCAGGAAGACTAGCTGCTGCCTTGGCAGGAACTAATGGGGATCCATAATAAACCTCAGGAAGAGTAGCTGCTGCCTTGGCAGGAACTAATGGGGGTCCATAATAAACCCCAGGAAGAGTAGCTGCTGCCTTGGCAGGAACTAATGGGAATCCATAATAAACCCAGGAAGAGTAGCTGCTGCCCTGGCAGGAACTAATGGGGATCCATAATAAACCACAGGAAGAGTAGCTGCTGTCTTGGCAGGAACTAATGGGGGTCCATAATAAACCCCAGGAAGAGTAGCTGCTGCCTTGGCAGGAACTAATGGGGATCCATAATAACCCCCAGGAAGACTAGCTGCTCCCTTGGCAGGAACTAATGGAAATCCATAATAAACCCCAGGAAGACTAGCTGCTGCCCTGGCAGGAACTAATGGGGTTCCATAATAAACCTCAGGAAGAGTAGCTGCTGCCTTGGCAGGAACTAATGGGGATCCATAATAAACCCCAGGAAGACTAGCTGCTGCCTTGGCAGGAACTAATGGGGATCCATAATAAACCCCAAGAAGAGTAGCTGCTGCCTTGGCATGAACTAAAGGGGATCCATAATAAACCCCAGGAAAAGTAGCTGCTGCCTTGGCAGGAACTAATGGGGATCCATAATAAACCCCAGAAAGAGTAGCTGCTGCCTTGGCAGAAACTAATGGGGGTCCATAAAAAAACCCCAGGAAGAGTAGCTGCTGCCTTGGCAGGAACTAATGGGGATCCATAATAAACCTCAGGAAGACTAGCTGCTGCCTTGGCAGGAACTAATGAGGATCCATAATAAACCTCAGGAAGAGTAGCTGCTGCCTTGGCAGGAACTAATGGGGGTCCATAATAAACCCCAGGAAGAGTAGCTGCTGCCTTGGCAGGAACTAATGGGAATCCATAATAAACCCAGGAAGAGTAGCTGCTGCCCTGGCAGGAACTAATGGGGATCCATAATAAACCACAGGAAGAGTAGCTGCTGTCTTGGCAGGAACTAATGGGGGTCCATAATAAACCCCAGGAAGAGTAGCTGCTGCCTTGGCAGGAACTAATGGGGATCCATAATAAACCCCAGGAAGACTAGCTGCTCCCTTGGCAGGAACTAATGGAAATCCATAATAAACCCCAGGAAGACTAGCTGCTGCCCTGGCAGGAACTAATGGGGTTCCATAATAAACCTCAGGAAGAGTAGCTGCTGCCTTGGCAGGAACTAATGGGGATCCATAATAAACCCCAGGAAGACTAGCTGCTGCCTTGGCAGGAACTAATGGGGATCCATAATAAACCCCAAGAAGAGTAGCTGCTGCCTTGGCATGAACTAAAGGGGATCCATAATAAACCCCAGGAAAAGTAGCTGCTGCCTTGGCAGGAACTAATGGGGATCCATAATAAACCCCAGAAAGAGTAGCTGCTGCCTTGGCAGAAACTAATGGGGGTCCATAAAAAAAACCCAGGAAGAGTAGCTGCTGCCTTGGCAGAAACTAATGGGGATCCATAATAAACCCCAGGAAGACTAGCTGCTGCCTTTGCAGGAACTAATGGGGATCCATAATAAACCCCAGGAAGAGTAGCTGCTGCCATGGCAGAAACTAATGGGGATCCATAATAATCCGCAGGAAGACTAGCTGCTGCCTTATCAGGAACTAATGGGGATCCATAATAAACCCCAGGAAGACTAGCTGCTGCCTTGGCAGGAACTAATGGGGATCCATAATAAACTCCAGGAAGAGTAGCTGCTGCCTTGGCAGGAACTAATGGGGATCCATAATAAACCACGGGAAGAGTAGCTGCTGGTTTGGCAGGAACTAATGGGGATCCATAATAAACCCCAGGAAGACTAGCTGCTGCCTTGGCAGGAACTAATGGGGATCCATAATAAACCCCATCAAGAGTAGCTGCTGCCTTGGCAGAAACTAAAGGGGATCCATAATAAACCCCAGGAAGACTAGCTGCTGCCTTATCAGGAACTAATGGGGTTCCATAATAAACCTCAGGAAGAGTAGCTGCTGCCTTGGCAGGAACTAATGGGGATCCATAATAAACCCCAGGAAGACTAGCTGCTGCCTTGGCAGGAACTAATGGGGATCCATAATAAACCCCAGGAAGAGTAGCTGCTGCCTTGGCAGGAACTAATGGGGATCCATAATAAACCCTATGAAGAGCAGCTGCTGCCTTGGCAGGAACTAATGTGGATCCATAATAAACCCTAGGAAGAGTAGCTGCTGCCTTGGCAGGAACTAATGGGGATCCATAATAAACCCCAGGAAGACTAGCTGCTGCATTGGCAGGAACTAATGGGGATCCATAATAAACCACAGGAAGACTAGCTGCTGCCTTGGCAGGAACTAATGGGGATCCATAATAAACCCCAGGAAGACTAGCTGCTGCCTTGGCAGGAACTAATGGGGATCCATAATAAACCCCAGGAAGAGTAGCTGCTGCCTTGGCAGGAACTAATGGGGATCCATAATAAACCTCAGGAAGAGTAGCTGCTGCCTCGGCAGGAACTAATGGGGGTCCATAATAAACCCCAGGAAGAGTAGCTGCTGCCTTGGCAGGAACTAATGGGAATCCATAATAAACCCAGGAAGAGTAGCTGCTGCCCTGGCAGGAACTAATGGGGATCCATAATAAACCACAGGAAGAGTAGCTGCTGTCTTGGCAGGAACTAATGGGGGTCCATAATAAACCCCAGGAAGAGTAGCTGCTGCCTTGGCAGGAACTAATGGGGATCCATAATAAACTCCAGGAAGAGTAGCTGCTGCCTTGGCAGGAACTAATGGGGATCCATACTAAACCACAGGAAGAGTAGCTGCTGTCTTGGCAGGAACTAATGGGGATCCATAATAAACCCCAGGAAGACTAGCTGCTGCCTTGGCAGGAACCAATGGGGATCCATAATAAACCCCAGAAAGAGTAGCTGCTGCCTTGGCAGAAACTAATGGGGGTCCATAATAAACCCCAGGAAGAGTAGCTGCTGCCTTGGCAGAAACTAATGGGGATCCATAATAAACCCCAGGAAGACTAGCTGCTGCCTTGGCAGGAACTAATGGGGATCCATAATAAACCCCAGGAAGAGTAGCTGCTGCCATGGCAGAAACTAATGGGGATCCATAATAATCCCCAGGAAGACTAGCTGCTGCCTTATCAGGAACTAATGGGGATCCATAATAAACCCCAGGAAGACTAGCTGCTGCCTTGGCAGGAACTAATGGGGATCCATAATAAACTCCAGGAAGAGTAGCTGCTGCCTTGGCAGGAACTAATGGGGATCCATACTAAACCACAGGAAGAGTAGCTGCTGTCTTGGCATGAACTAATGGGGATCCATAATAAACCCCAGGAAGACTAGCTGCTGCCTTGGCAGGAACTAATGGGGATCCAAAATAAACCACGGGAAGAGTAGCTGCTGGTTTGGCAGGAACTAATGGGGATCCATAATAAACCCCAGGAAGACTAGCTGCTGCCTTGGCAGGAACTAATGGGGATCCATAATAAACCCCAGGAAGAGTAGCTGCTGCCTTGGCAGAAACTAATGGGGATCCATAATAAACCCCAGAAAGACTAGCTGCTGCCTTGGCAGGAACTCATGGGGATCCATAATAAACCCCAGGAAGACTAGCTGCTGCCTTGGCAGGAACTAATGGGGATCCATAATAAACCCCAGGAAGACTAGCTGCTGCCTTGGCAGGAACTAATGGGGATCCATAATAAACCTCAGGAAGAGTAGCTGCTGCCTTGGCAGGAACTAATGGGGGTCCATAATAAACCCCAGGAAGAGTAGCTGCTGCCTTGGCAGGAACTAATGGGAATCCATAATAAACCCAGGAAGAGTAGCTGCTGCCCTGGCAGGAACTAATGGGGATCCATAATAAACCACAGGAAGAGTAGCTGCTGTCTTGGCAGGAACTAATGGGGGTCCATAATAAACCCCAGGAAGAGTAGCTGCTGCCTTGGCAGGAACTAATGGGGATCCATAATAAACCCCAGGAAGACTAGCTGCTCCCTTGGCAGGAACTAATGGAAATCCATAATAAACCCCAGGAAGACTAGCTGCTGCCCTGGCAGGAACTAATGGGGTTCCATAATAAACCTCAGGAAGAGTAGCTGCTGCCTTGGCAGGAACTAATGGGGATCCATAATAAACCCCAGGAAGACTAGCTGCTGCCTTGGCAGGAACTAATGGGGATCCATAATAAACCCCAAGAAGAGTAGCTGCTGCCTTGGCATGAACTAAAGGGGATCCATAATAAACCCCAGGAAAAGTAGCTGCTGCCTTGGCAGGAACTAATGGGGATCCATAATAAACCCCAGAAAGAGTAGCTGCTGCCTTGGCAGAAACTAATGGGGGTCCATAAAAAAACCCCAGGAAGAGTAGCTGCTGCCTTGGCAGGAACTAATGGGGATCCATAATAAACCCCAGGAAGACTAGCTGCTGCCTTGGCAGGAACTAATGGGGATCCATAATAAACCTCAGGAAGAGTAGCTGCTGCCTTGGCAGGAACTAATGGGGGTCCATAATAAACCCCAGGAAGAGTAGCTGCTGCCTTGGCAGGAACTAATGGGAATCCATAATAAACCCAGGAAGAGTAGCTGCTGCCCTGGCAGGAACTAATGGGGATCCATAATAAACCACAGGAAGAGTAGCTGCTGTCTTGGCAGGAACTAATGGGGGTCCATAATAAACCCCAGGAAGAGTAGCTGCTGCCTTGGCAGGAACTAATGGGGATCCATAATAAACCCCAGGAAGACTAGCTGCTCCCTTGGCAGGAACAAATGGAAATCCATAATAAACCCCAGGAAGACTAGCTGCTGCCCTGGCAGGAACTAATGGGGTTCCATAATAAACCTCAGGAAGAGTAGCTGCTGCCTTGGCAGGAACTAATGGGGATCCATAATAAACCCCAGGAAGACTAGCTGCTGCCTTGGCAGGAACTAATGGGGATCCATAATAAACCCCAAGAAGAGTAGCTGCTGCCTTGGCATGAACTAAAGGGGATCCATAATAAACCCCAGGAAAAGTAGCTGCTGCCTTGGCAGGAACTAATGGGGATCCATAATAAACCCCAGAAAGAGTAGCTGCTGCCTTGGCAGAAACTAATGGGGGTCCATAAAAAAACCCCAGGAAGAGTAGCTGCTGCCTTGGCAGAAACTAATGGGGATCCATAATAAACCCCAGGAAGACTAGCTGCTGCCTTGGCAGGAACTAATGGGGATCCATAATAAACCCCAGGAAGAGTAGCTGCTGCCATGGCAGAAACTAATGGGGATCCATAATAATCCGCAGGAAGACTAGCTGCTGCCTTATCAGGAACTAATGGGGATCCATAATAAACCCCAGGAAGACTAGCTGCTGCCTTGGCAGGAACTAATGGGGATCCATAATAAACTCCAGGAAGAGTAGCTGCTGCCTTGGCAGGAACTAATGGGGATCCATACTAAACCACAGGAAGAGTAGCTGCTGTCTTGGCAGGAACTAATGGGGATCCATAATAAACCCCAGGAAGACTAGCTGCTGCCTTGGCAGGAACTAATGGGGATCCATAATAAACCACGGGAAGAGTAGCTGCTGGTTTGGCAGGAACTAATGGGGATCCATAATAAACCCCAGGAAGACTAGCTGCTGCCTTGGCAGGAACTAATGGGGATCCATAATAAACCCCAGGAAGACTAGCTGCTCCCTTGGCAGGAACTAATGGAAATCCATAATAAACCCCAGGAAGACTAGCTGCTGCCCTGGCAGGAACTAATGGGGTTCCATAATAAACCTCAGGAAGAGTAGCGGCTGCCTTGGCAGGAACTAATGGGGATCCATAATAAACCCCAGGAAGACTAGCTGCTGCCTTGGCAGGAACTAATGGGGATCCATAATAAACCCCAAGAAGAGTAGCTGCTGCCTTGGCATGAACTAAAGGGGATCCATAATAAACCCCAGAAAGAGTAGCTGCTGCCTTGGCAGGAACTAATGGGGATCCATAATAAACCCCAGGAAGACTAGCTGCTGCCTTGGCAGGAACTAATGGGGATCCATAATAAACCCCAGGAAGAGTAGCTGCTGCCTTGGCAGAAACTAATGGGGATCCATAATAAACCCCAGAAAGACTAGCTGCTGCCTTGGCAGGAACTAATGGGGATCCATAATAAACCCCAGGAAGACTAGCTGCTGCCTTGGCAGGAACTAATGGGGATCCATAATAAACCCCAGGAAGACTAGCTGCTGCCTTGGCAGGAACTAATGGGGATCCATAATAAACCTCAGGAAGAGTAGCTGCTGCCTTGGCAGGAACTAATGGGGGTCCATAATAAACCCCAGGAAGAGTAGCTGCTGCCTTGGCAGGAACTAATGGGAATCCATAATAAACCCAGGAAGAGTATCTGCTGCCCTGGCAGGAACTAATGGGGATCCATAATAAACCACAGGAAGAGTAGCTGCTGTCTTGGCAGGAACTAATGGGGGTCCATAATAAACCCCAGGAAGAGTAGCTGCTGCCTTGGCAGGAACTAATGGGGATCCATAATAACCCCCAGGAAGACTAGCTGCTCCCTTGGCAGGAACTAATGGAAATCCATAATAAACCCCAGGAAGACTAGCTGCTGCCCTGGCAGGAACTAATGGGGTTCCATAATAAACCTCAGGAAGAGTAGCTGCTGCCTTGGCAGGAACTAATGGGGATCCATAATAAACCCCAGGAAGACTAGCTGCTGCCTTGGCAGGAACTAATGGGGATCCATAATAAACCCCAAGAAGAGTAGCTGCTGCCTTGGCATGAACTAAAGGGGATCCATAATAAACCCCAGGAAAAGTAGCTGCTGCCTTGGCAGGAACTAATGGGGATCCATAATAAACCCCAGAAAGAGTAGCTGCTGCCTTGGCAGAAACTAATGGGGGTCCATAAAAAAACCCCAGGAAGAGTAGCTGCTGCCTTGGCAGGAACTAATGGGGATCCATAATAAACCTCAGGAAGACTAGCTGCTGCCTTGGCAGGAACTAATGAGGATCCATAATAAACCTCAGGAAGAGTAGCTGCTGCCTTGGCAGGAACTAATGGGGGTCCATAATAAACCCCAGGAAGAGTAGCTGCTGCCTTGGCAGGAACTAATGGGAATCCATAATAAACCCAGGAAGAGTAGCTGCTGCCCTGGCAGGAACTAATGGGGATCCATAATAAACCACAGGAAGAGTAGCTGCTGTCTTGGCAGGAACTAATGGGGGTCCATAATAAACCCCAGGAAGAGTAGCTGCTGCCTTGGCAGGAACTAATGGGGATCCATAATAAACCCCAGGAAGACTAGCTGCTCCCTTGGCAGGAACTAATGGAAATCCATAATAAACCCCAGGAAGACTAGCTGCTGCCCTGGCAGGAACTAATGGGGTTCCATAATAAACCTCAGGAAGAGTAGCTGCTGCCTTGGCAGGAACTAATGGGGATCCATAATAAACCCCAGGAAGACTAGCTGCTGCCTTGGCAGGAACTAATGGGGATCCATAATAAACCCCAAGAAGAGTAGCTGCTGCCTTGGCATGAACTAAAGGGGATCCATAATAAACCCCAGGAAAAGTAGCTGCTGCCTTGGCAGGAACTAATGGGGATCCATAATAAACCCCAGAAAGAGTAGCTGCTGCCTTGGCAGAAACTAATGGGGGTCCATAAAAAAAACCCAGGAAGAGTAGCTGCTGCCTTGGCAGAAACTAATGGGGATCCATAATAAACCCCAGGAAGACTAGCTGCTGCCTTTGCAGGAACTAATGGGGATCCATAATAAACCCCAGGAAGAGTAGCTGCTGCCATGGCAGAAACTAATGGGGATCCATAATAATCCGCAGGAAGACTAGCTGCTGCCTTATCAGGAACTAATGGGGATCCATAATAAACCCCAGGAAGACTAGCTGCTGCCTTGGCAGGAACTAATGGGGATCCATAATAAACTCCAGGAAGAGTAGCTGCTGCCTTGGCAGGAACTAATGGGGATCCATAATAAACCCCAGGAAGACTAGCTGCTGCCTTGGCAGGAACTAATGGGGATCCATAATAAACCCCATCAAGAGTAGCTGCTGCCTTGGCAGAAACTAAAGGGGATCCATAATAAACCCCAGGAAGACTAGCTGCTGCCTTATCAGGAACTAATGGGGTTCCATAATAAACCTCAGGAAGAGTAGCTGCTGCCTTGGCAGGAACTAATGGGGATCCATAATAAACCCCAGGAAGACTAGCTGCTGCCTTGGCAGGAACTAATGGGGATCCATAATAAACCCCAGGAAGAGTAGCTGCTGCCTTGGCAGGAACTAATGGGGATCCATAATAAACCCTATGAAGAGCAGCTGCTGCCTTGGCAGGAACTAATGTGGATCCATAATAAACCCTAGGAAGAGTAGCTGCTGCCTTGGCAGGAACTAATGGGGATCCATAATAAACCCCAGGAAGACTAGCTGCTGCATTGGCAGGAACTAATGGGGATCCATAATAAACCACAGGAAGACTAGCTGCTGCCTTGGCAGGAACTAATGGGGATCCATAATAAACCCCAGGAAGACTAGCTGCTGCCTTGGCAGGAACTAATGGGGATCCATAATAAACCCCAGGAAGAGTAGCTGCTGCCTTGGCAGGAACTAATGGGGATCCATAATAAACCTCAGGAAGAGTAGCTGCTGCCTCGGCAGGAACTAATGGGGGTCCATAATAAACCCCAGGAAGAGTAGCTGCTGCCTTGGCAGGAACTAATGGGAATCCATAATAAACCCAGGAAGAGTAGCTGCTGCCCTGGCAGGAACTAATGGGGATCCATAATAAACCACAGGAAGAGTAGCTGCTGCCTTGGCAGGAACTAATGGGAATCCATAATAAACCCAGGAAGAGTAGCTGCTGCCCTGGCAGGAACTAATGGGGATCCATAATAAACCACAGGAAGAGTAGCTGCTGTCTTGGCAGGAACTAATGGGGGTCCATAATAAACCCCAGGAAGAGTAGCTGCTGCCTTGGCAGGAACTAATGGGGATCCATAATAAACCCCAGGAAGACTAGCTGCTCCCTTGGCAGGAACTAATGGAAATCCATAATAAACCCCAGGAAGACTAGCTGCTGCCCTGGCAGGAACTAATGGGGTTCCATAATAAACCTCAGGAAGAGTAGCTGCTGCCTTGGCAGGAACTAATGGGGATCCATAATAAACCCCAGGAAGACTAGCTGCTGCCTTGGCAGGAACTAATGGGGATCCATAATAAACCCCAAGAAGAGTAGCTGCTGCCTTGGCATGAACTAAAGGGGATCCATAATAAACCCCAGGAAAAGTAGCTGCTGCCTTGGCAGGAACTAATGGGGATCCATAATAAACCCCAGAAAGAGTAGCTGCTGCCTTGGCAGAAACTAATGGGGGTCCATAAAAAAAACCCAGGAAGAGTAGCTGCTGCCTTGGCAGAAACTAATGGGGATCCATAATAAACCCCAGGAAGACTAGCTGCTGCCTTTGCAGGAACTAATGGGGATCCATAATAAACCCCAGGAAGAGTAGCTGCTGCCATGGCAGAAACTAATGGGGATCCATAATAATCCGCAGGAAGACTAGCTGCTGCCTTATCAGGAACTAATGGGGATCCATAATAAACCCCAGGAAGACTAGCTGCTGCCTTGGCAGGAACTAATGGGGATCCATAATAAACTCCAGGAAGAGTAGCTGCTGCCTTGGCAGGAACTAATGGGGATCCATAATAAACCCCAGGAAGACTAGCTGCTGCCTTGGCAGGAACTAATGGGGATCCATAATAAACCCCATCAAGAGTAGCTGCTGCCTTGGCAGAAACTAAAGGGGATCCATAATAAACCCCAGGAAGACTAGCTGCTGCCTTATCAGGAACTAATGGGGTTCCATAATAAACCTCAGGAAGAGTAGCTGCTGCCTTGGCAGGAACTAATGGGGATCCATAATAAACCCCAGGAAGACTAGCTGCTGCCTTGGCAGGAACTAATGGGGATCCATAATAAACCCCAGGAAGAGTAGCTGCTGCCTTGGCAGGAACTAATGGGGATCCATAATAAACCCTATGAAGAGCAGCTGCTGCCTTGGCAGGAACTAATGTGGATCCATAATAAACCCTAGGAAGAGTAGCTGCTGCCTTGGCAGGAACTAATGGGGATCCATAATAAACCCCAGGAAGACTAGCTGCTGCATTGGCAGGAACTAATGGGGATCCATAATAAACCACAGGAAGACTAGCTGCTGCCTTGGCAGGAACTAATGGGGATCCATAATAAACCCCAGGAAGACTAGCTGCTGCCTTGGCAGGAACTAATGGGGATCCATAATAAACCCCAGGAAGAGTAGCTGCTGCCTTGGCAGGAACTAATGGGGATCCATAATAAACCTCAGGAAGAGTAGCTGCTGCCTCGGCAGGAACTAATGGGGGTCCATAATAAACCCCAGGAAGAGTAGCTGCTGCCTTGGCAGGAACTAATGGGAATCCATAATAAACCCAGGAAGAGTAGCTGCTGCCCTGGCAGGAACTAATGGGGATCCATAATAAACCACAGGAAGAGTAGCTGCTGTCTTGGCAGGAACTAATGGGGGTCCATAATAAACCCCAGGAAGAGTAGCTGCTGCCTTGGCAGGAACTAATGGGGATCCATAATAAACTCCAGGAAGAGTAGCTGCTGCCTTGGCAGGAACTAATGGGGATCCATACTAAACCACAGGAAGAGTAGCTGCTGTCTTGGCAGGAACTAATGGGGATCCATAATAAACCCCAGGAAGACTAGCTGCTGCCTTGGCAGGAACCAATGGGGATCCATAATAAACCCCAGAAAGAGTAGCTGCTGCCTTGGCAGAAACTAATGGGGGTCCATAATAAACCCCAGGAAGAGTAGCTGCTGCCTTGGCAGAAACTAATGGGGATCCATAATAAACCCCAGGAAGACTAGCTGCTGCCTTATCAGGAACTAATGGGGATCCATACTAAACCCCAGGAAGACTAGCTGCTGCCTTGGCAGGAACTAATGGGGATCCATAATAAACTCCAGGAAGAGTAGCTGCTGCCTTGGCAGGAACTAATGGGGATCCATACTAAACCACAGGAAGAGTAGCTGCTGTCTTGGCATGAACTAATGGGGATCCATAATAAACCCCAGGAAGACTAGCTGCTGCCTTGGCAGGAACTAATGGGGATCCAAAATAAACCACGGGAAGAGTAGCTGCTGGTTTGGCAGGAACTAATGGGGATCCATAATAAACCCCAGGAAGACTAGCTGCTGCCTTGGCAGGAACTAATGGGGATCCATAATAAACCCCAGGAAGAGTAGCTGCTGCCTTGGCAGAAACTAATGGGGATCCATAATAAACCCCAGAAAGACTAGCTGCTGCCTTGGCAGGAACTAATGGGGATCCATAATAAACCCCAGGAAGACTAGCTGCTGCCTTGGCAGGAACTAATGGGGATCCATAATAAACCCCAGGAAGACTAGCTGCTGCCTTGGCAGGAACTAATGGGGATCCATAATAAACCTCAGGAAGAGTAGCTGCTGCCTTGGCAGGAACTAATGGGGGTCCATAATAAACCCCAGGAAGAGTAGCTGCTGCCTTGGCAGGAACTAATGGGAATCCATAATAAACCCAGGAAGAGTAGCTGCTGCCCTGGCAGGAACTAATGGGGATCCATAATAAACCACAGGAAGAGTAGCTGCTGTCTTGGCAGGAACTAATGGGGGTCCATAATAAACCCCAGGAAGAGTAGCTGCTGCCTTGGCAGGAACTAATGGGGATCCATAATAAACCCCAGGAAGACTAGCTGCTCCCTTGGCAGGAACTAATGGAAATCCATAATAAACCCCAGGAAGACTAGCTGCTGCCCTGGCAGGAACTAATGGGGTTCCATAATAAACCTCAGGAAGAGTAGCTGCTGCCTTGGCAGGAACTAATGGGGATCCATAATAAACCCCAGGAAGACTAGCTGCTGCCTTGGCAGGAACTAATGGGGATCCATAATAAACCCCAAGAAGAGTAGCTGCTGCCTTGGCATGAACTAAAGGGGATCCATAATAAACCCCAGGAAAAGTAGCTGCTGCCTTGGCAGGAACTAATGGGGATCCATAATAAACCCCAGAAAGAGTAGCTGCTGCCTTGGCAGAAACTAATGGGGGTCCATAAAAAAACCCCAGGAAGAGTAGCTGCTGCCTTGGCAGGAACTAATGGGGATCCATAATAAACCCCAGGAAGACTAGCTGCTGCCTTGGCAGGAACTAATGGGGATCCAAAATAAACCACGGGAAGAGTAGCTGCTGGTTTGGCAGGAACTAATGGGGATCCATAATAAACCCCAGGAAGACTAGCTGCTGCCTTGGCAGGAACTAATGGGGATCCATAATAAACCCCAGGAAGAGTAGCTGCTGCCTTGGCAGAAACTAATGGGGATCCATAATAAACCCCAGAAAGACTAGCTGCTGCCTTGGCAGGAACTAATGGGGATCCATAATAAACCCCAGGAAGACTAGCTGCTGCCTTGGCAGGAACTAATGGGGATCCATAATAAACCCCAGGAAGACTAGCTGCTGCCTTGGCAGGAACTAATGGGGATCCATAATAAACCTCAGGAAGAGTAGCTGCTGCCTTGGCAGGAACTAATGGGGGTCCATAATAAACCCCAGGAAGAGTAGCTGCTGCCTTGGCAGGAACTAATGGGAATCCATAATAAACCCAGGAAGAGTAGCTGCTGCCCTGGCAGGAACTAATGGGGATCCATAATAAACCACAGGAAGAGTAGCTGCTGTCTTGGCAGGAACTAATGGGGGTCCATAATAAACCCCAGGAAGAGTAGCTGCTGCCTTGGCAGGAACTAATGGGGATCCATAATAAACCCCAGGAAGACTAGCTGCTCCCTTGGCAGGAACTAATGGAAATCCATAATAAACCCCAGGAAGACTAGCTGCTGCCCTGGCAGGAACTAATGGGGTTCCATAATAAACCTCAGGAAGAGTAGCTGCTGCCTTGGCAGGAACTAATGGGGATCCATAATAAACCCCAGGAAGACTAGCTGCTGCCTTGGCAGGAACTAATGGGGATCCATAATAAACCCCAAGAAGAGTAGCTGCTGCCTTGGCATGAACTAAAGGGGATCCATAATAAACCCCAGGAAAAGTAGCTGCTGCCTTGGCAGGAACTAATGGGGATCCATAATAAACCCCAGAAAGAGTAGCTGCTGCCTTGGCAGAAACTAATGGGGGTCCATAAAAAAACCCCAGGAAGAGTAGCTGCTGCCTTGGCAGGAACTAATGGGGATCCATAATAAACCCCAGGAAGACTAGCTGCTGCCTTGGCAGGAACTAATGGGGATCCATAATAAACCTCAGGAAGAGTAGCTGCTGCCTTGGCAGGAACTAATGGGGGTCCATAATAAACCCCAGGAAGAGTAGCTGCTGCCTTGGCAGGAACTAATGGGAATCCATAATAAACCCAGGAAGAGTAGCTGCTGCCCTGGCAGGAACTAATGGGGATCCATAATAAACCACAGGAAGAGTAGCTGCTGTCTTGGCAGGAACTAATGGGGGTCCATAATAAACCCCAGGAAGAGTAGCTGCTGCCTTGGCAGGAACTAATGGGGATCCATAATAAACCCCAGGAAGACTAGCTGCTCCCTTGGCAGGAACAAATGGAAATCCATAATAAACCCCAGGAAGACTAGCTGCTGCCCTGGCAGGAACTAATGGGGTTCCATAATAAACCTCAGGAAGAGTAGCTGCTGCCTTGGCAGGAACTAATGGGGATCCATAATAAACCCCAGGAAGACTAGCTGCTGCCTTGGCAGGAACTAATGGGGATCCATAATAAACCCCAAGAAGAGTAGCTGCTGCCTTGGCATGAACTAAAGGGGATCCATAATAAACCCCAGGAAAAGTAGCTGCTGCCTTGGCAGGAACTAATGGGGATCCATAATAAACCCCAGAAAGAGTAGCTGCTGCCTTGGCAGAAACTAATGGGGGTCCATAAAAAAACCCCAGGAAGAGTAGCTGCTGCCTTGGCAGAAACTAATGGGGATCCATAATAAACCCCAGGAAGACTAGCTGCTGCCTTGGCAGGAACTAATGGGGATCCATAATAAACCCCAGGAAGAGTAGCTGCTGCCATGGCAGAAACTAATGGGGATCCATAATAATCCGCAGGAAGACTAGCTGCTGCCTTATCAGGAACTAATGGGGATCCATAATAAACCCCAGGAAGACTAGCTGCTGCCTTGGCAGGAACTAATGGGGATCCATAATAAACTCCAGGAAGAGTAGCTGCTGCCTTGGCAGGAACTAATGGGGATCCATACTAAACCACAGGAAGAGTAGCTGCTGTCTTGGCAGGAACTAATGGGGATCCATAATAAACCCCAGGAAGACTAGCTGCTGCCTTGGCAGGAACTAATGGGGATCCATAATAAACCACGGGAAGAGTAGCTGCTGGTTTGGCAGGAACTAATGGGGATCCATAATAAACCCCAGGAAGACTAGCTGCTGCCTTGGCAGGAACTAATGGGGATCCATAATAAACCCCATCAAGAGTAGCTGCTGCCTTGGCAGAAACTAATGGGGATCCATAATAAACCCCAGGAAGACTAGCTGCTGCCTTATCAGGAACTAATGGGGTTCCATAATAAACCTCAGGAAGAGTAGCTGCTGCCTTGGCAGGAACTAATGGGGATCCATAATAAACCCCAGGAAGACTAGCTGCTGCCTTGGCAGGAACTAATGGGGATCCATAATAAACCCCAGGAAGAGTAGCTGCTGCCTTGGCAGGAACTAATGGGGATCCATAATAAACCCTATGAAGAACAGCTGCTGCCTTGGCAGGAACTAATGTGGATCCATAATAAACCCTAGGAAGAGTAGCTGCTGCCTTGGCAGGAACTAATGGGGATCCATAATAAACCCCAGGAAGACTAGCTGCTGCATTGACAGGAACTAATGGGGATCCATAATAAACCACAGGAAGACTAGCTGCTGCCTTGGCAGGAACTAATGGGGATCCATAATAAACCCCAGGAAGACTAGCTGCTGCCTTGGCAGGAACTAATGGGGATCCATAATAAACCCCAGGAAGAGTAGCTGCTGCCTTGGCAGGAACTAATGGGGATCCATAATAAACCACAGGAAGAGTAGCTGCTGTCTTGGCAGGAACTAATGGGGGTCCATAATAAACCCCAGGAAGAGTAGCTGCTGCCTTGGCAGGAACTAATGGGGATCCATAATAAACTCCAGGAAGAGTAGCTGCTGCCTTGGCAGGAACTAATGGGGATCCATACTAAACCACAGGAAGAGTAGCTGCTGTCTTGGCAGGAACTAATGGGGATCCATAATAAACCCCAGGAAGACTAGCTGCTGCCTTGGCAGGAACTAATGGGGATCCATAATAAACCACGGGAAGAGTAGCTGCTGTCTTGGCAGGAACTAATGGGGATCCATAATAAACCCCAGGAAGACTAGCTGCTGCCTTGGCAGGAACTAATGGGGATCCATAATAAACCCCAGGAAGAGTAGCTGCTGCCTTGGCAGAAACTAATGGGGATCCATAATAAACCCCAGGAAGACTAGCTGCTGCCTTATCAGGAACTAATGGGGTTCCATAATAAACCTCAGGAAGAGTAGCTGCTGCCTTGGCAGGAACTAATGGGGATCCATAATAAACCCCAGGAAGACTAGCTGCTGCCTTGGCAGGAACTAATGGGGATCCATAATAAACCCCAGGAAGAGTAGCTGCTGCCTTGGCAGGAACTAATGGGGATCCATAATAAACCCCAGGAAGAGTAGCTGCTGCCTTGGCAGGAACTAATGTGGATCCATAATGAACCCTAGGAAGAGTAGCTGCTGCCTTGGCAGGAACTAATGGGGATCCATAATAAACCCCAGGAAGACTAGCTGCTGCCTTGGCAGGAACTAATGGGGATCCATAATAAACCCCAGGAAGAGTAGCTGCTGCCTTGGCAGGAACTCATGGGGATCCATAATAAACCCTATGAAGAGTAGCTGCTGCCTTGGCAGGAACTAATGTGGATCCATAATAAACCCTAGGAAGAGTAGCTGCTGCCTTGGCAGGAACTAATGGGGATCCATAATAAACCCCAGGAAGACTAGCTGCTGCATTGGCAGGAACTAATGGGGATCCATAATAAACCACAGGAAGACTAGCTGCTGCCTTGGCAGGAACTAATGGGGATCCATAATAAACCCCAGGAAGACTAGCTGCTGCCTTGGCAGGAACTAATGGGGATCCATAATAAACCCCAGGAAGAGTAGCTGCTGCCTTGGCAGGAACTAATGGGGATCCATAATAAACCTCAGGAAGAGTAGCTGCTGCCTCGGCAGGAACTAATGGGGGTCCATAATAAACCCCAGGAAGAGTAGCTGCTGCCTTGGCAGGAACTAATGGGAATCCATAATAAACCCAGGAAGAGTAGCTGCTGCCCTGGCAGGAACTAATGGGGATCCATAATAAACCACAGGAAGAGTAGCTGCTGTCTTGGCAGGAACTAATGGGGGTCCATAATAAACCCCAGGAAGAGTAGCTGCTGCCTTGGCAGGAACTAGTGGGGATCCATAATAAACTCCAGGAAGAGTAGCTGCTGCCTTGGCAGGAACTAATGGGGATCCATACTAAACCACAGGAAGAGTAGCTGCTGTCTTGGCAGGAACTACTGGGGATCCATAATAAACCCCAGGAAGACTAGCTGCTGCCTTGGCAGGAACTAATGGGGATCCATAATAAACCACGGGAAGAGTAGCTGCTGTCTTGGCAGGAACTAATGGGGATCCATAATAAACCCCAGGAAGACTAGCTGCTGCCTTGGCAGGAACTAATGGGGATCCATAATAAACCCCAGGAAGAGTAGCTGCTGCCTTGGCAGAAACTAATGGGGATCCATAATAAACCCCAGGAAGACTAGCTGCTGCCTTATCAGGAACTAATGGGGTTCCATAATAAACCTCAGGAAGAGTAGCTGCTGCCTTGGCAGGAACTAATGGGGATCCATAATAAACCCCAGGAAGACTAGCTGCTGCCTTGGCAGGAACTAATGGGGATCCATAATAAACCCCAGGAAGAGTAGCTGCTGCCTTGGCAGGAACTAATGGGGATCCATAATAAACCCCAGGAAGAGTAGCTGCTGCCTTGGCAGGAACTAATGTGGATCCATAATAAACCCTAGGAAGAGTAGCTGCTGCCTTGGCAGGAACTAATGGGGATCCATAATAAACCCCAGGAGGACTAGCTGCTGCCTTGGCAGGAACTAATGGAAATCCATAATAAACCCCAGGAAGACTAGCTGCTGCCCTGGCAGGAACTAATGGGGTTCCATAATAAACCTCAGGAAGAGTAGCTGCTGCCTTGGCAGGAACTAATGGGGATCCATAATAAACCCCAGGAAGACTAGCTGCTGCCTTGGCAGGAACTAATGGGGATCCATAATAAACCCCAAGAAGAGTAGCTGCTGCCTTGGCATGAACTAAAGGGGATCCATAATAAACCCCAGGAAAAGTAGCTGCTGCCTTGGCAGGAACTAATGGGGATCCATAATAAACCCCAGAAAGAGTAGCTGCTGCCTTGGCAGAAACTAATGGGGGTCCATAATAAACCCCAGGAAGAGTAGCTGCTGCCTTGGCAGAAACTAATGGGGATCCATAATAAACCCCAGGAAGAGTAGCTGCTGCCATGGCAGAAACTAATGGGGATCCATAATAATCCCCAGGAAGACTAGCTGCTGCCTTATCAGGAACTAATGGGGATCCATAATAAACCCCAGGAAGACTAGCTGCTGCCTTGGCAGGAACTAATGGGGATCCATAATAAACTCCAGGAAGAGTAGCTGCTGCCTTGGCAGGAACTAATGGGGATCCATACTAAACCACAGGAAGAGTAGCTGCTGTCTTGGCAGGAACTAATGGGGATCCATAATAAACCCCAGGAAGACTAGCTGCTGCCTTGGCAGGAACTAATGGGGATCCATAATAAACCACGGGAAGAGTAGCTGCTGCCTTGGCAGGAACTAATGGGGATCCATAATAAACCCCAGGAAGACTAGCTAGTGCCTTGGCAGGAACTAATGGGGATCCATAATAAACCCCAGGAAGAGTAGCTGCTGCCTTGGCAGAAACTAATGGGGATCCATAATAAACCCCAGGAAGAGTAGCTGCTGCCTTGGCAGGAACTAATGGGGATCCATAATAAACCCCATGAAGAGTAGCTGCTGCCTTGGCAGGAACTAATGTGGATCCATAATAAACCCTAGGAAGAGTAGCTGCTGCCTTGGCAGGAACTAATGGGGATCCATAATAAACCCCAGGAAGACTAGCTGCTGCATTGGCAGGAACTAATGGGGATCCATAATAAACCACAGGAAGACTAGCTGCTGCCTTGGCAGGAACTAATGGGGATCCATAATAAACCCCAGGAAGACTAGCTGCTGCCTTGGCAGGAACTAATGGGGATCCATAATAAACCCCAGGAAGACTAGCTGCTGCCTTGGCAGGAACTAATGGGGATCCATAATAAACCCCAGGAAGACTAGCTGCTGCCTTGGCAGGAACTAATGGGGATCCATAATAAACCCCAGGAAGACTAGCTGCTGCCTTGGCAGGAACTAATGGGGATCCATAATCAACCCCAGGAAGAGTAGCTGCTGCCATGGCAGAAACTAATGGGGATCCATAATAAACCCCAGGAAGACTAGCTGCTGCCTTATCAGGAACTAATGGGGATCCATAATAAACCCCAGGAAGAGTAGCTGCTGCATTGGCAGGAACTAATGGGGTTCCATAATAAACCCCAGGAAGAGTAGTTGCTGCCTTGGCAGGAACTAATGGGGATCCATAATAAACCCCAAGAAGAGTAGCTGCTGCCTTGGCAGGAACTAATGGGGTTCCATAATAAACCCCAGGAAGAGTAGCTGCTGCCTTGGCAGGAACTAATGGGGATCCATAATAAACCCCAGGAAGAGTAGCGGCTGCCTTGGCAGGAACTAATGGGGATCCATAATAAATCCCAGAAAGACTAGCTGCTGCCTTGGCAGGAACTAATGGGGATCCATAATAAACCCCAGGAAGACTAGCTGCTGCCTTAGCAGGAACTAATGGGGATCCATAATAAACCCCAGGAAGACTAGCTGCTGCCTTGGCAGGAACCAATGGGTATCCATAATAAACCTCAGGAAGAGTAGCTGCAGCCTTGGCAGGAACTAATGGGGGTCCATAATAAACCCCAGGAAGAGTAGCTGCTGCCTTGGCAGGAACTAATGGGAATCCATAATAAACCCAGGAAGAGTAGCTGCTTCCCTGGCAGGATCTAATGGGGATCCATAATAAACCACAGGAAGAGTAGCTGCTGTCTTGGCAGGAACTAATGGGGGTCCATAATAAACCCCAGGATGAGTAGCTGCTGCCTTGGCAGGAACTAATGGGGATCCATAATAAACCCCAGGAAGAGTAGCTGCTGCCTTGGCAGAAACTAATGGGGATCCATAATAAACCCCAGGAAGACTAGCTGCTGCCTTATCAGGAACTAATGGGGTTCCATAATAAACCCCAGGAAGAGTAGCTGCTGCCTTGGCAGGAACTAATGGGGATCCATAATAAACCCCAGGAAGAGTAGCTGCTGCCTTGGCAGGAACTAATGTGGATCCATAATAAACCCTAGGAAGAGTAGCTGCTGCCTTGGCAGGAACTAATGGGGATCCATAATACACCCCAGGAAGACTAGCTGCTGCCTTGGCAGGAACTAATGGAAATCCATAATAAACCCCAGGAAGACTAGCTGCTGCCTTGGCAGTAACTAATGGGGTTCCATAATAAACCTCAGGAAGAGTAGCTGCTGCCTTGGCAGGAACTAATGGGGATCCATAATAAACCCCAGGAAGACTAGCTGCTGCCTTGGCAGGAACTAATGGGGATCCATAATAAACCCCAAGAAGAGTAGCTGCTGCCTTGGCATGAACTAAAGGGGATCCATAATAAACCCCAGGAAAAGTAGCTGCTGCCTTGGCAGGAACTAATGGGGATCCATAATAAACCCCAGGAAGAGTAGCTGCTGCCTTGGCAGGAACTAATGGGGATCCATAATAAACCACAGGAAGACTAGCTGCTGCCTTGGCAGGAACTAATGGGGATCCATAATAAACCCCAGGAAGACTAGCTGCTGCCTTGGCAGGAACTAATGGGGATCCATAATAAACCCCAGGAAGACTAGCTGCTGCCTTGGCAGGAACTAATGGGGATCCATAATAAACCCCAGGAAGACTAGCTGCTGCCTTGGCAGGAACTAATGGGGATCCATAATAAACCCCAGGAAGAGGAGCTGCTGCCTTGGCAGGAACTAATGGGGGTCCATAATAAACCCTAGGAAGAGTAGCTGCTGCCTTGGCAGGAACTAATGGGGATCCATAATAAACCCCAGGAAGAGTAGCTGCTGCCTTGGCAGGAACTAATGGGGATCCATACTAAACCACAGGAAGAGTAGCTGCTGTCTTGGCAGGAACTAATGGGGATCCATAATAAACCCCAGGAAGACTAGCTGCTGCCTTGGCAGGAACTAATGGGGATCCATAATAAACCCCAGGAAGACTAGCTGCTGCCTTGGCAGGAACTAATGGGGATCCATAATAAACCCCAGGAAGACTAGCTGCTGCCTTGGCAGGAACTAATGGGGATCCATAATAAACCCCAGGAAGAGTAGCTGCTGCCTTGGCAGGAACTAATGGGGGTCCATAATAAACCCCAGGAAGAGTAGCTGGCACCTTGGCAGGAACTAATGGGGATCCATAATAAACCCCAGGAAGAGTAGCTGCTGCCTTGGCAGGAACTAATGGGGATCCATACTAAACCACAGGAAGAGTAGCTGCTGTCTTGGCAGGAACTAATGGGGATCCATAATAAACCCCAGGAAGACTAGCTGCTGCCTTGGCAGGCACTAATGGGGATCCATAATAAACCACGGGAAGAGTAGCTGCTGTCTTGGCAGGAACTAATGGGGATCCATAATAAACCCCAGGAAGACTAGCTGCTGCCTTGGCAGGAACTAATGGGGATCCATAGTAAACCCCAGGAAGAGTAGCTGCTGCCTTGGCAGAAACTAATGGGGATCCATAATAAACCCCAGGAAGACTAGCTGCTGCCTTATCAGGAACTAATGGGGTTCCATAATAAACCTCAGGAAGAGTAGCTGCTGCCTTGGCAGGAACCAATGGGGATCCATAATAAACCCCAGGAAGACTAGCTGCTGCCTTGGCAGGAACTAATGGGGATCCATAATAAACCCCAGGAAGAGTAGCTGCTGCCTTGGCAGGAACTAATGGGGATCCATAATAAACCCCATGAAGAGTAGCTGCTGCCTTGGCAGGAACTAATGTGGATCCATAATAAACCCTAGGAAGACTAGCTGCTGCCTTGGCAGGAACTAATGGGGATCCATAATAAACCCCAGGAAGACTAGCTGCTGCCTTGGCAGGAACTAATGGGGATCCACAATAAACCCCAGGAAGACTAGCTGCTGCCTTGGCAGGAACTAATGGGGATCCATAATAAACCCCAGGAAGACTAGCTGCTGCCTTGGCAGGAACTAATGGGGATCCATAATAAACCCCAGGAAGAGTAGCTGCTGCCATGGCAGAAACTAATGGGGATCCATAATAAACCCCAGGAAGACTAGCTGCTGCCTTATCAGGAACTAATGGGGATCCATAATAAACCCCAGGAAGAGTAGCTGCTGCATTGGCAGGAACTAATGGGGTTCCATAATAAACCACAGGAAGAGTAGTTGCTGCCTTGGCAGGAACTAATGGGGATCCATAATAAACCCCAAGAAGAGTAGCTGCTGCCTTGGCAGGAACTAATGGGGTTCCATAATAAACCCCAGGAAGGGTAGCTGCTGCCTTGGCAGGAACTACTGGGGATCCATAATAAACCCCAGGAAGAGTAGCTGCTGCCTTGGCAGGAACTAATGGGGATCCATAATAAACCCCAGGAAGACTAGCTGCTGCCTTGGCAGGAACTAATGGGGATCCATAATAAACCCCAGGAAGACTAGCTGCTGCCTTGGCAGGAACCAATGGGGATCCATAATAAACCTCAGGAAGAGTAGCTGCTGCCTTGGCAGAAACTAATGGGGGTCCATAATAAACCCCAGGAAGAGTAGCTGCTGCCTTGGCAGGAACTAATGGGAATCCATAATAAACCCAGGAAGAGTAGCTGCTGCCCTGGCAGGAACTAATGGGGATCCATAATAAACCACAGGAAGAGTAGCTGCTGTCTTGGCAGGAACTAATGGGGGTCCATAATAAACCCCAGGAAGAGTAGCTGCTGCCTTGGCAGGAACTAATGGGGATCCATAATAAACTCCAGGAAGAGTAGCTGCTGCCTTGGCAGGAACTAATGGGGGATCCATACTAAACCACAGGAAGAGTAGCTGCTGTCTTGGCAGGAACTAATGGGGATCCATAATAAACCCCAGGAAGACTAGCTGCTGCCTTGGCAGGAACTAATAGGGATCCATAATAAACCCCAGGAAGAGTAGCGGCTGCCTTGGCAGAAACTAATGGGGATCCATAATAAACCCCAGGAAGACTAGCTGCTGCCTTATCAGGAACTAATGGGGTTCCATAATAAACCTCAGGAAGAGTAGCTGCTGCCTTGGCAGGAACTAATGGGGATCCATAATAAACCCCAGGAAGACTAGCTGCTGCCTTGGCAGGAACTACTGGGGATCCATAATAAACCCCAGGAAGAGTAGCTGCTGCCTTGGCAGGAACTAATGGGGATCCATAATAAACCCCAGGAAGAGTAGCTGCTGCCTTGGCAGGAACTAATGTGGATCCATAATAAACCCTAGGAAGAGTAGCTGCTGCCTTGGCAGGAACTAATGGGGATCCATAATAAACCCCAGGAAGACTAGCTGCTGCCTTGGCAGGAACTAATGGGGATCCATAATAAACCCCAAGAAGAGTAGCTGCTGCCTTGGCATGAACTAAAGGGGATCCATAATAAACCCCAGGAAGAGTAGCTGCTGCCTTGGCAGGAACTAATGGGGATCCATAATAAACCCCAGAAAGACTAGCTGCTGCCTTGGCAGGAACTAATGGGGATCCATAATAAACCCCAGGAAGACTAGCTGCTGCCTTGGCAGGAACTAATGGGGATCCATAATAAACCCCAGGAAGACTAGCTGCTGCCTTGGCAGGAACCAATGGGGATCCATAATAAACCTCAGGAAGAGTAGCTGCTGCCTTGGCAGAAACTAATGGGGGTCCATAATAAACCCCAGGAAGAGTAGCTGCTGCCTTGGCAGGAACTAATGGGAATCCATAATAAACCCAGGAAGAGTAGCTGCTGCCCTGGCAGGAACTAATGGGGATCCATAATAAACCACAGGAAGAGTAGCTGCTGTCTTGGCAGGAACTAATGGGGGTCCATAATAAACCCCAGGAAGAGTAGCTGCTGCCTTGGCAGGAACTAATGGGGATCCATAATAAACTCCAGGAAGAGTAGCTGCTGCCTTGGCAGGAACTAATGGGGGATCCATACTAAACCACAGGAAGAGTAGCTGCTGTCTTGGCAGGAACTAATGGGGATCCATAATAAACCCCAGGAAGACTAGCTGCTGCCTTGGCAGGAACTAATAGGGATCCATAATAAACCCCAGGAAGAGTAACGGCTGCCTTGGCAGAAACTAATGGGGATCCATAATAAACCCCAGGAAGACTAGCTGCTGCCTTATCAGGAACTAATGGGGTTCCATAATAAACCTCAGGAAGAGTAGCTGCTGCCTTGGCAGGAACTAATGGGGATCCATAATAAACCCCAGGAAGACTAGCTGCTGCCTTGGCAGGAACTAATGGGGATCCATAATAAACCCCAGGAAGAGTAGCTGCTGCCTTGGCAGGAACTAATGGGGATCCATAATAAACCCCAGGAAGAGTAGCTGCTGCCTTGGCAGGAACTAATGTGGATCCATAATAAACCCTAGGAAGACTAGCTGCTGCCTTGGCAGGAACTAATGGGGATCCATAATAAACCCCAGGAAGACTAGCTGCTGCCTTGGTAGGAACTAATGGAAATCCATAATAAACCCCAGGAAGACTAGCTGCTGCCTTGGCAGGAACTAATGGGGTTCCATAATAAACCTCAGGAAGAGTAGCTGCTGCCTTGGCAGGAACTAATGGGGATCCATAATAAACCCCAGGAAGACTAGCTGCTGCCTTGGCAGGAACTAATGGGGATCCATAATAAACCCCAAGAAGAGTAGCTGCTGCCTTGGCATGAACTAAAGGGGATCCATAATAAACCCCAGGAAAAGTAGCTGCTGCCTTGGCAGGAACTAATGGGGATCCATAATAAACCCCAGAAAGAGTAGCTGCTGCCTTGGCATGAACTAAAGGGGATCCATAATAAACCCCAGGAAGAGTAGCTGCTGCCTTGGCAGGAACTAATGGGGATCCATAATAAACCCCAGAAAGAGTAGCTGCTGCCTTGGCAGAAACTAATGGGGGTCCATAATAAAACCCAGGAAGAGTAGCTGCTGCCTTGGCAGAAACTAATGGGGATCCATAATAAACCCCAGGAAGACTAGCTGCTGCCTTGGCAGGAACTAATGGGGATCCATAATAAACCCCAGGAAGAGTAGCTGCTGCATTGGCAGGAACTAATGGGGTTCCATAATAAACCCCAGGAAGAGTAGTTGCTGCCTTGGCAGGAACTAATGGGGATCCATAATAAACCTCAGGAAGAGTAGCTGCTGCCTTGGCAGGAACTAATGGGGGTCCATAATAAACCCCAGGAAGAGTAGCTGCTGCCTTGGCAGGAACTAATGGGAATCCATAATAAACCCAGGAAGAGTAGCTGCTGCCCTGGCAGGAACTAATGGGGATCCATAATAAACCACAGGAAGAGTAGCTGCTGTCTTGGCAGAAACTAATGGGGATCCATAATAAACCCCAGGAAGAATAGCTGCTGCCTTGGCAGAAACTAATGGGGATCCATAATAAACCCCAGGAAGAGTAGCTGCTGCCTTGGCAGAAACTAATGGGGATCCATAATAAACCCCAGGAAGAGTAGCTGCTGCCTTGGCAGGAACTAATGGGGGTCCATAATAAACCCCAGGAAGAGTAGCTGCTGCCTTGGCAGAAACTAATGGGGATCCATAATAAACCCCAGGAAGACTAGCTGCTGCCTTGGCAGGAACTAATGGGGATCCATAATAAACCCCAGAAAGAGTAGCTGCTGCCTTGGCAGAAACTAATGGGGGTCCATAATAAACCGCAGGAAGAGTAGCTGCTGCCTTGGCAGAAACTAATGGGGATCCATAATAAACCCCAGGAAGACTAGCTGCTGCCTTGGCAGGAACTAATGGGGATCCATAATAAACCCCAGGAAGAGTAGCTGCTGCCATGGCAGAAACTAATGGGGATCCATAATAAACCCCAGGAAGACTAGCTGCTGCCTTATCAGGAACTAATGGGGATCCATAATAAACCCCAGGAAGAGTAGCTGCTGCATTGGCAGGAACTAATGGGGTTCCATAATAAACCCCAGGAAGAGTAGTTGCTGCCTTGGCAGGAACTAATGGGGATCCATAATAAACCCCAGGAAGACTAGCTGCTGCCTTGGCAGGAACTAATGGAAATCCATAATAAACCCCAGGAAGACTAGCTGCTGCCTTGGCAGGAACTAATGGGGTTCCATAATAAACCTCAGGAAGAGTACCTGCTGCCTTGGCAGGAACTAATGGGGATCCATAATAAACCCCAGGAAGACTAGCTGCTGCCTTGGCAGGAACTAATGGGGATCCATAATAAACCCCAAGAAGAGTAGCTGCTGCCTTGGCATGAACTAAAGGGGATCCATAATAAACCCCAGGAAAAGTAGCTGCTGCCTTGGCAGGAACTAATGGGGATCCATAATAAACCCCAGGAAGAGTAGCTGCTGCCTTGGCAGGAACTAATGGGGATCCATAATAAACCACAGGAAGACTAGCTGCTGCCTTGGCAGGAACTAATGGGGATCCATAATAAACCCCAGGAAGACTAGCTGCTGCCTTGGCAGGAACTAATGGGGATCCATAATAAACCCCAAGAAGACTAGCTGCTGCCTTGGCAGGAACTAATGGGGATCCATAATAAACCCCAGGAAGACTAGCTGCTGCCTTGGCAGGAACTAATGGGGATCCATAATAAACCCCAGGAAGACTAGCTGCTGCCATGGCAGGAACTAATGGGGATCCATAATAAACCCCAGGAAGAGTAGCTGCTGCCTTGGCAGGAACTAATGGGGGTCCATAATAAACCCCAGGAAGAGTAGCTGCTGCCTTGGCAGGAACTAATGGGGATCCATAATAAACCCCAGGAAGAGTAGCTGCTGCCTTGGCAGGAACTAATGGGGATCCATAATAAACCCCATGAAGAGTAGCTGCTGCCTTGGCAGGAACTAATGTGGATTCATAATAAACCCCAGGAAGAGTAGCTGCTGCCTTGGCAGGAACTAATGGGGATCCATAATAAACCCCAGGAAGACTACCTGCTGCATTGGCAGGAACTAATGGGGATCCATAATAAACCACAGGAAGACTAGCTGCTGCCTTGGCAGGAACTAATGGGGATCCATAATAAACCCCAGGAAGACTAGCTGCTGCCTTGGCAGGAACTAATGGGGATCCATAATAAACCACAGGAAGACTAGCTGCTGCCTTGGCATGAACTAAAGGGGATCCATAATAAACCCCAGGAAAAGTAGCTGCTGCCTTGGCAGGAACTAATGGGGATCCATAATAAACCCCAGGAAGAGTAGCTGCTGCCTTGGCAGGAACTAATGGGGATCCATAATAAACCACAGGAAGACTAGCTGCTGCCTTGGCAGGAACTAATGGGGATCCATAATAAACCCCAGGAAGACTAGCTGCTGCCTTGGCAGGAACTAATGGGGATCCATAATAAACCCCAGGAAGACTAGCTGCTGCCTTGGCAGGAACTAATGGGGATCCATAATAAACCCCAGGAAGACTAGCTGCTGCCTTGGCAGGAACTAATGGGGATCCATAATAAACCCCAGGAAGACTAGCTGCTGCCATGGCAGGAACTAATGGGGATCCATAATAAACCCCAGGAAGAGTAGCTGCTGCCTTGGCAGGAACTAATGGGGGTCCATAATAAACCCCAGGAAGAGTAGCTGCTGCCTTGGCAGGAACTAATGGGGATCCATAATAAACCCCAGGAAGAGTAGCTGCTGCCTTTGCAGGAACTAATGGGGATCCATACTAAACCACAGGAAGAGTAGCTGCTGTCTTGGCAGGAACTAATGGGGATCCATAATAAACCCCAGGAAGACTAGCTGCTGCCTTGACAGGAACTAATGGGGATCCATAATAAACCCCAGGAAGACTAGCTGCTGCCTTGGCAGGAACTAATGGGGATCCATAATAAACCCCAGGAAGACTAGCTGCTGCCTTGGCAGGAACTAATGGGGATCCATAATAAACTCCAGGAAGAGTAGCTGCTGCCTTGGCAGGAACTAATGGGGATCCATACTAAACCACAGGAAGAGTAGCTGCTGTCTTGGCAGGAACTAATGGGGATCCATAATAAACCCCAGGAAGACTAGCTGCTGCCTTGGCAGGAACTAATGGGGATCCATAATAAACCACGGGAAGAGTAGCTGCTGGTTTGGCAGGAACTAATGGGGATCCATAATAAACCCCAGGAAGACTAGCTGCTGCCTTGGCAGGAACTAATGGGGATCCATAATAAACCCCATCAAGAGTAGCTGCTGCCTTGGCAGAAACTAATGGGGATCCATAATAAACCCCAGGAAGACTAGCTGCTGCCTTATCAGGAACTAATGGGGTTCCATAATAAACCTCAGGAAGAGTAGCTGCTGCCTTGGCAGGAACTAATGGGGATCCATAATAAACCCCAGGAAGACTAGCTGCTGCCTTGGCAGGAACTAATGGGGATCCATAATAAACCCCAGGAAGAGTAGCTGCTGCCTTGGCAGGAACTAATGGGGATCCATAATAAACCCTATGAAGAGCAGCTGCTGCCTTGGCAGGAACTAATGTGGATCCATAATAAACCCTAGGAAGAGTAGCTGCTGCCTTGGCAGGAACTAATGGGGATCCATAATAAACCCCAGGAAGACTAGCTGCTGCATTGGCAGGAACTAATGGGGATCCATAATAAACCACAGGAAGACTAGCTGCTGCATTGGCAGGAACTAATGGGGATCCATAATAAACCACAGGAAGAGTAGCTGCTGCCTTGGCAGGAACTAATGGGGATCCATAATAAACCCCAGGAAGACTAGCTGCTGCCTTGGCAGGAACTAATGGGGATCCATAATAAACCCCAGGAAGAGTAGCTGCTGCCTTGGCAGGAACTAATTGGGATCCATAATAAACCTCAGGAAGAGTAGCTGCTGTCTCGGCAGGAACTAATGGGGGTCCATAATAAACCCCAGGAAGAGTAGCTGCTGCCTTGGCAGGAACTAATGGGAATCCATAATAAACCCAGGAAGAGTAGCTGCTGCCCTGGCAGGAACTAATGGGGATCCATAATAAACCACAGGAAGAGTAGCTGCTGTCTTGGCAGGAACTAATGGGGGTCCATAATAAACCCCAGGAAGAGTAGCTGCTGCCTTGGCAGGAACTAATGGGGATCCATAATAAACTCCAGGAAGAGTAGCTGCTGCCTTGGCAGGAACTAATGGGGATCCATACTAAACCACAGGAAGAGTAGCTGCTGTCTTGGCAGGAACTAATGGGGATCCATAATAAACCCCAGGAAGACTAGCTGCTGCCTTGGCAGGAACTAATGGGGATCCATAATAAACCACGGGAAGAGTAGCTGCTGTCTTGGCAGGAACTAATGGGGATCCATAATAAACCCCAGGAAGACTAGCTGCTGCCTTGGCAGGAACTAATGGGGATCCATAATAAACCCCAGGAAGAGTAGCTGCTGCCTTGGCAGAAACTAATGGGGATCCATAATAAACCCCAGGAAGACTAGCTGCTGCCTTATCAGGAACTAATGGGGTTCCATAATAAACCTCAGGAAGAGTAGCTGCTGCCTTGGCAGGAACTAATGGGGATCCATAATAAACCCCAGGAAGACTAGCTGCTGCCTTGGCAGGAACTAATGGGGATCCATAATAAACCCCAGGAAGAGTAGCTGCTGCCTTGGCAGGAACTAATGGGGATCCATAATAAACCCCAGGAAGAGTAGCTGCTGCCTTGGCAGGAACTAATGTGGATCCATAATAAACCCTAGGAAGAGTAGCTGCTGCCTTGGCAGGAACTAATGGGGATCCATAATAAACCCCAGGAAGACTAGCTGCTGCCTTGGCAGGAACTAATGGGGATCCATAATAAACCCCAGGAAGAGTAGCTGCTGCCTTGGCAGGAACTAATGGGGATCCATAATAAACCCTATGAAGAGTAGCTGCTGCCTTGGCAGGAACTAATGTGGATCCATAATAAACCCTAGGAAGAGTAGCTGCTGCCTTGGCAGGAACTAATGGGGATCCATAATAAACCCCAGGAAGACTAGCTGCTGCATTGGCAGGAACTAATGGGGATCCATAATAAACCACAGGAAGACTAGCTGCTGCCTTGGCAGGAACTAATGGGGATCCATAATAAACCCCAGGAAGACTAGCTGCTGCCTTGGCAGGAACTAATGGGGATCCATAATAAACCCCAGGAAGAGTAGCTGCTGCCTTGGCAGGAACTAATGGGGATCCATAATAAACCTCAGGAAGAGTAGCTGCTGCCTCGGCAGGAACTAATGGGGGTCCATAATAAACCCCAGGAAGAGTAGCTGCTGCCTTGGCAGGAACTAATGGGAATCCATAATAAACCCCAGGAAGACTAGCTGCTGCCTTATCAGGAACTAATGGGGTTCCATAATAAACCTCAGGAAGAGTAGCTGCTGCCTTGGCAGGAACTAATGGGGATCCATAATAAACCCCAGGAAGACTAGCTGCTGCCTTGGCAGGAACTAATGGGGATCCATAATAAACCCCAGGAAGAGTAGCTGCTGCCTTGGCAGGAACTAATGGGGATCCATAATAAACCCTATGAAGAGCAGCTGCTGCCTTGGCAGGAACTAATGTGGATCCATAATAAACCCTAGGAAGAGTAGCTGCTGCCTTGGCAGGAACTAATGGGGATCCATAATAAACCCCAGGAAGACTAGCTGCTGCATTGGCAGGAACTAATGGGGATCCATAATAAACCACAGGAAGACTAGCTGCTGCATTGGCAGGAACTAATGGGGATCCATAATAAACCACAGGAAGACTAGCTGCTGCCTTGGCAGGAACTAATGGGGATCCATAATAAACCCCAGGAAGACTAGCTGCTGCCTTGGCAGGAACTAATGGGGATCCATAATAAACCCCAGGAAGAGTAGCTGCTGCCTTGGCAGGAACTAATTGGGATCCATAATAAACCTCAGGAAGAGTAGCTGCTGTCTCGGCAGGAACTAATGGGGGTCCATAATAAACCCCAGGAAGAGTAGCTGCTGCCTTGGCAGGAACTAATGGGAATCCATAATAAACCCAGGAAGAGTAGCTGCTGCCCTGGCAGGAACTAATGGGGATCCATAATAAACCACAGGAAGAGTAGCTGCTGTCTTGGCAGGAACTAATGGGGGTCCATAATAAACCCCAGGAAGAGTAGCTGCTGCCTTGGCAGGAACTAATGGGGATCCATAATAAACTCCAGGAAGAGTAGCTGCTGCCTTGGCAGGAACTAATGGGGATCCATACTAAACCACAGGAAGAGTAGCTGCTGTCTTGGCAGGAACTAATGGGGATCCATAATAAACCCCAGGAAGACTAGCTGCTGCCTTGGCAGGAACTAATGGGGATCCATAATAAACCACGGGAAGAGTAGCTGCTGTCTTGGCAGGAACTAATGGGGATCCATAATAAACCCCAGGAAGACTAGCTGCTGCCTTGGCAGGAACTAATGGGGATCCATAATAAACCCCAGGAAGAGTAGCTGCTGCCTTGGCAGAAACTAATGGGGATCCATAATAAACCCCAGGAAGACTAGCTGCTGCCTTATCAGGAACTAATGGGGTTCCATAATAAACCTCAGGAAGAGTAGCTGCTGCCTTGGCAGGAACTAATGGGGATCCATAATAAACCCCAGGAAGACTAGCTGCTGCCTTGGCAGGAACTAATGGGGATCCATAATAAACCCCAGGAAGAGTAGCTGCTGCCTTGGCAGGAACTAATGGGGATCCATAATAAACCCCAGGAAGAGTAGCTGCTGCCTTGGCAGGAACTAATGGGGATCCATAATAAACCCTAGGAAGAGTAGCTGCTGCCTTGGCAGGAACTAATGGGGATCCATAATAAACCCCAGGAAGACTAGCTGCTGCCTTGGCAGGAACTAATGGGGATCCATAATAAACCCCAGGAAGAGTAGCTGCTGCCTTGGCAGGAACTAATGGGGATCCATAATAAACCCCAGGAAGAGTAGCTGCTGCCTTGGCAGGAACTAATTGGGATCCATAATAAACCTCAGGAAGAGTAGCTGCTGTCTCGGCAGGAACTAATGGGGGTCCATAATAAACCCCAGGAAGAGTAGCTGCTGCCTTGGCAGGAACTAATGGGAATCCATAATAAACCCAGGAAGAGTAGCTGCTGCCCTGGCAGGAACTAATGGGGATCCATAATAAACCACAGGAAGAGTAGCTGCTGTCTTGGCAGGAACTAATGGGGGTCCATAATAAACCCCAGGAAGAGTAGCTGCTGCCTTGGCAGGAACTAATGGGGATCCATAATAAACTCCAGGAAGAGTAGCTGCTGCCTTGGCAGGAACTAATGGGGATCCATACTAAACCACAGGAAGAGTAGCTGCTGTCTTGGCAGGAACTAATGGGGATCCATAATAAACCCCAGGAAGACTAGCTGCTGCCTTGGCAGGAACTAATGGGGATCCATAATAAACCACGGGAAGAGTAGCTGCTGTCTTGGCAGGAACTAATGGGGATCCATAATAAACCCCAGGAAGACTAGCTGCTGCCTTGGCAGGAACTAATGGGGATCCATAATAAACCCCAGGAAGAGTAGCTGCTGCCTTGGCAGAAACTAATGGGGATCCATAATAAACCCCAGGAAGACTAGCTGCTGCCTTATCAGGAACTAATGGGGTTCCATAATAAACCTCAGGAAGAGTAGCTGCTGCCTTGGCAGGAACTAATGGGGATCCATAATAAACCCCAGGAAGACTAGCTGCTGCCTTGGCAGGAACTAATGGGGATCCATAATAAACCCCAGGAAGAGTAGCTGCTGCCTTGGCAGGAACTAATGGGGATCCATAATAAACCCCAGGAAGAGTAGCTGCTGCCTTGGCAGGAACTAATGTGGATCCATAATAAACCCTAGGAAGAGTAGCTGCTGCCTTGGCAGGAACTAATGGGGATCCATAATAAACCCCAGGAAGACTAGCTGCTGCCTTGGCAGGAACTAATGGGGATCCATAATAAACCCCAGGAAGAGTAGCTGCTGCCTTGGCAGGAACTAATGGGGATCCATAATAAACCCTATGAAGAGTAGCTGCTGCCTTGGCAGGAACTAATGTGGATCCATAATAAACCCTAGGAAGAGTAGCTGCTGCCTTGGCAGGAACTAATGGGGATCCATAATAAACCCCAGGAAGACTAGCTGCTGCATTGGCAGGAACTAATGGGGATCCATAATAAACCACAGGAAGACTAGCTGCTGCCTTGGCAGGAACTAATGGGGATCCATAATAAACCCCAGGAAGACTAGCTGCTGCCTTGGCAGGAACTAATGGGGATCCATAATAAACCCCAGGAAGAGTAGCTGCTGCCTTGGCAGGAACTAATGGGGATCCATAATAAACCTCAGGAAGAGTAGCTGCTGCCTCGGCAGGAACTAATGGGGGTCCATAATAAACCCCAGGAAGAGTAGCTGCTGCCTTGGCAGGAACTAATGGGAATCCATAATAAACCCCAGGAAGACTAGCTGCTGCCTTATCAGGAACTAATGGGGTTCCATAATAAACCTCAGGAAGAGTAGCTGCTGCCTTGGCAGGAACTAATGGGGATCCATAATAAACCCCAGGAAGACTAGCTGCTGCCTTGGCAGGAACTAATGGGGATCCATAATAAACCCCAGGAAGAGTAGCTGCTGCCTTGGCAGGAACTAATGGGGATCCATAATAAACCCTATGAAGAGCAGCTGCTGCCTTGGCAGGAACTAATGTGGATCCATAATAAACCCTAGGAAGAGTAGCTGCTGCCTTGGCAGGAACTAATGGGGATCCATAATAAACCCCAGGAAGACTAGCTGCTGCATTGGCAGGAACTAATGGGGATCCATAATAAACCACAGGAAGACTAGCTGCTGCATTGGCAGGAACTAATGGGGATCCATAATAAACCACAGGAAGACTAGCTGCTGCCTTGGCAGGAACTAATGGGGATCCATAATAAACCCCAGGAAGACTAGCTGCTGCCTTGGCAGGAACTAATGGGGATCCATAATAAACCCCAGGAAGAGTAGCTGCTGCCTTGGCAGGAACTAATTGGGATCCATAATAAACCTCAGGAAGAGTAGCTGCTGTCTCGGCAGGAACTAATGGGGGTCCATAATAAACCCCAGGAAGAGTAGCTGCTGCCTTGGCAGGAACTAATGGGAATCCATAATAAACCCAGGAAGAGTAGCTGCTGCCCTGGCAGGAACTAATGGGGATCCATAATAAACCACAGGAAGAGTAGCTGCTGTCTTGGCAGGAACTAATGGGGGTCCATAATAAACCCCAGGAAGAGTAGCTGCTGCCTTGGCAGGAACTAATGGGGATCCATAATAAACTCCAGGAAGAGTAGCTGCTGCCTTGGCAGGAACTAATGGGGATCCATACTAAACCACAGGAAGAGTAGCTGCTGTCTTGGCAGGAACTAATGGGGATCCATAATAAACCCCAGGAAGACTAGCTGCTGCCTTGGCAGGAACTAATGGGGATCCATAATAAACCACGGGAAGAGTAGCTGCTGTCTTGGCAGGAACTAATGGGGATCCATAATAAACCCCAGGAAGACTAGCTGCTGCCTTGGCAGGAACTAATGGGGATCCATAATAAACCCCAGGAAGAGTAGCTGCTGCCTTGGCAGAAACTAATGGGGATCCATAATAAACCCCAGGAAGACTAGCTGCTGCCTTATCAGGAACTAATGGGGTTCCATAATAAACCTCAGGAAGAGTAGCTGCTGCCTTGGCAGGAACTAATGGGGATCCATAATAAACCCCAGGAAGACTAGCTGCTGCCTTGGCAGGAACTAATGGGGATCCATAATAAACCCCAGGAAGAGTAGCTGCTGCCTTGGCAGGAACTAATGGGGATCCATAATAAACCCCAGGAAGAGTAGCTGCTGCCTTGGCAGGAACTAATGGGGATCCATAATAAACCCTAGGAAGAGTAGCTGCTGCCTTGGCAGGAACTAATGGGGATCCATAATAAACCCCAGGAAGACTAGCTGCTGCCTTGGCAGGAACTAATGGGGATCCATAATAAACCCCAGGAAGAGTAGCTGCTGCCTTGGCAGGAACTAATGGGGATCCATAATAAACCCTATGAAGAGTAGCTGCTGCCTTGGCAGGAACTAATGTGGATCCATAATAAACCCTAGGAAGAGTAGCTGCTGCCTTGGCAGGAACTAATGGGGATCCATAATAAACCACAGGAAGAGTAGCTGCTGTCTTGGCAGGAACTAATGGGGGTCCATAATAAACCCCAGGAAGAGTAGCTGCTGCCTTGGCAGGAACTAATGGGGATCCATAATAAACTCCAGGAAGAGTAGCTGCTGCCTTGGCAGGAACTAATGGGGATCCATACTAAACCACAGGAAGAGTAGCTGCTGTCTTGGCAGGAACTAATGGGGATCCATAATAAACCCCAGGAAGACTAGCTGCTGCCTTGGCAGGAACTAATGGGGATCCATAATAAACCACGGGAAGAGTAGCTGCTGTCTTGGCAGGAACTAATGGGGATCCATAATAAACCCCAGGAAGACTAGCTGCTGCCTTGGCAGGAACTAATGGGGATCCATAATAAACCCCAGGAAGAGTAGCTGCTGCCTTGGCAGAAACTAATGGGGATCCATAATAAACCCCAGGAAGACTAGCTGCTGCCTTATCAGGAACTAATGGGGTTCCATAATAAACCTCAGGAAGAGTAGCTGCTGCCTTGGCAGGAACTAATGGGGATCCATAATAAACCCCAGGAAGACTAGCTGCTGCCTTGGCAGGAACTAATGGGGATCCATAATAAACCCCAGGAAGAGTAGCTGCTGCCTTGGCAGGAACTAATGGGGATCCATAATAAACCCCAGGAAGAGTAGCTGCTGCCTTGGCAGGAACTAATGGGGATCCATAATAAACCCTAGGAAGAGTAGCTGCTGCCTTGGCAGGAACTAATGGGGATCCATAATAAACCCCAGGAAGACTAGCTGCTGCCTTGGCAGGAACTAATGGGGATCCATAATAAACCCCAGGAAGAGTAGCTGCTGCCTTGGCAGGAACTAATGGGGATCCATAATAAACCCTATGAAGAGTAGCTGCTGCCTTGGCAGGAACTAATGTGGATCCATAATAAACCCTAGGAAGAGTAGCTGCTGCCTTGGCAGGAACTAATGGGGATCCATAATAAACCCCAGGAAGACTAGCTGCTGCATTGGCAGGAACTAATGGGGATCCATAATAAACCACAGGAAGACTAGCTGCTGCCTTGGCAGGAACTAATGGGGATCCATAATAAACCCCAGGAAGACTAGCTGCTGCCTTGGCAGGAACTAATGGGGATCCATAATAAACCCCAGGAAGAGTAGCTGCTGCCTTGGCAGGAACTAATGGGGATCCATAATAAACCTCAGGAAGAGTAGCTGCTGCCTCGGCAGGAACTAATGGGGGTCCATAATAAACCCCAGGAAGAGTAGCTGCTGCCTTGGCAGGAACTAATGGGAATCCATAATAAACCCAGGAAGAGTAGCTGCTGCCCTGGCAGGAACTAATGGGGATCCATAATAAACCACAGGAAGAGTAGCTGCTGTCTTGGCAGGAACTAATGGGGGTCCATAATAAACCCCAGGAAGAGTAGCTGCTGCCTTGGCAGGAACTAGTGGGGATCCATAATAAACTCCAGGAAGAGTAGCTGCTGCCTTGGCAGGAACTAATGGGGATCCATACTAAACCACAGGAAGAGTAGCTGCTGTCTTGGCAGGAACTAATGGGGATCCATAATAAACCCCAGGAAGACTAGCTGCTGCCTTGGCAGGAACTAATGGGGATCCATAATAAACCACGGGAAGAGTAGCTGCTGTCTTGGCAGGAACTAATGGGGATCCATAATAAACCCCAGGAAGACTAGCTGCTGCCTTGGCAGGAACTAATGGGGATCCATAATAAACCCCAGGAAGAGTAGCTGCTGCCTTGGCAGAAACTAATGGGGATCCATAATAAACCCCAGGAAGACTAGCTGCTGCCTTATCAGGAACTAATGGGGTTCCATAATAAACCTCAGGAAGAGTAGCTGCTGCCTTGGCAGGAACTAATGGGGATCCATAATAAACCCCAGGAAGACTAGCTGCTGCCTTGGCAGGAACTAATGGGGATCCATAATAAACCCCAGGAAGAGTAGCTGCTGCCTTGGCAGGAACTAATGGGGATCCATAATAAACCCCAGGAAGAGTAGCTGCTGCCTTGGCAGGAACTAATGTGGATCCATAATAAACCCTAGGAAGAGTAGCTGCTGCCTTGGCAGGAACTAATGGGGATCCATAATAAACCCCAGGAGGACTAGCTGCTGCCTTGGCAGGAACTAATGGAAATCCATAATAAACCCCAGGAAGACTAGCTGCTGCCCTGGCAGGAACTAATGGGGTTCCATAATAAACCTCAGGAAGAGTAGCTGCTGCCTTGGCAGGAACTAATGGGGATCCATAATAAACCCCAGGAAGACTAGCTGCTGCCTTGGCAGGAACTAATGGGGATCCATAATAAACCCCAAGAAGAGTAGCTGCTGCCTTGGCATGAACTAAAGGGGATCCATAATAAACCCAAGGAAAAGTAGCTGCTGCCTTGGCAGGAACTAATGGGGATCCATAATAAACCCCAGAAAGAGTAGCTGCTGCCTTGGCAGAAACTAATGGGGGTCCATAATAAACCCCAGGAAGAGTAGCTGCTGCCTTGGCAGAAACTAATGGGGATCCATAATAAACCCCAGGAAGAGTAGCTGCTGCCATGGCAGAAACTAATGGGGATCCATAATAATCCCCAGGAAGACTAGCTGCTGCCTTATCAGGAACTAATGGGGATCCATAATAAACCCCAGGAAGACTAGCTGCTGCCTTGGCAGGAACTAATGGGGATCCATAATAAACTCCAGGAAGAGTAGCTGCTGCCTTGGCAGGAACTAATGGGGATCCATACTAAACCACAGGAAGAGTAGCTGCTGTCTTGGCAGGAACTAATGGGGATCCATAATAAACCCCAGGAAGACTAGCTGCTGCCTTGGCAGGAACTAATGGGGATCCATAATAAACCACGGGAAGAGTAGCTGCTGCCTTGGCAGGAACTAATGGGGATCCATAATAAACCCCAGGAAGACTAGCTAGTGCCTTGGCAGGAACTAATGGGGATCCATAATAAACCCCAGGAAGAGTAGCTGCTGCCTTGGCAGAAACTAATGGGGATCCATAATAAACCCCAGGAAGAGTAGCTGCTGCCTTGGCAGGAACTAATGGGGATCCATAATAAACCCCAGGAAGACTAGCTGCTGCCTTGGCAGGAACTAATGGGGATCCATAATAAACCCCAGGAAGACTAGCTGCTGCCTTGGCAGGAACTAATGGGGATCCATAATAAACCCCAGGAAGACTAGCTGCTGCCTTGGCAGGAACTAATGGGGATCCATAATAAACCCCAGGAAGAGTAGCTGCTGCCATGGCAGAAACTAATGGGGATCCATAATAAACCCCAGGAAGACTAGCTGCTGCCTTATCAGGAACTAATGGGGATCCATAATAAACCCCAGGAAGAGTAGCTGCTGCATTGGCAGGAACTAATGGGGTTCCATAATAAACCCCAGGAAGAGTAGTTGCTGCCTTGGCAGGAACTAATGGGGATCCATAATAAACCCCAAGAAGAGTAGCTGCTGCCTTGGCAGGAACTAATGGGGTTCCATAATAAACCCCAGGAAGAGTAGCTGCTGCCTTGGCAGGAACTAATGGGGATCCATAATAAACCCCAGGAAGAGTAGCGGCTGCCTTGGCAGGAACTAATGGGGATCCATAATAAATCCCAGAAAGACTAGCTGCTGCCTTGGCAGGAACTAATGGGGATCCATAATAAACCCCAGGAAGACTAGCTGCTGCCTTGGCAGGAACTAATGGGGATCCATAATAAACCCCAGGAAGACTAGCTGCTGCCTTGGCAGGAACCAATGGGTATCCATAATAAACCTCAGGAAGAGTAGCTGCAGCCTTGGCAGGAACTAATGGGGGTCCATAATAAACCCCAGGAAGAGTAGCTGCTGCCTTGGCAGGAACTAATGGGAATCCATAATAAACCCAGGAAGAGTAGCTGCTTCCCTGGCAGGATCTAATGGGGATCCATAATAAACCACAGGAAGAGTAGCTGCTGTCTTGGCAGGAACTAATGGGGGTCCATAATAAACCCCAGGAAGAGTAGCTGCTGCCTTGGCAGGAACTAATGGGGATCCATAATAAACCCCAGGAAGAGTAGCTGCTGCCTTGGCAGAAACTAATGGGGATCCATAATAAACCCCAGGAAGACTAGCTGCTGCCTTATCAGGAACTAATGGGGTTCCATAATAAACCCCAGGAAGAGTAGCTGCTGCCTTGGCAGGAACTAATGGGGATCCATAATAAACCCCAGGAAGAGTAGCTGCTGCCTTGGCAGGAACTAATGTGGATCCATAATAAACCCTAGGAAGAGTAGCTGCTGCCTTGGCAGGAACTAATGGGGATCCATAATACACCCCAGGAAGACTAGCTGCTGCCTTGGCAGGAACTAATGGAAATACATAATAAACCCCAGGAAGACTAGCTGCTGCCTTGGCAGTAACTAATGGGGTTCCATAATAAACCTCAGGAAGAGTAGCTGCTGCCTTGGCAGGAACTAATGGGGATCCATAATAAACCCCAGGAAGACTAGCTGCTGCCTTGGCAGGAACTAATGGGGATCCATAATAAACCCCAAGAAGAGTAGCTGCTGCCTTGGCATGAACTAAAGGGGATCCATAATAAACCCCAGGAAAAGTAGCTGCTGCCTTGGCAGGAACTAATGGGGATCCATAATAAACCACAGGAAGAGTAGCTGCTGCCTTGGCAGGAACTAATGGGGATCCATAATAAACCACAGGAAGACTAGCTGCTGCCTTGGCAGGAACTAATGGGGATCCATAATAAACCCCAGGAAGACTAGCTGCTGCCTTGGCAGGAACTAATGGGGATCCATAATAAACCCCAGGAAGACTAGCTGCTGCCTTGGCAGGAACTAATGGGGATCCATAATAAACCCCAGGAAGACTAGCTGCTGCCTTGGCAGGAACTAATGGGGATCCATAATAAACCCCAGGAAGAGGAGCTGCTGCCTTGGCAGGAACTAATGGGGGTCCATAATAAACCCTAGGAAGAGTAGCTGCTGCCTTGGCAGGAACTAATGGGGATCCATAATAAACCCCAGGAAGAGTAGCTGCTGTCTTGGCAGGAACTAATGGGGATCCATACTAAACCACAGGAAGAGTAGCTGCTGTCTTGGCAGGAACTAATGGGGATCCATAATAAACCCCAGGAAGACTAGCTGCTGCCTTGGCAGGAACTAATGGGGATCCATAATAAACCCCAGGAAGACTAGCTGCTGCCTTGGCAGGAACTAATGGGGATCCATAATAAACCCCAGGAAGACTAGCTGCTGCCTTGGCAGGAACTAATGGGGATCCATAATAAACCCCAGGAAGAGTAGCTGCTGCCTTGGCAGGAACTAATGGGGGTCCATAATAAACCCCAGGAAGAGTAGCTGCTGCCTTGGCAGGAACTAATGGGGATCCATAATAAACCCCAGGAAGAGTAGCTGCTGCCTTGGCAGGAACTAATGGGGATCCATACTAAACCACAGGAAGAGTAGCTGCTGTCTTGGCAGGAACTAATGGGGATCCATAATAAACCCCAGGAAGACTAGCTGCTGCCTTGGCAGGCACTAATGGGGATCCATAATAAACCACGGGAAGAGTAGCTGCTGTCTTGGCAGGAACTAATGGGGATCCATAATAAACCCCAGGAAGACTAGCTGCTGCCTTGGCAGGAACTAATGGGGATCCATAGTAAACCCCAGGAAGAGTAGCTGCTGCCTTGGCAGAAACTAATGGGGATCCATAATAAACCCCAGGAAGACTAGCTGCTGCCTTATCAGGAACTAATGGGGTTCCATAATAAACCTCAGGAAGAGTAGCTGCTGCCTTGGCAGGAACCAATGGGGATCCATAATAAACCCCAGGAAGACTAGCTGCTGCCTTGGCAGGAACTAATGGGGATCCATAATAAACCCCAGGAAGAGTAGCTGCTGCCTTGGCAGGAACTAATGGGGATCCATAATAAACCCCATGAAGAGTAGCTGCTGCCTTGGCAGGAACTAATGTGGATCCATAATAAACCCTAGGAAGACTAGCTGCTGCCTTGGCAGGAACTAATGGGGATCCATAATAAACCCCAGGAAGACTAGCTGCTGCCTTGGCAGGAACTAATGGGGATCCACAATAAACCCCAGGAAGACTAGCTGCTGCCTTGGCAGGAACTAATGGGGATCCATAATAAACCCCAGGAAGACTAGCTGCTGCCTTGGCAGGAACTAATGGGGATCCATAATAAACCCCAGGAAGAGTAGCTGCTGCCATGGCAGAAACTAATGGGGATCCATAATAAACCCCAGGAAGACTAGCTGCTGCCTTATCAGGAACTAATGGGGATCCATAATAAACCCCAGGAAGAGTAGCTGCTGCATTGGCAGGAACTAATGGGGTTCCATAATAAACCACAGGAAGAGTAGTTGCTGCCTTGGCAGGAACTAATGGGGATCCATAATAAACCCCAAGAAGAGTAGCTGCTGCCTTGGCAGGAACTAATGGGGTTCCATAATAAACCCCAGGAAGGGTAGCTGCTGCCTTGGCAGGAACTACTGGGGATCCATAATAAACCCCAGGAAGAGTAGCTGCTGCCTTGGCAGGAACTAATGGGGATCCATAATAAACCCCAGAAAGACTAGCTGCTGCCTTGGCAGGAACTAATGGGGATCCATAATAAACCCCAGGAAGACTAGCTGCTGCCTTGGCAGGAACTAATGGGGATCCATAATAAACCCCAGGAAGACTAGCTGCTGCCTTGGCAGGAACCAATGGGGATCCATAATAAACCTCAGGAAGAGTAGCTGCTGCCTTGGCAGGAACTAATGGGAATCCATAATAAACCCAGGAAGAGTAGCTGCTGCCCTGGCAGGAACTAATGGGGATCCATAATAAACCACAGGAAGAGTAGCTGCTGTCTTGGCAGGAACTAATGGGGGTCCATAATAAACCCCAGGAAGAGTAGCTGCTGCCTTGGCAGGAACTAATGGGGATCCATAATAAACTCCAGGAAGAGTAGCTGCTGCCTTGGCAGGAACTAATGGGGGATCCATACTAAACCACAGGAAGAGTAGCTGCTGTCTTGGCAGGAACTAATGGGGATCCATAATAAACCCCAGGAAGACTAGCTGCTGCCTTGGCAGGAACTAATAGGGATCCATAATAAACCCCAGGAAGAGTAGCGGCTGCCTTGGCAGAAACTAATGGGGATCCATAATAAACCCCAGGAAGACTAGCTGCTGCCTTATCAGGAACTAATGGGGTTCCATAATAAACCTCAGGAAGAGTAGCTGCTGCCTTGGCAGGAACTAATGGGGATCCATAATAAACCCCAGGAAGACTAGCTGCTGCCTTGGCAGGAACTAATGGGGATCCATAATAAACCCCAGGAAGAGTAGCTGCTGCCTTGGCAGGAACTAATGGGGATCCATAATAAACCCCAGGAAGAGTAGCTGCTGCCTTGGCAGGAACTAATGTGGATCCATAATAAACCCTAGGAAGAGTAGCTGCTGCCTTGGCAGGAACTAATGGGGATCCATAATAAACCCCAGGAAGACTAGCTGCTGCCTTGGCAGGAACTAATGGGGATCCATAATAAACCCCAAGAAGAGTAGCTGCTGCCTTGGCATGAACTAAAGGGGATCCATAATAAACCCCAGGAAGAGTAGCTGCTGCCTTGGCAGGAACTAATGGGGATCCATAATAAACCCCAGAAAGACTAGCTGCTGCCTTGGCAGGAACTAATGGGGATCCATAATAAACCCCAGGAAGACTAGCTGCTGCCTTGGCAGGAACTAATGGGGATCCATAATAAACCCCAGGAAGACTAGCTACTGCCTTGGCAGGAACCAATGGGGATCCATAATAAACCTCAGGAAGAGTAGCTGCTGCCTTGGCAGAAACTAATGGGGGTCCATAATAAACCCCAGGAAGAGTAGCTGCTGCCTTGGCAGGAACTAATGGGAATCCATAATAAACCCAGGAAGAGTAGCTGCTGCCCTGGCAGGAACTAATGGGGATCCATAATAAACCACAGGAAGAGTAGCTGCTGTCTTGGCAGGAACTAATGGGGGTCCATAATAAACCCCAGGAAGAGTAGCTGCTGCCTTGGCAGGAACTAATGGGGATCCATAATAAACTCCAGGAAGAGTAGCTGCTGCCTTGGCAGGAACTAATGGGGGATCCATACTAAACCACAGGAAGAGTAGCTGCTGTCTTGGCAGGAACTAATGGGGATCCATAATAAACCCCAGGAAGACTAGCTGCTGCCTTGGCAGGAACTAATAGGGATCCATAATAAACCCCAGGAAGAGTAGCGGCTGCCTTGGCAGAAACTAATGGGGATCCATAATAAACCCCAGGAAGACTAGCTGCTGCCTTATCAGGAACTAATGGGGTTCCATAATAAACCTCAGGAAGAGTAGCTGCTGCCTTGGCAGGAACTAATGGGGATCCATAATAAACCCCAGGAAGACTAGCTGCTGCCTTGGCAGGAACTAATGGGGATCCATAATAAACCCCAGGAAGAGTAGCTGCTGCCTTGGCAGGAACTAATGGGGATCCATAATAAACCCCAGGAAGAGTAGCTGCTGCCTTGGCAGGAACTAATGTGGATCCATAATAAACCCTAGGAAGACTAGCTGCTGCCTTGGCAGGAACTAATGGGGATCCATAATAAACCCCAGGAAGACTAGCTGCTGCCTTGGTAGGAACTAATGGAAATCCATAATAAACCCCAGGAAGACTAGCTGCTGCCTTGGCAGGAACTAATGGGGTTCCATAATAAACCTCAGGAAGAGTAGCTGCTGCCTTGGCAGGAACTAATGGGGATCCATAATAAACCCCAGGAAGACTAGCTGCTGCCTTGGCAGGAACTAATGGGGATCCATAATAAACCCCAAGAAGAGTAGCTGCTGCCTTGGCATGAACTAAAGGGGATCCATAATAAACCCCAGGAAAAGTAGCTGCTGCCTTGGCAGGAACTAATGGGGATCCATAATAAACCCCAGAAAGAGTAGCTGCTGCCTTGGCATGAACTAAAGGGGATCCATAATAAACCCCAGGAAAAGTAGCTGCTGCCTTGGCAGGAACTAATGGGGATCCATAATAAACCCCAGAAAGAGTAGCTGCTGCCTTGGCAGAAACTAATGGGGGTCCATAATAAAACCCAGGAAGAGTAGCTGCTGCCTTGGCAGAAACTAATGGGGATCCATAATAAACCCCAGGAAGACTAGCTGCTGCCTTGGCAGGAACTAATGGGGATCCATAATAAACCCCAGGAAGAGTAGCTGCTGCATTGGCAGGAACTAATGGGGTTCCATAATAAACCCCAGGAAGAGTAGTTGCTGCCTTGGCAGGAACTAATGGGGATCCATAATAAACCTCAGGAAGAGTAGCTGCTGCCTTGGCAGGAACTAATGGGGGTCCATAATAAACCCCAGGAAGAGTAGCTGCTGCCTTGGCAGGAACTAATGGGAATCCATAATAAACCCAGGAAGAGTAGCTGCTGCCCTGGCAGGAACTAATGGGGATCCATAATAAACCACAGGAAGAGTAGCTGCTGTCTTGGCAGAAACTAATGGGGATCCATAATAAACCCCAGGAAGAATAGCTGCTGCCTTGGCAGAAACTAATGGGGATCCATAATAAACCCCAGGAAGAGTAGCTGCTGCCTTGGCAGAAACTAATGGGGATCCATAATAAACCCCAGGAAGAGTAGCTGCTGCCTTGGCAGGAACTAATGGGGGTCCATAATAAACCCCAGGAAGAGTAGCTGCTGCCTTGGCAGAAACTAATGGGGATCCATAATAAACCCCAGGAAGACTAGCTGCTGCCTTGGCAGGAACTAATGGGGATCCATAATAAACCCCAGAAAGAGTAGCTGCTGCCTTGGCAGAAACTAATGGGGGTCCATAATAAACCCCAGGAAGAGTAGCTGCTGCCTTGGCAGAAACTAATGGGGATCCATAATAAACCCCAGGAAGACTAGCTGCTGCCTTGGCAGGAACTAATGGGGATCCATAATAAACCCCAGGAAGAGTAGCTGCTGCCTTGGCAGGAACTAATGGGGGTCCATAATAAACCCCAGGAAGAGTAGCTGCTGCCTTGGCAGAAACTAATGGGGATCCATAATAAACCCCAGGAAGACTAGCTGCTGCCTTGGCAGGAACTAATGGGGATCCATAATAAACCCCAGGAAGAGTAGCTGCTGCATTGGCAGGAACTAATGGGGATCCATAATAAACCCCAGAAAGACTAGCTGCTGCCTTGGCAGGAACTAATGGGGATCCATAATAAACCCCAGGAAGACTAGCTGCTGCCTTGGCAGGAACTAATGGGGATCCATAATAAACCCCAGGAAGACTAGCTGCTGCCTTGGCAGGAACCAATGGGGATCCATAATAAACCTCAGGAAGAGTAGCTGCTGCCTTGGCAGAAACTAATGGGGGTCCATAATAAACCCCAGGAAGAGTAGCTAATGCCTTGGCAGGAACTAATGGGAATCCATAATAAACCCAGGAAGAGTAGCTGCTGCCCTGGCAGGAACTAATGGGGATCCATAATAAACCACAGGAAGAGTAGCTGCTGTCTTGGCAGGAACTAATGGGGATCCATAATAAACCCCAGGAAGAGTAGCTGCTGCCTTGGCAGGAACTAATGGGGATCCATAATAAACTCCAGGAAGAGTAGCTGCTGCCTTGGCAGGAACTAATGGGGGATCCATACTAAACCACAGGAAGAGTAGCTGCTGTCTTGGCAGGAACTAATGGGGATCCATAATAAACCCCAGGAAGACTAGCTGCTGCCTTGGCAGGAACTAATAGGGATCCATAATAAACCCCAGGAAGAGTAGCGGCTGCCTTGGCAGAAACTAATGGGGATCCATAATAAACCCCAGGAAGACTAGCTGCTGCCTTATCAGGAACTAATGGGGTTCCATAATAAACCTCAGGAAGAGTAGCTGCTGCCTTGGCAGGAACTAATGGGGATCCATAATAAACCCCAGGAAGACTAGCTGCTGCCTTGGCAGGAACTAATGGGGATCCATAATAAACCCCAGGAAGAGTAGCTGCTGCCTTGGCAGGAACTAATGGGGATCCATAATAAACCCCAGGAAGAGTAGCTGCTGCCTTGGCAGGAACTAATGTGGATCCATAATAAACCCTAGGAAGACTAGCTGCTGCCTTGGCAGGAACTAATGGGGATCCATAATAAACCCCAGGAAGACTAGCTGCTGCCTTGGTAGGAACTAATGGAAATCCATAATAAACCCCAGGAAGACTAGCTGCTGCCTTGGCAGGAACTAATGGGGTTCCATAATAAACCTCAGGAAGAGTAGCTGCTGCCTTGGCAGGAACTAATGGGGATCCATAATAAACCCCAGGAAGACTAGCTGCTGCCTTGGCAGGAACTAATGGGGATCCATAATAAACCCCAGAAAGAGTAGCTGCTGCCTTGGCATGAACTAAAGGGGATCCATAATAAACCCCAGGAAAAGTAGCTGCTGCCTTGGCAGGAACTAATGGGGATCCATAATAAACCCCAGAAAGAGTAGCTGCTGCCTTGGCAGAAACTAATGGGGGTCCATAATAAAACCCAGGAAGAGTAGCTGCTGCCTTGGCAGAAACTAATGGGGATCCATAATAAACCCCAGGAAGACTAGCTGCTGCCTTGGCAGGAACTAATGGGGATCCATAATAAACCCCAGGAAGAGTAGCTGCTGCATTGGCAGGAACTAATGGGGTTCCATAATAAACCCCAGGAAGAGTAGTTGCTGCCTTGGCAGGAACTAATGGGGATCCATAATAAACCTCAGGAAGAGTAGCTGCTGCCTTGGCAGGAACTAATGGGGGTCCATAATAAACCCCAGGAAGAGTAGCTGCTGCCTTGGCAGGAACTAATGGGAATCCATAATAAACCCAGGAAGAGTAGCTGCTGCCCTGGCAGGAACTAATGGGGATCCATAATAAACCACAGGAAGAGTAGCTGCTGTCTTGGCAGAAACTAATGGGGATCCATAATAAACCCCAGGAAGAATAGCTGCTGCCTTGGCAGAAACTAATGGGGATCCATAATAAACCCCAGGAAGAGTAGCTGCTGCCTTGGCAGAAACTAATGGGGATCCATAATAAACCCCAGGAAGAGTAGCTGCTGCCTTGGCAGGAACTAATGGGGGTCCATAATAAACCCCAGGAAGAGTAGCTGCTGCCTTGGCAGAAACTAATGGGGATCCATAATAAACCCCAGGAAGACTAGCTGCTGCCTTGGCAGGAACTAATGGGGATCCATAATAAACCCCAGAAAGAGTAGCTGCTGCCTTGGCAGAAACTAATGGGGGTCCATAATAAACCCCAGGAAGAGTAGCTGCTGCCTTGGCAGAAACTAATGGGGATCCATAATAAACCCCAGGAAGACTAGCTGCTGCCTTGGCAGGAACTAATGGGGATCCATAATAAACCCCAGGAAGAGTAGCTGCTGCCTTGGCAGGAACTAATGGGGGTCCATAATAAACCCCAGGAAGAGTAGCTGCTGCCTTGGCAGAAACTAATGGGGATCCATAATAAACCCCAGGAAGACTAGCTGCTGCCTTGGCAGGAACTAATGGGGATCCATAATAAACCCCAGGAAGAGTAGCTGCTGCATTGGCAGGAACTAATGGGGTTCCATAATAAACCCCAGGAAGAGTAGTTGCTGCCTTGGCAGGAACTAATGGGGATCCATAATAAACCCCAGGAAGACTAGCTGCTGCCTTGGCAGGAACTAATGGAAATCCATAATAAACCCCAGGAAGACTAGCTGCTGCCTTGGCAGGAACTAATGGGGTTCCATAATAAACCTCAGGAAGAGTACCTGCTGCCTTGGCAGGAACTAATGGGGATCCATAATAAACCCCAGGAAGACTAGCTGCTGCCTTGGCAGGAACTAATGGGGATCCATAATAAACCCCAGGAAGAGTAGCTGCTGCCTTGGCAGGAACTAATGGGGGTCCATAATAAACCCCAGGAAGAGTAGCTGCTGCCTTGGCAGAAACTAATGGGGATCCATAATAAACCCCAGGAAGACTAGCTGCTGCCTTGGCAGGAACTAATGGGGATCCATAATAAACCCCAGAAAGAGTAGCTGCTGCCTTGGCAGAAACTAATGGGGGTCCATAATAAACCCCAGGAAGAGTAGCTGCTGCCTTGGCAGAAACTAATGGGGATCCATAATAAACCCCAGGAAGACTAGCTGCTGCCTTGGCAGGAACTAATGGGGATCCATAATAAACCCCAGGAAGAGTAGCTGCTGCATTGGCAGGAACTAATGGGGTTCCATAATAAACCCCAGGAAGACTAGCTGCTGCCTTGGCAGGAACTAATGGAAATCCATAATAAACCCCAGGAAGACTAGCTGCTGCCTTGGCAGGAACTAATGGGGTTCCATAATAAACCTCAGGAAGAGTACCTGCTGCCTTGGCAGGAACTAATGGGGATCCATAATAAACCCCAGGAAGACTAGCTGCTGCCTTGGCAGGAACTAATGGGGATCCATAATAAACCCCAAGAAGAGTAGCTGCTGCCTTGGCATGAACTAAAGGGGATCCATAATAAACCCCAGGAAAAGTAGCTGCTGCCTTGGCAGGAACTAATGGGGATCCATAATAAACCCCAGGAAGAGTAGCTGCTGCCTTGGCAGGAACTAATGGGGATCCATAATAAACCACAGGAAGACTAGCTGCTGCCTTGGCAGGAACTAATGGGGATCCATAATAAACCCCAGGAAGACTAGCTGCTGCCTTGGCAGGAACTAATGGGGATCCATAATAAACCCCAAGAAGACTAGCTGCTGCCTTGGCAGGAACTAATGGGGATCCATAATAAACCCCAGGAAGACTAGCTGCTGCCTTGGCAGGAACTAATGGGGATCCATAATAAACCCCAGGAAGACTAGCTGCTGCCATGGCAGGAACTAATGGGGATCCATAATAAACCCCAGGAAGAGTAGCTGCTGCCTTGGCAGGAACTAATGGGGGTCCATAATAAACCCCAGGAAGAGTAGCTGCTGCCTTGGCAGGAACTAATGGGGATCCATAATAAACCCCAGGAAGAGTAGCTGCTGCCTTGGCAGGTACTAATGGGGATCCATACTAAACCACAGGAAGAGTAGCTGCTGTCTTGGCAGGAACTAATGGGGATCCATAATAAACCCCAGGAAGACTAGCTGCTGCCTTGGCAGGAACTAATGGGGATCCATAATAAACCCCAGGAAGACTAGCTGCTGCCTTGGCAGGAACTAATGGGGATCCATAATAAACCCCAGGAAGACTAGCTGCTGCCTTGGCAGTAACTAATGGGGATCCATAATAAACCCCAGGAAGAGTAGCTGCTGCCTTGGCAGGAACTAATGGGGGTCCATAATAAACCCCAGGAAGAGTAGCTGCTGCCTTGGCAGGAACTAATGGGGATCCATAATAAACCCCAGGAAGAGTAGCTGCTGCCTTGGCAGGAACTAATGGGGATCCATACTAAACCACAGGAAGAGTAGCTGCTTTCTTGGCAGGAACTAATGGGGATCCATAATAAACCCCAGGAAGAGTAGCTACTGCCTTGGCAGGAACTAATGGGGATCCATAATAAACCCCAGGAAGAGTAGCTGCTGCCTTGGCAGAAACTAATGGGGATCCATAATAAACCCCAGGAAGACTAGCTGCTGCCTTATCAGGAACTAATGGGGTTCCATAATAAACCTCAGGAAGAGTAGCTGCTGCCTTGGCAGGAACTAATGGGGATCCATAATAAACCCCAGGAAGACTAGCTGCTGCCTTGGCAGGAACTAATGGGGATCCATAATAAACCCCAGGAAGAGTAGCTGCTGCCTTGGCAGGAACTAATGGGGATCCATAATAAACCCCATGAAGAGTAGCTGCTGCCTTGGCAGGAACTAATGTGGATTCATAATAAACCCCAGGAAGAGTAGCTGCTGCCTTGGCAGGAACTAATGGGGATCCATAATAAACCCCAGGAAGACTACCTGCTGCATTGGCAGGAACTAATGGGGATCCATAATAAACCACAGGAAGACTAGCTGCTGCCTTGGCAGGAACTAATGGGGATCCATAATAAACCCCAGGAAGACTAGCTGCTGCCTTGGCAGGAACTAATGGGGATCCATAATAAACCACAGGAAGACTAGCTGCTGCCTTGGCATGAACTAAAGGGGATCCATAATAAACCCCAGGAAAAGTAGCTGCTGCCTTGGCAGGAACTAATGGGGATCCATAATAAACCCCAGGAAGAGTAGCTGCTGCCTTGGCAGGAACTAATGGGGATCCATAATAAACCACAGGAAGACTAGCTGCTGCCTTGGCAGGAACTAATGGGGATCCATAATAAACCCCAGGAAGACTAGCTGCTGCCTTGGCAGGAACTAATGGGGATCCATAATAAACCCCAGGAAGACTAGCTGCTGCCTTGGCAGGAACTAATGGGGATCCATAATAAACCCCAGGAAGACTAGCTGCTGCCTTGGCAGGAACTAATGGGGATCCATAATAAACCCCAGGAAGACTAGCTGCTGCCATGGCAGGAACTAATGGGGATCCATAATAAACCCCAGGAAGAGTAGCTGCTGCCTTGGCAGGAACTAATGGGGGTCCATAATAAACCCCAGGAAGAGTAGCTGCTGCCTTGGCAGGAACTAATGGGGATCCATAATAAACCCCAGGAAGAGTAGCTGCTGCCTTTGCAGGAACTAATGGGGATCCATACTAAACCACAGGAAGAGTAGCTGCTGTCTTGGCAGGAACTAATGGGGATCCATAATAAACCCCAGGAAGACTAGCTGCTGCCTTGGCAGGAACTAATGGGGATCCATAATAAACCCCAGGAAGACTAGCTGCTGCCTTGGCAGGAACTAATGGGGATCCATAATAAACCCCAGGAAGACTAGCTGCTGCCTTGGCAGGAACTAATGGGGATCCATAATAAACCCCAGGAAGAGTAGCTGCTGCCTTGGCAGGAACTAATGGGGGTCCATAATAAACCCCAGGAAGAGTAGCTGCTGCCTTGGCAGGAACTAATGGGGATCCATAATAAACCCCAGGAAGAGTAGCTGCTGCCTTGGCAGGAACTAATGGGGATCCATACTAAACCACAGGAAGAGTAGCTGCTTTCTTGGCAGGAACTAATGGGGATCCATAATAAACCCCAGGAAGACTAGCTGCTGCCTTGGCAGGAACTAATGGGGATCCATAATAAACCACGGGAAGAGTAGCTGCTGTCTTGGCAGGAACTAATGGGGATCCATAATAAACCCCAGGAAGACTAGCTGCTGCCTTGGCAGGAACTAATGGGGATCCATAATAAACCCCAGGAAGAGTAGCTGCTGCCTTGGCAGAAACTAATGGGGATCCATAATAAACCCCAGGAAGACTAGCTGCTGCCTTATCAGGAACTAATGGGGTTCCATAATAAACCTCAGGAAGAGTAGCTGCTGCCTTGGCAGGAACTAATGGGGATCCATAATAAACCCCAGGAAGACTAGCTGCTGCCTTGGCAGGAACTAATGGGGATCCATAATAAACCCCAGGAAGAGTAGCTGCTGCCTTGGCAGGAACTAATGGGGATCCATAATAAACCCCATGAAGAGTAGCTGCTGCCTTGGCAGGAACTAATGTGGATCCATAATAAACCCCAGGAAGAGTAGCTGCTGCCTTGGCAGGAACTAATGGGGATCCATAATAAACCCCAGGAAGACTACCTGCTGCATTGGCAGGAACTAATGGGGATCCATAATAAACCCCAGGAAGACTAGCTGCTGCCTTGGCAGGAACTAATGGGGATCCATAATAAACCCCAGGAAGACTAGCTGCTGCCTTGGCAGGAACTAATGGGGATCCATAATAAACCCCAGGAAGACTAGCTGCTGCCTTGGCAGGAACTAATGGGGATCCATAATAAACCCCAGGAAGACTAGCTGCTGCCTTGGCAGGAACTAATGGGGATCCATAATAAACCCCAGGAAGAGTAGCTGCTGCCATGGCAGAAACTAATGGGGATCCATAATAAACCCCAGGAAGACTAGCTGCTGCCTTATCAGGAACTAATGGGGATCCATAATAAACCCCAGGAAGAGTAGCTGCTGCATTGGCAGGAACTAATGGGGTTCCATAATAAACCCCAGGAAGAGTAGCTGCTGCCTTGGCAGGAACTAATGGGGATCCATAATAAACCCCAGGAAGAGTAGCTGCTGCCTTGGCAGGAACTAATGGGGATCCATAATAAACCCCAGAAAGACTAGCTGCTGCCTTGGCAGGAACTAATGGGGATCCATAATAAACCCCAGGAAGACTAGCTGCTGCCTTGGCAGGAACTAATGGGGATCCATAATAAACCCCAGGAAGACTAGCTGCTGCCTTGGCAGGAACCAATGGTGATCCATAATAAACCTCAGGAAGAGTAGCTGCTGCCTTGGCAGGAACTAATGGGGGTCCATAATAAACCCCAGGAAGAGTAGCTGCTGCCTTGGCAGGAACTAATGGGAATCCATAATAAACCCAGGAAGAGTAGCTGCTGCCCTGGCAGGAACTAATGGGGATCCATAATAAACCACAGGAAGAGTAGCTGCTGTCTTGGCAGGAACTAATGGGGGTCCATAATAAACCCCAGGAAGAGTAGCTGCTGCCTTATCAGGAACTAATGGGGTTCCATAATAAACCTCAGGAAGAGTAGCTGCTGCCTTGGCAGGAACTAATGGGGATCCATAATAAACCCCAGGAAGACTAGCTGCTGCCTTGGCAGGAACTAATGGGGATCCATAATAAACCCCAGGAAGAGTAGCTGCTGCCTTGGCAGGAACTAATGGGGATCCATAATAAACCCCATGAAGAGTAGCTGCTGCCTTGGCAGGAACTAATGTGGATCCATAATAAACCCCAGGAAGAGTAGCTGCTGCCTTGGCAGGAACTAATGGGGATCCATAATAAACCCCAGGAAGACTACCTGCTGCATTGGCAGGAACTAATGGGGATCCATAATAAACCCCAGGAAGACTAGCTGCTGCCTTGGCAGGAACTAATGGGGATCCATAATAAACCCCAGGAAGACTAGCTGCTGCCTTGGCAGGAACTAATGGGGATCCATAATAAACCCCAGGAAGACTAGCTGCTGCCTTGGCAGGAACTAATGGGGATCCATAATAAACCCCAGGAAGAGTAGCTGCTGCCATGGCAGAAACTAATGGGGATCCATAATAAACCCCAGGAAGACTAGTTGCTGCCTTATCAGGAACTAATGGGGATCCATAATAAACCCCAGGAAGAGTAGCTGCTGCATTGGCAGGAACTAATGGGGTTCCATAATAAACCCCAGGAAGAGTAGCTGCTGCCTTGGCAGGAACTAATGGGGATCCATAATAAACCCCAGGAAGAGTAGCTGCTGCCTTGGCAGGAACTAATGGGGATCCATAATAAACCCCAGAAAGACTAGCTGCTGCCTTGGCAGGAACTAATGGGGATCCATAATAAACCCCAGGAAGACTAGCTGCTGCCTTGGCAGGAACTAATGGGGATCCATAATAAACCCCAGGAAGACTAGCTGCTGCCTTGGCAGGAACCAATGGTGATCCATAATAAACCTCAGGAAGAGTAGCTGCTGCCTTGGCAGGAACTAATGGGGGTCCATAATAAACCCCAGGAAGAGTAGCTGCTGCCTTGGCAGGAACTAATGGGAATCCATAATAAACCCAGGAAGAGTAGCTGCTGCCCTGGCAGGAACTAATGGGGATCCATAATAAACCACAGGAAGAGTAGCTGCTGTCTTGGCAGGAACTAATGGGGGTCCATAATAAACCCCAGGAAGAGTAGCTGCTGCCTTGGCAGGAACTAATGGGGATCCATAATAAACTCCAGGAAGAGTAGCTGCTGCCTTGGCAGGAACTAATGGGGATCCATACTAAACCACAGGAAGAGTAGCTGCTGTCTTGGCAGGAACTAATGGGGATCCATAATAAACCCCAGGAAGTCTAGCTGCTGCCTTGGCAGGAACTAATGGGGATCCATAATAAACCACGGGAAGAGTAGCTGCTGTCTTGGCAGGAACTAATGGGGATCCATAATAAACCCCAGGAATACTAGCTGCTGCCTTGGCAGGAACTAATGGGGATCCATAATAAACCCCAGGAAGAGTAGCTGCTGCCTTGGCAGAAACTAATGGGGATCCATAATAAACCCCAGGAAGACTAGCTGCTGCCTTATCAGGAACTAATGGGGTTCCATAATAAACCTCAGGAAGAGTAGCTACTGCCTTGGCAGGAACTAATGGGGATCCATAATAAACCCCAGGAAGACTAGCCGCTGCCTTGGCAGGAACTAATGGGGATCCATAATAAACCCCAGGAAGAGTAGCTGCTGCCTTGGCAGGAACTAATGGGGATCCATAATAAACCCCAGGAAGAGTAGCTGCTGCCTTGGCAGGAACTAATGTGGATCCATAATAAACCCTAGGAAGAGTAGCTGCTGCCTTGGCAGGAACTAATGGGGATCCATAATAAACCCCAGGAAGACTAGCTGCTGCCTTGGCAGGAACTAATGGAAATCCATAATAAACCCCAGGAAGACTAGCTGCTGCCTTGGCAGGAACGAATGGGGTTCCATAATAAACCTCAGGAAGTGTAGCTGCTGCCTTGGCAGGAACTAATGGGGATCCATAATAAACCCCAGGAAGACTAGCTGCTGCCTTGGCAGGAACTAATGGGGATCCATAATAAACCCCAAGAAGAGTAGCTGCTGCCTTGGCATGAACTAAAGGGGATCCATAATAAACCCCAGGAAAAGTAGCTGCTGCCTTGGCAGGAACTAATGGGGATCCATAATAAACCCCAGGAAGAGTAGCTGCTGCCTTGGCAGGAACTAATGGGGATCCATAATAAACCACAGGAAGACTAGCTGCTGCCTTGGCAGGAACTAATGGGGATCCATAATAAACCCCAGGAAGACTAGCTGCTGCCTTGGCAGGAACTAATGGGGATCCATAATAAACCCCAGGAAGACTAGCTGCTGCCTTGGCAGGAACTAATGGGGATCCATAATAAACCCCAGGAAGACTAGCTGCTGCCTTGGCAGGAACTAATGGGGATCCATAATAAACCCCAGGAAGACTAGCTGCTGCCTTGGCAGGAACCAATGGGGATCCATAATAAACCTCAGGAAGAGTAGCTGCTGCCTTGGCAGGAACTAATGGGGGTCCATAATAAACCCCAGGAAGAGTAGCTGCTGCCTTGGCAGGAACTAATGGGAATCCATAATAAACCCAGGAAGAGTAGCTGCTGCCCTGGCAGGAACTAATGGGGATCCATAATAAACCACAGGAAGAGTAGCTGATGTCTTGGCAGGAACTAATGGGGGTCCATAATAAACCCCAGGAAGAGTAGCTGCTGCCTTGGCAGGAACTAATGGGGATCCATAATAAACCCCAGGAAGAGTAGCTGCTGCCTTGGCAGGAACTAATGGGAATCCATAATAAACCCCAGAAAGACTAGCTGCTGCCTTGGCAGGAACTAATGGGGATCCATAATAAACCCCAGGAAGAATAGCTGCTGCCTTGGCAGGAACTAATGGGGATCCATAATAAACCCCAAGAAGACTAGCTGCTGCCTTGGCAGGAACCAATGGTGATCCATAATAAACCTCAGGAAGAGTAGCTGCTGCCTTGGCAGGAACTAATGGGGGTCCATAATAAACCACAGGAAGAGTAGCTGCTGCCTTGGCAGGAACTAATGGGAATCCATAATAAACCCAGGAAGAGTAGCTGCTGCCCTGGCAGGAACTAATGGGGATCCATAATAAACCACAGGAAGAGTAGCTGCTGTCTTGGCAGGAACTAATGGGGGTCCATAATAAACCCCAGGAAGAGTAGCTGCTGCCTTGGCAGGAACTAATGGGGATCCATAATAAACTCCAGGAAGAGTAGCTGCTCTCTTGGCAGGAACTAATGGGGATCCATACTAAACCACAGGAAGAGTAGCTGCTGTCTTGGCAGGAACTAATGGGGATCCATAATAAACCCCAGGAAGACTAGCTGCTGCCTTGGCAGGAACTAATGGGGATCCATAATAAACCACGGGAAGAGTAGCTGCTGTCTTGGCAGGAACTAATGGGGATCCATAATAAACCCCAGGAAGACTAGCTGCTGCCTTGGCAGGAACTAATGGGGATCCATAATAAACCCCAGGAAGAGTAGCTGCTGCCTTGGCAGAAACTAATGGGGATCCATAATAAACCCCAGGAAGACTAGCTGCTGCCTTATCAGGAACTAATGGGGTTCCATAATAAACCTCAGGAAGAGTAGCTACTGCCTTGGCAGGAACTAATGGGGATCCATAATAAACCCCAGGAAGACTAGCTGCTGCCTTGGCAGGAACTAATGGGGATCCATAATAAACCCCAGGAAGAGTAGCTGCTGCCTTGGCAGGAACTAATGGGGATCCATAATAAACCCCAGGAAGACTAGCTGCTGCCTTGGCAGGAACTAATGTGGATCCATAATAAACCCTAGGAAGAGTAGCTGCTGCCTTGGCAGGAACTAATGGGGATCCATAATAAACCCCAGGAAGACTAGCTGCTGCCTTGGCAGGAACTAATGGGGATCCATAATAAACCCCAAGAAGAGTAGCTGCTGCCTTGGCAGGAACTAATGGGGATCCATAATAAACCCCAGGAAGACTAGCTGCTGCCTTGGCAGGAACTAATGGGGATCCATAATAAACCCCAGGAAGACTAGCTGCTGCCTTGGCAGGAACCAATGGTGATCCATAATAAACCTCAGGAAGAGTAGCTGCTGCCTTGGCAGGAACTAATGGGGGTCCATAATAAACCCCAGGAAGAGTAGCTGCTGCCTTGGCAGGAACTAATGGGAATCCATAATAAACCCAGGAAGAGTAGCTGCTGCCCTGGCAGGAACTAATGGGGATCCATAATAAACCACAGGAAGAGTAGCTGCTGTCTTGGCAGGAACTAATGGGGGTCCATAATAAACCCCAGGAAGAGTAGCTGCTGCCTTATCAGGAACTAATGGGGTTCCATAATAAACCTCAGGAAGAGTAGCTGCTGCCTTGGCAGGAACTAATGGGGATCCATAATAAACCCCAGGAAGACTAGCTGCTGCCTTGGCAGGAACTAATGGGGATCCATAATAAACCCCAGGAAGAGTAGCTGCTGCCTTGGCAGGAACTAATGGGGATCCATAATAAACCCCATGAAGAGTAGCTGCTGCCTTGGCAGGAACTAATGTGGATCCATAATAAACCCCAGGAAGAGTAGCTGCTGCCTTGGCAGGAACTAATGGGGATCCATAATAAACCCCAGGAAGACTACCTGCTGCATTGGCAGGAACTAATGGGGATCCATAATAAACCCCAGGAAGACTAGCTGCTGCCTTGGCAGGAACTAATGGGGATCCATAATAAACCCCAGGAAGACTAGCTGCTGCCTTGGCAGGAACTAATGGGGATCCATAATAAACCCCAGGAAGACTAGCTGCTGCCTTGGCAGGAACTAATGGGGATCCATAATAAACCCCAGGAAGAGTAGCTGCTGCCATGGCAGAAACTAATGGGGATCCATAATAAACCCCAGGAAGACTAGTTGCTGCCTTATCAGGAACTAATGGGGATCCATAATAAACCCCAGGAAGAGTAGCTGCTGCATTGGCAGGAACTAATGGGGTTCCATAATAAACCCCAGGAAGAGTAGCTGCTGCCTTGGCAGGAACTAATGGGGATCCATAATAAACCCCAGGAAGAGTAGCTGCTGCCTTGGCAGGAACTAATGGGGATCCATAATAAACCCCAGAAAGACTAGCTGCTGCCTTGGCAGGAACTAATGGGGATCCATAATAAACCCCAGGAAGACTAGCTGCTGCCTTGGCAGGAACTAATGGGGATCCATAATAAACCCCAGGAAGACTAGCTGCTGCCTTGGCAGGAACCAATGGTGATCCATAATAAACCTCAGGAAGAGTAGCTGCTGCCTTGGCAGGAACTAATGGGGGTCCATAATAAACCCCAGGAAGAGTAGCTGCTGCCTTGGCAGGAACTAATGGGAATCCATAATAAACCCAGGAAGAGTAGCTGCTGCCCTGGCAGGAACTAATGGGGATCCATAATAAACCACAGGAAGAGTAGCTGCTGTCTTGGCAGGAACTAATGGGGGTCCATAATAAACCCCAGGAAGAGTAGCTGCTGCCTTGGCAGGAACTAATGGGGATCCATAATAAACTCCAGGAAGAGTAGCTGCTGCCTTGGCAGGAACTAATGGGGATCCATACTAAACCACAGGAAGAGTAGCTGCTGTCTTGGCAGGAACTAATGGGGATCCATAATAAACCCCAGGAAGTCTAGCTGCTGCCTTGGCAGGAACTAATGGGGATCCATAATAAACCACGGGAAGAGTAGCTGCTGTCTTGGCAGGAACTAATGGGGATCCATAATAAACCCCAGGAATACTAGCTGCTGCCTTGGCAGGAACTAATGGGGATCCATAATAAACCCCAGGAAGAGTAGCTGCTGCCTTGGCAGAAACTAATGGGGATCCATAATAAACCCCAGGAAGACTAGCTGCTGCCTTATCAGGAACTAATGGGGTTCCATAATAAACCTCAGGAAGAGTAGCTACTGCCTTGGCAGGAACTAATGGGGATCCATAATAAACCCCAGGAAGACTAGCCGCTGCCTTGGCAGGAACTAATGGGGATCCATAATAAACCCCAGGAAGAGTAGCTGCTGCCTTGGCAGGAACTAATGGGGATCCATAATAAACCCCAGGAAGAGTAGCTGCTGCCTTGGCAGGAACTAATGTGGATCCATAATAAACCCTAGGAAGAGTAGCTGCTGCCTTGGCAGGAACTAATGGGGATCCATAATAAACCCCAGGAAGACTAGCTGCTGCCTTGGCAGGAACTAATGGAAATCCATAATAAACCCCAGGAAGACTAGCTGCTGCCTTGGCAGGAACGAATGGGGTTCCATAATAAACCTCAGGAAGAGTAGCTGCTGCCTTGGCAGGAACTAATGGGGATCCATAATAAACCCCAGGAAGACTAGCTGCTGCCTTGGCAGGAACTAATGGGGATCCATAATAAACCCCAAGAAGAGTAGCTGCTGCCTTGGCATGAACTAAAGGGGATCCATAATAAACCCCAGGAAAAGTAGCTGCTGCCTTGGCAGGAACTAATGGGGATCCATAATAAACCCCAGGAAGAGTAGCTGCTGCCTTGGCAGGAACTAATGGGGATCCATAATAAACCACAGGAAGACTAGCTGCTGCCTTGGCAGGAACTAATGGGGATCCATAATAAACCCCAGGAAGACTAGCTGCTGCCTTGGCAGGAACTAATGGGGATCCATAATAAACCCCAGGAAGACTAGCTGCTGCCTTGGCAGGAACTAATGGGGATCCATAATAAACCCCAGGAAGACTAGCTGCTGCCTTGGCAGGAACTAATGGGGATCCATAATAAACCCCAGGAAGACTAGCTGCTGCCTTGGCAGGAACCAATGGGGATCCATAATAAACCTCAGGAAGAGTAGCTGCTGCCTTGGCAGGAACTAATGGGGGTCCATAATAAACCCCAGGAAGAGTAGCTGCTGCCTTGGCAGGAACTAATGGGAATCCATAATAAACCCAGGAAGAGTAGCTGCTGCCCTGGCAGGAACTAATGGGGATCCATAATAAACCACAGGAAGAGTAGCTGATGTCTTGGCAGGAACTAATGGGGGTCCATAATAAACCCCAGGAAGAGTAGCTGCTGCCTTGGCAGGAACTAATGGGGATCCATAATAAACCCCAGGAAGAGTAGCTGCTGCCTTGGCAGGAACTAATGGGAATCCATAATAAACCCCAGAAAGACTAGCTGCTGCCTTGGCAGGAACTAATGGGGATCCATAATAAACCCCAGGAAGAATAGCTGCTGCCTTGGCAGGAACTAATGGGGATCCATAATAAACCCCAAGAAGACTAGCTGCTGCCTTGGCAGGAACCAATGGTGATCCATAATAAACCTCAGGAAGAGTAGCTGCTGCCTTGGCAGGAACTAATGGGGGTCCATAATAAACCACAGGAAGAGTAGCTGCTGCCTTGGCAGGAACTAATGGGAATCCATAATAAACCCAGGAAGAGTAGCTGCTGCCCTGGCAGGAACTAATGGGGATCCATAATAAACCACAGGAAGAGTAGCTGCTGTCTTGGCAGGAACTAATGGGGGTCCATAATAAACCCCAGGAAGAGTAGCTGCTGCCTTGGCAGGAACTAATGGGGATCCATAATAAACTCCAGGAAGAGTAGCTGCTCTCTTGGCAGGAACTAATGGGGATCCATACTAAACCACAGGAAGAGTAGCTGCTGTCTTGGCAGGAACTAATGGGGATCCATAATAAACCCCAGGAAGACTAGCTGCTGCCTTGGCAGGAACTAATGGGGATCCATAATAAACCACGGGAAGAGTAGCTGCTGTCTTGGCAGGAACTAATGGGGATCCATAATAAACCCCAGGAAGACTAGCTGCTGCCTTGGCAGGAACTAATGGGGATCCATAATAAACCCCAGGAAGAGTAGCTGCTGCCTTGGCAGAAACTAATGGGGATCCATAATAAACCCCAGGAAGACTAGCTGCTGCCTTATCAGGAACTAATGGGGTTCCATAATAAACCTCAGGAAGAGTAGCTACTGCCTTGGCAGGAACTAATGGGGATCCATAATAAACCCCAGGAAGACTAGCTGCTGCCTTGGCAGGAACTAATGGGGATCCATAATAAACCCCAGGAAGACTAGCTGCTGCCTTGGCAGGAACTAATGGGGATCCATAATAAACCCCAGGAAGACTAGCTGCTGCCTTGGCAGGAACTAATGTGGATCCATAATAAACCCTAGGAAGAGTAGCTGCTGCCTTGGCAGGAACTAATGGGGATCCATAATAAACCCCAGGAAGACTAGCTGCTGCCTTGGCAGGAACTAATGGGGATCCATAATAAACCCCAAGAAGAGTAGCTGCTGCCTTGGCAGGAACTAATGGGGATCCATAATAAACCCCAGGAAGAGTAGCTGCTGCCTTGGCAGGAACTAATGGGGATCCATAATAAACTCCAGGAAGAGTAGCTGCTGCCTTGGCAGGAACTAATGGGGATCCATACTAAACCACAGGAAGAGTAGCTGCTGTCTTGGCAGGAACTAATGGGGATCCATAATAAACCCCAGGAAGACTAGCTGCTGCCTTGGCAGGAACTAATGGGGATCCATAATAAACCCCAGGAAGAGTAGCTGCTGCCTTGGCAGAAACTAATGGGGATCCATAATAAACCCCAGGAAGACTAGCTGCTGCCTTATCAGGAACTAATGGGGTTCCATAATAAACCTCAGGAAGAGTAGCTACTGCCTTGGCAAGAACTAATGGGGATCCATAATAAACCCCAGGAAGACTAGCTGCTGCCTTGGCAGGAACTAATGGGGATCCATAATAAACCCCAAGAAGAGTAGCTGCTGCCTTGGCAGGAACTAATGGGGATCCATAATAAACCCCAGGAAGAGTAGCTGCTGCCTTGGCAGGAACTAATGTGGATCCATAATAAACCCTAGGAAGAGTAGCTGCTGCCTTGGCAGGAACTAATGGGGATCCATAATAAACCCCAGGAAGACTAGCTGCTGCCTTGGCAGGAACTAATGGAAATCCATAATAAACCCCAGGAAGACTAGCTGCTGCCTTGGCAGGAACGAATGGGGTTCCATAATAAACCTCAGGAAGAGTAGCTGCTGCCTTGGCAGGAACTAATGGGGATCCATAATAAACCCCAGGAAGACTAGCTGCTGCCTTGGCAGGAACTAATGGGGATCCATAATAAACCCCAAGAAGAGTAGCTGCTGCCTTGGCATGAACTAAAGGGGATCCATAATAAACCCCAGGAAAAGTAGCTGCTGCCTTGGCAGGAACTAATGGGGATCCATAATAAACCCCAGGAAGAGTAGCTGCTGCCTTGGCAGGAACTAATGGGGATCCATAATACACCACAGGAAGACTAGCTGCTGCCTTGGCAGGAACTAATGGGGATCCATAATAAACCCCAGGAAGACTAGCTGCTGCCTTGGCAGGAACTAATGGGGATCCATAATAAACCCCAGGAAGACTAGCTGCTGCCTTGGCAGGAACTAATGGGGATCCATAATAAACCCCAGGAAGACTAGCTGCTGCCTTGGCAGGAACTAATGGGGATCCATAATAAACCCCAGGAAGACTAGCTGCTGCCTTGGCAGGAACCAATGGGGATCCATAATAAACCTCAGGAAGAGTAGCTGCTGCCTTGGCAGGAACTAATGGGGGTCCATAATAAACCCCAGGAAGAGTAGCTGCTGCCTTGGCAGGAACTAATGGGAATCCATAATAAACCCAGGAAGAGTAGCTGCTGCCCTGGCAGGAACTAATGGGGATCCATAATAAACCACAGGAAGAGTAGCTGCTGTCTTGGCAGGAACTAATGGGGATCCATAATAAACCCCAGGAAGACTAGCTGCTGCCTTGGCAGGAACTAATGGGGATCCATAATAAACCCCAGGAAGAGTAGCTGCTGCCTTGGCAGAAACTAATGGGGATCCATAATAAACCCCGGGAAGACTAGCTGCTGCCTTATCAGGAACTAATGGGGTTCCATAATAAACCTCAGGAAGAGTAGCTGCTGCCTTGGCAGGAACTAATGGGGATCCATAATAAACCCCAGGAAGACTAGCTGCTGCCTTGGCAGGAACTAATGGGGATCCATAATAAACCCCAGGAAGAGTAGCTGCTGCCTTGGCAGGAACTAATGGGGATCCATAATAAACCCCAGGAAGAGTAGCTGCTGCCTTGGCAGGAACAAATGTGGATCCATAATAAACCCTAGGAAGAGTAGCTGCTGCCTTGGCAGGAACTAATGGGGATCCATAATAAACCACAGGAAGACTAGCTGCTGTCTTGGCAGGAACTAATGGGGATCCATAATAAACCTCAGGAAGAGTAGCTGCTGCCTTGGCAGGAACTAATGGGGATCCATAATAAACCACGGGAAGAGTAGCTGCTGTCTTGGCAGGAACTAATGGGGATCCATAATAAACCCCAGGAAGAGTAGCTGCTGCCTTGGCATGAACTAAAGGGGATCCATAATAAACCCCAGGAAGAGTAGCTGCTGCCTTGGCAGGAACTAATGGGGATCCATAATAAACCCCAGGAAGAGTAGCTTCTGCCTTGGCAGGAACTAACGGGGATCCATAATAAACCCCAGGAAAAGTAGCTGCTGCCTTGGCAGGAACTAATGGGGATCCATAATAAACCCCAGGAAGAGTAGCTGCTGCCTTGGCAGGAACTAATGGGGATCCATAATAAACCACAGGAAGACTAGCTGCTGCCTTGGCAGGAACTAATGGGGATCCATAATAAACCCCAGGAAGACTAGCTGCTGCCTTGGCAGGAACTAATGGGGATCCATAATAAACCCCAGGAAGAGTAGCTGCTGCCTTGGCAGGAACTAATGGGGATCCATAATAAACCCCAGGAAGACTAGCTGCTGCCTTGGCAGGAACTAATGGGGATCCATAATAAACCCCAGGAAGAGTAGCTGCTGCCTTGGCAAGAACTAATGGGGATCCATAATAAACCCCAGGAAGAGTAGCTGCTGCCTTGGCAGGAACTAATGGGGGTCCATAATAAACCCCAGGAAGAGTAGCTGCTGCCTTGGCAGGAACTAATGGGGATCCATAATAAACCCCAGGAAGAGTAGCTGCTGCCTTGGCAGGAACTAATGGGGTTCCATAATAAACCCCAGGAAGAGTAGCTGCTGCCTTGGCAGGAACTAATGGGGTTCCATAATAAACCCCAGGAAGACTAGCTGCTGCCTTGGCAGGAACTAATGGGGTTCCATAATAAACCTCAGGAAGAGTAGCTGCTGCCTTGGCAGGAACTAATGGGGATCCATAATAAACCCCAGGAAGACTAGCTGCTGCCTTGGCAGGAACTAATGGGGATCCATAATAAACCCCAGGAAGAGTAGCTGCTGCCTTGGCAGGAAATAATGGGGATCAATAATAAACCCCAGGAAGAGTAGCTGCTGCCTTGGCAGAAACTAATGGGGATCCATAATAAACCCCAGGAAGAGTAGCTGCTGCCTTTGCAGGAACTAATGGGGATCCATGATAAACCTCAGGAAGACTAGCTGCTGCCTTGGCAGGAACTAATGGGGATCCATAATAAACCCCAGGAAGACTAGCTGCTGCCTTGGCAGGAACTAATGGGGATCCATAATAAACCCCAGGAAGAGTAGCTGCTGCCTTGGCAGGAACTAATGGGGGTCCATAATAAACCCCAGGAAGAGTAGCTGCTGCCTTGGCAGGAACTAATGGGGATCCATAATAAACCCCAGGAAGAGTAGCTGCTGCCTTGGCAGGAACTAATGGGGATCCATAATAAACCCCAGGAAGACTAGCTGCTGCCTTGGCAGGAACTAATGGGGATCCATAATAAACCCCAGGAAGACTAGCTGCTGCCTTGGCAGAAACTAATGGGGATCCATAATAAACCCCAGGAAGACTAGCTGCTGCCTTGGCAGGAACTAATGGGGATCCATAATAAACCCCAGGAAGAGTAGCTGCTGCCTTGGCAGGAACTAATGGGGAACCATAATAAACCCCCAGGAAGACTAGCTGCTGCCTTGGCAGGAACTAATGGGGATCCATAATAAACCCCAGGAAGACTAGCTGCTGCCTTGGCAGGAACTAATGGGGATCCATAATAAACCCCAGGAAGACTAGCTGCTGCCTTGGCAGGAACTAATGGGGATCCATAATAAACCCCAGGAAGAGTAGCTGCTGCCTTGGCAGGAACTAATGGGGATCCATAATAAATACAATACCAATGAGGTATATCTGTTGTTGTTTTAGTAAATCTCAGTCTGGAAACGGTTACATTTTTAGACATAGTTTCAACACAAGTATCCAAAATGATCTGGCTGCTCCCATTGGACGGTGTAGAACGCTGAAACTAGGGCCACGGTATAAAAGTATCCAAAATGATCTGGCTGCTCCCATTGGACGGTGTAGAACGCTAAAAGTAGGGCCACGGTATAAAAGCTCTCGTATGGTGTTTGTCATTAGAATGTTGCTGAGCACTATGGTGTTTGTAATTAGAATGTTGCTGAGCACTATGGTGTTTGTAATTAGAATGTTGCTGAGCACTATGCTGTTTGTCATTAGAATGTTGCTGAGCACTATGCTGTTTGTCATTAGAATGTTGCTGAGCACTATGCTGTTTGTCATTAGAATGTTGCTGAGCACTATGCTGGCCAGCCCAATGGTTACACGGCCCTGATAAAACTAGATTCTGAATCAGAATGTCATGGGAATTCATGAGGGGCGGGGGAGGGGGGCGGTGGCCATTTGATTAATTGTTCTTCCCCCAAGCCATAAGACTGCTGAACAATTACTCAAATGTGAGTAGCAGCAGTTTAAAAACAAATGGGGGGGTGGGGGGGTGGGGGTCAATGTAAATAGTCCGATGGCCATTTGATTAATTGCCTTTCCCCCAAGCCATAAGACTGCTGAACAAATACTCAGGTAGTCTAGTGGTTAGAGCGGGAGGGGGGAGGCAGGTAGCCTAGAGGTTAGAGGGGGAGGGGCAGGTAGGCTAGTGGTTAGAGGGGGGGAGGAAGGTAGGCTAGTGGTTAGAGGGGGAGGGGGGAGGCAGGTAGGCTAGTGGTTAGAGCGGGAGGGGGGAGGCAGGTAGCCTAGTGGTTAGAGGGGGAGGGGCAGGTAGGCTAGTGGTTAGGGGGGGGGGGGGCAGGTAGGCTAGTGGTTAGAGGGGAGGCAGGTAGTCTAGTGGTTAGAGGGGGGAGGCAGGTAGTCTAGTGGTTAGAGGAGGAGGCAGGTAGTCTAGTGGTTAGAGGGGGGAGGCAGGTAGTCTAGTGGTTAGAGGGGGGAGGCAGGTAGCCTAGTGGTTAGAGGGGGGAGGCAGGTAGTCTAGTGGTTAGAGGGGGGAGGCAGGTAGTCTAGTGGTTAGAGGGGGAGGCAGGTAGTCTAGTGGTTAGAGGGGGGAGGCAGGTAGTCTAGTGGTTAGAGGGGGGAGGCAGGTAGCCTAGTGGTTAGAGGGGGGAGGCAGGTAGTCTAGTGGTTAGAGGGGGAGGCAGGTAGTCTAGTGGTTAGAGGGGGAGGCAGGTAGTCTAGTGGTTAGAGGGGGAGAGGCAGGTAGCCTAGTGGTTAGAGGGGGGAGGCAGGTAGCCTAGTGGTTAGAGGGGGGAGGCAGGTAGCCTAGTGGTTAGAGGGGGAGGCAGGTAGTCTAGTGGTTAGAGGAGGGGGCAGGTAGTCTAGTGGTTAGAGGGGGGAGGAGGCAGGTAGCCTAGTGGTTAGAGGGGGAGGCAGGTAGTCTTGTGGTTAGAGGGGGGAGGAGGCAGGTAGCCTAGTGGTTAGAGGGGGAGGCAGGTAGTCTAGTGGTTAGAGGGGGAGGCAGGTAGTCTAGTGGTTAGAGGGGGGAGGCAGGTAGTCTAGAGGTTAGGGTGGGATGCAGGTAGTCTAGTGGTTAGAGGGGGAGGCAGGTAGTCTAGGTTAGAGGGAGGAGGCAGGTAGTCTAGTGGTTAGAGGGGGGAGGCAGGTAGTCTAGAGGTTAGAGAGGGGAGGCAGGTAGTCTAGAGGTTAGATGGAGGAGGCAGGTAGTCTAGAGGTTAGGGTGGGAGGCAGGTAGTCTAGAGGTTAGAGGGAGGAGGCAGGTAGTCTAGAGGTTAGGGTGGGAGGCAGGTAGTCTAGAGGTTAGGGGGGGGGGGCAGGTAGTCTAGGGGTTAGGGGGGAGGCAGGTAGTCTAGAGGTTGGGGGGGGCAGGTAGTCTAGTGGTTAGAGGGGGGGAGGCAGGTAAGCTAGTGGTTAGAGCGGGAGGGGGGAGGCAGGTAGCCTAGTGGTTAGAGGGGGGAGGCAGGTAGGCTAGTGGTTAGAGCGGGAGGGGGGAGGCAGGTAGCCTAGTGGTTAGAGGAGGGGGCAGGTAGCCTAGTGGTTACAGGGGGAGGCAGGTAGCCTAGTGGTTAGAGGGGGGAGGCAGGTAGGCTAGTGGTTAGAGCGGGAGGGGGGAGGCAGGTAGCCTAGTGGTTAGAGGGGGGGAGGCAGGTAGTCTAGTGGTTAGAGGGGGGAGGCAGGTAGTCTAGTGGTTAGAGGGGGGAGGCAGGTAGTCTAGTGGTTAGTGGGGGGAGGCAGGTAGCCTTGTGGTTAGAGAGGGGGAGGCAGGTAGTCTAGTGGTTAGAGGGGGGAGGCAGGTAGCCTAGTGGTTAGAGGGGGAGGCAGGTAGTCTAGTGGTTAGTGGGGGGAGGCAGGTAGCCTTGTGGTTAGAGAGGGGGAGGCAGGTAGTCTAGTGGTTAGAGGGGGAGGCAGGTAGTCTAGTGGTTAGAGGGGGGAGGCAGGTAGCCTAGTGGTTAGAGGGGGGAGGCAGGTAGTCTAGTGGTTAGAGGGGGGAGGCAGGTAGCCTAGTGGTTAGAGGGGGGAGGCAGGTAGTCTAGTGGTTAGAGGGGGAGGCAGGTAGTCTAGTGGTTAGAGGGGGAGGCAGGTAGTCTAGTGGTTAGAGGGGGAGAGGCAGGTAGCCTAGTGGTTAGAGGGGGGAGGCAGGTAGCCTAGTGGTTAGAGGGGGGAGGCAGGTAGCCTAGTGGTTAGAGGGGGAGGCAGGTAGTCTAGTGGTTAGAGGAGGGGGCAGGTAGTCTAGTGGTTAGAGGGGGGAGGAGGCAGGTAGCCTAGTGGTTAGAGGGGGAGGCAGGTAGTCTTGTGGTTAGAGGGGGGAGGAGGCAGGTAGCCTAGTGGTTAGAGGGGGAGGCAGGTAGTCTAGTGGTTAGAGGGGGAGGCAGGTAGTCTAGTGGTTAGAGGGGGGAGGCAGGTAGTCTAGAGGTTAGGGTGGGATGCAGGTAGTCTAGTGGTTAGAGGGGGAGGCAGGTAGTCTAGGTTAGAGGGAGGAGGCAGGTAGTCTAGTGGTTAGAGGGGGGAGGCAGGTAGTCTAGAGGTTAGAGAGGGGAGGCAGGTAGTCTAGAGGTTAGATGGAGGAGGCAGGTAGTCTAGAGGTTAGGGTGGGAGGCAGGTAGTCTAGAGGTTAGAGGGAGGAGGCAGGTAGTCTAGAGGTTAGGGTGGGAGGCAGGTAGTCTAGAGGTTAGGGGGGGGGGGCAGGTAGTCTAGGGGTTAGGGGGGAGGCAGGTAGTCTAGAGGTTGGGGGGGGCAGGTAGTCTAGTGGTTAGAGGGGGGGAGGCAGGTAAGCTAGTGGTTAGAGCGGGAGGGGGGAGGCAGGTAGCCTAGTGGTTAGAGGGGGGAGGCAGGTAGGCTAGTGGTTAGAGCGGGAGGGGGGAGGCAGGTAGCCTAGTGGTTAGAGGAGGGGGCAGGTAGCCTAGTGGTTACAGGGGGAGGCAGGTAGCCTAGTGGTTAGAGGGGGGAGGCAGGTAGGCTAGTGGTTAGAGCGGGAGGGGGGAGGCAGGTAGCCTAGTGGTTAGAGGGGGGAGGCAGGTAGTCTAGTGGTTAGAGGGGGGAGGCAGGTAGTCTAGTGGTTAGAGGGGGGAGGCAGGTAGTCTAGTGGTTAGTGGGGGGAGGCAGGTAGCCTTGTGGTTAGAGAGGGGGAGGCAGGTAGTCTAGTGGTTAGAGGGGGGAGGCAGGTAGCCTAGTGGTTAGAGGGGGAGGCAGGTAGTCTAGTGGTTAGTGGGGGGAGGCAGGTAGCCTTGTGGTTAGAGAGGGGGAGGCAGGTAGTCTAGTGGTTAGAGGGGGAGGCAGGTAGTCTAGTGGTTAGAGCGGGGAGGCAGGTAGCCTAGTGGTTAGAGGGGGGAGGCAGGTAGTCTAGTGGTTAGAGGGGGAGGCAGGTAGTCTAGTGGTTAGAGGGGGAGGCAGGTAGTCTAGTGGTTAGAGGGGGAGAGGCAGGTAGCCTAGTGGTTAGAGGGGGGAGGCAGGTAGCCTAGTGGTTAGAGGGGGGAGGCAGGTAGCCTAGTGGTTAGAGGGGGAGGCAGGTAGTCTAGTGGTTAGAGGAGGGGGCAGGTAGTCTAGTGGTTAGAGGGGGAGGCAGGTAGTCTTGTGGTTAGAGTGGGGAGGAAGCAGGTAGCCTAGTGGTTAGAGGGGGAGGCAGGTAGTCTAGTGGTTAGAGGGGGAGGCAGGTAGTCTAGTGGTTAGAGGGGGGAGGCAGGTAGTCTAGAGGTTGGGGGGGGGCAGGTAGTCTAGTGGTTAGACCGTTGGGAAAGTAACCGAATCCCCGAGCTGACAAGGTAAAAAATCTGTCGTTCCTCCCCTGAACAAGGCAGTTAACCGACTGTTCCCCTGAACAAGGCAGTTAACCCACTGTTCCTAGACCAGTTAACCCACTGTTCCTAGACCAGTTAACCCACTGTTCCTAGACCAGTTAACCCACTGTTCCTAGACCAGTTAACCCAAGGGTTCCTAGACCAGTTAACCCACTGTTCCTAGACCAGTTAACCCACTGTTCCTAGACCAGTTAACCCACTGTTCCTAGACCAGTTAACCCCCTGTTCCTAGACCAGTTAACCCACTGTTCCTAGACCAGTTAACCCACTGTTCCTAGACCAGTTAACCCACTGTTCCAAGACCAGTTAACCCACTGTTTCCCTGAACACCATAGTGCCCTCCAAGCTCGTCATCAAGCTCGAGACCCTGGGTCTCGACCACGCCCTGTGCAACTGGGTACTGGACTTCCTGACGGGCCGCCCCCAGGTGGTGAGGGTAGGCAACAACATCTCCACCCCGCTGATCCTCAACACTGGGGCCCCACAAGGGTGCGTTCTGAGCCCTCTCCTGTACTCCCTGTTCACCCACGACTGCGTGGCCACGCACGCCTCCAACTCAATCATCAAGTTTGCGGACGACACAACAGTGGTAGGCTTGATTACCAACAACGACGAGACGGCCTACAGGGAGGAGGTGAGGGCCCTCGGAGTGTGGTGTCAGGAAAATAACCTCACACTCAACGTCAACAAAACTAAGGAGATGATTGTGGACTTCAGGAAACAGCAGAGGGAACACCCCCCTATCCACATCGATGGAACAGTAGTGGAGAGGGTAGTAAGTTTTAAGTTCCTCGGCATACACATCACAGACAAACTGAATTGGTCCACTCACACAGACAGCATCGTGAAGAAGGCGCAGCAGCGCCTCTTCAACCTCAGGAGGCTGAAGAAATTTGGCTTGTCACCAAAAGCACTCACAAACTTCTACAGATGCACAATCGAGAGCATCCTGGCGGGCTGTATCACCGCCTGGTACGGCAACTGCTCCGCCCACAACCGTAAGGCTCTCCAGAGGGTAGTGAGGTCTGCACAACGCATCACCGGGGGCAAACTACCTGCCCTCCAGGACACCTACACCACCCGATGTCACAGGAAGGCCATAAAGATCATCAAGGACAACAACCACCCGAGCCACTGCCTGTTCACCCCGCTATCATCCAGAAGGCGAGGTCAGTACAGGTGCATCAAAGCTGGGACCGAGAGACTGAAAAACAGCTTCTATCTCAAGGCCATCAGACTGTTAAACAGCCACCACTAACATTGAGTGGCTGCTGCCAACACACTGACTCAACTCCAGCCACTTTAATAATGGGAATTGATGGGAAATGATTTAAAATATATCACTAGCCACTTTAAACAATGCTACCTAATATAATGTTTACATACCCTACATTATTCATCTCATATGTATACGTATATACTGTACTCTATATCATCTACTGCATCTTTATGTAATACATGTATCACTAGCCACTTTAACTATGCCACTTTGTTTACATACTCATCTCATATGTATATACTGTACTCAATACCATCTACTGTATCTTGCCTATGCCGCTCTGTACCATCACTCATTCATATATCTTTATGTACATATTCTTTATCCCCTTACACTTGTGTCTATAAGGTAGTAGTTTTGGAATTGTTAGCTAGATTACTTGTTGGTTATTACTGCATTGTCGGAACTAGAAGCACAAGCATTTCGCTACACTCGCATTAACATCTGCTAACCATGTGTATGTGACAAATAAAATGTGATTTGATTTGAGCTTGAGGGCCATTACTCAGTGTTGGTCATTAAACCCACAGCTTGAGGGCCATTACTCAGTGTTGGTCATTAAACCCACAGCTTGAGGGCCATTACTCAGTGTTGGTCATTAAACCCATAGCTTGAGGGCCATTACTCAGTGTTGGTCATTAAACCCACAGCTTGAGGGCCATTACTCCGTGTTGGTCATTAAACCCATAGCTTTAGAACCCCTCCCATTGTCTCCTCAGTGTCTCATTAGAACCCGCCCATTGGCTCCATAGTGTCTCATTAGAACCCTCCCATTGCCTCCTCAGTGTCTCATTAGAACCCCTCCCATTGGCTCCATAGTGTCTCATTAGAACCCTCCCATTGCCTCCTCAGTGTCTCTTTAGAACCCCTCCCATTGGCTCCATAGTGTCTCATTAGAACCCTCCCATTGCCTCCTCAGTGTCTCATTAGAACCCCTCCCATTGCCTCCTCAGTGTCTCTTTAGAACCCCTCCCATTGGCTCCATAGTGTCTCATTAGAACCCTCCCATTGGCTCCATAGTGTCTCATTAGAACCCTCCCATTGCCTCCTCAGTGTCTCTTTAGAACCCCTCCCATTGGCTCCATAGTGTCTCATTAGAACCCTCCCATTGCCTCCTCAGTGTCTCATTTGAACCCCTCCCATTGGCTCCTCAGTGTCTCATTAGAACCCCTCCCATTGGCTCCTCAGTGTCTCATTAGAACCCCTCCCATTGGCTCCTCAGTGTCTCATTAGAACCCCTCCCATTGGCTCCTCAGTGTCTCATTAGAACCCTCCCATTTCCTCCTCAGTATCTCATTAGAACCCTCCCATTGGCTCCTCAGTGTCTCATTAGAACCCTCCCATTTCCTCCTCAGTGTCTCATTAGAACCCCTCCCATTGGCTCTTCAGTGTCTCATTAGAACCCCTCCCATTGGCTCCTCAGTGTCTCATTAGAACCCTCCCATTTCCTCCTCAGTATCTCGTTAGAACCCTCCCATTGGCTCCTCAGTGTCTCATTAGAACCCTCCCATTGCCTCCTCAGTGTCTCATTAGAACCCTCCCATTTCCTCCTCAGTGTCTCATTAGAACCCCTCCCATTGGCTCTTCAGTGTCTCATTAGAACCCCTCCCATTGGCTCCTCAGTGTCTCATTAGAACCCCTCCCATTTCCTCCTCAGTATCTCATTAGAACCCTCCCATTTCCTCCTCAGTGTCTCGTTAGAATCCCTCCCATTGGCTCCTCAGTGTCTCGTTAGAACCCTCCCATTTCCTCCTCAGTATCTCATTAGAACCCTCCCATTGGTCCTCGGTGTCTCATTAGAACCCTCCCATTGGCTCCTTAGTATCTCATTAGAACCCTCCCATTGGTCCTCGCTGGAATGCATGATATTGACAGCCAGGACCTCAGAAACCTTACATTACGCTCATGCATACCGAGAGTGAAACAGACTATTGTTGACATAACCACTCCTTATCAGTGAGACTGGAGACGTGTGAGAGAAGCTCTGGGGTTTAATTAACATATTGTATAGATCCTGAACCCAGCCACACCTCCCACTGGGGTAAAACAATAGTCATGTCAACACCCGGAACCGAAACCCGTCTATCAGGAGAGACTGAAAACAATGGGTACCCCAATGCACCACAGCAGGAGTCGTACATGTGGTTAGCACACACACCTGGGTTTGTGGTCTGATATATTCAGGATGAGGATTTAGGGGGGGGGGGGACAGGTATTCTAGACAGAGTTTTGTCCTAAATACACCAGGCTACGGACTCATTTTGAGGTTCAAATCACAGTTTTCACAACCACAGAAATACACTGAAGCAGGCCCAGTTTTGGGCTCAGACAGGTGTGGTTAATGTTTTAGATTATGTTCTCCTACTGACTACTTCCCCTGGTGGTTGCAAGAGGAAAGAGCAGGCTGAAGGTGTACAGTGGGGGGGAAAAAAAATACAACTAAAACCACAGAACAATGAGCCATATATTTTGCCAGAAGTTTCAATGTGAAGCATCTGGTTGGCGTTTCCACTCACTACCAAATATGGTTATGAGAGGAAGTCCAGTGGTCAGCAGTGGGAGAAGATGGAACGAAATGAATTTATGCCAACATTCTGCTAATTTTCTCATCTATGAAACATTTGAACTCCATACAGTTTTCTGTTTCCAAAACTAGAATCAATATCAAACAGAGTGGACTGCGTTTTGTAGACTTTAACCTTTGCCAACGTTTTTGTTGTTGTTGAATGGTGTTGTTTAGGAATGCAAAAGAGAACTTGTTACACATGCTTGTTACACATGCGCAACTTGTTACACATGCGCACTTCATCAAGTAGGCGTTCCCTAACGGAAACATGCAAATGACTGCTTGAACGCACCAATAGAATCTCAATGGCTCTTGCTTGGCTCTGCCCACCTCCTTGCTTGTTCTGCCCCACTATGATTAATTTTGCTCCCATTTGGAACGATAAGCTTTTGTCTATCTTGGGTTAGTTATAAAAAAAACATTAGCTAAAACAGCTACTGCACGCATACTGCGAATGTCTTTATGACTCAAAAGTACAGCATCTGCACATTTACCAGACTGACACCCTCATCAGCGGGGAAGGAAATTAACACCAGCCGAATGCTGGTAGAGTTTGGCATTGACTGATAGAATGTATATTATCACCAGCCACATTGGCGGGTTGCCACTCAGTTCAATCCAAAACCCACATGCAAAACAACGTATTTGTGTGTTATAACATTACATGCTTTTTAAAATGTATTATCGTCATTATTTTCGGGAAGAAAATGTGGGCATCCACCAGCCACCCTGCTCATGAGTTACTGTCTGTGTCTTGAACCTGAAGACAGGAACCAGTGAATGCTGCTTCCTCCTGTTATAGATATACAACAATGCGTGAACTTGTTTTACCTCAAAGACCAATGGCTGTGTTGCATTTTCTAATACCAGAAATTTGAGAGCAGCAAATAGCGGTCAAATCAAGGAATATTCTTTGGTAGAATTAAAGAAGAAAACAAAACAAAAAAAACAATACGTGTATTGATCAAAGAGGTCTTGATTAATAAGATCTCGCGTTGATAGGATCAGATGACGCAAACCAACGAGAGAATCTGCGAGATCTGTGTTTTAAGGGGGTTCAACGGCACATGACCACATGTTCATTCCCTTCTGCGTAGCTACGCTAGAGTGTGTTCCGGAGCCTCGGCACACATTTTATTATCAAAAAAAAAACACAAAAAAAATATATAAAATAAATAAACACAAGGGAAGATTATTTTTTTGTAAGAAAAAGAAAAACTCGGTGAAGCAGGACTAACAAGTAACCCGTCGAAAATAGGACGAGATTTCGGAAGAGAAGGTCATTTTGTTCCATTTGATAACATTGTTGGAAAGGCGTGGGGTGATTTCATATCAATAGTTAACCGAGACATTTTATTATTATTTTTTATTAGCTAGAAGCTAACGTAGCAGGGTTTTTTTTGTTGTCGATATCGCATCTGTTATTATTGTAACGTTAACTAGTCGTAGTTTAAGACATTGTAGCTACTAGTAACTTTTGTTTTCTCCAGAAGGTAACGTTAGCTCGCTAGACACCAGGTAGCAGAATTAGCCAGCCGGCCCGCATTGCTTTTTTTGCGGCCTAAGTGCGAAGTAGTTAACGTCCAAAACATATTTTTTATTTTATTTTTTAGCAAGCAACAAATCTTCGGTGTCACAAGACACCATTTCACAGACGTTAACCTGACAACGTAACGTGTTTATTACCCTCCCGTATTATTTAAAAAACCTAAAACCCCGATCCGGTAGACATGAATCCAAGCGCCCCCAGTTACCCGATGGCCTCCCTCTACGTGGGCGACCTGCACCAGGATATCACCGAGGCCATGCTGTACGAGAAGTTCAGCCCCGCCGGGCCTATCCTCTCCATTCGAGTCTGCAGGGACATGATCACTCGTCGATCCCTCGGATATGCCTACGTTAACTTCCAACAACCAGCCGATGGTAACTATTGATTATTTTATTTAAAAAATAATAATAATAAATCGTATTTAATCGTCATGGTAATGGAATCACCAGTAAAAAAAATATATAACATGACGTGGCTCACACGTTCACGTTGCACCAAAAAATGTCAATCCGGTGTGATGAATAACATTAGGACTAGTACATAATCACGCATCAACATTTGATTAACATGGTTTCAGTTCAGCAAGCTATGTAGGCCAACGAGTCTTTCACTGTCCTAATTTGCTGTAGTGTTAGGTTCAATAATTAAATTGGGAGTATCGGCCGCAGATGGTCTACAATGGAGCGGTTTCCTTCAACCGCATTCTAATGGTACGGCTCCCGATATGTGTTTCTAGCTGAACGTGCCCTGGACACCATGAACTTCGACGTCATCAAAGGGAGACCCCTGCGTATCATGTGGTCTCAGCGTGACCCTTCCCTGAGGAAGAGTGGGGTGGGCAACATCTTCATCAAGAACCTGGACAAGTCCATTGACAACAAGGCCCTCTATGACACCTTCTCGGCGTTCGGAAACATCCTCTCTTGCAAGGTAGAATGAGAGAGACGCTTTCTGGCTGTGTGTGGCTGCCATGTGCTGTGTTGTTCGTGTGTGTGTTGAATTTTGAGTCTGTTGTTTTGCTAGGCATGATGTTTTTAAAAACCACTGCCTCTCCAATGTCCTCCTTTCTCCAAGGTGGTTTGTGATGAGAATGGCTCAAAGGGATATGGCTTTGTGCATTTTGAGACCCAGGAGGCGGCTGAAAGAGCCATTGAGAAAATGAACGGCATGCTGCTCAATGACAGAAAAGTGTAAGTGTGATCAGTCCCCGTGAACTTAGAGACGTAATCAATAATAGATGGGGGGGGGGGGCTAGTCAGCTGTCCACGGAGTTAAAATGCAACTATTACTCAAACCGTACAGAAATGTAACTTAGTTGTAAAACTGGTTTTCAATTTCGACTGGATTCAAAAGAATGGTTTGATTTTAAAGCAGGATTTTGTTTTCGTGTGAGTTCTAACTTTAATCTTACTAACTCAAGGTTGTTTTGTTGTTTCAAGTGTCAACTAATATAGAACTGTTGCTCTGTAGCCTTGTGCTTCTCTACTCACAGCCTTATCAAACTCAAATCCTCTTCCCTGGGGGGTTTAGTCAAAATGGTGGTAACAAACACTACCAAGCCCCCCCCCCCCCCCACTACAGAACAGGTAGCCCTGTCAACACACTATTCAACTCACACTATTATTTTATTAACGTACAATAGGTTCGTCGGACGCTTCAAATCCCGTAAAGAGCGCGAGGCTGAGCTCGGAGCCAGGGCCAGAGAGTTCACCAACGTGTACATCAAGAACTTCGGAGAGGACATGGACGACGAGAAGCTGAGGGAGCTGTTCGGGAAATATGGTAAGTGTCTTCCACGTGTCGTTGTTCCACACCCCGGGGGGGGGGGTGTTCATTAGGAAGCAAACGGCACCAAGCGAGGAGGGAGGGACCTACCTGATTAATGTCCCAATAAGTAAATGTTTTGTCACGGCACTATAATGGAATCTAGCCCAGATTGTCGATTTGTTCCTCGTGTAGTAAATGTCGGTTCCGTAGAGTTAGAATTTGATGCCGTTTTTTTGTGTTGGGCTCTACTGTTCCAGGACCGGCCCTGAGCATCAGGGTGATGACGGACGACAGCGGGAAGTCCCGGGGGTTCGGCTTCGTCAGCTTTGAGAGGCACGAGGATGCTCAGAGGGTGAGTTGTACCGTACATTTCCTGATTATCGCTTATCTGGCGGTTGAATAGAGCTACGTGTCCTGTAAAAGATGGGGATTTTTGACCCCAACGGGACCGCCTGTTTCCGTTACATTCTCAGGCTGTAGACGAGATGAACGGGAAGGATTTTAACGGCCGTCAGGTCTACGTGGGCCGAGCCCAGAAGAAGGGAGAGCGCCAGACGGAGTTGAAACGCAAGTTCGAACAGATGAAGCAGGACCGCATGACCCGCTACCAGGGGGTCAACCTGTACGTCAAGAATCTGGACGATGGCCTCGACGACGAGCGTCTGAGGAAGGAGTTCTCTCCTTTCGGTACCATCACCAGCGCCAAGGTAACCTTCCCACAACCATCCCACAACCTTCCCACACCTTCCTACAACCTTCCCACAACCATCCTACAACCTTCCCACACCCTTCTACACCCTTCTACACATTCCTACACCCTTCTACACCTTCCTACACCCTTCCTACACCTTCCTACACCCTTCTACACCTTCCTACACCCTTCTACACCTTCCTACACCTTTCCCACAACCTTCTACCCCTTCCTACAACCTTCTACACCTTCCTACACCCTTCTACACCTTCCTACACCTTCCCACAACCTTCCTAAGTCAACATCACCCTCTGATTGAGCCATTACGGTAGTGTGGTGCCTGTTGCCTGTCTCTATATAGCGGTGTGGTCTATAGGCCCCTGTCTCTATATAGCGGTGTGGTCTATAGGCCCCTGTCTCTATATAGCGGTGTGGTCTATAGGCCCCTGTCTCTATATAGCGGTGTGGTCTATAGGCCCCTGTCTCTATATAGCGGTGTGGTCTATAGGCCCCTGTCTCTATATAGCGGTGTGGTCTATAGGCCCCTGTCTCTATATAGCGGTGTGGTCTATAGGCCCCTGTCTCTATATAGCGGTGTGGTCTATAGGCCCCTGTCTCTATATAGCGGTGTGGTCTATAGGCCCCTGTCTCTATATAGCGGTGTGGTCTATAGGCCCCTGTCTCTATACAGCGGTGTGGTCTATAGGCCCCTGTCTCCTATATAGCGGTGTGGTCTATAGGCCCCTGTCTCCTATATAGCGGTGTGGTCTATAGGCCCCTGTCTCTATATAGCGGTGTGGTCTATAGGCCCCTGTCTCTATATAGCGGTGTGGTCTATAGGCCCCTGTCTCTATATAGCGGTGTGGTCTATAGGCCCCTGTCTCTATATAGCGGTGTGGTCTATAGGCCCCTGTCTCCTATATAGCGGTGTGGTCTATAGGCCCCTGTCTCTATATAGCGGTGTGGTCTATAGGCCCCTGTCTCTATATAGCGGTGTGGTCTATAGGCCCCTGTCTCTATATAGCGGTGTGGTCTATAGGCCCCTGTCTTTCTGGTTCAGAAACCCCTTTTATTTCATGTGCCTCTCTCTAGGTGATGATGGAAGGTGGTCGCAGCAAGGGCTTCGGCTTCGTGTGCTTCTCCTCCCCGGAGGAGGCCACCAAGGCCGTGACGGAGATGAACGGGCGCATCGTGGCCACCAAGCCGCTGTACGTGGCGCTGGCCCAGAGGAAAGAGGAGCGCCAGGCTCACCTCACCAACCAGTACATGCAGAGGATGGCCACCGTCCGGCCCGTACCCAACCCAGTCCTCAACCCCTACCAGCCTGCCCCTCCCTCCGGGTACTTCATGGCTGCCATCCCCCAGACTCAGAACCGCGCTGCCTACTACTCCACCAATCAGCTGGCTCAGCTGAGACCAGGCCCACGCTGGGCCACCCAGGGTGTCAGACCACAACGTAATGATCTACATTGTTTTTTATTTTAGTCAACAGTTTCACTCCAGACTAGAACCCAATGGCTCCATCCAGGAAGTCGTTTGATGTTTTAATTGTCCGTTCTGCTTCCAGACTTCCAGAACATGCCCAACGCCATGCGTCCGTCCGCCCCCAGGCCGCAGGCCTTCGGTGCCATGAGGCCCTCGTCCTCCCAGGTGCCACGTATGATGGCCGGCCAGAGAATGGGTGAGTTTACCTGGTTAACCCAGAGAATGGGTGAGTTTACCTGGTTAACCCAGAGAATGGGTGAGTTTACCTGGTTAACCCAGAGAATGGGTGAGTTTACCTGGTTATCCCAGAGAATGGGTGAGTTTACCTGGTTATCCCAGAGAATGGGTGAGTTTACCTGGTTAACCCAGAGAATGGGTGAGTTTACCTGGTTAACCCAGAGAATGGGTGAGTGTACCTGGTTAACCCAGAGAATGGGTGAGTGTACCTGGTTAACCCAGAGAATGGGTGAGTTTACCTGGTTAACCCAGAGAATGGGTGAGTTTACCTGGTTATCCCAGCCCTGTATATACCGTTATGGTTTTCACAACCACCTTTCAGCTACTATTTACTCGTTTTATACCGTCGGTTGAAGGATTTAAGCCTTGAGACATGGGGTGTGTGTGTGTCATTCAGAGGGTGAACGGGCAAGACAAAATATTCAAGTGCCTTTGAACAGGGGTATGGTAGTAGGTGCCAGGCGCCCCGGTTTGAACAGGGGTATGGTAGTAGGTGCCAGGCGCCCCGGTTTGAACAGGGGTATGGTAGTAGGTGCCAGGCGCCCCGGTTTGAACAGGGGTATGGTAGTAGGTGCCAGGCGCCCCGGTTTGAACAGGGGTATGGTAGTAGGTGCCAGGCGCCCCGGTTTGAACAGGGGTATGGTAGTAGGTGCCAGGCGCCCCGGTTTGAACAGGGGTATGGTAGTAGGTGCCAGGCGCCCCGGTTTGAACAGGGGTATGGTAGTAGGTGCCAGGCGCCCCGGTTTGAACAGGGGTATGGTAGTAGGTGCCAGGCGCCCCGGTTTGAACAGGGGTATGGTAGTAGGTGCCAGGCGCCCCGGTTTGAACAGGGGTATGGTAGTAGGTGCCAGGCGCCCCGGTTTGAACAGGGGTATGGTAGTAGGTGCCAGGCGCCCCGGTTTGAACAGGGGTATGGTAGTAGGTGCCAGGCGCCCCGGTTTGTGTCAAGAACTGCAACGCTGCTGGGGTTTTCACACAACAGTTTCCCGCGTGTATCAAGAATGGTTCACCAGCCAACTTGACCACAACTGTGGGAAGTGTTGGAGTCAACGTGGGCTAGCATCCCTGTGGAACGCTTTGTAGAGTCCATGTCCCGGCGAATTGAGGCTGTTCTGAGGGCAGAAGGGGGGGGGGGGTACAACTCAATATTACGGTGTTCTTAATGTTTAGTACGCTCACCATGTCTCGAAGTATATGACTGTCTCTTGGATTTTGACCAACGTCCTCTTCCTCCTCTCCCCTCTTCCTCTCTCTCCTTTCCTCTCCCCTCATCTCTCTCCTTTCCTCTCCCCTCCTCTCTCTCCTTTCCTCTCCCCTCCTCTCTCTCCTGTCCTCTCCCCTCCTCTCTCCTTTCCTCTCCCCTCCTCTCTCTCCTCTCCCCTCCTCTCTCTCCTGTCCTCTCCCCTCCTCTCTCTCCTGTCCTCTCCCCTCCTCTCTCCTTTCCTCTCCCCTCCTCTCTCTCCTCTCCTCTTCCTCCTCTCTCTCCTTTCCTCTCCCCTCCTCTCTCTCCTTTCCTCTCCCCTCCTCTCTCTCCTGTCCTCTCCCCTCCTCTCTCTCCTGTCCTCTCCCCTCCTCTCTCCTTTCCTCTCCCCTCCTCTCTCTCCTCTCCTCTTCCTCCTCTCTCTCCTGTCCTCTCCTCTCTCTCCTTCCCTCTCCCCTCCTCTCTCTCCTTTCCTCTCCCCTCCTCTCTCTCCTTTCCTCTCCCCTCCTCTCTCTCCCCTCCTCTTCCTCCTCTCCCTCTCCAGCCACCCAGGCCCTGGGCCAGCGTCCTGCCGGTACGGCGGCTGCTGCAGCCCCAGTGAGGATGCCTCAGTACAAGTATGCAGCAGGCGTGAGGAACCCCCAGCAGCACATGGCCAGCCAGCCCCAGGTGCCCATGCAGCAGCCGGCTGTCCACGTCCAGGGACAGGAGCCTCTGACGGCCTCCATGCTGGCGGCTGCTCCTCCTCAGGAACAGAAGCAGATGTTGGGTGAGTCTCTTTTTACTGACCTTCCCGTTTCCTTCAGTTAAAGGTGCTTTCTCTGCATTGGAAGGTCAGGAAGATGTCTGTTTAATATCTGTAGTAATAGTGGAATGATAGAGTTTCATAATGTTGCTTAACCGGGCGGCGTTGTGGATTGGCTGATTTTCGCCGTTTGATTTCTCCCGGCCATTTCCCGGTTGCTAAAATTCAAATATTTAGGTTAACTTCAGTTTTATGTGGTAAAATAATCCGTCATTGTGTAGAGAATCATTGTTCCGTCTAAAACCGCTGTGAAATATATTTTCAATAATAAAATATTGTCTTTTGAAGCTGGTGCACAAAAAGACTAAAGTAAAACACACAAAACAACAACTTAAGAACAGGAAGTATAGAAATAGCAACATAGATCATATCTACCTCTTCTTAGACTTGCTTTCGATGAGAATGCCAGATCTATAACGCCCGTTTCTATGTGAATCTGGTCTGGTCGCCCAAAGAGTTACACACCGTTTGCTGCTTCTTCTTTTCTAAACGACGATCAACATTTTTATGTGCTCTTTGTCAATGATGTATTCTATAAAAATGTCTGAACTTATGAATTTCAGTGATTCTTATTTATTTTTTTAACTGAGACAAAGAGCCCAACCTATCTGTCATGAACCACTGAAGAAGTAGCATCTGTTGTCCTGACTGCTGGCCCTGCTGAGCCTTTTTCTGGGTCCTTTACTGATGCTGAATTCTCCTCTCTCTCCCCCCTTCCTCATTCTCCAGGCGAGCGTCTGTTCCCTCTCATCCAAAACATGCACCCCAGCCTGGCTGGAAAGATCACCGGCATGCTGTTGGAGATAGACAACTCCGAGTTGCTCCACATGCTGGAGTCTCCCGAGTCTCTCCGCTCCAAGGTGGACGAGGCTGTTGCTGTGCTGCAGGCTCACCAGGCCAAGGAGTCCGCCCAGAAGCCCACCAACCCCGCCGGAGTCCCCAGCTAAGAACCGGTAAGAACTATATTTAGACTGTACATTTTATTATTTCATCTGTTTTCTTTTTAAAAGTGTTACATCGATGTTGGCATGCTACTAATGTTAACGTTTGTTTGTTTGTTTGTTTGTTTCAGAGACGGTAATCCTTTAACTTTGCTTCACCGAAGAAAATGGTAGAAAAAATTTAAACATGGAAAAAAACCCTGAAAACTCTGAAAACATTGCAAAAAATGAATAAAGTTATTTCTTTACAAAAAATGAATACAACATCATCTGCCGGGTCTAGAGAAGATTTAAGCTAGTCCTTGTTATTAAAAGTTACAAAAGTGGACAAAAACAACAACAAAAAAATAGCAAAAACGATCTTAATTATTGAAAAATGTTTGACAAAATGTGACCATAAAATAAAAAACATTCCATAGTTTTATTTCCTCTTCCAGTATCAGTCCTCAGAATATCAGCTGTTGTGTTCAGAGATCAGATAGCTGAGTGCTTTGTCATTTGGATTGAAAACTGCTAAATAAAGATATCAAACACTTTAAAATGGCCGTCTGTTCCTTTGAGCCGGTGCACAAAGGTTCATCCTGACCTCTTTGTAGATGGCGTTCACATTATAGTCGGTCCAAAAGGCAGAACTATTACCATGATGAGCTATAGGTTTTTCCCCCACACTTTTTAGTGCACTGTAGTTGCTAATGGAAACGCTGACCTGTACTTTTGAGATGATGGTTACTGCAGAGCACTGGTGTGGAGTAGCAGGAGCTGTGGTCTGCCACTAGGTGGCGCTGTAGTTTAGTGATAATGGAAGTGACTCGTGAATGTGTGATGTGCAGCTCCAGCTGATCACCAGTTGTCTTTACAGCCTCCCAAATATGGCCTCTCTTTGTAAACTAATGAGAGTTTTCTTCTGAAGTGAGCCAGTGATCTGACATCTGTGACCCTCCACTCCAGTACTCTGAATGACTGGTCAGCCAGTGATCTGACATCTGTGACCCTCCACTCCAGTACTCTGAATGACTGGTCAGCCAGTGATCTGACATCTGTGACCCTCCACTCCAGTACTCTGAATGACTGGTCAGCCAGTGATCTAACATCTGTGACCCTCCACTCCAGTACTCTGAATGACTGGTCAGACAGTGATCTGACATCTGTGACTATATCACTAGACACCAATATCACTAGACAACTAGCCAACAGCTAGACACCAATATCACTAGACACCAATATCACTAGACAACTAGCCAACAGATGGACATCAATATCACTAGACAACTAGCCAACAGCTAGACACCAATATCACTAGACAACTAGCCGACAGGAGATATACCTTGCAGGAGATTTCCCATGCAGGAGATTTACCATGCAGGAGAGTTACCATGCAGGAGATTTACCTTGCAGGAGAGTTACCATGCAGGAGATTTACCTTGCAGGAGAGTTACCATGCAGGAGAGTAACCTTGCAGGAGAGTTACCATGCAGGAGAGTTACCATGCAGGAGAGTTACCATGCAGGAGAGTTACCTTGCAGGAGAGTTACTTTGCAGGAGAGTTACCTTGCAGGACAGTTACCTTGCAGGAGAGTTACCATGCAGGAGATTTACCTTGCAGGAGATTTACCTTGCAGGAGATTTACCTTGCAGGACAGTTACCTTGCAGGAGAGTTACCATGCAGGAGATTTACCTTGCAGGAGATTTACCTTGCAGGAGAGTTACCTTGCAGGAGAGTTACCATGCAGGAGAGTTATCATGCAGGAGAGTTACCATGCAGGAGATTTACCATGCAGGAGAGTTACCATGCAGGAGAGTTACCATGCAGGAGAGTTACCATGCAGGAGAGTTACCATGCAGGAGAGTTACCTTGCAGGAGATTTACCTTGCAGGAGAGTTACCATGCAGGAGATTTACCATGCAGGAGAGTTACCATGCAGGAGAGTTACCATGCAGGAGAGTTACCCTGCAGGAGAGTTACCATGCAGGAGATTTACCATGCAGCAGACATAGAGAAAAACCTTCCATATGCACACTGATACATGCTGTGATGCTGTGTAGACAGTGATACATGCTGTGATGCTGTGTAGACACACTGATACATGCTGTGATGCTGTGTAGACACACTGATACATGCTGTGATGCTGTGTAGACACACTGATACATGCTGTGATGCTGTGTAGACACACTGATACATGCTGTGATGCTGTGTAGACACACTGATACATGCTGTGATGCTGTGTAGACACACTGATACATGCTGTGATGCTGTGTAGACACACTGATACATGCTGTGATGCTGTGTAGACACACTGATACATGCTGTGATGCTGTGTAGACACACTGATACATGCTGTGATGCCGTGTAGACACACTGATACATGCTGTGATGCCGTGATGCTGTGTAGACACACTGATACATGCTGTGATGCTGTGTAGACACACTGATACATGCTGTGATGCTGTGTAGACACACTGATACATGCTGTGATGCTGTGTAGACACACTGATACATGCTGTGATGCTGTGTAGACACACTGATACATGCTGTGATGCTGTGTAGACACACTGATACATGCTGTGATGCTGTGTAGACACACTGATACATGCTGTGATGCTGTGTAGACACACTGATACATGCTGTGATGCTGTGATGCTGTGTAGACACACTGATGAGATGCTGTGTAGACACACTGATGTGATGCTGTGTAGACACACTGATACATGCTGTGATGCTGTGTAGACACACTGATGTGATGCTGTGTAGACACACTGATACATGCTGTGATGCTGTGTAGACACACCGATACATGCTGTAATGCTGTGTAGACACACTGATACATGCTGTGATGCTGTGTAGACACGGATACATGCTGTGATGCTGTGTAGACACACTGATACATGCTGCGATGCTGTGTAGACACACTGATACATGCTGTGATGCTGTGTAGACAGTGATACATGCTGTGATGCTGTGTAGACACACTGATACATGCTGTGATGCTGTGTAGACACACTGATACATGCTGTGATGCTGTGTAGACACACTGATACATGCTGTGATGCTGTGTAGACACACTGATACATGCTGTGATGCTGTGTAGACACACTGATACATCCTGTGATGCTGTGTAGACACACTGATACATGCTGTGATGCTGTGTAGACACACTGATGTGATGCTGTGTAGACACACTGATACATGCTGTGATGCTGTGTAGACACACTGATGTGATGCTGTGTAGACACACTGATACATGCTGTGATGCTGTGTAGACACACTGATACATGCTGTGATGCCGTGATGCTGTGTAGACACACTGATACATGCTGTGATACTGTGTAGACACATTGATACATGCTGTGATGCTGTGTAGACACACTGATACATGCTGTGATGCTGTGTAGACACACTGATACATCCTGTGATGCTGTGTAGACACACTGATGTGATGCTGTGTAGACACACTGATACATGCTGTGATGCTGTGTAGACACACTGATGTGATGCTGTGTAGACACACTGATACATGCTGTGATGCTGTGTAGACACACTGATACATGCTGTGATACTGTGTAGACACATTGATACATGCTGTGATGCTGTGTAGACACACTGATAGATGCTGTGATGCCGTGATGCTGTGTAGACACATTGATACATGCTGTGATGCTGTGTAGACACATTGATACATGCTGTGATGCTGTGTAGACACACTGATACATGCTGTGATGCTGTGTAGACACATTGATACATGCTGTGATGACACACTGATACATGCTGTGATGCTGTGTAGACACACTGATACATGATGTGTAGACACACTGATACATGCTGTGATGCTGTGATGCTGTGTAGCCACACTGATACATGCTGTGATGCTGTGTAGACACGCTGATGTGTAGACACACTGATGTGATGCTGTGTCGACACACTGATGTGATGCTGTGATGCTGTGTCGACACATTGTCAAACTGTAAAAAATGAAGCTCACAACATCATCAGATGCAGGTATACAACTCTGCATTGTGTGTCCCACAAATCAATGTCTGACCTTCAGATGAATCCTGAAGGAGAACATGTCTGACCTTCAGAGGAATCCTGAGGGAGAACATGTCTGACCTTCAGATGAATCCTGAAGGAGAACATGTCTGACCTTCAGATGAATCCTGAGGGAGAACATGTCTGACCTTCAGATGAATCCTGAGGGAGAACATGTCTGACCTTCAGAGGAATCCTGAGGGAGAACATGTCTGACCTTCAGATGAATCCTGAAGGAGAACATGTCTGACCTTCAGATGAATCCTGAGGGACAACATGTCTGACCTTCAGAGGAATCCTGAGGGAGAACATGTCTGACCTTCAGATGAATCCTGAAGGAGAACATGTCTGACCTTCAGAGGAATCCTGAAGGAGAACATGTCTGATCTTCAGAGGAATCCTGAGGGAGAACATGTCTGACCTTCAGAGGAATCCTGAGGGAGAACATGTCTGACCTTCAGAGGAATCCTGAGGGAGAACATGATCCCACGTGGTAATAGGATTCCAACCAGGGACATCTGAAACACACGACCAACGTCAGAATAATACATGATGCACCAAACCGTCTGCAAGTCATCTCCAGTCCCTGTCCGACAGCACATCTGAATTACACAAATACAGTAGATAAACAACAAAGCACCCAAAGTCCTCCTCTGTCTATTTCCATCTCTTTGTCTCTGTCTCCCTCTCTGTTTTCATCAGCTAGTTGCTAAGGTTGAGTGACGGGCAGAACTGATATAGAATTGTTGTTTAATTGTTGACAACACTATCCATAGTTGTCACATGAGCCAAATACAACAACCTTACAGTGAAATGCTTACTTACAAGCCCTTAACCAACCCTGGTAGAGGTGGTATACAGACCTTACTGTGAAATGCTTCCTCACAAGCCCTTAACCAACCCTGGTAGAGGTGGTATACAGACCTTACAGTGAAATGCTTCCTCACAAGCCCTTAACCAACACTCCAGTTAAGAAAATAGTGAAGCACTATTTACTGAATAAACTAAAGTTTAGAAAAGTAACACAATAATGAGGCAACATACAGGGGGTACAGGTACCGAGTCAATGTGTGGGGGTACAGGTTAGTCAATGTGTGGGGGTACAGGTTAGTCAATGTGTGGGGGTACAGGTTAGTCAATGTGTGGGGCTACAGGTACCGAGTTAATGTGTGGGGGTACAGGTTAGTCAATGTGTGGGGCTACAGGTACCGAGTTAATGTGTGGGGGTACAGGTACCGAGTTAATGTGTGGGGGTACAGGTACCGAGTCAATGTGTGGGGGTACAGGTACCGAGTTAATGTGTGGGGGTACAGGTACCGAGTTAATGTGTGGGGCTACAGGTACCGAGTTAATGTGTGGGGGTACAGGTTAGTCAATGTGTGGGGGTACAGGTTAGTCAATGTGTGGGGCTACAGGTACCGAGTTAATGTGTGGGGGTACAGGTTAGTCAATGTGTGGGGCTACAGGTACCGAGTTAATGTGTGGGGGTACAGGTACCGAGTTAATGTGTGGGGGTACAGGTACCGAGTCAATGTGTGGGGGTACAGATACCGAGTCAATGTGTGGGGGTACAGGTACCGAGTCAATGTGTGGGGGTACAGGTACCGAGTTAATGTGCGGGGGTACAGGTACCGAGTCAATGTGCGGGGGTATAGGTACCGAGTTAATGTGTGGGGGTACAGGTACCGAGTCACAGAAGTCTAAACTGCAAAGTAGAGTTCAGGAGGAAGTCATTGTGTCAAAGTCATCCATTCTGTTACCAACATGGGATTCTATTCAAGGTTGCTGTGAAGGGGGAGAAATCATGAGCAGAGCGTCCAACCCTGAATACCAGCCTCCTCCACTGTTTAAATGCCCAAACACACAGCCCATCAGGACACACGTCTCTGCTGCTGTAACGACAGATCTCCTCCTCTGTTTAAAGGCCCAAACACACAGCCCATCAGGACACACGTCTCTGCTGCTGTAACGGCAGATCTCCTCCTCTGTTTAAAGGCCCAAACACACAGCCCATCAGGACACACGTCTCTGCTGCTGTAACGGCAGATCTCCTCCTCTTCGTCTGAAAAGGAGTAAGGATCGGACCAAGATGCGGCGTGGTAAGTGTTCATGACAAATTTTAATAAGAAAAGCCTGAACACTATGAAATACAAAACAATAAACGATAACATGAAATAAACCAAACCGAAACAGTCCCGTGTGGTGACAAACACTGACACAGGAAACAAACACCCACAAACCAACAGGGAAACCCAGGCTACCTAAGTATGATTCTCAATCAGAGACAACTAACGACACCTGCCTCTGATTGAGAACCATACTAGGCCGAAAACAGAAACCTAAACATACAAAACACAAAACATAGACTGCCCACCCCAACTCACGCCATGACCAACACTAAATAAAGACTAAACATAGACTGCCCACCCCAACTCACACCCTGACCATACTAAATAAAGACTAAACATAGACTGCCCACCCCAACTCACGCCATGACCAACACTAAATAAAGACTAAACATAGACTGCCCACCCCAACTCACGCCCTGACCATACTAAATAAAGACTAAACATAGACTGCCCACCCCAACTCACGCCATGACCAACACTAAATAAAGACTAAACATAGACTGCCCACCCCAACTCACGCCCTAACCAACACTAAATAAAGACTAAACATAGACTGCCCACCCCAACTCACGCCATGACCAACACTAAATAAAGACTAAACATAGACTGCCCACCCCAACTCACGCCCTAACCAACACTAAATAAAGACTAAACATAGACTGCCCACCCCAACTCACGCCCTAACCAACACTAAATAAAGACTAAACATAGACTGCCCACCCCAACTCACGCCATGACCAACACTAAATAAAGACTAAACATAGACTGCCCACCCCAACTCACGCCCTGACCATACTAAATAAAGACTAAACATAGACTGCCCACCCCAACTCACGCCCTGACCAACACTAAATAAAGACAACTTAGACTGCCTACCCCAACTCACGCCCTGACCAACACTAAATAAAGACAACTTAGACTGCCTACCCCAACTCACGCCCTGACCACACTAAATAAAGACAAAACATAGACTGCCCACCCCAACTCACGCCCTGACCATACTAAATAAAGACTAAACATAGACTGCCCACCCCAACTCACGCCCTGACCATACTAAATAAAGACTAAACATAGACTGCCCACCCCAACTCACGCCCTGACCAACACTAAATAAAGACAACATAGACTGCCCACCCCAACTCACGCCCTGACCATACTAAATAAAGACTAAACATAGACTTCCCACCCCAACTCACACCCTGACCATACTAAATAAAGACAACATAGACTGCCCACCCCAACTCACACCCTGACCATACTAAATAAAGACTAAACATAGACTGCCCACCCCAACTCACGCCCTGACCAACACTAAATAAAGACTAAACATAGACTGCCCACCCCAACTCACACCCTGACCAACACTAAATAAAGACTAAACATAGACTGCCCACCCCAACTCACGCCCTGACCAACACTAAATAAAGACTAAACATAGACTGCCCACCCCAACTCACACCCTGCCTGCTGACCCCTTTGAGTCCTTCAACCCGTCTCTATTGATCAGACTGAGTCCTTCAGGTAAACCCATCTCTATTGATCAGACTGAGTCCTTCAGGGAAACCCATCTCTATTGATCAGACTGAGTCCTTCAGGGAAACCCATCTCTATTGATCAGACTGAGTCCTTCAGGGAAACCCATCTCTATTGATCAGACTGAGTCCTTCAGGTAAACCCATCTCTATTGATCAGACTGAGTCCTTCAGGTAAACCCATCTCTAGTGATCAGACTGAGTCCTTCAGGGAAACCCATCTCTATTGATCAGACTGAGTCCTTCAGGTAAACCCATCTCTATTGATCAGACTGAGTCCTTCAGGTAAACCCGTCTCTATTGATCAGACTGAGTCCTTCAGGTAAACCCGTCTCTATTGATCAGACTGAGTCCTTCAGGTAAACCCGTCTCTATTGATCAGACTGAGTCCTTCAGGTAAACTCGTCTCTATTGATCAGTCTGAGTCCTTCAGGTAAACCCGTCTCTATTGATCAGACTGAGTCCTTCAGGTAAACCCGTCTCTATTGATCAGACTGAGTCCTTCAGGTAAACCCGTCTCTATTGATCAGACTGAGTCCTTCAGGTAAACCCATCTCTAGTGATCAGACTGAGTCCTTCAGGTAAACCCGTCTCTAGTGATCAGACTGAGTCCTTCAGGGAAACCCATCTCTATTGATCAGACTGAGTCCTTCAGGTAAACCCATCTCTATTGATCAGACTGAGTCCTTCAGGTAAACCCGTCTCTATTGATCAGACTGAGTCCTTCAGGTAAACCCATCTCTATTGATCAGACTGAGTCCTTCAGGTAAACCCGTCTCTATTGATCAGACTGAGTCCTTCAGGTAAACCCGTCTCTAGTGATCAGACTGAGTCCTTCAGGGAAACCCATCTCTATTGATCAGACTGTCCTTCAGGGAAACCCATCTCTATTGATCAGACTGAGTCCTTCAGGTAAACCCATCTCTATTGATCAGACTGAGTCCTTCAGGTAAACCCGTCTCTATTGATCAGACTGAGTCCTTCAGGTAAACCCATCTCTATTGATCAGACTGAGTCCTTCAGGTAAACCCGTCTCTAGTGATCAGACTGAGTCCTTCAGGTAAACCCATCTCTATTGATCAGACTGAGTCCTTCAGGTAAACCCGTCTCTATTGATCAGACTGAGTCCTTCAGGTAAACCCATCTCTAGTGATCAGACTGAGTCCTTCAGGCAAACCCATCTCTAGTGATCAGACTGAGTCCTTCAGGCAAACCCATCTCTAGTGATCAGATTGAGTCCTTCAGGTAAACCCATCTCTAGTGATCAGACTGAGTCCTTCAGGTAAACCCGTCTCTAGTGATCAGACTGAGTCCTTCAGGTAAACCCATCTCTATTGATCAGACTGAGTCCTTCAGGTAAACCCATCTCTAGTGATCAGATTGAGTCCTTCAGGTAAACCCGTCTCTAGTGATCAGACTGAGTCCTTCAGGTAAACCCATCTCTAGTGATCAGATTGAGTCCTTCAGGTAAACCCGTCTCTAGTGATCAGACTGAGTCCTTCAGGTAAACCCGTCTCTATTGATCAGACTGAGTCCTTCAGGTAAACCCGTCTCTATTGATCTGACTTCTCTTACTGTTATATATAGTTATTACAACTATTCACAAATAACAAGACATTTCCACTGTACAATTTCTAATGCCAGAGAAAATCATTTGTTTTCACTTAGGCTCTCTTTCAGGATGTTAGGTCTTCGTGTGTAGGCACCTTGATCTCCCTGTTCCTGTGCGTTCTCCTGATCTCCCTGTTCCTGTGCGTTCTCCTGATCTCCCTGTTCCTGTGCGTTCTCCTGATCTCCCTGTTCCTGTGCGTTCTCCTGATCTCCCTGTTCCTGTGCGTTCTCCTGATCTCCCTGTTCCTGTGCGTTCTCCTGATCTCCCTGTTCGTTCTCCTGGAACCCGTTGAGGGGTCTCTCACGCAGCCCTGTCAGCCCATCAACCAGACTGTGTCTCTGGAGAAGGAAGGCTACCCAACATGCCTAGTCATTCAAACCCCTATCTGCCCTGGCCACTGCGTCACCAAGGTACAATGAACAAACTGGCTCTAACTCTGACCACTTTCAGTGTCCTCTTTTTTTAAAGGGACTCCGGGAGAGAATGGGAACAAAAGAGGAGAAAGAGTGATCTCAAATATCCACATTATCAGTTTATTGAAGGAAACAAGTCCATATTTTTCTGAAAAGCTGCAATACAAGCCCAACACAGATAGCGCAATGCAGAATAGGGCTGTGTACAATACAGTATGTCATGTATTTTATATAAAAAAGCAAGGCATGTACTCTTCACATTTTAACTACAACAATAAAACAATACATTTTTTAACCCCCTTTTTCCTCCCCAATTTCGTGCTATCCAATTGCGATCTTGTCTCATTGCCTCCCCCGAGCCCGTTGGGGAGTTGCAGCTAAGGTTGCATCCTCCGAAACATGACCAGCCAAACCGCACACCTTAACACCCGCACGCTTAACCCGGAAGCCAGCTGCACCAACGTGTCGGAGGAAACACCGTCCACTGGCAACCGAAGTCAGCCTGCAGGCGCCCGGGCCGCCACAAGGAGTCGCTAGAGCGCGATGAGCCAAGTAAATCCCCCCCCTGGCCAAACCCTCCCCTAACCCGGACAATGCTGGGAAAATTGTGTGCCGGTAACTTGGGACTCCCGGTCGCGGCCGGTTATGGCACAGCCTGGAATCAAACCCGGGTCTGTAGTGACGCCTTAGACCACTGCGCCACTCGGGAGGCCCGTAAAGGTATAATTTTAACAAAGAAGAGAACACTGTTAAAGCTTCGTTTCGATCCGATAATTTGAACAAGGAGTTGATAGGAGTTATACATAGTGAATCGTACAGATACAGTCCATTAGTGGTTAGAGTGTAGAGGCGGCAGGGTAGCCTAGTGGTTAGAGTGTAGAGGCGGCAGGGTAGCCTAGTGGTTAGAGTGTAGAGGAGGCAGGGTAGCCTAGTGGTTAGAGTGTAGAGGTGGCAGGGCAGCCTAGTGGTTGGAGTGTAGAGGAGGCAGGGTAGCCTAGTGGTTAGAGTGTAGAGGCGGCAGGGTAGCCTAGTGGTTAGAGTGTAGAGGCGGCAGGGTACCCTAGTGGTTAGAGTGTAGAGACGGCAGGGTAGCCTAGTGGTTAGAGTGTAGAGGAGGCAGGGTAGCCTAGTGGTTAGAGTGTAGAGGCGGCAGGGTAGCCTAGTGGTTAGAGTGTAGAGGAGGCAGGGTAGCCTAGTGGTTAGAGTGTAGAGGAGGCAGGGTAGCCTAGTGGTTAGAGTGTAGAGGCGGCAGGGTAGCCTAGTGGTTAGAGTGTAGAGGAGGCAGGGTAGCCTAGTGGTTAGAGTGTAGAGGAGGCAGGGTAGCCTAGTGGTTAGAGTGTAGAGGAGGCAGGGTAGCCTAGTGGTTAGAGTGTAGAGGAGGCAGGGTAGCCTAGTGGTTAGAGTGTAGAGGTGGCAGGGCAGCCTAGTGGTTGGAGTGTAGAGGAGGCAGGGTAGCCTAGTGGTTAGAGTGTAGAGGCGGCAGGGTAGCCTAGTGGTTAGAGTGTAGAGGCGGCAGGGTACCCTAGTGGTTAGAGTGTAGAGACGGCAGGGTAGCCTAGTGGTTAGAGTGTAGAGGAGGCAGGGTAGCCTAGTGGTTAGAGTGTAGAGGCGGCAGGGTAGCCTAGTGGTTAGAGTGTAGAGGAGGCAGGGTAGCCTAGTGGTTAGAGTGTAGAGGAGGCAGGGTAGCCTAGTGGTTAGAGTGTAGAGGCGGCAGGGTAGCCTAGTGGTTAGAGTGTAGAGGAGGCAGGGTAGCCTAGTGGTTAGAGTGTAGAGGAGGCAGGGTAGCCTAGTGGTTAGAGTGTAGAGGAGGCAGGGTAGCCTAGTGGTTAGAGTGTAGAGGGGGCAGGGTAGCCTAGTGGTTAGAGTGTAGAGGAGGCAGGGTAGCCTAGTGGTTAGAGTGTAGAGGAGGCAGGGTAGCCTAGTGGTTAGAGTGTAGAGGGGGCAGGGTAGCCTAGTGGTTAGAGTGTAGAGGGGGCAGGGTAGCCTAGTGGTTAGAGTGTAGAGGGGGCAGGGTAGCCTAGTGGTTAGAGTGTAGAGGAGGCAGGGTAGCCTAGTGGTTAGAGTGTAGAGGAGGCAGGGTAGCCTAGTGGTTATAGTGTAGAGGAGGCAGGGTAGCCTAGTGGTTATAGTGTAGAGGCGGCAGGGTAGCCTAGTGGTTATAGTGTAGAGGGGGCAGGGCAGCCTAGTGGTTATAGTGTAGAGGGGGCAGGGTAGCCTAGTGGTTATAGTGTAGAGGCGGCAGGGCAGCCTAGTGGTTATAGTGTAGAGGGGGCAGGGTAGCCTAGTGGTTAGAGTGTAGAGGAGGCAGGGTAGCCTAGTGGTTAGAGTGTAGAGGCGGCAGGGTAGCCTAGTGGTTATAGTGTAGAGGAGGCAGGGTAGCCTAGTGGTTAGAGTGTAGAGGCGGCAGGGTAGCCTAGTGGTTATAGTGTAGAGGGGGCAGGGTAGCCTAGTGGTTAGAGTGTAGAGGAGGCAGGGTAGCCTAGTGGTTAGAGTGTAGAGGAGGCAGGGTAGCCTAGTGGTTAGAGTGTAGAGGAGGCAGGGTAGCCTAGTGGTTAGAGTGTAGAGGAGGCAGGGTAGCCTAGTGGTTAGAGTTGATAGGAGTTATACATAGTGAATCGTACAGATACAGTCCATTACCCTAGTGGTTAGAGTGTAGAGGAGGCAGGGTAGCCTAGTGGTTAGAGTGTAGAGGCGGCAGGGTAGCCTAGTGGTTAGAGTGTAGAGGAGGCAGGGTAGCCTAGTGGTTAGAGTGTAGAGGAGGCAGGGTAGCCTAGTGGTTAGAGTTGATAGGAGTTATACATAGTGAATCGTACAGATACAGTCCATTACCCTAGTGGTTAGAGTGTAGAGGAGGCAGGGTAGCCTAGTGGTTAGAGTGTAGAGGAGGCAGGGTAGCCTAGTGGTTAGAGTGTAGAGGAGGCAGGGTAGCCTAGTGGTTAGAGTGTAGAGGCGGCAGGGTAGCCTAGTGGTTAGAGTGTAGAGGAGGCAGGGTAGCCTAGTGGTTAGAGTGTAGAGGAGGCAGGGTAGCCTAGTGGTTAGAGTGTAGAGGAGGCAGGGTAGCCTAGTGGTTAGAGTGTAGAGGAGGCAGGGTAGCCTAGTGGTTAGAGTGTAGAGGAGGCAGGGTAGCCTAGTGGTTAGAGTGTAGAGGCGGCAGGGTAGCCTAGTGGTTAGAGTGTAGAGGAGGCAGGGTAGCCTAGTGGTTAGAGTGTAGAGGAGGCAGGGTAGCCTAGTGGTTAGAGTTGATAGGAGTTATACATAGTGAATCGTACAGATACAGTCCATTACCCTAGTGGTTAGAGTGTAGAGGAGGCAGGGTAGCCTAGTGGTTAGAGTGTAGAGGGGGCAGGGTAGCCTGGTGGTTAGAGTGTAGAGGAGGCAGGGTAGCCTAGTGGTTAGAGTGTAGAGGAGGCAGGGTAGCCTAGTGGTTAGAGTGTAGAGGGGGCAGGGTAGCCTAGTGGTTAGAGTGTAGAGGGGGCAGGGTAGCCTAGTGGTTAGAGTGTAGAGGCGGCAGGGTAGCCTAGTGGTTATAGTGTAGAGGAGGCAGGGTAGCCTAGTGGTTAGAGTGTAGAGGAGGCAGGGTAGCCTAGTGGTTAGAGTGTAGAGGCGGCAGGGTAGCCTAGTGGTTAGAGTGTAGAGGAGGCAGGGTAGCCTAGTGGTTAGAGTGTAGAGGAGGCAGGGTAGCCTAGTGGTTAGAGTGTAGAGGAGGCAGGGTAGCCTAGTGGTTAGAGTGTAGAGGAGGCAGGGTAGCCTAGTGGTTAGAGTGTAGAGGAGGCAGGGTAGCCTAGTGGTTAGAGTTGATAGGAGTTATACATAGTGAATCGTACAGATACAGTCCATTACCCTGCATCTGTCCTACCTGGAGCCTTCTACTACACTATCAGTCATGGTCATAGTGTTGGTGACCTGACTCTGCTCCTCGTCACCCATGAGCTTGCCGAAGCAGGGGAAGGCCAGAGTGTCCTTAGCTCCCTTTCTCATGAACACATAGAGTAGGGGATCCACAAGGGGGCTGAATCTCTCAAAGAGGGTCCCAATCTTTACATTTTCTCGGCCTGTTACCCCTGATATCAGATATTGTATGATGAGGGGTAGGAACAGGACTGTGTAATTGCCCAGCACAAGGGCCAGGGTACCAATAATCCGTCTCTGTTCGACAGCTGGCACAGAGATGGAGACGGACAGAGCTTTCAACGTGCCCACGAGGAAGAATACGAGCAACGGAAAGGGTATGAGGAGGTTAACTGCAAACAGAATCAGTTTCCTCTCGAGAGTCGGTGTGAGGTAGAACACGCAGATTTGGATGAAAGGGATAACCCAGATAAAGGAGGACATTATGAGCGAGTATTTGATGTTACGACGAAAACGGTACCAGAGAGGAAATGCAATCACAAGATATCTCTCCAGAGCAACACATACCATGAAACTAATGCTCGCACTGATACCGAAGAAATCAATAAAAAGTACAATCATTTTCCAGGCACCAGACGGGTTGAACGGCCTCATGCAGATCTGAACGAGATCTGCAATAAGAAGGTTGATAACGTAGACCGGAGCGATGTGATCAGCTCGGATCAGGAAGTACATGGCATAAATGGACAGACAGATCAGAGGAAAGCCGATGGAGAACGTTGTCCACTGTACGACGGTTTCAACGATGCTCCAAGTGGATGGGACGTCGTCCGTGACATTGTAGAGGTTTTCTCCAGCCATCCTTGGTGGTGCTTGTTGTTGCAGGAACTGGTTGATGGCAGGGTTCTTCAGATTCCCGAGTTCAAGGGCCTTAATATTTTCCTGTTGTGCTCCTACACTCAGAGAAAACAAAGTGAAAAGGCTGCTGTTTTACTCTATAACACCTAAGATTCCAGTTATGATTCTTTAAAACAGGTCTAGTTTTGAGCTCAACGATGCATCTTTACTCTAAATCTAAAAGCATTTCCCTTCTAAAGAAACAGGAAGTATGCTCAATATAGTTCTGCGTATTTTTAGTAAAACTGAACATGTAACACAAAATAGAGCTGTCAAAGTGCCTATAGACATGAACCTTCTCACATTGTGTAAATGTTAGGATGCCTTAAAACGTCTCTTCTTTATGCAATGAACTAATCAATTGAGCCGTTACTACGTTTTTTAAATGAATATCATATAATAGAAAAAAACGAAGTCATCACGTGAAGCACAAGAACAGTTGAAATAGCCATTTAGCAACCATGTGGAATCTACAGTATTGTCTTACCTGGTGGGTCAATTAGATTAACTGGCGTTCGTCTTGTAGCGCCTATCAAATCAACTAATTATCAGGAAGTGGAAATGCAAGTTAGAAACGTGCCATTCTTTTTTACAGCACAGATACAGATACAGCATAGATACTCTCAGATACTCACAGATACAGCACAGATACTCACAGATACAGCACAGATACTCACAGATACAGCACAGATACTCACAGATACAGCACAGATACTCACATGTACTCACAGATACTCACAGATACTCACAGATACAGCACAGATACTCACTGATACTCACAGATACTCACAGATACAGATACAGCACAGATACTCACAGATACAGATACAGCACAGATACTCACAGATACTCACGGTGCACACCCAGTGACAATACAGCATGTACGTCTGAGCCTTAAATACTGTGAGACAGGAAGTCCACCACTCCAGGATGTCAAAAGTCATTGCACAATTTGTGTTACTGTAGCATTTGTCTTCGATAGCTGATTGGTCAGGGAGATCATGTGACATTACTACCAGTGGTTAAAAGATCCCGGACCTAATCCATTCCACACTAAGTTTCTACTTCGATGTATTTCAGAATGACAACAGGAATGTGACATCTGACGTGTAACATAATACACTTCATGCACACATCTTATAATATGCATTAGAGGTCGCTTTCAGCTTCCTGTGTGAACCGGAAGTGCCTTAAAATGACGTCATAGGTGCCGTTTCAAAGGGTTAAAAAGGTCAGATCTTTTCAAAACTTAATATGTGTGATTAGGCAACCCCCATGAACTGTAAGTCAGTCATTTCTCCCAACAGATGTCTAAGAAAAGCTCTCACACACACACACACACACACACACACACACACACACACACACACACACACACACACACACACACACACACACACACACACACACACACACACACACACACACACACACAGCAAGGATGGAGTGACAAAGTGCGGTGCTTAAAGACACACAGAGCCTGCAATGGCATTTCCATAATCTCTAGGCTGTGCCGAGTTCAACGAGATGCCCCGCTTGACCGTAACTCGCTCTGAGTGCAGCGACCGTGAAAAAACGTAGGCCCAAAATGAAGCCTGGCCCTAAATGTAATTTGCTTTTGGGTGACAGTGAGAGAACCGTTAGGGTGAGAAGCACAATTCGACCTCAGGTACGTTCCTGAGGTCCTCCCGATCCGTGCAAGCCTAACCTTGACCGTGTGGCATTAACCCTTAACAGTAAAACAGGGTTTTTTTGGTCTCACAGATTACAATGACTTCTCTCCCCATAGGAATACATTGCCTGCTCCTCTAAAGTCAACCTGAAGCCTATGTAGGTTATGAATGCCTTATGAACCTGTCTTCAATGACAGTCCATCAAGCCACTATGAGGTCTACCTGTGTCGATTCTAAGCTTCCTGTAGCAACCGGAAGTGGTTAAAATCACCCTAAACGTGTATATCCATACCCTGCCTGCAGTTTGACAGACATAGTGCATTCAACCCTGTGTAAATCAGTTCTTAACGTAAAGACTTAAAACTCAGGATTCTGTAAAGGCATACCCCAATGAGGATATGTGTTGACTTATAGCTTCCTGTGCCAACCCGAAGTGCCATAATTGGTGTCACAGGGGCTGTTTCGAAGGGTTAAAAAAGTCAGATCTGTCCAAAACTTCATATGTGTGATTAGGAAACCCCCATGAACTGTAAATCAGTCATTTTTTCCCATAAAATTTCAAAGGAAAACTCAATCACACACACACACAGCTTGGAAGGAGGGACACATTGGGGTGCGTAGAGACATACACTGCCTGCATTAGTTAACCTTGTTTGAACTATTAACCTTTTGTAACTAGGGGGCAGTATTTTCATTTTTGGTTAAAAAACGTTCCCGTTTTAAACAAGATATTTTGTCACGAAAATATGCTTGACTATGCATATAATTAACAACTTTGGATAGAAAACACTTTAACGCAAAGATATTGTCTGTGAGTGCAACAGAACTGATGTGACAGGCGAAACCCAGATAAAAATCCAATCAGGAAGTGAAACCGCCTCATGCCAATGACTCCTTATATGGCTGTGAATGAGCTACGAATGAGCTTACGTTTTCCACGTATTCCCCAAGGTGTCTACAGCATTGTGACGTCTTTTTACGCATTTATGTTGAAGAATAGCTGTAAGGGACCATATATAGCAAGTGGTCACATAATGGCTCCCGCAGAAAATCTTGCGTAAAGTACACAAGTAGCCATTTTTCCAATCGCTTCTTATGAGAAACCAATTGTCCCGACGGGTATATTATCGAATTGTTATATGAAAAACACCTTGAGGATTGATTGTAAACAACGTTTGCCATGTTTCTGTCGATATTATGGAGCTAATTTGGAAAACAGTACAGCGTTGTAGTGACCGCATTTTCCGGTCGATTTCTTAGCCAAACGTGACGAACAAACGGGAGCTATTTCGCCAACAAAAATAATATTTTTGGAAAAAATGAACATTTGCTCTCTAACTGGTCTCCTGAGTGAAAACATCCGAAGTTCTTCAAAGGTAAATGATTTAATTTGGTTGCTTTTCTTATTTTTATTATGCCATGATAAACTTACACAAATGCTTGTCTGCTTGTCTGGCATATTTCGAAAAACGGTCTAGAAAGCACTTTTTAAGGGTGTGAAGTTTTTTCAAAATTTTTGCTATTTTTGACTTTTGACTTCCGGTGCCGTTTCAAAGGGTTAAAAAGGTCAGATCTTTCCAAAACTTCCTATGTGTGATTAGGCCTCAACCCCCATGAACTGTAAGTCAGTCATTTCTCCCAACAGATGTCTAAGAAAAGCTCTCTCACACACACACACATACACACACACACACACACACACACACACACACACAGCAAGGATGGAGTGACAAAGTGCGGTGCTTAAAGACACACAGAGCCTGCAATGGCATTTCCATAATCTCTAGGCTGTGCCGAGTTCAACGAGATGCCCCGCTTGACCGTAGCTCGCTCTGAGTGCAGCGACCGTGAAAAAAGTAGGCCCAAAATGAAGCCTGTCATTTCTCCCATAACATTTAAAAGAAAAACTAAATCACACACAGCTTGGAAGGAGGGACCCATTGGGGTGTTAGGGTTAGGGTTGGGTTAGGGTTAGGGTTAGGGGTTAGGGTTAGGGCTTAGGAGGGAAGGAGGGACCCATTGGGTAGTAGAGACATACACTGCCTGCATTAGTTAACCTTGTTCGAACTATTAACCCTTTGTAACTAGGGGGCAGTATTTTCATTTTTGGATAAAAAACGTTCCCGTTTTAAACAAGATATTTTGTCACGAAAAGATGCTCGAATATGCATATAATTAACAACTTTGGATAGAAAACACTTTGAAGTTTCCAAAACTTCATGCCAATGACTCCTTATAGGGCTGTGAATGAGCTACGAATGAGCTTACGTTTTCTACGTATTCCCCAAGGTGTCTACAGCATTGTGACGTCTTTTTACGCATTTATGTTGAAGAATAGCCTAGACCAGTTAACCCACTGTTCCTAGACCAGTTAACCCACTGTTCCTAGACCAGTTAACCCACTGTTCCTAGACCAGTTAACCCCCTGTTCCTAGACCAGTTAACCCCCTGTTCCTAGACCAGTTAACCCACTGTTCCTAGACCAGTTAACCCCCTGTTCCTAGACCAGTTAACCCACTGTTCCTAGACCAGTTAACCCACTGTTCCTAGACCAGTTAACCCACTGTTCCTAGACCAGTTAACCCACTGTTCCTAGACCAGTTAACCCACCGTTCCTAGACCAGTTAACCCCACTGTTCCTAGACCAGTTAACCCACTGTTCCTAGACCAGTTAACCCACTGTTCCTAGACCAGTTAACCCACTGTTCCTAGACCAGTTAACCCCCTGTTCCTAGACCAGTTAACCCCCTGTTCCTAGACCAGTTAACCCACCGTTCCTAGACCAGTTAACCCACTGTTCCTAGACCAGTTAACCCCACTGTTCCTAGACCAGTTAACCCACTGTTCCTAGACCAGTTAACCCACTGTTCCTAGACCAGTTAACCCACTGTTCCTAGACCAGTTAACCCACTGTTCCTAGACCAGTTAACCCACTGTTCCTAGACCAGTTAACCCCACTGTTCCTAGACCAGTTAACCCACTGTTCCTAGACCAGTTAACCCACTGTTCCTAGACCAGTTAACCCCCTGTTCCTAGACCAGTTAACCCCTTGTTCCTAGACCAGTTAACCCCCTGTTCCTAGACCAGTTAACCCACCGTTCCTAGACCAGTTAACCCACTGTTCCTAGACCAGTTAACCCACTGTTCCTAGACCAGTTAACCCCACTGTTCCTAGACCAGTTAACCCACTGTTCCTAGACCAGTTAACCCACTGTTCCTAGACCAGTTAACCCCCTGTTCCTAGACCAGTTAACCCCCTGTTCCTAGACCAGTTAACCCACCGTTCCTAGACCAGTTAACCCCCTGTTCCTAGACCAGTTAATCCCCTGTTCCTAGACCAGTTAACCCACTGTTCCTAGACCAGTTAACCCCCTGTTCCTAGACCAGTTAATCCCCTGTTCCTAGACCAGTTAACCCCCTGTTCCTAGACCAGTTAACCCACTGTTCCTAGACCAGTTAACCCCCTGTTCCTAGACCAGTTAACCCACTGTTCCTAGACCAGTTAACCCCCTGTTCCTAGACCAGTTAACCCACCGTTCCTAGACCAGTTAACCCCCTGTTCCTAGACCAGTTAAACAGTTACAGATTTCCAATTGTTTTGAAAACTTGAAATCGGCCCTTCCGATTAATCGGTCGACCTCGAATATGCATACACCTTTTTGGGTGAAGAAGCTGTTAGTTTAATATTCACAGACTTGATGTGCTGGAGTACAGGCAGCTACTTGAGAATAAAACAAACTTACTAGTGATATTCCACCAGACTTTTATAGGTCAGTCACAATATCTAGGTCCGTCAGACTTAACACCAATATGTTGAGACAATGATGAAACGTGATAACAGTCCTCCACCACACACACACAAATGCAACAAATGAAATATTGTGCAAATACTTCAGAAAAATGACTTCCTTGTCACTAATGTTGAAATTGTGGGGTTACATACAGTGCCTGTCAAAAGTTTGGACACACCTACTCATTCAAGGGTTTTTCTTCATTTTTACTATTTTCTACATTGTAGAATAATATGGATGACATCAAAACTATGAAAGAACACATATGGAATCATGTTGTAACCAACAACAAAAAAGTTGTAAATAAATATTTTATATTTGAGATTCTTCAAAGTTGCCACCTTTTGCCTTGATGACAGCTTTGCACACTCTTGGCATTCTCTCAACCAGCTTCATGAGGTAGTCACCTCGAATGCCTGTCTATTGACAGGTGTGCCTTGTTAAAAGTTAATTTGTGGAATTTCTGTCCTTCTTAATGCGTTTGAATGCGTTTGAACCAATCAGTTGTGTTGTGACAAGGTAGAGGTGGTGTACAGACCTTACAGTGAAATGCTTCCTCACAAGCCCTTAACCAACCCTGCAGTTAAGAAAATAGTGAAGCAAATACTTACTGAATAAACTAAAGTTTAGAAAAGTAACACAATAATGAGGCAACATACGTACAGGTACCGAGTTAATGTGTGGGGGTACAGGTACCGAGTCGATGTGTGGGGGTACAGGTACCGAGTCGATGAGCAGGGGGACAGGTACCGAGTTGATGTGTGGGGGTACAGGTACCGAGTCGATGCGCGGGGGTACAGGTACCGAGTCGATGCGCGGGGGTACAGGTACCGAGTCGATGCGCGGGGGTACAGGTACCGAGTCGATGCGCGGGGGTACAGGTACCGAGTCGATGCGCGGGGGTACAGGTACCGAGTCGATGCGCGGGGGTACAGGTCCGAGTCGATGCGAGGGGGTACAGGTACCGAGTCGATGTGCGTGGGTACAGGTTAATGGAAGCAATTTGAACATGTAGGTAGGGCTAAAGTGACTATTCATAGATAATAAACAGCGAGTGGCAGCAGTGTAAAAACAATTGTTAATTGTTCTGCAGTCTTATGGCAGTAGTAGAGAGAACAGTCTTTGACTTGGGTGACTGGAGTCTTTGACAATATTTTGGTCCTTCCTCTGACAACGCCTGGGTTGAGGTCCTGGATGGCAGGAAGGTTGGCCCCAGTGATGTACTGGGCCGTACGCACCACCCTCTGTAGCGCCTTATGTTCGTATGCCGAGCAGTTACCATACCAGGCGGTGATGCAACCGGTGAGGATGCTCTCGATGGTGCAGCTGTAGAACTTTTTGAGGATCTGGGGACCCATGCCAAATCTTTTCAGTTTCCTGATGGGGAAAAGGCGTGGTCGTGCCCTCTTCACAACCTTCTTGGTATGTTTGAACCATTATGGTTTGTTGGTGATGTGGACACCAAGGAACTTGAAGCTCTCGACCCGCTCCGCTACAACCCCATCGATGTTAAAAAAAAAGGTGGGCCCTTTTCTTCACAAGATTTGACTTCACGCTGACCTATCGTCCAGGTTCTAAGAACACCAAGGCCGATGCCCTGTCACGTCTCTACAATTTGTCAGTCTTCGATAGCTGATTGGTCAGGGAGATCATGTGACATTACTACCAGTGGTTAAAAGATCCCGGACCTAATCCATTCCACACTAAGTTTCTACTTCGATGTATTTCAGAATGACAACAGGAATGTGACATCTGACCTGTAACATAATACACTTCATGCACACATCTTATAATATGCATTAGAGGTCGCTTTCAGCTTCCTGTGTAAACCGGAAGTGCCTTAAAATGATGTCATAGGTGCTGTTTCGAAGGGTTAAAAAGGTCAGATCTTTTCAAAACTTAATATGTGTGATTAGGCAACCCCCATGAACTGTAAGTCAGTCATTTCTCCCAACAGATGTCAAAGAAAAGCTCTCTCACACACACACACACACACACACACACACACACACACACACACACACAGCAAGGATGGAGTGACAAAGTGCGGTGCTTAAAGACACACAGAGCCTGCAATGGCATTTCCATATTCTCAAGGCCTTTGCCGAGTTCAACGAGATGCCCCACTTGACCGTAGCTCGCTCTGAGTGCAGCGACCGTGAAAAAACGTAGGCCCAAAATGAAGCCTGGCCCTAAATGTCATTTGCTTTTGGGTGACAGTGAGAGAACCGTTAGGGTGAGAAGCACAATTCGACCTCAGGTACGTTCCTGAGGTCCTCCCGATCCGTGCAAGCCTAACCTTGACCGTGTGGCATTAACCCTTAACAGTAAAACAGGGTTTTTTTGGTCTCACAGATTACAATGACTTCTCTCCCCATAGGAATACATTGCCTGCTCCTCTAAAGTCAACCTGAAGCCTATGTAGGTTATGAATGCCTTATGAACCTGTCTTCAATGACAGTCCATCAAGCCACTATGAGGTCTACCTGTGTCGATTCTAAGCTTCCTGTAGCAACCTGAAGTGGTTAAAATCACCCTAAACGTGTATATCCATACCCTGCCTGCAGTTTGACAGACATAGTGCATTCAAGCCTGTGTAAATCAGTTCTTAACGTAAAGACTTAAAACTCAGGATTCTGTAAAAGCATACCCCAATGAGGATATGTGTTGACTTATAGCTTCCTGTGCCAACCCGAAGTGCCATAATTGGTGTCACAGGGGCTGTTTCGAAGGGTTAAAAAAGTCAGATCTGTCCAAAACTTCATATGTGTGATTAGGCAACCCCCATGAACTGTAAATCAGTCATTTTTTCCCATAAAATTTCAAAGGAAAACTCAATCACACACACACACAGCTTGGAAGGAGGGACACATTGGGGTGCGTAGAGACATACACTGCCTGCATTAGTTAACCTTGTTTGAACTATTAACCTTTTGTAACTAGGGGGCAGTATTTTCATTTTTGGTTAAAAAACGTTCCCGTTTTAAACAAGATATTTTGTCACGAAAATATGCTCGACTATGCATATAATTAACAACTTTGGATAGAAAACACTTTAACGCAAAGATATTGTCTGTGAGTGCAACAGAACTGATGTGACAGGCGAAACCCAGATAAAAATCCAATCAGGAAGTGAAACCGCCTCATGCCAATGACTCCTTATATGGCTGTGAATGAGCTACGAATGAGCTTACGTTTTCCACGTATTCCCCAAGGTGTCTACAGCATTGTGACGTCTTTTTACGCATTTATGTTGAAGAATAGCTGTAAGGGACCATATATAGCAAGTGGTCACATAATGGCTCCCGCAGAAAATCTTGCGTAAAGTACACAAGTAGCCATTTTTCCAATCGCTTCTTATGAGAAACCAATTGTCCCGACGGGTATATTATCGAATTGTTATATGAAAAACACCTTGAGGATTGATTCTAAACAACGTTTGCCATGTTTCTGTCGATATTATGGAGCTAATTTGGAAAACAGTACAGCGTTGTAGTGACCGCATTTTCCGGTCGATTTCTTAGCCAAACGTGACGAACAAACGGGAGCTATTTCGCCAACAAAAATAATATTTTTGGAAAAAATGAACATTTGCTCTCTAACTGGTCTCCTGAGTGAAAACATCCGAAGTTCTTCAAAGGTAAATGATTTAATTTGGTTGCTTTTCTTATTTTTATTATGCCATGATAAACTTACACAAATGCTTGTCTGCTTGTCTGGCATATTTCGAAAAACGGTCTAGAAAGCACTTTTTAAGGGTGTGAAGTTTTTTCAAAATTTTTGCTATTTTTGACTTTTGACTTCCGGTGCCGTTTCAAAGGGTTAAAAAGGTCAGATCTTTCCAAAACTTCCTATGTGTGATTAGGCCTCAACCCCCATGAACTGTAAGTCAGTCATTTCTCCCAACAGATGTCTAAGAAAAGCTCTCTCACACACACACACACACACACACACACACACACACACAGCAAGGATGGAGTGACAAAGTGCGGTGCTTAAAGACACACAGAGCCTGCAATGGCATTTCCATAATCTCTAGGCTGTGCCGAGTTCAACGAGATGCCCCGCTTGACCGTAGCTCGCTCTGAGTGCAGCGACCGTGAAAAAAGTAGGCCCAAAATGAAGCCTGTCATTTCTCCCATAACATTTAAAAGAAAAACTAAATCACACACAGCTTGGAAGGAGGGACCCATTGGGGTGTTAGGGTTAGGGTTGGGTTAGGGTTAGGGTTAGGGGTTAGGGTTAGGGGTTAGGAGGGAAGGAGGGACCCATTGGGTAGTAGAGACATACACTGCCTGCATTAGTTAACCTTGTTCGAACTATTAACCCTTTGTAACTAGGGGGCAGTATTTTCATTTTTGGATAAAAAACGTTCCCGTTTTAAACAAGATATTTTGTCACGAAAAGATGCTTGAATATGCATATAATTAACAACTTTAGATAGAAAACACTTTGAAGTTTCCAAAACTGCAAAGATATTGTCTGTGAGTGCAACAGAACTTATGTTACAGGCGAAACCCAGATAAAAATCCAATCAGGAAGTGAAACCGCCTCATGCCAATGACTCCTTATATGGCTGTGAATGAGCTACGAATGAGCTTACGTTTTCTACGTATTCCCCAAGGCATTGTGACGTCTTTTTACGCATTTATGTTGAAGAATAGCCTAGACCAGTTAACCCACTGTTCCTAGACCAGTTAACCCACTGTTCCTAGACCAGTTAACCCACTGTTCCTAGACCAGTTAACCCTCTGTTCCTAGACCAGTTAACCCACTGTTCCTAGACCAGTTAACCCACTGTTCCTAGACCAGTTAACCCACTGTTCCTAGACCAGTTAACCCACTGTTCCTAGACCAGTTAACCCACTGTTCCTAGACCAGTTAACCCACTGTTCCTAGACCAGTTAACCCCCTGTTCCTAGACCAGTTAACCCACTGTTCCTAGACCAGTTAACCCCCTGTTCCTAGACCAGTTAACCCACTGTTCCTAGACCAGTTAACCCACTGTTCCTAGACCAGTTAACCCACTATTCCTAGACCAGTTAACCCACTGTTCCTAGACCAGTTAACCCACTGTTCCTAGACCAGTTAACCCCCTGTTCCTAGACCAGTTAACCCACTGTTCCTAGACCAGTTAACCCCCTGTTCCTAGACCAGTTAACCCACTGTTCCTAGACCAGTTAACCCACTGTTCCTAGACCAGTTAACCCACTGTTCCTAGACCAGTTAACCCACTGTTCCTAGACCAGTTAACCCACTGTTCCTAGACCAGTTAACCCACTGTTCCTAGACCAGTTAACCCACTGTTCCTAGACCAGTTAACCAACTGTTCCTAGACCAGTTAACCCACTGTTCCTAGACCAGTTAACCCACTGTTCCAAGACCAGTTAACCCACAGTTCCTAGACCAGTTAACCCCACTGTTCCTAGACCAGTTAACCCACTGTTCCTAGACCAGTTAACCCACTGTTCCTAGACCAGTTAACCCACCGTTCCTAGACCAGTTAACCCACTGTTCCTAGACCAGTTAACCCACTGTTCCTAGACCAGTTAACCCACTGTTCATAGACCAGTTAACCCACTGTTCCTAGACCAGTTAACCCACTGTTCCTAGACCAGTTAACCCCCTGTTCCTAGACCAGTTAACCCACTGTTCCTAGACCAGTTAACCCACCGTTCCTAGACCAGTTAACCCACTGTTCCTAGACCAGTTAACCACTGTTCCTAGACCAGTTAACCCACTGTTCCTTGACCAGTTAACACACTGTTCCTAGACCAGTTAACCCACTGTTCCTAGACCAGTTAACCCCCTGTTCCTAGACCAGTTAACCCCCTGTTCCTAGACCAGTTAACCCCCTGTTCCTAGACCAGTTAACCCACTGTTCCTAGACCAGTTAACCAACTGTTCCTAGACCAGTTAACCCACTGTTCCTAGACCAGTTAACCCACTGTTCCTAGACCAGTTAACCCACTGTTCCTAGACCAGTTAACCCACTGTTCCTAGACCAGTTAACCCCCTGTTCCTAGACCAGTTAACCCACTGTTCCTAGACCAGTTAACCCCCTGTTCCTAGACCAGTTAACCCACTGTTCCTAGACCAGTTAACCCACTGTTCCTAGACCAGTTAACCCACTGTTCCTAGACCAGTTAACCCACTGTTCCTAGACCAGTTAACCAACTGTTCCTAGACCAGTTAACCCACTGTTCCTAGACCAGTTAACCCACTGTTCCTAGACCAGTTAACCCACTGTTCCTAGACCAGTTAACCCCCTGTTCCTAGACCAGTTAACCCACTGTTCCTAGACCAGTTAACCCACTGTTCCTAGACCAGTTAACCCACTGTTCCTAGACCAGTTAACCCACTGTTCCTAGACCAGTTAACACACTGTTCCTAGACCAGTTAACCACTGTTCCTAGACCAGTTAACCCACTGTTCCTAGACCAGTTAACACACTGTTCCTAGACCAGTTAACCCACTGTTCCTAGACCAGTTAACCCACTGTTCCTAGACCAGTTAACCCACTGTTCCTAGACCAGTTAACCCACTGTTCCTAGACCAGTTAACCCACTGTTCCTAGACCAGTTAACCCACTGTTCCTAGACCAGTTAACCCACTGTTCCTAGACCAGTTAACCCACTGTTCCTAGACCAGTTAACCCACTGTTCCTAGACCAGTTAACCCACTGTTCCTAGACCAGTTAACCCACTGTTCCTAGACCAGTTAACCCACTGTTCCTAGACCAGTTAACCCACTGTTCCTAGACCAGTTAACCAACTGTTCCTAGACCAGTTAACCCACTGTTCCAAGACCAGTTAACCCACAGTTCCTAGACCAGTTAACCCCACTGTTCCTAGACCAGTTAACCCACTGTTCCTAGACCAGTTAACCCACTGTTCCTAGACCAGTTAACCCACTGTTCCTAGACCAGTTAACCCACTGTTCCTAGACCAGTTAACCCACTGTTCCTAGACCAGTTAACACACTGTTCCTAGACCAGTTAACCACTGTTCCTAGACCAGTTAACCCACTGTTCCTAGACCAGTTAACACACTGTTCCTAGACCAGTTAACCCACTGTTCCTAGACCAGTTAACCCACTGTTCCTAGACCAGTTAACCCACTGTTCCTAGACCAGTTAACCCACTGTTCCTAGACCAGTTAACCCACTGTTCCTAGACCAGTTAACCCACTGTTCCTAGACCAGTTAACCCCCTGTTCCTAGACCAGTTAACCCACTGTTCCTAGACCAGTTAACCCCCTGTTCCTAGACCAGTTAACCCCCTGTTCCTAGACCAGTTAATCCACTGTTCCTAGACCAGTTAACCCCCTGTTCCTAGACCAGTTAACCCACTGTTCCTAGACCAGTTAACCCCCTGTTCCTAGACCAGTTAACCCACCGTTCCTAGACCAGTTAACCCCCTGTTCCTATACCAGTTAACCCCCTGTTCCTAGACCAGTTAACCCACTGTTCGTACACCAGTTAACCCCCTGTTCCTAGACAAGTTAACCCACTGTTCCTAGACCAGTTAACCCACTGTTCCTAGACCAGTTAACCCCCTGTTCCTAGACCAGTTAACCCACTGTTCCTAGACCAGTTAACCCCCTGTTCCTAGACCAGTTAACCCACTGTTCCTAGACCAGTTAACCCACCGTTCCTAGACCAGTTAACCCACTGTTCCTAGACCAGTTAACCCACTGTTCCTAGACCAGTTAACCCACTGTTCCTAGACCAGTTAACACACTGTTCCTAGACCAGTTAACCAACTGTTCCTAGACCAGTTAACCCACTGTTCCTAGACCAGTTAACCCACTGTTCCTAGACCAGTTAACCCCCTGTTCCTAGACCAGTTAACCCACTGTTCCTAGACCAGTTAACCCCCTGTTCCTAGACCAGTTAACCCACTGTTCCTAGACCAGTTAACCCCCTGTTCCTAGACCAGTTAACCCCCTGTTCCTAGACCAGTTAATCCCCTGTTCCTAGACCAGTTAACCCACCATTCCTAGACCAGTTAACCCCCTGTTCCTAGACCAGTTAACCCACTGTTCCTAGACCAGTTAACCCCCTGTTCCTAGACCAGTTAACCCACCGTTCCTAGACCAGTTAACCCCCTGTTCCTAGACCAGTTAACCCCCTGTTCCTAGACCAGTTAACCCACTGTTCCTAGACCAGTTAACCCCCTGTTCCTAGACCAGTTAACCCACTGTTCCTAGACCAGTTAACCCACTGTTCCTAGACCAGTTAACCCCCTGTTCCTAGACCAGTTAACCCCCTTTTCCTAGACCAGTTAACCCCCTGTTCCTAGACCAGTTAACCCACTGTTCCTAGACCAGTTAACCCACTGTTCCTAGACCAGTTAACCCCCTGTTCCTAGACCAGTTAACCCCCTGTTCCTAGACCAGTTAACCCCCTGTTCCTAGACCAGTTAACCCCCTGTTCCTAGACCAGTTAACCCACTGTTCCTAGACCAGTTAACCCCCTGTTCCTAGACCAGTTAACCCACTGTTCCTAGACCAGTTAACCCCCTGTTCCTAGACCAGTTAACCCCCTGTTCCTAGACCAGTTAATCCCCTGTTCCTAGTTCAGTTAACCCACCATTCCTAGACCAGTTAACCCCCTGTTCCTAGACCAGTTAACCCACTGTTCCTAGACCAGTTAATCCCCTGTTCCTAGACCAGTTAACCCACTGTTCCTAGACCAGTTAACCCACTGTTCCTAGACCAGTTAACCCCCTGTTCCTAGACCAGTTAACCCACCGTTCCTAGACCAGTTAACCCCCTGTTCCTAGACCAGTTAACCCCCTGTTCCTAGACCAGTTAACCCACTGTTCCTAGACCAGTTAACCCCCTGTTCCTAGACCAGTTAACCCACTGTTCCTAGACCAGTTAACCCACTGTTCCTAGACCAGTTAACCCCCTGTTCCTAGACCAGTTAACCCCCTGTTCCTAGACCAGTTAACCCACTGTTCCTAGACCAGTTAACCCACTGTTCCTAGACCAGTTAACCCCATGTTCCTAGACCAGTTAACCCCCTGTTCCTAGACCAGTTAACCCCCTGTTCCTAGACCAGTTAACCCACCGTCCCTAGACCAGTTAACCCCCTGTTCCTAGACCAGTTAATCCCCTGTTCCTAGACCAGTTAACCCACTGTTCCTAGACCAGTTAACCCACTGTTCCTAGACCAGTTAACCCCCTGTTCCTAGACCAGTTAACCCCCTGTTCCTAGACCAGTTAACCCACCGTTCCTAGACCAGTTAACCCACCGTTCCTAGACCAGTTAACCCCCTGTTCCTAGACGAGTTAACCCACCGTTCCTAGACCAGTTAACCCACCGTTCCTAGACCAGTTAACCCACTGTTCCTAGATTATTTGTTCCTAGGCCGCCATTGAAAATAAGAATTTGTTCTTAACTTGCAGTTAAATAAAGGAATTTAAAAAAAAAATTGGCGCTGAAAAATACAGATTTCCAATTGTTGTGAAAACTTGAAATCGGCCCTTCCGATTAATCGGTCGACCTCGAATATGCATACACCTTTTTGGGTGAAGAAGCTGTTAGTTTAATTTTCACAGACTTGATGTGCTGGAGTACAGGCAGCTACTTGAGAATAAAACAAACTTACTAGTGATATTCCACCAGACTTTTATAGGTCAGTCACAATGTCTAGGTCCGTCAGACTTAACACCAATATGTTGAGACAATGATGAAACGTGATAACAGTCCTCCACTACACGCAAATGCAACAAACGAAATATTGTGCAAATACCTCAGAAAAATGACTTCCTTGTCACTAATGTTGAAATTGTGGGGTTACATACAGTACCTGTCAACAGTTTGGACACACCTACTCATTCAGGGGTTTTTCTTCATTTTGACTATTTTCTACATTGTAGAATAATATGGATGACATCAAAACTATGAAAGAACACATATAGAATCATGTTGTAACCAACAACAAAAAAGTTGTAAATAAATATTTTATATTTGAGATTCTTCAAAGTAGCCACCCTTTGCCTTGATGACAGCTTTGCACACTCTTGGCATTCTCTCAACCAGCTTCATGAGGTAGTCACCTCGAATGCCTGTCTATTGACAGGTGTGCCTTGTTAAAAGTTAATTTGTGGAATTTCTGTCCTTCTTAATGCGTTTGAATGCGTTTGAACCAATCAGTTGTGTTGTGACAAGGTAGAGGTGGTGTACAGACCTTACAGTGAAATGCTTCCTCACAAGCCCTTAACCAACCCTGCAGTTAAGAAAATAGTGAAGCAAATACTTACTGAATAAACTAAAGTTTAGAAAAGTAACACAATAATGAGGCAACATACGTACAGGTACCGAGTCAATGTGTGGGGGTACAGGTACCGAGTCGATGTGTGGGGGTACAGGTACCGAGTCAATGTGTGGGGGTACAGGTACCGAGTCGATGCGCGGTGGGACAGGTACCGAGTTGATGTGTGGGGGTACAGGTACAGAGTCGATGTGTGGGGGTACAGGTACCGAGTCGATGTGTGGGGGTACAGGTACCGAGTCAATGTGTGGGGGTACAGGTACCGAGTCGATGCGCGGGGGTACAGGTACCGAGTCGATGCGCGGGGTACAGGTACCGAGTCGATGTGCGGGGGTACAGGTACCGAGTCGATGCGAGGGGGTACAGATACTGAGTCGATGCGCGGGGCTACAGGTACCGAGTCGATGCGCGGGGGTACAGGTACCGAGTCGATGCGCGGGGGTACAGGTACCGAGTCGATGCGCGGGGGTACAGGTACCGAGTCGATGCGCGGGGGTACAGGTACCGAGTCGATGCGCGGGGGTACAGGTCCGAGTCGATGCGCGGGGGTACAGGTCCGAGTCGATGCGCGGGGGTACAGGTACCGAGTCGATGCGCGGGGGTACAGGTACCGAGTCGATGTGCGGGGGTACAGGTTAATGGAAGCAATTTGAACATGTAGGTAGGGCTAAAGTGACTATTCATAGATAAAAACAGCGAGTGGCAGCAGTGTAAAAACAATTGTTAATTGTTCTGCAGTCTTATGGCAGTAGTAGAGAGAACAGTCTTTGACTTGGGTGACTGGAGTCTTTGACAATATTTTGGTCCTTCCTCTGACAACGCCTGGGTTGAGGTCCTGGATGGCAGGAAGGTTGGCCCCAGTGATGTACTGGGCCGTACGCACCACCCTCTGTAGCGCCTTATGTTCGTATGCCGAGCAGTTACCATACCAGGCGGTGATGCAACCGGTGAGGATGCTCTCGATGGTGCAGCTGTAGAACTTTTTGAGGATCTGGGGACCCATGCCAAATCTTTTCAGTTTCCTGATGGGGAAAAGGCGTGGTCGTGCCCTCTTCACAACCTTCTTGGTATGTTTGAACCATTATGGTTTGTTGGTGATGTGGACACCAAGGAATTTGAAGCTCTCGACCCGCTCCGCTACAACCCCATCGATGTTAAAAAAAAAGGTGGGCCCTTTTCTTCACAAGATTTGACTTCACGCTGACCTATCGTCCAGGTTCTAAGAACACCAAGGCCGATGCCCTGTCACGTCTCTACAATTTGGGAGAGGGTCCTGTCCCAGAATGCACCTATAATCCCATCCTCCCGAGTCGTAGCTCCTGTAGTCTGGGACGTAGATGTGAACATCCGCCAGGCTCTGGAGAGGGAGCCCGCACCCGCTAACTGTCCTCCCGAGCGCATCTACGTTCCCACGGGGATAAGGGACCCGCTGCTTACCTGGGCACACACAGCTGTCGTGGCTGGACATCCAGGTATTTCTCACACTACCCAATCCATCTCTGAGAAATACTGGTGGCCCACAGTGCAGGATGTCAAATCAAATCAAATCAAATCAAATTTATTTTATATAGCCCTTCGTACATCAGCTGATATCTCAAAGTGCTGTACAGAAACCCAGCCTAAAACCCCAAACAGCAAGCAATGCAGGTGAAGAAGCACGGTGGCTAGGAAAAACTCCCTAGAAAGGCCAAAACCTAGGAAGAAACCTAGAGAGGAACCAGGCTATGTGGGGTGGCCAGTCCTCTTCTGGCTGTGCCGGGTGGAGATTATAACAAAACATGGTCAAGATGTTCAAATGTTCATAAATGACCAGCATGGTCGAATAATAATAAGGCAGAATAGTTGAAACTGGAGCAGCAGCACAGTCAGGTGGACTGGGGACAGCAAGGAGTCATCATGTCAGGTAGTCCTGGGGCATGGTCCTAGGGCTCAGGTCCTCCGAGAGAGAGAAAGAAAGAGAGAATTAGAGAGAGCATATGTGGGATGGCCAGTCCTCTTCTGGCTGTGCCGGGTGGAGATTATAACAGAACATGGCCAAGATGTTCAAATGTTCATAAATGATCAGCATGGTCGAATAATAATAAGGCAGAACAGTTGAAACTGGAGCAGCAGCACAGCCAGGTGGACTGGGGACAGCAAGGAGTCATCATGTCAGGTAGTCCTGGGGCATGGTCCTAGGGCTCAGGTCCTCCGAGAGAGAGAAAGAGAGAAGGAGAGAATTAGAGAACGCACACTTAGATTCACACAGGACACCGAATAGGACAGGAGAAGTACTCCAGATATAACAAACTGACCCTAGCCCCCCGACACATAAACTACTGCAGCATAAATACTGGAGGCTGAGACAGGAGGGGTCAGGAGACACTGTGGCCCACTCCGAGGACACCCCCGGACAGGGCCAAACAGGAAGGATATAACCCCACCCACTTTGCCAAAGCACAGCCCCCACACCACTAGAGGGATATCTTCAACCACCAACTTACCATCCTGAGACAAGGCTGAGTATAGCCCACAAAGACCTCCGCCACGGCACAACTTAAGGGGGGGGGGGGAGCGCCAACCCAGACAGGATGACCACATCAGTGACTCAACCCACTCAGGTGACGCACCTCCTCCAGGGACGGCATGAGAGAGCCCCAGTAAAGCCAGTGACTCAGCCCCTGTAATAGGGTTAGAGGCAGAGAATCCCAGTGGAAAGAGGGGAACCGGCCAGGCAGAGACAGCAAGGGTGGTTCGTTGCTCCAGAGCCTTTCCGTTCAACCTCCCACTCCTGGGCCAGACTACACTCAATCATATGACCCACTGAAGAGATGAGTCTTCAGTAGAGACTTAAAGGTTGAGACCGAGTTTGCGTCTCTGACATGGGTAGGCAGACCGTTCCATAAAAATGGAGCTCTATAGGAGAAAGCCCTGCCTCCAGCTGTTTGCTTAAAAATTCTAGGGACAATTAGGAGGCCTGCGTCTTGTGACCGTAGCGTACGTGTAGGTATGTACGGCAGGACCAAATCAGAGAGATAGATAGGAGCAAGCCCATGTAATGCTTTGTAGGTTAGCAGTAAAACCTTGAAATCAGCCCTTGCTTTGACAGGAAGCCAGTGTAGAGAGGCTAGCACTGGAGTAATATGATCAAATTTTTTGGTTCTAGTCAGGATTCTAGCAGCCGTATTTAGCACTAACTGAAGTTTATTTAGTGCTTTATCCGGGTAGCCGGAAAGTAGAGCATTGCAGTAGTCTAACCTGGAAGTGACAAAAGCATGGATTAATTTTTCTGCATCATTTTTGGACAGAAAGTTCCTGATTTTTGCAATGTTTCGTAGATGGAAAAAAGCTGTCCTTGAAATGGTCTTGATATGTTCTTCAAAAGAGAGATCAGGGTCCAGAGTAACGCCGAGGTCCTTCACAGTTTTATTTGAGACGACTGTACAACCATTAAGATTAATTGTCAGATTCAACAGAAGATCTCTTTGTTTCTTGGGACCTAGAACAAGCATCTCTGTTTTGTCCGAGTTTAAAAGTAGAAAGTTTGCAGCCATCCACTTCCTTATGTCTGAAACACATTCTTCTAGCAAGGGCAATTTTGGGGCTTCACCATGTTTAATTGAAATGTACAGCTGTGTGTCATCTGCATAGCAGTGAAAGTTAACATTATGTTTTCGAATAACATCCCCAAGAGGTAAAATATATAGTGAAAACAAAAGTGGTCCTAAAACGGAACCTTGAGGAACACCGAAATTTACAGTTGATTTGTCAGAGGACAGACCATTCACAGAGACAAACTGATATCTTTCCGACAGATAAGATCTAAACCAGGCCAGAACTTGTCCGTGTAGACCAATTTGGGTTTCCAATCTCTCCAAAAGAATGTGGTGATCGATGGTATCAAAAGCAGCACTAAGGTCTAGGAGCACGAGGACAGATGCAGAGCCTCGGTCCGATGCCATTAAAATGTCATTTACCACCTTCACAAGTGCCGTCTCAGTGCTATGATGGGGTCTAAAACCAGACTGAAGCATTTCGTATACATTGTTTGTCTTCAGGAAGGCAGTGAGTTGTTGCGCAACAGCCTTTTCTAAAATTTTTGAGAGGAATGGAAGATTCGATATAGGCCGATAGTTTTTTATATTTTCTGGGTCAAGGTTTGGCTTTTTCAAGAGAGGCTTTATTACTGCCACTTTTAATGAGTTTGGTACACATCCGGTGGATAGAGAGCCGTTTATTATGTTCAACATAGTAGGGCCAAGCACAGGAAGCAGCTCTTTCAGTAGTTTAGTTGGAATAGGGTCCAGTATGCAGCTTGAAGGTTTGGAGGCCATGATTATTTTCATCATTGTGTCAAGAGATATAGTACTAAAACACTTGAGTGTCTCTCTTGATCCTAGGTCCTGGCAGAGTTGTGCAGACTCAGGACAACTGAGCTTTGAAGGAATACGCAGATTTAAGGAAGAGTCCGTAATTTGCTTTCTAATAATCATAATCTTTTCCTCAAAGAAGTTCATGAATTTATCACTGCTAAAGTGAAAGTCATCCTCTCTTGGGGAATGCTGCTTTTTAGTTAGCTTTGCGACAGTATCAAAAAGGAATTTCGGATTGTTCTTATTTTCCTCAATTAAGTTAGAAAAATAGGATGATCGAGCAGCAGTAAGGGCTCTTCGGTACTGCACAGTACTGTCTTTCCAAGCTAGTCGGAAGACTTCCAGTTTGGTGTGGCGCCATTTCCGTTCCAATTTTCTGGAAGCTTGCTTCAGAGCTCGGGTATTTTCTGTGTACCAGGGAGCTAGTTTCTTATGAGAAATGTTTTTAGTTTTTAGGGGTGCAACTGCATCTAGGGTATTGCGCAAGGTTAAGTTGAGTTCCTCAGTTAGGTGGTTAACTGATTTTTGTCCTCTGGCGTCCTTGGGTAGGCAGAAGGAGTCTGGAAGGACATCAAGGAATCTTTGTGTTGTCTGTGAATTTATAGCACGACTTTTGATGATCCTTGGTTGGGGTCTGAGCAGATTATTTGTTGCAATTGCAAACGTAATAAAATGGTGGTCCGATAGTCCAGGATTATGAGGAAAAACATTAAGATCCACAACATTTATTCCATGGGACAAAACTAGGTCCAGCGTATGACTGTGACAGTGAGTGGGTCCAGAGACATGTTGGACAAAACCCACTGAGTCGATGATGGCTCCGAAAGCCTTTTGGAGTGGGTCTGTGGACTTTTCCATGTGAATATTAAAGTCACCAAAGATTAGAATATTATCCGCTATGACTACAAGGTCCGATAGGAATTCAGGGAACTCAGTGAGGAACGCTGTATATGGCCCAGGAGGCCTGTAAACAGTAGCTATAAAAAGTGATTGAGTAGGCTGCATAGATTTCATGACTAGAAGCTCAAAAGACGAAAACGTCATTTTTTTTTTTTGTAAATTGAAATTTGCTATCGTAAATGTTAGCAACACCTCCGCCTTTGCGGGATGCACGGGGGATATGGTCACTAGTGTAGCCAGGAGGTGAGGCCTCATTTAACACAGTAAATTCATCAGGCTTAAGCCATGTTTCAGTCAGGCCAATCACATCAAGATTATGATCAGTGATTAGTTCATTGACTATAATTGCCTTTGAAGTAAGGGATCTAACATTAAGTAGCCCTATTTTGAGATGTGAGGTATCATGATCTCTTTCAATAATGACAGGAATGGAGGTGGTCTTTATCCTAGTGAGATTTCTAAGGCGAACACCGCCATGTTTAGTTTTGCCCAACCTAGGTCGAGGCACAGACACGGTCTCAATGGTGATAGCTGAGCTGACTACACTGACTGTGCTAGTGGCAGACTCCACTATGCTGGCAGGCTGGCTAACAGCCTGCTGCCTGGCCTGCACCCTATTTCATTGTGGAGCTAGAGGAGTTAGAGCCCTGTCTATGTTGGTAGATAAAATGAGAGCACCCCTCCAGCTAGGATGGAGTCCGTCACTCCTCAGCAGGTCAGGCTTGGTCCTGTTTGTGGGCGAGTCCCAGAAAGAGGGCCAATTATCTACAAATTCTATCTTTTGGGAGGGGCAGAAAACAGTTTTCAACCAGCGATTGAGTTGTGAGACTCTGCTGTAGAGCTCATCACTCCCCCTAACTGGGAGGGGGCCAGAGACAATTACTCGATGCCGACACATCTTTCTAGCTGATTTACACGCAGAAGCTATGTTGCGCTTGGTGATCTCTGACTGTTTCATCCTAACATCGTTGGTGCCGACGTGGATAACAATATCTCTATACTCTCTACACTCGCCAGTTTTAGCTTTAGCCAGCACCATCTTCAGATTAGCCTTAACGTCGGTAGCCCTGCCCCCCGGTAAACAGTGTATGATCGCTGGATGATTCTCAAGTCTAATACTGCGGGTAATGGAGTCGCCAATGACTAGAGTTTTCAATTTGTCAGAGCTAATGGTGGGAAGCTTCGGCGTCTCAGACCCCGTAACGGGAGGAGTAGAGACCAGAGAAGACTCGGCCTCTGACTCCGACCCGCTGCTTAATGGGGAAAACCGGTTGAAAGTTTCTGTCGGCTGAATGAGCGACACCGGTTGAGCGTTCCTACAGCATTTCCTTCCAGAAACCGTGAGAAAGTTGTCCGGCTGCGGGGACTGTGCCAGGGGATTTATACTACTATCTGTACTTACTGGTGGCACAGACGCGGTCTCATCCTTTCCTACACTGAAATTACCCTTGCCTAGCGATTGCGTCTGAAGCTGGGCTTGTAGCACAGCTATCCTCGCCGTAAGGCGAGTACAGCGACTACAATTAGAAGGCATCATGTTAATGTTACTACTTAGCTTCGGCTGTTGGAGGTCCTGACGAATCGTGTCCAGATAAAGCGTCCGGAGTGAAAAAGTTGAGTAGGAAAAAACAAAAATATAAACGGTAATTAAAAAGTAAAAACCGTAAATTTGTCAGGTAGCAAAACAGGTTGGCAACAAAACGCACAGCAACTCAAAAACAAGTCTGCAAGTCGTCGAAGCACTCAAATTACTAGTACCCACAATCCATCTCTGAGAAATACTGGTGGCCCACAGTGCAGGATGTCACTACCCACAATCCATCTCTGAGAAATACTGGTGGCCCACAGTGCAGGATGTCACTACCCAATCCATCTCTGAGAAATACTTGTTGCCCACAGTGCAGGATGTCACTACCCACAATCCATCTCTGAGAAATACTGGTGGCCCACAGTGCAGGATGTCAGTACCCAATCCATCTCTGAGAAATACTGGTGGCCCACAGTGCAGGATGTCACTCGCTACTTCAACTCCTGTTCCCGTATGTGCCCAAACCAAATCCTCACGGAATGCTCCAACAGGGAAACTCCTTCCCCTTCCCGAGCCTCAGTGTCCCTGGTCTCATCTATCCATTGACTTTGTTACTGTTCTCCCCTCCTCTGACGGTTTCACCACCATTTTGACGGTTGTGGATAGATGTTCTAAATCCTGTTGTTTAATCCCTCTCTCTGGTCTCCCTACTTTTCTCCAGGTCACTGAGGCACTGTTCCAGCAGGTCTTCTGGCACTATGGCATTCCGGAGGACATTGTCTCTGACCATGGCCCCCAATTCACATTACGGGTGTGGAAAGCCTTTATAGAGAAGCTCAGGGTCACAGTCAGCCTCACTTCCAGGTACCGGCCTCAGTCCAATGGGCAGGTGGAGAGGATGAACCAGGAGCTAGGGAGGTTCCTGAGGAGTCACTGTCAGGACCGGCAGGGAGAGTGGGCTTGATTCAGCACTATTGGGGCGTGGACTCTACAAGGTGTCGAAAGCGTTCCACAGGGATGCTGGCCCATGTTGACTCCAATGTTTCCCACAGTTGTCAAGTTGGCTGGACGTCCTTTGGGTGGTGGACTATTCTTGAAACAAACAGGAAACTGTTGAGCGTGAAAAAACCCAGCAGCGTTGCAGTTCTTGACACAAACCGGTGCCACATTCGCCCTCTGAATGGCACACATATATAATCCATGCCACAATTGTCTCAAGACTTAAACATCTTTTAACCTGTCTCCTCCCATTCATCTACACTGATTGAAGTGGATTTTAGTTGCAGTAGTTTATGTGCCGGGGGGCTAGGGTTAGTCTGTTATATCTGGAGTACTTCTCCTGTCTTATCAGGTGTCCTGTGTGAATATACAGTGCCTTGCGAAAGTATTCGGCCCCCTTGAACTTTGCGACCTTTTGCCACATTTCAGGCTTCAAACATAAAGATATAAAACTGTATTTTTTTGTGAAGAATCAACAACAAATGGGACACAATCATGAAGTGGAACGACATTTATTGGGTATTTCAAACTTTTTTAACAAATCAAAAACTGAAAAATTGGGCGTGCAAAATTATTCAGCCCCCTTAAGTTAATACTTTGTAGCGCCACCTTTTGCTGCGATTACAGCTGTAAGTCGCTTGGGGTATGTCTCTATCCGTTTTTCACATCGAGAGACTGACATTTTTTTCCCATTCCTCCTTGCAAAACAGCTCGAGCTCAGTGAGGTTGGATGGAGAACATTTGTGAACAGCAGTTTTCAGTTCTTTCCACAGATTCTCGATTGGATTCAGGTCTGGACTTTGACTTGGCCATTCTAACACCTGGATATGTTCATTTTTGAACCATTCCATTGTAGATTTTGCTTTATGTTTTGGATCATTGTCTTGTTGGAAGACAAATCTCCGTCCCAGTCTCAGGTCTTTTGCAGACTCCATCAGGTTTTCTTCCAGAATGGTCCTGTATTTGGCTCCATCCATCTTCCCATCAATTTGAACCATCTTCCCTGTCCCTGCTGAAGAAAAGCAGGCCCAAACCATGATGCTGCCACCACCATGTTTGACAGTGGGGATGGTGTGTTCAGCTGTGTTGCTTTTACGCCAAACATAACGTTTTGCATTGTTGCCAAAAAGTTCAATTTTGGTTTCATCTGACCAGAGCACCTTCTTCCACATGTTTGGTGTGTCTCCCAGGTGGCTTGTGGCAAACTTTAAATTACACTTTTTATGGATATCTTTAAGAAATGGCTTTCTTCTTGCCACTCTTCCATAAAGGCCAGATTTGTGCAATATACGATTGTTGTCCTATGGACAGAGTCTCCCACCTCAGCTGTAGATCTCTGCAGTTCATCCAGAGTGATCATGGGCCTCTTGGCTGCATCTCTGATCAGTCTTCTCCTTGTATGAGCTGAAAGTTTAGAGGGACGGCCAGGTCTTGGTAGATTTGCAGTGGTCTGATACTCCTTCCATTTCAATATTATCGCTTGCACAGTGCTCCTTGGGATGTTTAAAGCTTGGGAAATCTTTTTGTATCCAAATCCGGCTTTAAACTTCTTCACAACAGTATCTCGGACCTGCCTGGTGTGTTCCTTGTTCTTCATGATGCTCTCTGCGCTTTTAACGGACCTCTGAGACTATCACAGTGCAGGTGCATTTATACGGAGACTTGATTACACACAGGTGGATTGTATTTATCATCATTAGTCATTTAGGTCAACATTGGATCATTCAGAGATACCTCACTGAACTTCTGGAGAGAGTTTGCTGCACTGAAAGTAAAGGGGCTGAATAATTTTGCACGCCCAATTTTTCAGTTTTTGATTTGTTAAAAAAGTTTGAAATATCCAATAAATTTCGTTCCACTTCATGATTGTGTCCCACTTGTTGTTGATTCTTCACAAAAAAATACAGTTTTATATCTTCATGTTTGAAGCCTGAAATGTGGCAAAAGGTCGCAAAGTTCAAGGGGGCCGAAAACTTTCGCAAGGCACTGTAAGTATGCTCTCTCTAATTCTCTCTTTCTCTCTTTCTTTGTTTCTCTCTCTCGGAGGACCTGAGCCCTGGGACCTTGCCTCAGGACTACCTGGCATGATGACTCCTTGCTGTCCCCAGTCCACCTGGCCGTGCTGACCTGTTGCACCCTCGACAACCACTGTGATTACTATTATTTGACCCTGCTGGTCATTTATGAACATTTGAACATCGTGGCCATGTTCTGTTATAATCTCCACCCGGCACAGCCAGAAGAGGACTGGCCCACCCTCATAGCCTGGTTCCTCTCTAGGTTTCTTCCTAGGTTTTGGCCTTTCTAGGGAGTTTTCCCTAGCCACTGTGCTTCTACACCTGCATTGCTTCCTGTTTGGGGGTTTTAGGCTGGGTTTCTGTACAGCACTTTGAGATATTAGCTGATGTAAGAAGGGCTATATAAATTCATTTGATTCGATTTGATTTAACAAGTGACATCAATAAGGGATCATAGCTTTCACCTGGAGTCACCTGGTCAGTCTATGTCATGGAAAGAGCAGGTGTTCCTAATGTTTTGTATACCTGTATATTTAAGCAACGAAGCCGATGGGATATGGATGCCTGATGAAGACCTAGGGGTGGAAACGTTGTTATAAATAAATATCACCTGGGAGCGCGAGCAGCAGTGTGCAGTGTTTTCCTTTCTGTTTTCCATATTGACAATATACCACGGGTGAGGGCTGTTCTTACGCACGACGCAACGCCGAGTGCCTGGACACAGCCCTTAATTATAAACTGGGTGGTTCGAGCCCTGAATATTGATTGGCTGACAGCTGTGGTATATCAGACCGTATAACACGGGTATGACAAAACATTTATATTTCCTGCTCTAATTACGTCGGTAACCAGTTTACAATAGCAATAAGGGAATAAGGAATACCTTGTCAATTGTTCACCTGAATGCATTCAACTGAAATGTGTCTTCCACATTTAACCCAACCCCTCTGAATCGGAGAGCTGGGGGGCTGCCTTAATCGACATCTACGTCATCGGCGCCCACCTCGCGGGTTTGTGATATATGGCCAATATACCACGGCTAAAGGCCTGTGTCCAGGCACTCGGCGTTGCGTCGTACCTAAGCACTCCGCTTTACCACACCTCCTTGGGTCTTATTGCTTAAATATATACGGCTCTGCTTTGTGAATATTCAAGTTTTTATGGATCAAACGTGAGACTGATATTCTTTCTGGTGTTTACAGAACAACTGGTGCTGTGAGTCCAGGATATCAGGACCTGTTTAGACAAAGCAGTGGTAACAGTAGAGCAAAGGGTCATAATATATGGGGAAAAAGGAATGTCTGCAGTGTTGCCGTTATAATGAGTTACCTGATACATGGAACACATGAAGGCATAAATGTATAAAAAGTGTGTATTGATATTTTAGCGAATGGAGATCCTAATAAAACACTACATTTTTACTTTCAGCTAGAAAACTCATCAACAGTAAACTCTGTTTATTCCAGGTCAGTTATTATAAAGACAGACTGTGCTGCAAGTTAACACCAGGGGGGGTCCTCTCTCTACTCTCTAGTTTTAACTACTGGATATGTTGGCCCTTCTGATAGACAGGCCTGTCAGATTTATGTCTGTAACATGGACAACCAAATTTCTTGAAGCCTGAAAGTTTTCCCGAAAGCATCTCTCAACTCTTGACAGTTATGAGAAGCATGTGAATAATGTAAATCATGATGGTAGGTGCAATGAAAGGACAGTAGTTCTTGATGATCGTTCTGTGTAAATTAAAGTATCACTGTATGTATTTAAAAAGGACCATGACTATTTCAAAGTTTGCTCTCTATGGGACTTTTCATGATTGATGTAAGGGTATTACTTATTTTTCATATGAAAGTTGAGCCAAACTCCAGACTTACGATGACTTGGTCGAGATCTCGCGAGAATGTGTGAACTTTCTGTTTGGACGAGAACTCGACCAGTCTTTTGATCAGCTCAGAACGGAAGAAGGTGGGACGCGACGGAAAAGTAAATTAAAGAAGGATTTCTCGAGGGGGTGGGCATGTTGAAGAGAAATAATGTTTTGTTGACATTTGACCAGGACAGACGGCATTACAGTTATTAAACGGTACGTTAACAACACTTGAAGGTGATTTTTCCTGTCTTTCCTTTCTGAACAGTCCATACAGTTGTTAGCTAGCTAGCTAGCTAAACATCCATCTGGCCGATTCTTCTCTGTCTGCCTCTTGTAGCGACACTGTTTTCATTTTACAGATATGTAACACAATCAATACCCTATTTGTATCTTAATTGGGGTTAGTTATATCCATGTTTGTTTGGTCAGACGGTGGATTTAAATTGTTATCCAACAAGCTATTGACATGACTCTACTGTGCTACCATTTTGAGGGGACATATGCTCCTAAATATTTTTCTGTGCTATCTGGAATTTTTATTTGGGAGAAACAGTGTCCAGCGCCCAGGTAATAATTGTTGTAATTGTATCGACTTTATGTGCCGGTATGTTTTTTTGTGGTACTGTTGATGACGCGCTGGGCTCAGGACCAGAAGGTTGAGGGTTCGAGCCTCACAAACCTGCCTGTTTCATTACTTCGGTGTCGGACGTGAACGGACGGTTGCATCAACTAACTACCGTGTGTTTTTTTTGGGCCGGTGAGCGCGTCCCTGTAACAGTATGTTTTAACTAGTACTTGTATTCCGCTATGCTCTCTTTAGCCCTCATGTGGGTGGGATCTAACCCATTCATAGATGCTAAGTAAACTACATAGCCAAAAGTATGTGGACACCTGCTCGTCGAACATCATATTTCAAAATCATGGGCATTCATTTGGAGTTGCTTTCCACTAGATGTTGGAACATTGCTGTGGGCTGCAGGGACTTGTTTCCATTAAGCCACAAGAGCATTAGTGAGGTTGGGCACTGATGTTGGGCGATTAGGCCTCCTGGCTCGCAGTCTGCGTTACAATTCATCCCAAAGGTGTTGGATGGGGTTGAGGTCAGGGCTCTGTGCAGGCCAGTCAAGTTCTTCCACACGGTTCTCCACAAACCATTTCTGTATGGACCTCGCTTTGAGCACGGGGGCATTGTCATGCTGAAACAGGAAAGGGCCTTCCCCAAACTGTTGCCACAAAGTTGGAAGCACAGAATTGTCTAGAATGTCATTTTATGCTGTAGCGTTAAGATTTCCCTTCACTGGAACTAAGGGGCCCAAACCATGAAAAACAGCCCCAGACCATTATTCCACCTCCACCAAACTTTACAGTTGGCACTATGCATTGGGGCAGGTAGCGTTCTACTGGCATCCACCAAACCCTGATTTGTTCGTTGGACTGCCAGATGGTGAAGCGTGATTCATCGCTCCAGAGAACGCTTTTTCACTTCTCCAGAGTCCAATGACGGTGAGTTTTACACCAATCCAGCCGACGCTTGGCGTCATGATGATCTTAAGTTGCTTCGCCATGGAAACCATTTCACTGAAGCTCCCGACAAATAGTTATTGTCCCGACTTTGCTTCCTGAGACAGTTTGGAACTCTGTAGGGAATATTGCAACTGAGGACACACTTTACAGGCTTCCGCACTCTGCGGTCCCGTTCTGTGAGCTTGTGTGGCCTACCACTCTGCGGTCCCGTTCTGTGAGCTTGTGTGGCCTACCACCCTGCGGTCCCGTTCTGTGAGCTTGTGTGTCCTACCACCCTGCGGTCCCGTTCTGTGAGCTTGTGTGGCCTACCACCCTGCGGTCCCGTTCTGTGAGCTTGTGTGGCCTACCACTCTGCGGTCCCGTTCTGTGAGCTTGTGTGGCCTACCACTCTCCTGTCCCGTTCTGTGAGCTTGTGTGTCCTACCATTCTCCTGCCCCGTTCTGTGATCTTGTGTGGCCTACTACTCTGCAGTCCCGTTCTGTGAGCTTGTGTGGCCTACCACTCTGCGGTCCCGTTCTGTGATCTTGTGTGGCCTACTGCGGTCCCGTTCTGTGAGCTTGTGTGGCCGACCACCCTGCGGTTGAGCCGTTGTTGCTCGTAGACTTTTTCCACGTTCAGAATAACAGCGCTTGCAGTTGACCGGCGCAGAAATGTGATGAACTGTCTTATTGGGAAGGTGGCACCCTGTGTCTTATTGGGAAGGTGGCACCCTGTGTCTTATTGGGAAGGTGGCACCCTGTGTCTTATTGGGAAGGTGGCACCCTGTGTCTTATTGGGAAGGTGGCACCCTGTGTCTTATTGGGAAGGTGGCACCCTGTGTCTTATTGGGAAGGTGGCACCCTGTGTCTTATTGGGAAGGGGGCACGTTGAAAGTCATTGAGCTCTTCAGTAAGGCCAAATAGCCGACTCTACTAATTTGAAGGGGTGTGGTTATGTGGTTATGAAGCGATCGGTACGGGCGCCGCCCACCTGCCTATGTACTTTTGTGTGACAGAATTTTTGGAACGCGAAGCGAATGGCGCTCCGTAGTGCCGATTTGCGCAGATTGTGAAATCACTGTGGAGATCCCTTAAGAGGCGCTGTAAAACTGTCCTTGTGAAAGGAGGGAGTTGTGTAACAACCCAGGTTTATAAATGTGGATATCCACTCTCTCTTTATAAATGTGTTTTTTTTGTTGTTGTTGTGGCACAGTTGCTGGCTCGCTGGGCTTGGGACCAGAAGGCTGAGGGTTCGAGCCTGTTCCACTACATGATGACTTCTTGGCTGTCCCACAGCCTCGGTAGTGTGGTGACAGAAGGAAAGGGGGAGGTTCTTCAGGAGATGAGCTTCAAAAGTAAACTCGGCTAAAAATTTTTTTTTAAAACGTCCTTTTTTTCAGGACCCTGTCTTTCAAAGATAATTCGTAAAAATCCAAATAACTTCACAGATCGTCATTGTAAAGGGTTATAACACTGTTTCCCATGCTTGTTCAATGAACCATAAACAATTAATGAACATGCACCTGTGGAACGGTTATTAAGACACTAACAGCTTACAGACAGACGGTAGGCAATTAATTGTCGCAGGGCGTGGGCGTCAGAGGGCAGGGCGTGGGCGTCGGAGGGCGTGGGCGTCGGAGGGCGTGGGCGTCGGAGGGCAGGGCGTGGGCGTCAGAGGGCAGGGCGTGGGCGTCAGAGGGCAGGGCGTGGGCGTCAGAGGGCAGGGCGTGGGCGTCAGAGGCAGCAGGGCGTGGGCGTCAGAGGCAGCAGGGCGTGGGCGTCAGAGGGCAGGGCGTGGGCGTCAGAGGGCAGGGCGTGGGCGTCAGAGGGCAGGGCGGGGGCGTCAGAGGGCAGGGCAGGGCATCAGAGGGCAGGGCAGGGCATCAGAGGCCCAGTGTGTAAAATCCTAACCGGGATGTGTTGAGATTAAACAGGTTCTTTATATAGGCCTGCTAGGGGCCAAGCTGCTGCTAGTTTATCTGTCTGCCGTTAAACCGCTCTAAATGTGTCCAGGCACAGCACTGCCTGCCTGGTTACAGGGCTGCTATTTCTAATCAACTCCCATTGTATTTTTCACATGCTTCACCTGTAAACAACAGGTGTAAACAACAGGTGGGGACTCAGTGAAATGCTTACGGGTCCATTTCCATCAAGAGAAAATGGAAATAGTGACACCGTGAATAACGAATATAAATAACATGGCTATATACAGGAAGTACCAGGTAATAACATGGCTATATACAGGGAGTACCAGGTAATAACATGGCTATATACAGGGAGTACCAGGTAATAACGTGGCTATATACAGGAAGTACCAGGTAATAACGTGGTTATATACAGGGAGTACCAGGTAGTAACGTGGCTATATACAGGGAGTACCAGGTGATAACGTGGCTATATACAGGGAGTACCAGGTGATAACGTGGCTATATACAGGGAGTACCAGGTGATAACGTGGCTATATACAGGGAGTACCAGGTGATAACGTGGCTATATACAGGGAGTACCAGGTGATAACGTGGCTATATACAGGGAGTACCAGGTGATAACGTGGCTATATACAGGGAGTACCAGGTGATAACGTGGCTATATACAGGGAGTACCAGGTGATAACGTGGCTATATACAGGGAGTACCAGGTGATAACGTGGCTATATACAGGGAGTACCAGGTGATAACGTGGCTATATACAGGGAGTACCAGGTGATAACGTGGCTATATACAGGGAGTACCAGGTGATAACGTGGCTATATACAGGGAGTACCAGGTGATAACGTGGCTATATACAGGGAGTACCAGGTGATAACGTGGCTATATACAGGGAGTACCAGGTGATAACGTGGCTATATACAGGGAGTACCAGGTGATAACGTGGCCTGCCCCGACCCTCGTCCCTGCCTGTCAGTGTGGTTCAGGGTCGGCCTGCCCTGCCTGCTTCCCTTGGGCTGTGGATGAAAACATCCACCATGTGTTAGTTTGGCAGCTGAAAAGTTGTCCTGTGAGGGGCTGGCTGGCTGAATGACCGGTGGTTGGCTGGCTGGCTGGCTGACTTAGGCTGGTGGCACTGGAGCTAAATTAGAATGAATCGGTTGTTGTTTTGAAAGGCCAGCTGGTCTAGCTTTTCAAGGGGGCAGAGATGGCATCCTGTCAAAAGAACAAATGAAGGAAAGAGAATGAAATGATTTGAATTGAATTGAAGCCACTACATTCACCCAAATATTACTACCCTTCTCATATTGCATAGCTTAAGTCCACTCTCTCAGCACGAGGTCCTGGTCTGTAGTAGAAGTTCCTCCCCTCCCCGGCCCGGTGACGCGGTCTGTAGTAGAGGTCCCTCCCCGGCCCGGTGACGCGGTCTGTAGTAGAGGTCCCTCCCCCCACCCGGCACGGTGACGCGGTCTGTAGTAGAGGTCCCTCCCCGGCCCGGTGACGCGGTCTGTAGTAGAGGTCCCTCCCCCCACCCGGCACGGTGACGCGGTCTGTAGTAGAGGTCCCTCCCCGGCCCGGTGACGCGGTCTGTAGTAGAGGTCCCTCCCCGGCCCGGTGACGCGGTCTGTAGTAGAGGTCCCTCCCCTCCCCGGCCCGGTGACGCGGTCTGTAGTAGAGGTCCCTCCCCTCCCCGGCCCGGTGACGCGGTCTGTAGTAGAGGTCCCTCCCCTCCCCGGCCCGGTGACGCGGTCTGTAGTAGAGGTCCCTCCCCTCCCCGGCCCGGTGACGCGGTCTGTAGTAGAGGTCCCTCCCCTCCCCGGCCCGGTGACGCGGTCTGTAGTAGAGGTCCCGGCCCGGTGACGCGGTCTGTAGTAGAGGTCCCTCCCCTCCCCGTCCCGGTGACGCGGTCTGTAGTAGAGGTCCCTCCCCTCCCCTCCCCGGTGACGCGGTCTGTAGTAGAGGTCCCTCCCCTCCCCGGTGACGCGGTCTGTAGTAGAGAGGTCCCTCCCCGGCACGGTGACGCGGTCTGTAGTAGAGGGCACGGTGACGTGGTCTGTAGTAGAGGTCACTCCCCTCCCCGGCCCGGTGACGCGGTCTGTAGTAGAGGTCCCTCCCCGGCACGGTGACGTGGTCTGTAGTAGAGGGCACGGTGACGTGGTCTGTAGTAGAGAGGTCCCTTCCCACCCCGGCACGGTGACGTGGTCTGTAGTAGAGGTCCCTCCCCTCCCCGGCACGGAGATGTGGCCTGTAATTGTGACTTTACTTTCTCCAGACTGACGTTTTGCTTGTTCGATTGCCTTACGGAGGGAATAACTACGCTGTTTGTAGTCGGCCATGTTTACAGTCGCCTTGCCATGATTAAATGCGGTGGTACGTGCTCTCCAGTTGTGCGTGAATGCTGCCATCAATCCACAGTTTCTGGTTAGCGAAGGTTTTAAGTCACAGTGGGTACAATGTCTCCTATACACTTCCTTATAAACTCACTCACCGAGTCAGCGTATACATCGATCTTATTGTCTGAGGCCACCCGGAACATATCCCAGTCCACGTGATCAAAACAATCTTGACGCGCGGAATCCGATTTGGTCAGACCATCGTTGGGTAGACCTAAGCACGGCCGCATCCTGTTTTTAGTTTCTGCCTATAGGAGGAGAGCAACAAGATGGAGTCATGGTCAGATTTGCCAAAAGGAGGGCGGGAGAAGGGCGTTGTATGCGCCGCGGAAGTTAGAGTAGCAGTGGTCGAGCGTGTTACTCGCTAATGTACTGCGATCGATATGCTGATAGAATTTAGGAAGCCTTGTTCTCAAATTAGCTTTGTTAAAATCCCCAGCTACAATAAATACAGCCTCGGGATATATGGTTTCCTGTTTGCATAGAGTCCAGTGTATACACACGGCTGTAACTATAACCGAGGACAGTTCTCTTGGGAGATGATACAGTCTGCATTTTATTGTGAGGAATTCTAGGTTAGGTGAACAAAAATGACTGGAGTTCTTGTATGTTGTTACAATTACCCCATGAGTCGTTAATCATAAAACATACACCCCCTTCTTCTTACCAGAGAGCTGTTTGTTCCTGTCGGCGCGATGCACTGAAAACCCCGTTGGCTGTACAGACTCCGACAGCATGTCCCCAGCTAGCCACGTCTCCGTGAAAGAGAGTATGTTACAATTCAGGATATGTCTTTGGAAAGCAACTCTTGTCCTAATTTCGTTTACTTTTTTAAAACTAGCGACTGGACAATAGCGAGTAATATACTGGGAAGCGGTGGGTGGTGTGCATGCCTCCAAAGCCTCACTAGAAGACCGCTCCGGCACCCTCTCTTTCGACGGCGTTGTTTTGGGTCGACCTCTGGAATCAGTTATAGATTGTGAAAGAGGCCTCTAGCCTACTGGATTTATATGTTAATGCGAATAATCATCTCAGTTTTCATTTAAACCATCCTTTTTATACGTTGCTTGGCAAAGACACACTGCCAACTTTGTATTTTGTAGTCCACATTGTTCTGTTCGGCTCTACCAGAGGCTCTACCAGAGAGACCGATAACCTTGTGGTTCTATGTTGAGCAGAGATCTGTGTATTACCTAGTGGTTTCCACGTTCTGATTCCGCTATATTACTGCCCCGCAGAACACAATGTTACTCTGAGACACAAGCCTGGCTTCATCCACTCTGTTTCTCAACCCTAGTCCCATTTCATTTGAATACAATTCAGGAAATCATTTGAAATTCAATTTCCTGTTAACTTTTATTTCCCTACTTGATTTACTCCAGCCCTTGTCCTAACCTAAACCGTGGACCTCACAGTGCAGTGCTCTGTTTCCCAGGCTAATGTATCGTTGTCTCGTCCTAACCTAAACCGTGGACCTCACAGTGCAGTACTCTGTTTCCCAGGCTAATGTATCGTTGTCTCGTCCTAACCTAAACCGTGGACCTCACAGTGCAGTACTCTGTTTCCCAGGCTAATGTATCGTTGTCTCGTCCTAACCTAAACCGTGGACCTCACAGTGCAGTACTCTGTTTCCCAGGCTAATGTATCGTTGTCTCGTCCTAACCTAAACCGTGGACCTCACAGTGCAGTACTCTGTTTCCCAGGCTAATATATCGTTGTTGACAGATTGTTTGTAGTGGATTTCAAGGTGGGTGTTCCACTGAACCGTAAAGTGAGCGATCCAAGCAGCTATCTGGGTACAGCTGTGTGTCTGCTGAGAGCAGGATGAGAGCGGTGGTGTCTGGGAAATATTACCAAATCTTATTATAGAGTCCAAGTTGGCCCGAGAAGTGCTCTCCTTTTTAAATCTGTAACTTTGGGCCACCTTGAAAATGTAAGGCAGAGATATTCCTGAACAGGCATGGTAATGATGGGGATTCAGACTGCTGTTTACAGAGGACCATATTACCTCCATATTGTGGCTCTCTCACTACAGAAGCAACAACATTGAGCCTATTTTGAGCTATTTAACAACTGGCAGAGAGACGAGGGTTGAAGATAGTTCTGGCAGGGTTTAAGGTCTCTTTTCCAGGACTGGACCAAACAGGGGAACAGAACCTAATCTAGGGCTGGGTGATATAGTCTGGGCCAAACAGAACCTAATCTAGGGCTGGGTGATATAGTCTGGGCCAAACAGAACCTAATCTAGGGCTGGGTGATATAGTCTGGGCCAAACAGAACCTAATCTAGGGCTGGGTGATATAGTCTGGGCCAAACAGAACCTAATCTAGGGCTGGGTGATATAGTCTGGGCCAAACAGAACCTAATCTAGGGCTGGGTGATATAGCCTGGGCCAAACAGAACCTAATCTAGGGCTGGTTGATATAGCCTGGGCCAAACAGAACCTAATCTAGGGCTGGGTGATATAGCCTGGGCCAAACAGAACCTAATCTAGGGCTGGGTGTTATAGTCTGGGCCAAACAGAACCTAATCTAGGGCTGGGTGATATAGCCTGGGCCAAACAGAACCTAATCTAGGGCTGGTTGATATAGCCTGGGCCAAACAGAACCTAATCTAGGGCTGGGTGATATAGCCTGGGCCAAACAGAACCTAATCTAGGGCTGGGTGATATAGCCTGGGTCAAACAGAACCTAATCTAGGGCTGGGTGATATAGCCTGGGCCTAACAGAACCTAATCTAGGGCTGGGTGATATAGTCTGGGCCAAACAGAACCTAATCTAGGGCTGGGTGATATAGTCTGGGCCAAACATAACCTAATCTAGGGCTGGGTGATATAGGCCAAAAATCGGATTTTTATTTTTTATAGTTATGGACACCTACTCATTCAAGGGTTTTTCTTTATTTTTACTATTTTCTACATTGTAGAATAATAATGAAGACATCAAAACTATGAAATAACACATATGGAATCATGTAGTAACCAAAAAAGTGTGTAACAAATCAAAATATATGTTATATTCTTCAAAGTAGCCACCCTTTGCCTTGATGACAGCTTTGCACATTCTTGGCATTCTCTCAACCAGCTTCACCTGGAATGCTTTTCCAACAGTCTTGAAGGAGTTCCCACATATGCTGAGCACTTGTTGGCTGCTTTTCCTTCACTCTGCTGTCCAACTTGTGGTACTTCTGAAGGCTCTCTTCCTCCGGCCTTACAGATCCTCTGGATCAGGTGTCATCTGCAAGCGATGACCTAAAGGCCTTGGCACGTCAACGTACGCCTGCTCAAATGTGCCTCAGTGTAAAGATGAGGCCTACTGTCTGTGATATGATGAGGCCTACTGTCTGTGATGTGATGAGGCCTACTGTCTGTGATGTGATGAGGCCTACTGTCTGTGATGTGATGAGGCCTACTGTCTGTGATGTGATGAGTTCTCAGTGTGTGGGCATTTGAGCTGCTGGTCTGTATTTTTTTTTGGGGGGGGGGGTTTACTTTTCCCACATTGACTTATCTGTCTTTTACTGAGGGTTATTTTTAACAGCTTGGGTGGGGTTGAGTAGTTGGGGGGTTCCCCCTGGCCTGATCTGCATGACACAATTTATAGGAGCTGTTAGCTGTGTGTTTATCTTGCGTCTCTGGCTGTCCCTGACTTTACGGAAGTTGCGTTTCTTTGCGGGAGGAGCGTTTCTTTGCGGGATCAGTCAAGTTTACCTCTCCCTCCCTCGTTCCTCTCCTCATCCCTCTGTTTCTCCCCCTCTTACATTCTTCCCCAGCGGACCAGGGCCAGGGATGCCTGGGTGCTTACCTCATTTCCTCTCCTTTACAGCCGGGGAGGGGAGGGGAGAGGAGGGGAGAGGAGAGGAGAGGAGAGGAGAGGAGGGGAGGGGAGAGGAGAGGAGAGGAGAGGAGGGGAGGGGAGGGGAGGGGGGAGGGGAGAGGAGAGGGGGGGAGGGGAGAGGAGAGGAGAGGAGGGGAGGGGAGGAGAGGAGAGGAGGGGAGGGGAGGAGAGGAGAGGGACTGTCTTTGTTGGGGTTGGAAACATTCCTGTTCTGTTGTCTGTCATAGTGGCTTTAACAACAGAACAATGGATGTGATGTTTTCGTTTGTCTTTGCTGCACATATGTTTGTATTGTACATGTAGTGGGCAGTAATGTGTGTGTGTATATATATCACACAACACTCCAAATAAGACCATGCTATTAGCCCATTATACTGACGCTATAACCCTGTACAGTCCGATTAGTATCTGAGTTATACTGTACAGTCAGACAGTATGTGAGTTATACTGTACAGTCAGACAGTCAGATAGTATCTGAGTTATACTGTACAGTCAGACAGTCAGACAGTATGTGAGTTATACTGTACAGTCAGACAGTCAGACAGTCCGATTAGTATCTGAGTTATACTGTACAGTCAGATAGTATCTGAGTTATACTGTACAGTCAGACAGTCAGATAGTATCTGAGTTATACGGTACAGTCAGATAGTATCTGAGTTATACTGTACGTAACAAGCTATAGACTACTTGGCAGGTGTCCACGTCCTTCAGTAATTCTGATAATACAGTCAGATAGTATGTGAGTTATACTGTACAGTCAGACAGTCAGATACTGTCTGACTGTACAGTATAACTCAGATACTATCTGAGTTATACGGCACGTAACATGCGATAGACTACTTGGCAGTTGATAATACAGTCCGTTCAGAAAGTATTCAGACCCCTCCCCCTTTTCCACATTTTGTTATGTTACAGCCTTATTCTAAAATGGATTAAATAAAATTTAAAAACTCATCCATTTACATCACAATACCCCATAATGACATCACAATACCCCATAATGACATCACAATACCCCATAATGACAAAGCAAAAACAGGTTAAGACATTTTTGCTAACGTATAAAACATAAACCGAAGTACCTTATTTAGATAAGTTTTCAGACCCTTTGCTATGAGACTCAATTGAGCTCCGGTGCATCCTGTTTTCCATTGATCATCCTTGAGATGTTTCTACTACTTGAATGGAGTCCACCTGTGGTAAATTCAATGGATTGGACATGATTTGGAAAGGCACACACCTGTCTATATAAAGGCCCCACAGTTGACAGTGCTTGTCAGAGTAAAAACCAAGCCATGAGGTCAAAGGAATTGTCCGTAGAGCTCCGAGACAGGATTGTGTCGAGGCACAGATCTTGGGGAAGGGTACCAAAACATTTCTGCAGCATTGAAGGTCCCCAAGAACAAAATGGCCTCCATTCTTAAATGGAAGGAGTTTGGAACCACCAAGACTTCCTAGAGCTGGCCGCCTGGACAAACTAAGCAATAGAGGGAGAAGAGTTCCAGAGTTCCTCTGTGGAGATGGGAGAACCTTCCAGAAGGACAACCATCTCTGCAGCACTCCACCAATCAGGCCTTTATGGTAGAGAGGCCAGACGGAAGCCACTTTTCAGTAAAAGGCACATGACAGCCTGTTTGGAGTTTGCCAAAAGGCACCTAAAGGACTCTGACCATGAGAAACAAGATTATCTGATGAAACCAAGATTGAACTCTTTGGCCTGAATGCCAAGCGTCACGTCTGGAGGAAACCTGGCACCAACCCTACGATGAAGCATGGTGGTAGCATCATGCTGTGGGGAGGTTTTTCAGCGGCAGGGACTGGGAGACTAGTCAGGATTGAGGCAAAGATCAACAGAGCAGAGAGATCCTTGATGAAAACCTGCTCCAGAGCGTCCAGGACCTCCAGCTGGGTCAAAGGTTCACCTTCTAACAGGACAATAACCCGAAGCACGCTGCCAAGACAACACAGGAGTGGCTTCGGGACAAATCTCTGAATGTCATTAAGTGGCCCAGCCAGAGCCCGGATTTGAACCCTATCGAATATCTCTGGAGAGACCTGAAAAATAGCTGTGCAGCGATTCTCTCCATCCAACCTGACAGAGCTTGAGGATCTGCAGAGAAGAATGGAAGAAACTCCCCAAATACAGGTGTGCCGAGCTTATAGCGTCATACCCAAGAAGACTCGATTCTGTAATCGCTGCCAAAGGTGCTTTCCGAATGCACTGTATTTCAGTTTTTCAACTGATTGCTGAGACCCCAGATCTAATCAAATGTTATTAGTCTCATGTGCCGAATATAACACCTTACAATGAAATGCTTACTTATGAGCCCCTAACCAACAATGCCGTTTAAAAAAAATACAGATAAGAATTAAAAGTAACAAGTAATTACAGAGCAGCAGTAAAATAACAATAGTGAGACTATATACAGGGTATTACGGTCAATGTGTCAATGTGGAGGCTATATACAGGGGGCACCGGTACAGAGTCAATGTGTGGGGGCACCGTTTAGTTGAGGTAATATGTACATGTAGGTAGATGTGCAAGGCTAACCCGGAGCGCCTGGTAGCTGGGTTAACCCGGAGCGCCTGGTAGCTGGGTTAACCCGGAGCGCCTGGTAGCTGGGTTAACTCGGAGCGCCTGGTAGCTGGGTTAACTCGGAGCGCCTGGTAGCTGGGCTAACCCGGAGCGCCTGGTAGCTGGGCTAACCCGGAGCGCCTGGTAGCTGGGCTAACCCGGAGCGCCTGGTAGCTGGGCTAACCCGGAGCGCCTGGTAGCTGGGCTAACCCGGAGCGCCTGGTAGCTGGGTTAACCCGGAGCGCCTGGTAGCTGGCCTTGCTTCAAGATTGGTCAGTGAGTAGTGGAGCTGAGAGGGACTGATCAACTCCATCCCTAGACCACATCAGTCAGTCTACTGTTATCTTACGGCTAGGCTCGACAACATCCGCTGAAAAGGCAGAGCGTGAAATTGAAAAATATTTTTTTGAAATATTTAAATTAAATCTTAACTTCTTGTTAATCTACCCATCGTGTCTGATTTTTGTAAAAAGGCTTTACAGTGAAAACACACCATATGATTATGTTAGGTCAGAGCCTAGTCACAAAAACACATACAGCCATTTTTTTCCAGCCAAAGAGAGGAGTCACAAAAAGCAGAAATAGAGAAAATTAATCACTAACCTTTGATCTTCATCAGATGATACTCATAGGACTTCATGTAACACAATACATGTGTGTTTTGTTCGATAAAGTTCATATCCAAAAATCTCAGTTTACATTGGTGCGTTATGTTCAGTAATGTTGTGCCTCGAAAACATCCTGGCGAATTTGCAGAGAGCCACATTAATTTACAGAAATACTCATCATAAATGTATCTTTCATTAACAAGTTATGTGCAAAGAATTAAAGATATACTTCTCCTTAATGCAACCGCTGTGTCAGATTTCAAGAAAGCTTTATGGAAAAAGCACACCATGCAATAATCTGAGTACAGCGCTCAGACACAAAAACAAGCCATACAGATTCCCGCCATGTTGTGGAGTCAGTAAAAGTCTGAAATAGCGTTATAAATATTCACTTACCTTTGATGATCTTCATCAGAATGCACTCCCAGGAATCCCAGTTACACAATAAATGTTTGTTTTGTTCAATAAAGTAAATTTATGTCCAAATACCTCCTTTTGTTAGCACGTTTAGTTCACAAATCCAAACTTCAAAGTCGAGGCGACAGTTCAAAGTCCAAAAAGAAATATTACAGTTTGTAGAAACATGTCAAACGATGTATAGAATCCATCTTTAGGATGTTTTTATCATAAATCTTCAATAATGTTTCAACCGGACAATTCCTTTGTCTTTATAAATGCAGTGGAACGCAGGTCGCTCTCTCGGCCATGCACGTGACCAGCACGTGACATGCACGTGGCCTTCTGCCAGACACCTTAGTCAAACAGCTATTATTCTCTCCCCCTTCACAGTAGAAGCCTGAAACAAGGTTCTAAAGACTGTTGGCATCTAGTGGAAGCCTTAGGCAGTTTACTCTAGGCACGCTTTTCATCCGAACGTGGAAATGCTGCCCCCTATCCCAAACAGGCCTGTCTGTCCCCACTAAAACCCTAATGCCCAGGCCTGTCTGTCCCCACTAAAACCCTAATGCCCAGGCCTGCCTGTCCCCACTAAAACCCTAATGCCCAGGCCTGTCTGTCCCCACTAAAACCCTAATGCCCTGGCCTGTCTGTCCCCACTAAAACCCTAATGCCCAGGCCTGTCTGTCCCCACTAAAACCCTAATGCCCAGGCCTGTCTGTCCCCACTAAAACCCTAATGCCCTGGCCTGTCTGTCCCCACTAAAACCCTAATGCCCTGGCCTGTCTGTCCCCACTAAAACCCTAATGCCCAGGCCTGGCTGTCCCCACTAAAACCCTAATGCCCAGGCCTGGCTGTCCCCACTAAAACCCTAATGCCCAGGCCTGGCTGTCCCCACTAAAACCCTAATGCCCAGGCCTGGCTGTCCCCACTAAAACCCTAATGCCCAGGCCTGTCTGTCCCCACTAAAACCCTAATGCCCAGGCCTGTCTGTCCCCACTAAAACCCTAATGCCCAGGCCTGTCTGTCCCCACTAAAACCCTAATGCCCAGGCCTGTCTGTCCCCACTAAAACCCTAATGCCCAGGTCTGTCTGTCCCCACTAAAACCCTAATGCCCTGGCCTGTCTGTCCCCACTAAAACCCTAATGCCCAGGCCTAGCTGTCCTGTCTGTCCCCACTAAAGCCCTAATGCCCTGGCCTGTCTATCCCCACTAAAGCCCTAATGCCCAGGCCTGGCTGTCCTGTCTGTCCCCACTAAAGCCCTAATGCCCTGTCCTGTCTGTCCCCACTAAAGCCCTAATGCCCAGGCCTGTCTGTCCCCACTAAAACCCTAATGCCCAGGCCTGGCTGTCCTGTCTGTCCCTACTAAAGCCCTAATGCCTTGGCCTGTCTATCCCCACTAAAGCCCTAATGCCCAGGCCTGGCTGTCCTGTCTGTCCCCACTAAAGCCCTAATGCCCAGGCCTGTCTGTCCCCACTAAAACCCTAATGCCCTGGCCTGTCTGTCCCCACTAAAGCCCTAATGCCCAAGCCTGCCTGTCCGGTCTGTCCCCACTTCCCACTAATACCCTGGCCACGTGCCACTCCTTTCCCTACAGCAGCACAGGAATGTGCAGAAGGGCTGAATTGACCAGAGCATGATCAGAATGTGGCCACTTTGCTCTCTCCAGTTAGGTTACGACTGTGGTCTGCTGTTTGTTCTGAGGGTTTAGTGTTGCTGAGCCTGGCTGGGGCTGCTGGTCCATAACCCTGGACTATCGTGACAGACACGACATCAATTTACACTGGTATCTCTCCTGTTTGATACGGCCATGTTGGTGCTTTCATTATGACACCGTCGTTGTGGTTCTGGACTGGGCCTGTCAGTTTGGTTTCATTATGTCTCCCTGGCCGTATCGTTCTGGACTGGGCCTGTCAGTCTGGTTTCATTATGTCTCAATTGCCGTATCGTTGTGGTTCTGGACTGGGCCTGTCAGTCTGGTTTCATTATGTCTCCCTGGCCGTATCGTTGCGGTTCTGGACTGGGCCTGTCAGTCTGGTTTCATTATGTCTCCCCGGCCGTATCGTTGTGGTTCTGGACTGGGCCTGTCAGTCTGGTTTCATTATGTCTCCCTGGCCGTATCGTTGCGGTTCTGGACTGGGCCTGTCAGTCTGGTTTCATTATGTCTCCCTGGCCGTATCGTTGCGGTTCTGGACTGGGCCTGTCAGTCTGGTTTCATTATGTCTCCCTGGCCGTATCGTTGCGGTTCTGGACTGGGCCTGTCAGTTTGGTTTCATTATGTCTCCCTGGCCGTATCGTTGCGGTTCTGGACTGGGTCTGTCAGTCTGGTTTCATTGTGTCTCCCTGGCCGTATTGTTGTTTTTCTGGACTGGGCCTGTCAGTCTGCTTTCGTTATGTCTCCCTGGCCGTATCGTTGTGGTTCTGGACTGGGCCTGTCTGTCTGGTTTCATTATGACATCGGTCGTATCGTTATGGTTCTGGACTGGGCCTGTCAGTTTGGTTTCATTATGTCTCCCTTGCCGTATCGTTGTGATTCTGGACTGGGTCTGTCAGTCTGGTTTCATTGTCTCCCCGGCCGTATCGTTGTGGTTCTGGACTGGGCCTGTCAGTCTGGTTTCATTATGTCTCCCTGGCCGTATCGTTGTGGTTCTGGACTGGGCCTGTCTGTATGGTTTCATTGTCTCCCCGGCCGTATCGTTGTGGTTCTGGACTGGGCCTGTCAGTCTGGTTTCATTATGTCTCCCTGGCCGTATCGTTGCGGTTCTGGACTGGGCCTGTCAGTCTGGTTTCATTATGTCTCAATTGCCGTATCGTTGTGGTTCTGGACTGGGCCTGTCAGTCTGGTTTCATTATGTCACCGGCCGTATCGTTGTGGTTCTGGACTGGGCCTGTCAGTCTGGTTTCATTATGTCACCGTCGTTGTGGTTCTGGACTGGGCCTGTCAGTCTGGTTTCATTATGTTACCGGCCGTATCGTTCTGGATTGGTTCTGTCAGTCTGGTTTCAGTGTCTAAGCTTGGTGGCCCGTTTGGAGTCCATCGATGTATCTGGCTGCTGGAGTGTCCCTGCTCCTCATTTAGAAGGGATTTATCTGAAGGTGTAGGAGGTCTGTGTTCGTTGAGGCCTGGACCTCGTCTCACGCTGCCAGAAACCATAGAAGATGACATTATTACTGAGAGGTCATTGAGAGAGACTGGCCTCTGAGCTATGGGCATGCCACTCTGGCTGTGGGTGGTGGGTTCTCTCACCACCCCACATATGGGCCCGTCTGTGGGTCTAGTTGAAGCCCACTGGGGTGGCTCTAGATGTAGACCCACAGAGTAGTACCACTGACGACTCCGTCTCTGTCCTGTCTGGTAACTGAGCAAAGGTGCTCTCTAACCTCCGCCAGAGAGGGGGCAACCCCCCCTGTTGTATCTGAGGGTCGGTCAGGAGACAACCCTCCCTGTTGTGTCTGAGGGTCGGTCGGTCGGGAGACAACCCTCCCTGTTGTATCTGAGAGTCAGTCAGTAAATATTTAACCAGCGGTAACAGGTTTGGGAAATGTCTCTCTGGGCGTTCTAAAGGTCCAGTAATCCACTGTGTGGTTTTGAATGTGAGTCAATGTCTGTGGGCCACTGTCAACAAATTCACTTCCTACTCAGAACGACATGTTCTCTCTGTCAGGACTCCAGTCCCTCACATCATTCTTTCACAGGGAAGGCTCTTTTGACTTCTCAAGTGTTTATGGAGCTCTATGGAGAGAAATCAAGAGCTCTTCTAGATAATTTAAGAGTTATGGAGAGAAATCAAGAGCTCTTCTAGATAATTTAAGAGTTATGGAGAGAAATCAAGAGCTCTTCTAGATAATTTAAGAGTTATGGAGAGAAATCAACAGCTCTTCTAGAGAATTTAAGAGCTATGGAGAGAAATCAACAGCTCTTCTAGAGAATTTAAGAGCTATGGAGAGAACTTAATGGTCTGAGTCTCAGGGCATTTGAGATCACATGATGGGACGGGAGGTCTGGGGGGGGGGGTGGACGGGAGGTGTCTGGATGGGAGGTGGACGGGAGGTGTCTGGGGGGGAGGTGGACGGGAGGTGTCTGGGGGGGGAGGTGGACGGGAGGTGTCTGGGGGGGGAGGTGGACGGGGAGGTCTGGGGGGGAGGTGGACGATGGGTCTGGGGGGGAGAGATGGATGGTGGGTGGGGTGGGGGGGGGAGGTCTGGGGGGAGGTGGGGGGGGTGGACACGGGAGTCTGGACGGGAGGTGGATGGGAGGTCTAGGTGGGAGGTCTGGGGGGAGGTGGACGGAGAGGTCTGGGGGGGGGGGCGGTGGATGATGGGTCTGGGGGGGAGGTGGACGGGAGGTCTGGGGGGGAGGTGGACGGGAGGTCTGGGGGGGAGGTGGACGGAAGGTCTGGGGGGGTTGACACGGGAGTCTGGGGGGGAGGTCTGGGAGGGAAGTGGACGGAAGGTCTGGGGGGGTGGACACGGGAGTCTGGGGGGGAGGTGGATGATGGGTCTGGGGGGGAGGTGGACGGGAGGTCTGGGGGGGGAGGTGGACGGGGAGGTCTGGGGGGGGAGGTGGACGGGGAGGTCTGGGGGGAGGTGGTCGATAGGTCTGGGGGGGGAGGTGGACGGGGAGGTCTGGGCTGGGAGGTGGACGGGAGGTCTGGGGGGGGGAGGTGGACGGGACGTCTGGGGGGGGGGAGGTGGACGGAAGGTCTGGGGGGGTGGACACGGGAGTCTGGGGGGGGGGTGGACACGGGAGTCTGGGGGGGAGGTGGATGATGGGTCTGGGGGGAGGTGGACGGGAGGTCTGGGGGGAGGTGGACGGGAGGTCTGGGGGGGGGGTGGACGGGGAGGTCTGGGGGGGGGGTGGACGGGGAGGTCTGGGGGGGAGGTGGACGGGGAGGTCTGGGGGGAGGTGGACGATAGGTCTGGGGGGGGAGGTGGACGGGGAGGTGGACGATAGGTCTGGGCGGGGAGGTGGACGATAGGTCTGGGGGGGAGGTGGACGGGAGGTCTGGGGGGAGATGGACGATAGGTCTGGGGGGGGGAGGTGGACGGGATGAGCTCTCCGCTTGTTGAAGGCTGTTGATGCTAGATCTTATCGTCCTGCAGTAGTATGGTAATCATTCTCCCGAGGCACGCTGGGCTTCATTATTAGTTGCTGTTCCTGCGTCACGCGTCCATATTTTGGAAAACATATTTTCCTGTTTATTTAAGCGGCAGATTAAGACTGGATTCCAGGAACACACACGCAGCAGAGCCGTCTGGAGAGTAATGGCAGGAAGCAGGAGTTGTTCCTCACCGGTGAAACCGCGTGCTCAGAGACTTAGTAACTTAGTTGTAGTCACCATCTGGGTACCTAGAAGTACAAACGTATTTGTGCTTTCGGGTTATTACATGAACTTATATCCGGAAGTTTTCTAAACTACCCACAATGCACTTTTTTCTCAACGTCATATGGAGGATCTAGTCTGTGCTACAGAGTTCGTATGCTAGCTCGGTAGCTAGCTCACGCTGGCTAACTATTTGCATTCCAGACCAAGTGTTGGCGGTGGTGAGCGACAGTCCTACCATTCACAGGAAGTGTGATGTAAAACCAGGAACAGGTAGGCAGCAGGCTCGACCTTGTGGCTGTGTTATCTAGTGGGAACCCTTTAACACAGCAGGCTCTGGTTCCTCCTTGTGGCTGTGTTATCTAGTGGGAACCCCTTTAACACAGCAGGCTCGTCACCTACCTTGTAGGTGTTATCTAGTGGGAACCCCTTTAACACAGCAGGCTCTGGTTCCTCCTTGTGGCTGTGTTATCTAGTGGGAACCCCTTTAACACAGCAGGCTCTGGTTCCTCCTTGTGGCTGTGTTATCTAGTGGGAACCCCTTTAACACAGCAGGCTCTGGTTCCTCCTTGTGGCTGTGTTATCTAGAGCTGAGAGCAGAATGGGTTGAACCACAGAACTAGAGCTGAGAGCAGAATGGGTTGGACCACAGGTCTAGAGCTGAGAGCAGAATGGGTTGGACCACAGAACTAGAGCTGAGAGAGCAGAATGGGTTGGATCACAGAACTAGAGCTGAGAGAGCAGAATGGGTTGGACCACAGAATTAGAGCTGAGAGCAGAATGGGTTGGACCACAGAACTAGAGCTGAGAGCAGAATGGGTTGGACCACAGAACTAAAGCTGAGAGAGCAGAATGGGTTGGACCACAGGACTAGAGCTGAGAGAGCAGACTGGGTTGGACCACAGAACTAGAGCTGAGAGAGCAGAATGGGTTGGACCACAGAACTAGAGCTGAGAGAGCAGAATGGGTTGGACCACAGGACTAGATCTGAGAGCAGAATCGGTTGGACCACAGAACTAGAGCTGAGCGAGCAGACTGGAGCAGAATGGGTTGGACCACAGGACTACAGTTGAGAGCAGACTGGGTTGGACTAGAGTTGAGAGCAGACTGGGTTGGACCACAGGACTACAGTTGAGAGCTGACTGGGTTGGACTAGAGTTGAGAGCAGACTGGGTTGGACCACAGGACTAGAGCTGAGAGCAGACTGGGTTGGACCACAGAACTAGAGCTGAGAGCAGAATGGGTTGGACCACAGGACTAGAACTGAGAGCAGACTGGGTTGGACCACAGGGCTAGAGCTGAGAGCAGAGAGCAGAATGGGTTGGACCACAGGACTAGAACTGAGAGCAGACTGGGTTGGACCACAGGGCTAGAGCTGAGAGCAGAGAGCAGAATGGGTTGGACCACAGAACTAGAGCTGAGGGAGAAGACTGGGTTGGACTAGAGCTGAGGGAGAAGACTGGAGCAGTATGGGTTGGACCTCTCTCTCCCTCAACTCTCTCAGGCACCTTTTCTCAGGCCAGTGCCCAGCTGGTTCTAGTTTATCGTCTTAATAAAGCTGTGTGAGGAGTTTGAATAAGCTCCTCTCTGCTGACTTCCGTTCTTGTCCAGATGAGCTGAGTGTTTGATTCTGCGAGGCTTCTGCAACCCTGTCTGGAGACGGGCTAGCTAGTTGACCTGTCCCAAACCCCCATCAGAATAACACAGTACAACGCTACATCTGCTCCTGGCGAAGAACACGTACCAGTACAGCTGTCAGGATATTCTGACTGAAATGCAATATCCTCTATTCTCCCTCCTTTTGGCAAGCGCTGTCCTTCTCACTCCTCGTTTTAAGAGAATCCTCTTGTGCTATTTCGCCGTAGTAGTTAGGGTTCCGAGCAGCCCCTAAAGGAGGAAGTGCACCATGGTCTTTTTGAAGTGGGTTAGGAAGTAATATCCTGGAGGAAGAGCTGAGGGCTGCTCTTGTCAGAAGGCTGTTTTGTAGAGGACTATAGGGTAATTCCACAGTAAAGGACTGTAGCTTAATTCCACAGTAAAGGACTGTAGCTTAATTCCACAGTAAAGGAATCTAGGGTAATTCCACAGGTAAAGGGCTATAGGGTAATTCCACAGTAAAGCGCTATAGGGTAATTCCACAGTAAAGGACTGTAGGGTGATTCCACAGTAAAAGACTGTAGGGTGATTCCACAGTAAAGGACTGTAGGGTGATTCCACAGTAAAAGACTGTAGGGTGATTCCACAGTAAAGGACTGTAGGGTGATTCCACAGTAAAAGACTGTAGGGTGATTCCACAGTAAAGGACTGTAGGGTGATTCCACAGTAAAGGACTGTAGGGTAATTCCACAGTAAAGGACTGTAGGGTGATTCCACAGTAAAGGACTGTAGGGTGATTCCACAGTAAAAGACTGTAGGGTGATTCCACAGTAAAAGACTGTAGGGTGATTCCACAGTAAAAGACTGTAGGGTGATTCCACAGTAAAGGACTGTAGGGTGATTCCACAGTAAAAGACTGTAGGGTGATTCCACAGTAAAAGACTGTAGGGTGATTCCACAGTAAAAGACTGTAGGGTGATTCCACAGTGAAGGACTGTAGGGTGATTCCACAGTCTCCCTCTGAATGGTACACATACACAATCCAAATGTGTCAAGGCTTATAAATCCTTCTTTAACCGGTCTCTTCCCCTTCATCTACAATGATTTTAACCTGTCTCCTCCTCTTCATCTACACTGATTTTAACCGGTCTCTTCCTCTTCATCTACACTGATTTTAACCGGTCTCTTCCTCTTCATCTACAATGATTTTAACCGGTCTCTTCCTCTTCATCTACACTGATTTTAACCTGTCTCTTCCCCTTCATCTACACTGATTTTAACCTGTCTCTTCCTCTTCATATACACTGATTTTGAAGTGGATTTAACAAGAGACGTCTAACGGATCACAGCCTTCACCTGGTCAGTCTGTCATGGAAAGAGATGTTGTCTGTCTTTAAAGGAATGTGGGTTTTTGGTAACGGGATTTCAAGGCACAGTGTAGAAGGCAGAGACATTTCTCCAACTAAATAGAAGTGATGATATTAGTTAACAGGTCTTTTAAAACGATGGCCTACCTTCAAACTCAGTGCCTCTGCTTGACATCATGGGAAAATCAAAAGAAATCAGCCAAGACTTCAGAAAAACAATTGTAGACCCCCACAAGTCTGGTTCATCCTTGGGAGCAATTTCCAAATGCCTGAAGGTACCACATTCATCTGTATAAACAATAGTATGCAAGTATAAACACCATGGGACCACGCAGCCGTCATACCACTCAGGAAGGAGACGCGTTCTGTCTCCTAGAGATGAACGTACGTTGGTGCGAAAAGTGCAAATCAATCCCAAAACAACAGCAAAGGACCTTGTGAAGATGCTGGAGGAAATTGGTACAAAAGTATCTATATCCCAGTAAAACGAGTCCTATATCGACATAACCTGAAAGGCCGCTCAGCAAAGAAGAAGCCACTGCTCCAAAACCACCATAAAAAAGCCAGACTACGGTTTGCAACTGCACATGGGGACAAAGATCGTACTTTTTGGAGAAATGTCCTCTGGTCTGATGAAACAAAAATTACCATCGTTACAGTGCCTTGCGAAAGTATTCGGCCCCCTTGAACTTTGCGACCTTTTGCCACATTTCAGGCTTCAAACATAAAGATATAAAACTGTATTTTTTTTGTGAAGAATCAACAACGAGTGGGACACAATTTTATTGGATATTTCAAACTTTTTTAACAAATCAAAAACTGAAAAATTGGGCGTGCAAAATTATTTGTTTTGGGAATTGTTTTACTAGGATTAAATGTCAGGAATTGTGGAGAGTTTCAATGTATTTGGTTAAGGTGTATGTAGTGTGTGGATATTACACTGGAGCTTAGAGAGACGGTAGTGTGGGGTATTACGGTAGTGTGGGGGAGTACGGTAGTGTGGGGTATTACGGTAGTGTGGGGGAGTACGGTAGTGTTGGGGAGGTACACTAGACGGTAGTGTGGGGGAGTACACTAGACGGTAGTGTGGGGTATTACGGTAGTGTGGGGGAGTACGGTAGTGTGGGGGAGGTACACTAGACGGTAGTGTGGGGGGGTACACTAGACGGTAGTGTGGGGTGGAGATGGTGTTTGAATACTTAATAACAGCTTGTTCCTTCTCTCCTCAGACGGACAGAACAAGGATCCTCAGAGACTCAGGAAAGGACTGACGAGAACCACCATGGCTTAAACCCTGTGTTCCCCACTAGACCCCTGACCCCCCCCCCCCCCCCCCCCAGTCTCTCCCCGGCCTCTTAAACCCTGTGTTCCCCACTAGACCCCTGACCCCCCCCCCCCCCCCCTCCAGTCTCTCCCGGCCTCCCTAACCCTGTCCATGTGAGGGGTTGGGCAGCGCCCCCCTGTCCCCCTCCGAATCCCTCTGGAGCCATGATGAACCTCCAGAAGCACCAAACCATGGGCTCTGACCGGGACCTTCAGTCCTCCTCCTCAGTCAGCCTGCCCTCCGTCAAGAAGGCCCCCAAGAAGAGACGTCTGTCCATGGGGAACCTGTTCAGACGGCGCCGAGACCCCAAGAGGAAGTCCATGGAGCTCCATGGAGAAGGAGGGGTGGATGGTATCGCCAGCATAGACAGCATCCACTCAGACCTCACGCTGAATGATAAGAACTCTGCCTTCTCAGTGGCCGGAGCTGCCTGCACCTCCTCCCTCGGGGCGTCCTCCTCCTCCTCCTCCTCTTCCTCCCGGGGTCGAGAGCTGCTGGAGTGCCCTCTGTGCCTTCTACGTCACTCTAGGGACAGTTTCCCGGACATCATGACCTGCCACCACCGCTCCTGTGCGGATTGCCTGCGCCAGTACTTGCGAATAGAGATCAGTGAGTCGCGCGTCAACATCAGCTGTCCAGAGTGCTCTGAGCGGTTCAACCCCCACGACATACGCATCATCCTGGGAGACCAGCCCCTCATGGAGAAGTACGAGGAGTTCATGTTGAGACGATGGCTGGTGACCGACCCTGACTGTCGCTGGTGCCCCGCCCCAGACTGTGGGTAAGAACCTCAGCTCAGACACACAGGGCAGACTGTGGGTAAGAACCTCAGCTCAGACACACAGGGCAGACTGTGGGTAAGAACCTCAGCTCAGACACACACAGGGCAGACTGTGGGTAAGAACCTCAGCTCAGACACACAGGGCAGACTGTGGGTAAGAACCTCAGCTCAGACACACAGGGCAGACTGTGAACCTCAGCTCAGACACACAGGGCAGACTGTGGGTAAGAACCTCAGCTCAGACACACAGGGCAGACTGTGGGTAAGAACCTCAGCTCAGACACACAGGGCAGACTGTAAACCTCAGCTCAGACACACAGGGCAGACTGTGGGTAAGAACCTCAGCTCAGACACACAGGGCAGACTGTGGGTAAGAACCTCAGCTCAGACACACAGGGCAGACTGTGGGTAAGAACCTCAGCTCAGACACACAGGGCAGACTGTGGTTAAGAACCTCAGCTCAGACACACAGGGCAGACTGTGGGTAAGAACCTCAGCTCAGACACACAGGGCAGACTGTGGGTAAGAACCTCAGCTCAGACACACAGGGCAGACTGTGGGTAAGAACCTCAGCTCAGACACACAGGGCAGACTGTGGGTAAGAACCTCAGCTCAGACACACAGGGCAGACTGTGGGTAAGAACCTCAGCTCAGACACACAGGGCAGACTGTGGGTAAGAACCTCAGCTCAGACACACAGGGCAGACTGTGGGTAAGAACCTCAGCTCAGACACACAGGGCAGACTGTGGGTAAGAACCTCAGCTCAGACACACAGGGCAGACTGTGGGTAAGAACCTCAGCTCAGACACACAGGGCAGACTGTGGGTAAGAACCTCAGCTCAGACACACAGGGCAGACTGTGGGTAAGAACCTCAGCTCAGACACACAGGGCAGACTGTGGGTAAGAACCTCAGCTCAGACACACAGGGCAGACTGTGGGTAAGAACCTCAGCTCAGACACACAGGGCAGACTGTGAACCTCAGCTCAGACACACAGGGCAGACTGTGAACCTCAGCTCAGACACACAGGGCAGACTGTGGGTAAGAACCTCAGCTCAGACACACAGGGCAGACTGTGAACCTCAGCTCAGACACACAGGGCAGACTGTGAACCTCAGCTCAGACACACAGGGCAGACTGTGGGTAAGAACCTCAGCTCAGACACACACAGGGCAGACTGTGAACCTCAGCTCAGACACACAGGGCAGACTGTGGGTAAGAACCTCAGCTCAGACACACAGGGCAGACTGTGAACCTCAGCTCAGACACACAGGGCAGACTGTGGGTAAGAACCTCAGCTCAGACACACAGGGCAGACTGTGGGTAAGAACCTCAGCTCAGACACACAGGGCAGACTGTGAACCTCAGCTCAGACACACAGGGCAGACTGTGGGTAAGAACCTCAGCTCAGACACACAGGGCAGACTGTGAACCTCAGCTCAGACACACAGGGCAGACTGTGGGTAAGAACCTCAGCTCAGACACACAGGGCAGACTGTACACCTCAGCTCAGACACACAGGGCAGACTGAACCTCAGCTCAGACACACAGGGCAGACTGTACACCTCAGCTCAGACACACAGGGCAGACTGTGAACCTCAGCTCAGACACACAGGGCAGACTGTGGGTAAGAACCTCAGCTCAGACACACAGGGCAGACTGAACCTCAGCTCAGACACACAGGGCAGACTGTACACCTCAGCTCAGACACACAGGGCAGACTGTACACCTCAGCTCAGACACACAGGGCAGACTGTACACCTCAGCTCAGACACACAGGGCAGACTGTACACCTCAGCTCAGACACACACAGGGCAGACTGTGAACCTCAGCTCAGACACACAGGGCAGACTGTGAACCTCAGCTCAGACACACAGGGCAGACTGTGAACCTCAGCTCAGACACACAGGGCAGACTGTGAACCTCAGCTCAGACACACACAGGGCAGACTGTGAACCTCAGCTCAGACACACAGGGCAGACTGCGGGTCAGAACCTCAGCTCAGACACACAGGGCAGACTGTGAACCTCAGCTCAGACACACAGGGCAGACTGTGAACCTCAGCTCAGACACACACAGGGCAGACTGTGAACCTCAGCTCAGACACACACAGGGCAGACTGTGAACCTCAGCTCAGACACACACAGGGCAGACTGTGAACCTCAGCTCAGACACACAGGGCAGACTGTGAACCTCAGCTCAGACACACACAGGGCAGACTGTGAACCTCAGCTCAGACACACAGGGCAGACTGCGGGTCAGAACCTCAGCTCAGACACACAGGGCAGACTGTGAACCTCAGCTCAGACACACAGGGCAGACTGTGAACCTCAGCTCAGACACACAGGGCAGACTGTGAACCTCAGCTCAGACACACACAGGGCAGACTGTGAACCTCAGCTCAGACACACAGGGCAGACTGCGGGTCAGAACCTCAGCTCAGACACACAGGGCAGACTGTGAACCTCAGCTCAGACACACAGGGCAGACTGTGAACCTCAGCTCAGACACACAGGGCAGACTGTGAACCTCAGCTCAGACACACACAGGGCAGACTGTGAACCTCAGCTCAGACACACACAGGGCAGACTGTGAACCTCAGCTCAGACACACAGGGCAGACTGTGAACCTCAGCTCAGACACACAGGGCAGACTGTGAACCTCAGCTCAGACACACACAGGGCAGACTGTGAACCTCAGCTCAGACACACAGGGCAGACTGCGGGTCAGAACCTCAGCTCAGACACACAGGGCAGACTGCGGGTCAGAACCTCAGCTCAGAAACACACAGGGCAGACTGTGAACCTCAGCTCAGACACACACAGGGCAGACTGTGAACCCCAGCTCAGGCACACAGGGCAGACTGTGAACCCCAGCTCAGGCACACACAGGGCAGACTGTGAACCCCAGCTCAGACACACACAGGGCAGACTGTGAACCTCAGCTCAGACACACACAGGGCAGACTGTGAACCTCAGCTCAGACACACACAGGGCAGACTGTGAACCCCAGCTCAGGCACACAGGGCAGACTGTGGGTAAGAACCTCAGCTCAGACACACACAGGGCAGACTGCAGGTAAGAACCTCAGCTCAGACACACACAGGGCAGACTGCGGGTAAGAACCTCAGCTCAGACACACACAGGGCAGACTGCGGGTAAGAATCTCAGCTCAGACACACACAGGGCAGACTGCGGGTAAGAACCTCAGCTCAGACACACACAGGGCAGACTGCGGGTAAGAACCTCAGCTCAGACACACACAGGGCAGACTGCGGGTAAGATCCTCAGCTCAGACACACAGGGCTGGTCCACAGACATTTCTGGATCAGATGAAATCATGTTGCCAATATTAGCACAGTTGGCAATGGACTTGAAATCATTTTGTGGTCTAAGCCCCAGTAGTAGATATGAGTATAAATTCAGCCTTCTGTACACTTTAGGCCATTAGACAGACCTACTAAAGATCTAGCTGCTGCGGGTGTTTCAGTAGGCCTTGTGGGGGTCCCAGTGTTTCAGTAGGGCCCTGAGCTCTGTTTGTCCCAGTGTTTCAGTAGGGCCCTGAGCTCTGTTTGTCCCTGTGGGGGGTCCCAGTGTTTCAGTAGGGCCCTGAGCTCTGTTTATCCCTGGGTTTCAGTAGGCCCTGAGCTCTGTTTGTCCTTGTGGGGGTCCCTGTGTTTCAGTAGGGCCCTGAGCTCTCTGGAGAGGAGAGTGTGTCGGCCTGTAACCTTCAGCTGTGTGTCTGGTCCTCTACCTGCCTGCTGCCTGGCCTGCCTCAGTGGAACAATAGAGCAGGGTAGGGCTGGCCTGCCTCAGTGGAACAATAGAGCAGGGTAGGGCTGGCCTGCCTCAGTGGAACAGTAGAGTAGGGCTGGCCTGCCTCAGTGGAACAGTAGAGCAGGGTAGGGCTGGCCTGCCTCTGGAACAGTAGAGCAGGGTAGGGCTGGCCTGCCTCAGTGGAACAGTAGAGCAGGGTAGGGCTGGCCTACCTCAGTGGAACAATAGAGCAGGGTAGGGCTGGCCTGCCTCAGTGGAACAATAGAGCAGGGTAGGGCTGGCCTGCCTCAGTGGAACAATAGAGCAGGGTAGGGCTGGCCTGCCTCAGTGGAACAATAGAGCAGGGTAGGGCTGGCCTGCCTCAGTGGAACAGTAGAGTAGAGCTGGCCTGCCTCAGTGGAAAAATAGAGCAGGGTAGGGCTGGCCTGCCTCAGTGGAACAGTAGAGTAGGGCTGGCCTGCCTCAGTGGAACAGTAGAGTAGGCCTGGCCTGCCTCAGTGGAACAGTAGAGTAGGGCTGGCCTGCCTCAGTGGAACAGTAGAGTAGGGCTGGCCTGCCTCAGTGGAACAGTAGAGTAGGGCTGGCCTGCCTCAGTGGAACAGTAGAGAAGGGCTGGCCTGCCTCAGTGGAACAGTAGAGTTGGCCTGGCCTGCCTCAGTGGAACAATAGAGTAGGCCTGGCCTGCCTCAGTGGAACAATAGAGCAGGGTAGGGCTGACTTGCCTCAGAGGAACAATAGAGCAGGGTAGGGCTGGCCAGGCATGCGGCCCTGCAGTGTGCTGACGGCTGTGTTTAGCTTTAAACCCATTGTGTCTATAACCTACTAAACATAGCCAATATGCAGGGATAATGTATTGGGCGTGCTGAGCATAGCCAATATGCAGGGATAATGTATTGAGCCTATAGCCTACTGAGCATAGCCAATATGCAGGGATAATGTATTGGGCCTATAGCCTACTGAGCATAGCCAATATGCAGGGATAATGTATTGGGTCTATAGCCTACTGAGCATAGCCAATATGCAGGGATAATGTATTGGGCCTATAGCCTACTGAGCATAGCCAATATGCAGGGATAATCATCAAATCAAATTTATTTATATAGCCCTTCGTATATCAGCTGATATCTCAAAGTACTGTACAGAAACCCAGCCTAAAACCCCAAACAGCAAGCAATGCAGGTGTAGAAGCATGGTGGCTAGGAAAAACTAGAAAGGCCAAAACCTAGGAAGAAACCTAGAGAGGAACCAGGCTATGTGGGGTGGCCAGTCCTCTTCTGGCTGTGCCGGGTGGAGATTATAACAGAACATGGCCAAGATGTTCAAATGTTCATAAATGACCAGCATGGTCCAATAATAATAATAAGGCAGAACAGTTGAAACTGGAGCAGCAGCACGGCCAGGTGGACTGGGGACAGCAAGGAGTCATCATGTCAGGTAATCCTGAGGCATGGTCCTAGGGCTCAGGTCCTCCGAGAAAGAAAGAGAGAATTAGAGAGAGCACACTTAAATTCACACAGGACACCGAATAGGACAGGAGAAGTACTCCAGATATAACAAACTGACCCTAGCCCCCCGACACAAACTACTGCAGCATAAATACTGGAGGCTGAGACAGGAGGGGTCAGGAGACACTGTGGCCCCATCCGAGGACACCCCCGGACAGGGCCAAACAGGAAGGATATAACCCCACCCACCCAATACCCATAATGTATTGGGCCTATAGCCTACTGAGCATAGCCAATATGCAGGGATAATGTATTGGGCTTCTAGCCTGCTGAGCATAGCCAATATGCAGGGATAATGTATTGGGCTTCTAGCCTGCTGAGCATAGCCAATATGCAGGGATAATGTATTGGGCCTATAGCCTACTGAGCATAGCCAATATGCAGGGATAATGTATTGGGCCTATAGCCTACTGAGCATAGCCAATATGCAGGGATAATGTATTGGGCCTATAGCCTACTGACCATAGCCAATATGCAGGGATAATGTATTGGGCCAATAGCCTACTGAGCATAGCCAATATGCAGGGATAATGTATTGGGCCTATAGCCTGCTGAGCATAGCCAATATGCTGTGATAATCGAGACAAAGATGAACGGACTGAAGCACAGAGAGATCCTTGATGAAAACCTGCTCCAGAGCGCTCCGTTACCTCCGACATGGACGAAGGTTCACCTTCCAACAAGGAAAACGACCCTGAGCAGATGGCGGTCAGTGCAGATACATTTTCTCGGTAGCTGAAGAAATGATTGGATTTCCTGACCCAAATATGACCATTTGATCATTTCTAAGGTTATAAAACCCCGTATAAATATGGGTTAGTTTGTTTTACTATAGTAATAGATTACTTTCTGCAAGTTATTCACCTCTAAAAACAATTCAGTTCCAGTGACAACACTAGATCCGCTAGCTAGCTTAAAAACTAGCTTGTCTAATGTTACATAGAAACTTCCAGAACCAAAAGAAATGGCGAAATCATCAGATGGACAATTAACAGCAGAAGTTGGTTTTGGGTACTCTTCTTCAGAATGTAACTGGGGGGGGGGGGGGGGGGATTTAATGTGTATGGACAACAATGGTCACAACTTGCACCCCTCCAGTCCCCAGCTCAGGCCGTTACCTTACGGTCCCAGTACTCTGGTCAAGCCCCAGGGGGAAAAGATGAGGCCAAGGAGGGAATGTCACTTCTTGAGATGCAAAACAATATTGTGATGCTTTTTGACAGCAACGATAGATGAAAGGGAACATGACTTGGAGGGATATGGTTAGGGAGAATACGATGAAAATTTAGGCCATGAAAAAAAAAAATATCTGACTATCTTTGGAGAAGTGAAACCCCTCAAAAGTGGAAGTTATCTGGCAGGAAAATGAGAAGAGGACGAAACTCGAGCAAAAGGTGAACGAGGAGGAGAGATCCCAGCGCAGGTGGAATCTGAGGCTCCATGGAATTTCAGAGCAGACTGGTGAGGACATCAAATGCAGAGTTGTTGTCATCTGTGGAGCTGTCATTCCAGAGTTGTTGACATCTGTGGAGCTGTCATTCCAGAGTTGTTGACATCTGTGGAGCTGTCATTCCAGAGTTGTTGACATCTGTGGAGCTGTCATTCCAGAGTTGTTGACATCTGTGGAGCTGTCATTCCAGAGTTGTTGACATCTGTGGAGCTGTCATTCCAGAGTTGTTGACATCTGTGGAGCTGTCATTCCAGAGTTGTTGACATCTGTGGAGCTGTCATTCCAGAGTTGTTGTCATCTGTGGAGCTGTCATTCCAGAATCAAAAGCCAAACTTCAGGAAAATGTGGACATCGTTCATCGTTTGGGAAGACTCGAGGATCAAGACGAGACCGAGGGAAAACCATCATCCGGTTCACCAACAGATCTACACGTGATCTTCTCTGGAGGCCAGCGAAGAACAGATCTACACGTGATCTTCTCTGGAGGCGAGCGAAGAACAGATCTACACGTGATCTTCTCTGGAGGCGAGCGAAGAACAGATCTACACGTGATCTTCTCTGGAGGCGAGCGAAGAACAGATCTACACGTGATCTTCTCTGGAGGCGAGCGAAGAACAGATCTACACGTGATTTTCTCTGGAGGCGAGCGAAGAACAGATCTACACGTGATCTTCTCTGGAGGCGAGCGAAGAATTGAGTTTCTCATCAAGCAAACATTGAGGTTCACGGAGGATCTGACCTCAGCGGATAAAGAGAGAAACTGTGGCTGCTGGTGGCTGTAGCCTGAACGGCAGGAAAAAGTATTTTTTTTATTGGTGCAAGTGATCATCGATGGGAAAGAAATGCGGCCAAATCAGAACATTTGAGAGGGAGCCGAACTCGGACCGAACTGGAAAGCCAAAAAACTGCCGTAATTGCCAGTTGAAAAGCAGCCTTTTATTATAAAAAATGTAGACCAACACTTGAATGAGAAAAGGCTGACCTGAGAACTGGCTAAACTAAACACTAACTATGGGTGACTAACTAACTGCTTATTGTAAGGTCTACACAATGCCTCCCCCTTGTGGGAGTAAGAATTATTTTTTTGTGAACTTTTTATTTAACTTGGCAAGTCGGTTTAAGAACAAATTCTTATTTACAAAGACGGCTTCCCCCGGACGACGCTGGACCAATTGTACGCCGCCCTGTGGGACGCCCAACCGCAGCCGGATGCTATGCAGCCCGGAGGAATGCTTCAGTAACTTTATGACCTGTATTTGTTGATTTTATTTTGTTGGAGGTTGTTAATAAGGGGGTGAAATCCTTTAGAGTTACACATCCTTAGGAAAAGCTGATATTAACATAACAAGGTTGTTGGTTGAAGTTTGTCTTAATCTCTTTGTTCAATTAATGTCAGGCTATTTTCCTGTATTGCAAACGATTTAATGCAGACTTTTACTTTTTACAACAGACTCATGCTTGTTCTTCCGATCTATCTTTTTGGAAAAATCAATGGGGTAACGATATCTGGTTATCATATGGCAACAACCACTCTGCAGGTGTAGCAGTTTGAAGAGGTGCATTTAAAGGGAAGGTCATCAGTAGTAAGACTCCCCACTCTGCAGGTGTAGGAGTTTGAAGAGGTGCATTTAAAGGGGAGGTCATCAGTAGTAAGACTCCCCACTCTGCAGGTGTAGCAGTTTGAAGAGGTGCATTTAAAGGGGATTAAAGGGGAGGTCATCAGTAGTAAGACTCCCCACTCTGCAGGTGTAGCAGTTTGAAGAGGTGCATTTAAAGGGGATTAAAGGGGAGGTCATCAGTAGTAAGACTCCCCACTCTGCAGGTGTAGCAGTTTGAAGAGGTGCATTTAAAGGGGATTAAAGGGGAGGTCATCAGTAGTAAGACTCCCCACTCTGCAGGTGTAGCAGTTTGAAGAGGTGCATTTAAAGGGGAGGTCATCAGTAGTAAGACTCCCCACTCTGCAGGTGTAGCAGTTTTAAGAGGTGCATTTAAAGGGGATTAAAGGGGAGGTCATCAGTAGTAAGACTCCCCACTCTGCAGGTGTAGCAGTTTGAAGAGGTGTATTTAAAGGGGATTAAAGGGGAGGTCATCAGTAGTAAGACTCCCCACTCTGCAGGTGTAGCAGTTTGAAGAGGTGCATTTAAAGGGGAGGTCATCAGTAGTAAGACTCCCCACTCTGCAGGTGTAGCAGTTTGAAGAGGTGCATTTAAAGGGGAGGTCATCAGTAGTAAGACTCCCCACTCTGCAGGTGTAGCAGTTTGAAGAGGTGCATTTAAAGGGGAGGTCATCAGTAGTAAGACTCACCACTCTGCAGGTGTAGCAGTTTTAAGAGGTGCATTTAAAGGGGATTAAAGGGGAGGTCATCAGTAGTAAGACTCCCCACTCTGCAGATGTAGCAGTTTTAAGAGGTGCATTTAAAGGGGATTAAAGGGGAGGTCATCAGTAGTAAGACTCCCCACTCTGCAGGTGTAGCAGTTTGAAGAGGTGCATTTAAAGGGGATTAAAGGGGAGGTCATCAGTAGTAAGACTCCCCACTCTGCAGGTGTAGCAGTTTGAAAAGGTGCATTTAAAGGGAAGGTCATCAGTAGTTAGAATCACCACTCTGGATGTTGGTTAATTTTAACAGTGAAATGTTTTTATTAGGGAATATTTATGCATCCAACAACAAACAAAACAGATTTTATTTCAAGAAGAGATGAATAGAGTTAAAGGTGTATTTCATCAAAAATGATCTCAGGTGGAGATTTTAATTCTGTTTCTAATGTGCTGATTGACAGATATCCACCGCCTCCTAACAGATCCAGCATAGTTAATCCTGAGTTTTTATCATCTATTTCTTGGGATTAATCAATATTTGGAGATCTACATATCCTGATAAAAAGGACTTCACTTGGTGTAACAAGGACATGTCCAGACTGCCAGGAGTTGACTTCTAATTCATTAGATAACACTGTAGTCAAGGTATCCATTGAACCATCCAATTCTTACCGATCATAAAGTTATATTCTTGTCTTTAAATATGAATGGATCTGAAGTTCATAAACAGAGTTATTGGAAACTCAATAGTAGACTGTTGGAAGATGATCATTTCAAGAAGGATGCCAAACATATTATACAAGACAATTGGAGGGAAGCCCAACTATTTAAGTCTTATGGAAAATATGGTGAATGAATGAAGTGTGAGATGAGACAAACACAGCCACGAAGAGAGGTAAAGAAATGGCTGAACTTTAAAAGATTGAGGGAAGATGAACTTGTTAAGGAAAAACGTTCTCTAATCTCTATGGAGGACCTTGATGAAGAAGGAAAGGCTCAGTTATTCTCTTTACAACTAGAAATTGACAGAATGTATGAAGAGAGAGCAGAAGGAGATGGTTGGAGGAAGGTGGGGAAAAACACACAACCGTTACAATTTTAGAGAAGTTCAGCATTTCCATCTATTCATTAATATAGATGACAAAGAAAATGAAAACACCAAAGATATTTAAAAACTTGTTTCAGAATTCTATGGTAACCTTTATCCCAGTAATGCCTGTCCTACTAGTGACATATCTGCCTGTCCTGACTCTGTCAAAGACTATGCAAAATTCATAGACTTCCAAAAGTCTAGTGATTTTAAGTGAAAAGAGAACAAATCTCCAGGGAATGATGGCATTATCAGTGAATTCTATAAATATTTTCAGAAGGATATTGTTGAATTTAATGTTTTTAAAGAGGCAGTTGATTTATGGGTCCTGCCTATTTCAATGACAACAAGGCCTCATTTCTGTAATACCCAAACCAAACAAAGATCCTGTGATGTCAGACAATTGGAGACCAAATCACATTAATGAACAATGACGGAAAGCTGCTTGTATCCGTCTTTGCAGAAAGACTTTAAAAAAAGGTATTGACCAAATCATTGATGAAACCCAGTCTGGTTTTATGAAGGGCAGACACATATGTCATAATATTAGACCAGTATTGGACTTGATAGACGACAATGAGAACATTGTGGAAGATGGCTTTGTTTTATTTGTGGACTTTTAAAAGGCTTTTGATACAGTTAAACATTATATTTTTTAGACTCTTTCGAGTTTTGTTTTGGTCAATATAATTAAGACACTTTACAATTATAGTAACAGCTCTGTTAAATTATCCCACGGAACTTCAGAGATTCAACATTGGATGCGGAATTAAACAAAGGTGTCCAATTTCTCCTTATTTTTGTTGGTCACAAGTTACGGCACTTCCTATCAATAAGGATAGTTTTAGGGGTGTTATGACACTTCATATCAATAAGGATAGTTTTAGGGGTGTTATGACACTTCATATCAATGAGGACAGTTTTAGGGATGTTATGACACTTTATATCAATGAGGATAGTTTTAGGGGTGTTATGACACTTCATATCAATGAGGATAGTTTTAGGGGTGTTATGACACTTCATATCAATAAGGACAGTTCTAGGGATGTTATGACACTTCATATCAATAAGGACAGTTCTAGGGATGTTATGACACTTCATATCAATAAGGACAGTTTTAGGGGTGTTATGACACTTCATATCAATAAGGACAGTTTTAGGGGTGTTATGACACTTCATATCAATAAGGATAGTTTTAGGGGTGTTATGACACTTCATATCAATGAGGGCAGTTTTAGGGGAGTTATGACACTTCATATCAATAAGGATAGTTTTAGGGGTGTTATGCCACTTCATATCAATAAGGATAGTTTTAGGGGTGTTATGCCACTTCATATCAATAAGGATAGTTTTAGGGGTGTTATGACACTTCATATCAATGAGGGCAGTTTTAGGGGAGTTATGACACTTCATATCAATAAGGATAGTTTTAGGGGTGTTATGACACTTCATATCAATAAGGATAGTTTTAGGGGTGTTATAACACTTCATATCAATAAGGATAGTTTTAGGGGTGTTATGACACTTCATATCAATAAGGATAGTTTTAGGGGTGTTATGACACTTCATATCAATGAGGATAGTTTTAGGGGTGTTATGACACTTCATATCAATAAGGATAGTTTTAGGGGTGTTATGACACTTCATATCAATAAGGATAGTTTTAGGGGTGTTATGACACTTCATATCAATGAGGATAGTTTTAGGGGTGTTATGACACTTCATATCAATAAGGATAGTTTTAGGGGTGTTATGACACTTCATATCAATAAGGATAGTTTTAGGGGTGTTATGACACTTCATATCAATGAGGATAGTTTTAGGGGTGTTATGACACTTCATATCAATAAGGATAGTTTTAGGGGTGTTATGACACTTCATATCAATAAGGATAGTTTTAGGGGTGTTATGACACTTCATATCAATAAGGATAGTTTTAGGGGTGTTATGACACTTCATATCAATAAGGATAGTTTTAGGGGAGTTATGACACTTCATATCAATGAGGATAGTTTTAGGGGAGTTATGACACTTCATATCAATGAGGATAGTTTTAGGGGTGTTATGACACTTCATATCAATAAGGATAGTTTTAGGGGTGTTATGACACTTCATATCAATAAGGATAGTGTTAGGGGTGTTATGACACTTCATATCAATAAGGACTGTTTTAGGGGTATTATGACACTTCATATCAATAAGGATAGTTTTAGGGGAGTTATGACACTTCATATCAATGAGGACTGTTTTAGGGGTGTTATGACACTTCATATCAATAAGGATAGTTTTAGGGGTATTCAGATACCAGATAAAGAGAGAACATGTTCATAATTGGCTGACGCCATTTTTTTGTTGAAAGATCATAATGAAGTCAGGAAAGCTATTGAGTGTAATGTCTTCTCACATGTATCGGGTTTCTCTCTGAATATTAGGACATGTGAATGATTTGTGTTGATGAGATGCGGCTCAGGCTGGTTGGTGTCTGGCACGACAACTTGCTGCCTCTGACTCGCTGAACATTTCTCAAGTATTGGACAACGTTTCCTGTAATGTCGACTACCAACAAACAGCTCTGTAGTGAGACTGTTCTGTATTACTGTCCTGTTACACCGTGCAGTTGAACCTGCTGCTGGTCAGAGGGGATTTGGGAACGTCAGTCAGTCCAGAGTCCAGCCTGTGGAGAGGGACTGAGAGGAGAACACACACATGTTGGAGTAGCCAGCTCTGGGAGGGAGGGGGCCAATGGTTCCAGCTGGGCTGGGTGGGGCTGTGAGTCAAGAGTAGAGGGACTGACTGAGAGGAGAACATACACATGTTGGAGCAGACCGCTCTGGGAGGGAGGGGGCCAATGGTTCCAGCTGGGCTGGGTGGGGCTGTGAGTCAAGAGTAGAGGGCTGGAGCAGGAGAGCGACTGACTCCACTATGGGCCAAACCCCCACACTCAACGCTCCGTGTCTCCCTATGGACCAAACCCCCACACTCAACCCTCCGTGTCTCCCTATGGACCAAACCCCCCACACTCAACCCTCCGTGTCTCCCTATGGACCAAACCCCCCACTCTCAACCCTCCCTGTCTCCCTATGGACCAAACCCACACACTCAATCCTCCCTATGGACCAAACCCCCCACACTCAACCCTCCCTGTCTCCATATGGACCAAACCCCCACACTCAACCCTCCCTGTCTCCTTATGGACCAAACCCCCACACTCAACCCTCCCTGTCTCCCTATGGACCAAACCCCCCACACTCAACCCTCCGTGTCTCCCTATGGACCAAACCCCCCACACTCAACCCTCCCTGTCTCACACAAGCTTCATAATGTTATTAACATGAGACATTAACATCCAGTTCTGTCAGGCCTTTTTAAACACACATTTCCCCCCCTAACCTGCTGACTGAGTAAGAATGGACTTTGGCTGGAGCTGTGGCTGCTGTCTCTCTGCCATTGACCTGCTGGAGAGACGAGGCCTCACTCAGTGGTGTGAGAGGGCAGATGGTCCTTCCATTAGCCTACTGTCTCTAAATCCATCACATTGACATTTACATTTTGACATTTTGTTCTTGTTGTCATTTAGCAGATGCTCTTATCCAGAGCGGTGTACAGAAGCAATTAGGGTGAAGTGCCTTGCTCAAGGGCACATCAATATCTTTTTTTTCACCTAGTCTGCTCGTGGATTTGAACCAGCAACCTTTTGGTTACTGGCCCAACGCTCTTATCCGCTAAGCTACCTACCGCCCTATATTATTACATCATCAGCGTGATGCTGCAGGCTGGCCTGGCTCCTATATATTACATCGTCAGCGTGATGCTGCAGGCTGGCCTGGCTCCTATATATTACATCGTCAACATGATGCTGCAGGCTGGCCTGGCTCCTATATATTACATTGTCAGCGTGATGCTGCAGGCTGGCCCGGCTCCTATATATTACATTGTCAGCGTGATGCTGCAGGCTGGCCTGGCTCCTATATATTACATCGTCAGCGTGATGCTGCAGGCTGGCCTGGCTCCTATATATTACATCATCGGGCGTGATGCTGCAGGCTGGCCTTGGCTCCTATATATTACATCGTCAGCGTGATGCTGCAGGCAGTCTCCTCTGTCTCTATAGCCGTTGGTCTCTGTAGTTCCTCCAGTCTCTTTCCTCTGTCTTTATAGCCGTTGGTCTCTATAGTTCCCCCAGTCTCTCTACTCTGTCGCTATAGTTCCTCCAGTCTCTCTCCTCTGTCTCTATAGTTCCTCCAGTCTCTCTCCTCTGTCTTTATAGCTGTTGGTCTCTATAGTTCCCCAGTCTCTCTCCTCTGTCTCTATAGTTCCCCCAGTTTCTCTCCTCTGTCTCTATAGTTCCTCCAGTCTCTCTCCTCTGTCTCTATAGTTCCTCCAGTCTCTCTCCTCTGTCTTTATAGCTGTTGGTCTCTATAGTTCCCCAGTCTCTCTCCTCTGTCTCTATAGTTCCCCCAGTCTCTCTCCTCTGTCTCTATAGTTCCTCCAGTCTCTCTCCTCTGTCTCTATAGTTCCTCCAGTCTCTCTCCTCTGTCTCTATAGTTCCCCCAGTCTCTCTCCTCTGTCTCTATAGTTCCTCCAGTCTCTCTCCTCTGTCTCTATAGTTCCTCCAGTCTCTCTCCTCTGTCTTTATAGTTCCTCCAGTCTCTCTCCTCTGTCTCTATAGTTCCTCCAGTCTCTCTCCTCTGTCTCTATAGTTCCTCCAGTCTCTCTCCTCTGTCTTTATAGTTCCTCCAGTCTCTCTCCTCTGTCTCTATAGTTCCTCCAGTCTCTCTCCTCTGTCTCTATAGTTCCTCCAGTCTCTCTCCTCTGTCTCTATAGTTCCCCCAGTCTCTCTCCTCTGTCTCTATAGTTCCCCCAGTCTCTCTCCTCTGTCTCTATAGTTCCTCCAGTCTCTCTCCTCTGTCTCTCTAGTTCCTCCAGTCTCTCTCCTCTGTCTCTATAGTTCCTCCAGTATCTCTCCTCTCTCTTTATAGCCGTTGGTCTGGCGCTTGGTCGTACGCCGTTCAGTCCTCCTTGCTTGGCTGTTTTCAGACTGCTGCTGTTAAGTTGTTGGCAGCCACATTTCCTTTGGAACTTTCCCTTCCCTCAGCAGAGCAGTTAGAGCTACTCAGACATTCATCTGGCTCTTAGTGTTGAATCCTACTGCTGTTTGTTACAGTCCACACAGTCAGTCTGGCTCTTAGTGTTGAATCCTACTGCTGTTTGTTACAGTCCACACAGTCAGTCTGGCTCTCAGTGTTGAATCCTACTGCTGTTTGTTACAGTCCACACAGTCAGTCTGGCTCTCAGTGTTGAATCCTCCTGCTGTTTGTTACAGTCCACACAGTCAGTCTGGCTCTTAGTGTTGAATCCTACTGCTGTTTGTTACAGTCCACACAGTCAGTCTGGCTCTTAGTGTTGAATCCTACTGCTGTTTGTTACAGTCCACACAGTCAGTCTGGCTCTTAGTGTTGAATCCTACTGCTGTTTGTTACAGTCCACACAGTCAGTCTGGCTCTCAGTGTTGAATCCTACTGCTGTTTGTTACAGTCCACACAGTCAGTCTGGCTCTTAGTGTTGAATCCTACTGTTTTTTTACCAGCCCAAATATTTGTTCGCCCATAATTACAACAAAAAACAACACACTTTACAACAAAAAAAACAGAAATGTATTAGTAAGAAGTAATGTGGTATATTACTCAATTTAATTACTTTTTTTGTCTTTTAATAAAAATATCGGAGACAATGTTTAGCTGCCCAGAGGTAACGGGACCGCTCGAGGTTGAGGCCTGTCACTTGTGTGTGTGAGTGTGTGTGTGAGTGTGTGAGTGTGTGAGTGTGGGTGTGAGTGTGTGTGTGTGTGTGTGAGTGAGTGTGTGAGTGAGTGTGTGAGTGAGTGTGTGAGTGAGTGTGTGAGTGAGTGTGTGAGTGTGTGTGTGAGTGTGTGTGTGAGTGTGTGAGTGATTGTGTGAGTGTGTGAGTGTGTGAGTGTGTGAGTGAGTGAGTGTGTGTGTGAGTGATTGTGTGAGTGTGTGAGTGAGTGAGTGTGTGAGTGAGTGAGTGTGTGAGTGAGTGAGTGTGTGTGAGTGATTGTGTGAGTGTGTGAGTGAGTGTGTGAGTGAGTGTGTGAGTGAGTGAGTGTGTGAGTGAGTGTGTGAGTGAGTGTGTGAGTGAGTGTGTGAGTGAGTGTGTGAGTGTGTGAGTGAGTGTGTGAGTGAGTGTGTGAGTGAGTGTGTGAGTGAGTGTGTGAGTGTGTGAGTGTGTGAGTGTGTGAGTGAGTGAGTGTGTGAGTGAGTGTGTGAGTGTGTGAGTGAGAGTGTGTGAGTGTGTGAGTGTGTGAGTGTGTGAGTGTGTGAGTGTGTGAGTGTGTGAGAGTGTGAGTGAGTGAGTGAGAGAGATTAGGGAACTGACTGAGGCGTCGCGTTCACTATCAGTTGAGGCAGCAGACTCAAACGAACGTGGAAAAAAACCGAGCTTGTGAACAAAACAATGTAAATAGCCAAGAAACACAAGGACAAAGTCTCACCTTGTAGACTTTCCAGTAAATTAGACCAACATTTAAGGCCTGTGTGTGTGTGCAACGCCTCCAAAAATGAATCTATCATTGCGCACATCTCCCCTGTCAGGCTGTGAGGGGTGGGGATCTAGGATCTGTATTTCTATGTGCAATTAGCATCTATGAAACAAAACGGCAGAAACACTTTGAAAACAGACACAAAGTGATACAAAGATACAGCATTCTGACCTGACTCACGTGTGTTCATACATTACTTGTTGTCTGTTTTTATTCGTAGTGCCCTGCAAATTGACCCCACGTCAACGTGGCTGGTGAAACTGACAGTCTTAATGGCCAATAGCTAAACTGACCCGTATTTGACGGGTGTTAAATGTTATGACCTGCCTCTGATCAGGCCTGGAGACTTTCTGACAGGCTGTTGTCTTTCTGGCCAGGTGAGAACGACTGATCCGTTCTCATCGAAGCCACAAAGTTCAAGGCTCACCGTGGTACTGCAGGCTAGCTCAGTGCTGCCCCCCTCTCATTGAATAACTCCAGTTGAAGGCCGACCAGGGTACTGCGGACTAGCTCAGTGCTGCCCCCCTCTCATTGAATAACTCCAGTTGAAGGCCGACCAGGGTACTGCGGGCTAGCTCAGTGCTGCTCCCCTCTCATTGAATTACTCCAGTTGAAGGCTGACCAGGGTACTGCATGCTAGCTCAGTGCTGCCCCCCTCTCATTGAATTACTCCAGTTGAAGGCCGACAAGGGTACTGCAGGCTAGCTCAGTGCTGCCCCCCTCTCATTGAAGCCACAAAGTTCAAGGCTGACCGTGGTACTGCAGGCTAGCTCAGTGCTGCCCCCCTCTCATTGAATAACTCCAGTTGAAGGTTGACCGTGGTACTGCAGGCTAGCTCAGAGCTGCCCCCCTCTCATTGAATAACTCCAGTTGAAGGCCGACCAGGGTACTGCAGGCTAGCTCAGTGCTGCCCCCCTCTCATTGAATAACTCCAGTTGAAGGTCGACCAGGGTACTGCAGGCTAGCTCAGTGCTGCCCCCCTCTCATTGAAGCCACAAAGTTCAAGGCTGACCGTGGTACTGCAGGCTAGCTCAGTGCTGCCCCCCTCTCATTGAATAACTCCAGTTGAAGGTCGACCGTGGTACTGCAGGCTAGCTCAGTGCTGCCCCCCTCTCATTGAATAACTCCAGTTGAAGGCCGACCAGGGTACTGCAGGCTAGCTCAGTGCTGCCCCCCTCTCATTGAATTACTCTAGTTGAAGGTCGACCGTGGTACTGCAGGCTAGCTCAGTGCTGCCCCCCCTCATTGAATAACTCCAGTTGAAGGCCGACCAGGGTACTGCAGGCTAGCTCAGTGCTGCCCCCCTCTCATTGAAGCCACAAAGTTCAGGGCTGACCGTGGTACTGCGGGCTAGCTCAGTGCTGCCCCCCTCTCATTGAATTACTTCAGTTGAAGGCCGACCAGGGTACTGCAGGCTAGCTCAGTGCTGCCCCCCTCTCATTGAATTACTCCAGTTGAAGGCCGACCAGGGTACTGCAGGCTAGCTCAGTGCTGCCCCCCTCTCATTGAAGCCACAAAGTTCAAGGCTGACCGTGGAACTGCAGGCTAGCTCAGTGCTGCCCCCCTCTCATTGAAGCCACAAAGTTCAGGGCTGACCGTGGTACTGCGGGCTAGCTCAGTGCTGCCCCCCTCTCATTGAATTACTCCAGTTGAAGGCCGACCAGGGTACTGCAGGCTAGCTCAGAGCTGCCCCCCTCTCATTGAATTACTCCAGTTGAAGGCTGACCGTGGAACTGCAGGCTAGCTCAGTGCTGCCCCCCTCTCATTGAATAACTCCAGTTGAAGGCCGACCAGGGTACTGCAGGCTAGCTCAGTGCTGCCCCCCTCTCATTGAATAACTCCAGTTGAAGGTCGACCGTGGTACTGCAGGCTCGCTCAGTGCTGCCCCCCTCTCATTGTATAACTCCAGTTGAAGATCGACCGTGGTACTGCAGGCTAGCTCAGTGCTGCCCCCCTCTCATTGAATAACTCCAGTTGAAGGCCGACCAGGGTACTGCAGGCTAGCTCAGTGCTGCCCCCCTCTCATTGAATAACTCCAGTTGAAGGCCGACCGGGGTACTGCAGGCTAGCTCAGTGCTGCCCCCCTCTCATTGAATTACTCTAGTTGAAGGGGTACTGCAGGCTAGCTCAGTGCTGCCCCCCCCCCCCCCCCCCTCATTGAATAACTCCAGTTGAAGGCCGACCAGGGTACTGCAGGCTAGCTCAGTGCTGCCCCCCTCTCATTGAATAACTCCAGTTGAAGGCCGACCAGGGTACTGCAGGCTAGCTTAGTGCTGCCCCCTCTCATTGAATAACTCTAGTTGAAGGCCGACCAGGGTACTGCAGGCTAGCTCAGTGCTGCCCCCCTCTCATTGAATAACTCCAGTTGAAGATCGACCGTGGTACTGCAGGCTAGCTCAGTGCTGCCCCCCTCTCATTGAATAACTCCAGTTGAAGGTCGACCGTGGTACTGCAGGCTTTGTTAGCAGAAAACAGGATCCCCCCATTATAGTGAAGAAGAAAATGGCCATCTTCATGGTCAATCTTTTGTGTGAATAAATACACATTTCAAAGACAATCATGGTGACAATAACTGCTTCTAATACACCAGATGTATGTCCTTGCATTGATTGTTTTCAAAATTGCACACAGAAGTTCTAAGGATAATTTAGTAGCTAGTGGCAGCCTGCAGTACCCTGGTCGGCCTTCAACCGGAGTTATTCAATGATAGGGGGGCAGCACTGAGCTAGCCTGCAGTACCCTGGAGAGAGAGAGGCAGGCAGGAGACCACTGTCTGAGGGTCCTGTCTGAGGGTCCTGTCTGATGGTTCTCAGGGAAAGAGAGAGAGAGGCAGACAGGCAGGGGACAACTGTCTGGGCTGAATTAGTACAAGCTAGATTTTTTGGAAGCTGAATGAATGAACATCGCTAGAAACAGGGGGTGTTCTGACGACTCAGGCAGAGACTCCTGGACATTGAGCACAGAGAGCGTTGTCCCTTTCTGTCCTTGAAGATAGAACCCTGACCTGTTTCTCCCTCTGGTTTTGTAGGTATGCAGTCATTGCCTTTGGCTGTGCCAGCTGTCCTAAGATCACGTGTGGACGTGAGGGGTGTGGCACGGAGTTCTGTTACCACTGTAAGCAGCTGTGGCACCCCAACCAGACGTGTGATGCGGCCCGGCAGCAGAGAGCCCAGAGCCTGAGGCTACGCACCTTCAGCTCCTCGTCTCTTAGCTACAGCCAGGAGAGTGGTGCTGCAGGTAACACACACTCACACGATGATAAACACACACACAAGATGATAAACACGCACACAAGATAATCAACACGCACACAAGATGATCAACACGCACACAATATGATAAACGCACACAAGATGATGAACACGCACACAAGATGATGAACACGCACACAAGATGATGAACACGCACACAAGATGATAAACACGCACACCAGATGATGAACACGCACACAAGATGATGAACACGCGCACAAGATGATAAACACGCGCACAAGATGATAAACACGCACACAAGATAATCAACACGCACACAAGATGATCAACACGCACACAAGATGATAAACGCACACAAGATGATCAACACGCACACAAGATGATAAACACGCGCACAAGATGATAAACACGCGCACAAGATGATAAACACGCGCACAAGATGATAAACACGCGCACAAGATGATAAACACGCGCACAAGATGATAAACACGCGCACAAGATGATCAACACGCGCACGATGATAAACGCACACAAGATGATAAACGCACACCAGATGATGAACACGCACACCAGATGATGAACACGCACACCAGATGATGAACACGCACACAAGATGATGAACACGCACACAAGATGATAAACGCACACAAGATGATAAACGCACACAAGATGATGAACACGCACACCAGATGATGAACACGCACACCAGATGATGAACACGCACACCAGATGATGAACACGCACACAAGATGATGAACACGCACACAAGATGATGAACACGCACACAAGATGATGAACACGCACACAAGATGAACACGCACACAAGATGAACACGCACACAAGATGAACACGCACACAAGATGATCAACGCGCACACAAGATGATCAACGCGCACACAAGATGATCAACGCGCACACAAGATGATAAACGCACACAAGATGATAAACGCACACAAGATGATGAACACGCACACCAGATGATGAACACGCACACAAGATGATGAACACGCACACAAGATGAACATGCACACAAGATGATCAGCGCGCACACAAGATGATCAACGCGCACACAAGATGATCAACGCGCACTCCAGTTGAGGTTTAAGAGAGCGAAACACACTCCAGTTGAGGTTTAAGAGAGAGAAACACACTCCAGTTTAGGTTTAAGAGAGAGAAACACACTCCAGTTGAGGTTTAAGAGAGAGAAACACACTCCAGTTGAGGTTTAGGTCTAAGAGAATGCTTTGGACCAAATACAAACTTTGAAAACAAGTATGTAAATCTGTTGTTTTAAACTTGCTAAAACCAGTCGTCTATGTTTAACCGTACGCGAGCAGTCTGCTGCTAAAGGTCTGGCGGAAAGTAACCAAGCGGAGACTCTCTTCGGTGAAAACCACGCCGCTGTTATAGTGAACGATAGGAAGTTGTTCGATGGACGAGCAAATAAACAGGAAGGTGAACGGTCTCCATGACGACCTGGAGAAGCTGCTCATAGAACATCGATTTGGAACATTTGGAACTCATAGAACATCGATCCGGGGGGTCCAAGAATGGATAGTATTGTGGAAAAAATTAGAACGACCCAACGAACCGGTTGTACCCAGACGTACAGTATCTATAATAGTCCTGTCTGATGAGGACAATGAAGACACAGCAGAAAAGATGAGGGAGCTGCTGGCCAACGGGCTGTGAGCTGGTGTCAGAGCTGTTCACCAAGGGGCTGTGAGCTGGTGTCAGAGCTGTTGGCCAACGGGCTGTGAGCTGGTGTTGTGCTGTGAGCTGGTGTCAGAACTGCTCACCAAGGGGCTGTGCTGTGAGCTGGTGTAAGAGCTGCTGGCCAACGGGCTGTGAGCTGGTGTCAGAGCTGTTCACCAAGGGGCTGTGCTGTGAGCTGGTGTCAGAGCTGCTCACCAAGGGGCTGTGCTGTGAGTTGGTGTCGGAGCTGCTCACCAAGGGGCTGTGCTGTGAGCTGGTGTCGGAGCTGCTCACCAAGGGGCTGTGCTGTGAGCTAGTGTCAGCTGCTCACCAAGGGGCTGTGCTGTGAGCTGGTGTGAGAGCTGCTCACCAAGGGGCTGTGCTGTGAGCTGGTGTCAGAGCTGCTGGCCACCGAAAGGATGAGAGAAGAGAGGCCGGGACCCAGGAGTCTGGCCACTGAAAGGATGAGAGAAGAGGCCCGGGACCCAGGAGTCTGGCCACTGAAAGGATGAGAGAAGAGAGGCCCGGGACCCAGGAGTCTGGCCACTGAAAGGATGAGAGAAGAGAGGCCGGGACCCAGGAGTCTGGCCACTGAAAGGATGAGAGAAGAGAGGCCCGGGACCCAGGAGTCGTGAAGGTTACATTTCAGGGGGGGGTCGACGATAAAGTGGATGTCCTCCCAGCTGAAGCAACATCTGAAAGGATGAGAGAAGAGAGGCCCGGGACCCAGGAGTCGTGAAGGTTACATTTCAGGGGGGGTCGACGATAAAGTGGATGTCCTCCCAGCTGAAGCAACATCTGAAGAGCAACCAAACATTTTGAGAGGGTGTTTATCAGATCGGCCAAGTCCCACACAGATTGAGTCATAACGCCACTTCAGAACCTCTCTCCTACCAGAGATCCCGGCTGGGAGAGATGTCTACATTTCAGGGAATGGAAGGATGATTCAACGGTCTCCTGATCCCGAGGGGCGAACACAGGGGGCCGGGGAAGCTGGACCTCCTGATCCCGAGGGGCGAACACAGGGGGCCGGGGAAGCTGGACCTCCTGATCCCGAGGGGCGAACACAGGGGGCTGGGGAAGCTGGACCTCCTGATCCCGAGGGACGAACACAGGGGGCTGGGGAAGCTGGACCTCCTGATCCCGAGGGGCGAACACAGGGGGCCGGGGAAGCTGGACCTCCTGATCCCGAGGGGCGAACACAGGGGGCTGGGGAAGCTGGACCTCCTGATCCCGAGGGACGAACACAGGGGGCTGGGGAAGCTGGACCTCCTGATCCCGAGGGGCGAACACAGGGGGCCGGGGAAGCTGGACCTCCTGATCCCGAGGGGCGAACACAGGGGGCTGGGGAAGCTGGACCTCCTGATCCCGAGGGACGAACACAGGGGGCCGGGGAAGCTGGACCTCCTGATCCCGAGGGGCGAACACAGGGGGCCGGGGAAGCTGGACCTCCTGATCCCGAGGGGTGAACACAGGGGGCCGGGGAAGCTGGACCTCCTGATCCCGAGGGGCGAACACAGGGGGCCGGGGAAGCTGGACCTCCTGGTCCCGAGGGGCGAACACAGGGGGCCGGGGAAGCTGGACCTCCTGGTCCCGAGGGGCGAACACAGGGGGCCGGGGAAGCTGGACCTCCTGATCCCGAGGGGCGAACACAGGGGGCCGGGGAAGCTGGACCTCCTGATCCCGAGGGGCGAACACAGGGGGCCGGGGAAGCTGGACCTCCTGATCCCGAGGGGCGAACACAGGGGGCCGGGGAAGCTGGACCTCCTGATCCCGAGGGGGGAACACAGGGGGCCGGGGAAGCTGGACCTCCTGATCCCGAGGGGCGAACACAGGGGGCCGGGGAAGCTGGACCTGCAGGCTGGGAACCATCTGCCCAGTCAGTCCGTAAGTGCTAAACAAATTTATTGAATTCACAGGAACGTTAATGGATGGATGACCACAAACTGTACACTAACAACATTACAACTGCAAGCCTTAAACCCAGGCCTTAAACCCAGGCCTTAAACCCAGGCCTTAAACCCAGGCCTTAAACCCAGGCCTTAAACCCAGGCCTTAAACCCAGGCCTTAAACCCTGGCCTTAAACCCAGGCCTTAAACCCAGGCCTTAAACCCAGGCCTTAAACCCAGGCCTTAAACCCAGGCCTTAAACCCAGTTCTTAAACCCAGGCCTTAAACCCAAGTCTTAAACCCAAGCCTTAAACCCAAGTCTTAAACCCAGGCCTTAAACCCAGGCCTTAAACCCAGGCCTTAAACCCAGGCCTTAAACCCAGGTCTTAAACCCAGGCCTTAAACCCAGGCCTTAAACCCAGGCCTTAAACCCAGGCCTTAAACCCAGGTCTTAAACCCAGGCCTTAAACCCTGACTTTGTTTATTTGAATGAAACACTGTTGACTTGGATGGTGATTCTTGGTTTGGACACAACGTTCATATGAGAGTCCCTAAAGCTTCAGGTTGTGTCAGATTTATTGTTAGGAACAAATGATTGGAACAATAAACATTGTGGACCAGTCAATGGATGGAATAATTGGTGAAAGATTTGAACACAGTGTGTTGTAACAATGTTTTATTTTATCTTGTGATCTACCACTGGGAGGGTTCTACAAGGGGACCTGACTCACCTGGTGCAGGTGTCTTCTGGACACATTTACCACTGGGAGGGTTCTACAAGGGGACCTGACTCACCTGGTGCAGGTGTCTTCTGGACACTGATGATCTACCACTGGGAGGGTTCTACAAGGGGACCTGACTCACCTGGTGCAGGTGTCTTCTGGACACTGATGATCTACCACTGGGAGGGTTCTACAAGGGGACCTGACTCACCTGGTGCAGGTGTCTTCTGGACACATTTACCACTGGGAGGGTTCTACAAGGGGACCTGACTCACCTGGTGCAGGTGTCTTCTAGACACTGATGATCTACCACTGGGAGGGTTCTACAAGGGGACCTGACTCACCTGGTGCAGGTGTCTTCTAGACACTGATGATCTACCACTGGGAGGGTTCTACAAGGGGACCTGACTCACCTGGTGCAGGTGTCTTCTGGACACTGATGATTTACCACTGGGAGGGTTCTACAAGGGGACCTGACTCACCTGGTGCAGGTGTCTTCTGGACACTGATGATTTACCACTGGGAGGGTTCTACAAGGGGACCTGACTCACCTGGTGCAGGTGTCTTCTGGACACTGATGATTTACCACTGGGAGGGTTCTACAAGGGGACCTGACTCACCTGGTGCAGGTGTCTTCTGGACACTGATGATCTACCACTGGGAGGGTTCTACAAGGGGACCTGACTCACCTGGTGCAGGTGTCTTCTGGACACTGATGATCTACCACTGGGAGGGTTCTACAAGGGGACCTGACTCACCTGGTGCAGGTGTCTTCTGGACACTGATGATTTACCACTGGGAGGGTTCTACAAGGGGACCTGACTCACCTGGTCTTCTGGACACTGATGTCTCTGGGTCTTTCTAGAAACTAGGGTACAAGTCAGGATTTCCTGTACTGGACAACTTGTTACATCTGAAGTCATTGATAATAATCAGCAATTTTTTTCATGCCATTACATTAAGAGAAACACCAGAAGAAAGATGCCCAAGGCCCCTGCTCATCTACATGAACGTGCCTTAGGCATGCTGCAAGGAGGCATGAGGACTGCAGATGTGGCCAGGGCAATAAATTGCAATGTCTGTACTGTGAGACGCCAAAGACAGCGCTTCAGGGAGACAGGACGGGCAGCTGATTGTCCTCGCAGTGGCAGACCACGTGTAACAACACCTGCACAGGATCGATACATCCGAACATCACACCTGCAGGACAGGTACAGGATGGGAACAACTGCCCGAGTTACACCAGGAACGCACAATCCCTCCATCAGTGCTCAGACTGTCTGCAATAGGCTGAGAGAGGCTGGACTGAGGGCTTGTAGGCCTGTTGTAAAGGGCAGGTCCTCACCAGACATCACCGGCAACAGCGTCGCCTATGGGCACAAACCCACCGTCGCTGGACCAGACAGGACTGGCAAAAAGTGCTCTAAAATTGATTAAATTAGTTTTTTTTCCCCCTCGTCAATCTACACACAATACTTAATGACAAAGCAAAACAGGTTTTTAGAAATGTTAGAAAATGTATAAAAAAATGAAAAAACAGAAATACCTTATTTAAGGTCCCACAGTAGACAGTGCATGTCAGAGCAAAAACCAAGCCATGAGGTGGAAGGAATTGTCCGTAGCGCTCCGAGACAGGATTGTGTTCGAGGCACAGATCTTGGGGAAGGATACCAAAACATTTTTGCAGCATTGAAGGTCCCCAAGAACACAGTGGTCTCCAATATTCTTAAATGGAAGAAGTTTGGAACCACCAAGACCAGAGCTGTCCGCACAGCCAAACTGAGCAATCTGTGGAGAAGGGCCTGTACAAATATTTACACATGTTAAAGTTTGCTGAAAATAAACGTAGTTTATCTCTCCTGGCTCCTGTGGAAGGAACCATGGAATGAAGCCCTGTGAAATAAGACGCTGGTGAAATGATTTTATATTATGTTATGTTATTATGTTTAGGTTTTATGGAACCGTCTTCTATGTCAGAGAAGAACCAACAAAAGGTTTTCAACTGGGATACATTCATTCAGAAAGTATTCAGACCCCTTGACGTTTTTCACATTTTGTTACGTTACAGCCTTATTCTAAAATAGATTGCATAGTCTTTCCCTTCCCCTCCTTTCCCACCGAGCTCCTTGTGTGGCCAGATGAGAACCCGGAATACTGCCTCTGGCAATAGAAGTAGGTAGGTCGGGAATGTTCTAGATGAAGAAGAGGGTGTATGTGCTGTCTGGGATTTAAGGGGGAGGTGTGGTCCACTGTTTCTGTTTTAACAACAAACACGGCGTTTCTATTCCTTCATCCCCAGCCGATGACATCAAGCCCTGTCCGCGCTGCGCTGCTTACATCATCAAGATGAACGACGGCAGTTGTAACCACATGACCTGCGCCGTGTGCGGCTGTGAGTTCTGCTGGCTCTGCATGAAGGAGATCTCTGACCTGCACTACCTGAGGTGAGAGGCAGAGGGGTGAGGAGTCTGTCAACACTCAGGGAGTACATCACTATCTATACAGGAACCACAGGGTTCTGCCTCTGAATAGCCAGAGTTCTGCTAGGCTATATGCCCTAGACTGTCCCCTGGTCAGCCTGTCAGGGTTGGGTTGTTATCATCTCTGTCCTCTGGTCAGCCTGTCAGGGTTGGGTTTTAATCATCTCTGTCCTCTGGTCAGCCTGTCAGGGTTGGGTTGTTATCATCTCTGTCCCCTGGTCAGCCTGTCAGGGTTGGGTTGTTATCATCTCTGTCCCCTGGTCAGCCTGTCAGGGTTGGGTTGTTATCATCTCTGTCCCCTGGTCAGCCTGTCAGGGTTGGGTTGTAATCATCTCTGTCCCCTGGTCAGCCTGTCAGGGTTGGGTTGTTATCATCTCTGTCCCCTGGTCAGCCTGTCAGGGTTGGGTTGTAATCATCTCTGTCCCCTGGTCAGCCTGTCAGGGTTGGGTTGTAATCATCTCTGTCCCCTGGTCAGCCTGTCAGGGTTGGGTTGTAATCATCTCTGTCCCCTGGTCAGCCTGTCAGGGTTGGGTTGTAATCATCTCTGTCCCCTGGTCAGCCTGTCAGGGTTGGGTTGTAATCATCTCTGTCCCCTGGTCAGCCTGTCAGGGTTGGGTTGTAATCATCTCTGTCCCCTGGTCAGCCTGTCAGGGTTGGGTTGTAATCATCTCTGTCCCCTGGTCAGCCTGTCAGGGTTGGGTTGTAATCATCTCTGTCCCCTGGTCAGCCTGTCAGGGTTGGGTTGTAATCATCTCTGTCCCCTGGTCAGCCTGTCAGGGTTGGGTTGTAATCATCTCTGTCCCCTGGTCAGCCTGTCAGGGTTGGGTTGTAATCATCTCTGTCCCCTGGTCACCAGCCCGTCAGGATGTACCTTCTGGGGCAGGAAGCCGTGGAGCAGGAAGAAGAAGATTCTGTGGCAGCTGGGCACGCTGGTGGGCGCTCCGGTGGGCATCGCTCTGATCGCTGGCATCGCCGTCCCCGCCATGATCATAGGCATCCCTGTGTACGTGGGGAGGAAGGTGAGCTGACCCTAAACACACGGCAGACTGAGGTCATCAGATGACATCAGCCGTCGTGTTGACAGATAGATGACCAGACAACAGAGAAGCCGTTCATCAGTAATGGGTCTGTGCTGTAAACGGGATGATCAGGTGGAAGTCTAGTCGTCTGTACAACCAGAAAGATGATAATCAGCTCGTGGACTAAAGATGGAGGAATGTACTGGAGAACTTAACCTACAGCGTTGTTTCCAACAACTACTGTGTACGAGTCAATGATTACACAGGCTTGTTTTATATGAACACAGAATAATAGTTGTTTTATATGAACACAGAATAATACAGTTGTTTTATATGAACACAGAATAATACAGTTGTTTTATATGAACACAGAATAATACAGTTGTTTTATATGAACACAGAATAATACAGTTGTTTTATATGAACACAGAATAATACAGTTGTTTTATATGAACACAGAATAATACAGTTGTTTTATATGAACACAGAATAATACAGTTGTTTTATATGAACACAGACAGAATAATACAGTTGTTTTATATGAACACAGACAGAATAATACAGTTGTTTTATATGAACACAGAATAATACAGTTGTTTTATATGAACACAGACAGAATAATACAGTTGTTTTATATGAACACAGACAGAATAATACAGTTGTTTTATATGAACACAGAATAATACAGTTGTTTTATATGAACACAGACAGAATAATACAGTTGTTTTATATGAACACAGAATAATACAGTTGTTTTATATGAACACAGAATAATACAGTTGTTTTATATGAACACAGAATAATACAGTTGTTTTATATGAACACAGAATAATACAGTTGTTTTATATGAACACAGAATAATAGTTGTTTTATATGAACACAGAATAATACAGTTGTTTTATATGAACACAGAATAATACAGTTGTTTTATATGAACACAGAATAATACAGTTGGTTGTTTTATATGAACACAGAATAATACAGTTGTTTTATATGAACACAGAATAATAGTTGTTTTATATGAACACAGAATAATACAGTTGTTTTATATGAACACAGACAGAATAATACAGTTGTTTTATATGAACACAGACAGAATAATACAGTTGTTTTATATGAACACAGACAGAATAATACAGTTGTTTTATATGAACACAGACAGAATAATACAGTTGTTTTATATGAACACAGACAGAATAATACAGTTGTTTTATATGAACACAGACAGAATAATAGTTTTATATGAACACACAATAATACAGTTGTTTTATATGAACACAGACAGAATAATACAGTTGTTTTATATGAACACAGAATAATACAGTTGTTTTATATGAACACAGACAGAATAATACAGTTGTTTTATATGAACACAGACAGAATAATAGTTTTATATGAACACAGAATAATACAGTTGTTTTATATGAACACAGACAGAATAATACAGTTGTTTTATATGAACACAGACAGAATAATACAGTTGTTTTATATGAACACAGACAGAATAATACAGTTGTTTTAATGAACACAGACAGAATAATACAGTTGTTTTATATGAACACAGCATAATAACGTTAGCCAATAGATGGAACCACTGCATCACTCGTATGATGTGTTTTCAGTAAGTCGAGAGTCATGGTTCTCCTCACAGTACGGTGACCCCTGACCTAACCCTGTCTGTCAGATCTTTGACCCCTGACCTGTAACCCCCATCTGTCAGATCCATGACCCCTGACCTCTAACCCCCATCTGTCAGATCCATGACCCCTGACCTCTAACCCCATCTGTCAAATCCATGACCCCTGACCTCTAACCCCCATCTGTCAGATCCATGACCCCTGACCTCTAACCCCCATCTGTCAGATCCATGACCCCTGACCTCTAACCCCCATCTGTCAGATCCATGACCTCTGACCTGTAAACCCCCATCTGTCAGATCCATGACCCCTGATCTTTAACCTCCATCTATCAGATCCATGACCCCTGACCTGTAACCTCCATCTGTCTGTCAGATCTATAACCTCTGACCTCTAACCCAGTCTGTCTGATCTATAACCCCTGTATGTCCGTCTGTCTGGACTATAACCTCTGACCCGTCTGCCTGTCAGATCTATAACCCCTGACCTTTAACCCCTGTATGTCTGTTAGATCTATAACCGCTATGAGGGGAAGATCTCTCCTCACAGGAGGAACCTGGTGATAGCAGGAGGAGTCACTCTGTCTGACCTATAACCTCTGACCTCTAACCCGTCTGTCTGTCTGTTAGATCTATAACCGCTATGAGGGGAAGGACATCTCTCCTCACAGGAGGAACCTGGTGATAGTAGGAGGAGTCACTCTGTCTGTCATCATGTCTCCTGTGGTGGCAGCCGTCTCTGTCGGTCAGTATACTGTATTCTGTCTGTCATCATGTCCCCTGTGGTCAGTATACTGTACTCTGTCTGTCATCATGTCCCCTGTGGTCAGTATACTGTACTCTGTCTGTCATCATGTCCCCTGTGGTCAGTATACTGTACTCTGTCTGTCATCATGTCCCCTGTGGTCAGTATACTGTACTCTGTCTGTCATGTCCCCTGTCATGCACTTTGGATTTTATTAAAGTCAACCCCCGGGGCCTGTCTCCCCCCCGGGGCCTGTCTCCCCCCCGGGGCCTGCTAACACAGGGATCTCTGGTTGTTTAGATGAGCTAGTAGTGACCGACTGCTCTTAGGAGACACAGGGGTCTCTGGTTGTTTAGATGAGCTAGTAGTGACCGACTGCTCTTAGGAGACACAGGGGTCTCTGGTTGTTTAGATGAGCTAGTAGTGACCGACTGCTCTTAGGAGACACAGGGGTCTCTGGTTGTTTAGATGAGCTAGTAGTGACCGACTGCTCTTAGGAGACACAGTGGTCCCTGGTTGTTTAGATGAGCTAGTAGTGACCGACTGCTCTTAGGAGACACAGTGGTCTCTGGTTGTTTAGATGAGCTAGTAGTGACCGACTGCTCTTAGGAGACACAGTGGTCTCTGGTTGTTTAGATGAGCTAGTAGTGACCGACTGCTCTTAGGAGACACAGGGGTCTCTGGTTGTTTAGATGAGCTAGTAGTGACTGACTGCTCTTAGGAGACACAGTGGTCTCTGGTTGTTTAGATGAGCTAGTAGTGACCGACTGCTCTTAGGAGACACAGGGGTCTCTGGTTGTTTAGATGAGCTAGTAGTGACCGACTGCTCTTAGGAGACACAGGGGTCTCTGGTTGTTTAGATGAGCTAGTAGTGACCGACTGCTCTTAGGAGACACAGTGGTCTCTGGTTGTTTAGATGAGCTAGTAGTGACCGACTGCTCTTAGGAGACACAGGGGTCTCTGGTTGTTTAGATGAGCTAGTAGTGACCGACTGCTCTTAGGAGACACAGGGGTCTCTGGTTGTTTAGATGAGCTAGTAGTGACCGACTGCTCTTAGGAGACACAGTGGTCCCTGGTTGTTTAGATGAGCTAGTAGTGACCGACTGCTCTTAGGAGACACAGTGGTCTCTGGTTGTTTAGATGAGCTAGTAGTGACCGACTGCTCTTAGGAGACACAGTGGTCTCTGGTTGTTTAGATGAGCTAGTAGTGACCGACTGCTCTTAGGAGACACAGTGGTCTCTGCTGGTTGTCTGGTGTCCCTCCCCAGGGTGTGAGGTGGTTAACTGTCTCTCTCTCTGTGTGTCCAGGCATCGGCGTGCCCATCATGCTGGCGTACGTGTACGGTGTGGTGCCCATCTCTCTGTGTCGCAGCGGGGGCTGTGGCGTCTCCACTGGTAATGGGAAAGGAGTCCGCATCGAGTTCGATGACGAGAACCAGATGACCGCAGGGAGTGGGGCGCAAGCTACTGGTACGTCTCTCCACACACACACACACACACACACACAGAGACACACACACACACACACAGAGTGAGTAACCTCGTGTTTAGTCTGAATGAGTTGCGTTAGCTGACTCATTGTGACTGGACTCTGATGACCTCTGACCCTCCTAGAGGAGGAGAATGTTCAAAAGGTGAGGTTTGACTACAGGCCTTCAAGAAAAGACGAGGCCATAGAGGGGAGAGAACCAACAGGAGAAAGACCTTGTCTTTTAGTTTATAGAGCGGTTCTGATGAACTCCTGCTCTCTCCCCTGTCTCCTCAGACACGACCTCTGTGGCGGACACCAGGAACAACCCCAGCATCGGAGAAGGTAGCGTGGGGGGCATGACGGGCAGTCTGAGTGCCAGCGGGAGCCACGTGGACCGGATGGGCGCCATGAGGGACAACCTGAGTGAGAACGCCTCCACCATGGCCCTGGCTGGGGCCAGCATCACCGGATCTCTGTCTGGCAGCGCCATGGTCAACTACCTGAACAGGTCAGTACTTTTGGATTGGATTTAACCTCTATTCAACCAGGTTAGTCTCGTTGAGATAAAAACAGATTTTTTTTTTTTTCAAGAGAGATTTGAACCAAGATGGGTCAGTAGTGTGATAGGTGTTGTTTTACAGGGTCAGTAGTGTGACAGGTGTTGTTTTACAGGGTCAGTAGTGTGACAGGTGTTGTTTTACAGGGTCAGTAGTGTGACAGGTGTTGTTTTACAGGGTCAGTAGTGTGATAGGTGTTGTTTTACAGGGTCAGTAGTGTGATAGGTGTTGTTTTACAGGGTCAGTAGTGTGATAGGTGTTGTTTTACAGGGTCAGTAGTGTGACAGGTGTTGTTTTACAGGGTCAGTAGTGTGACAGGTGTTGTTTTACAGGGTCAGTAGTGTGATAGGTGTTGTTTTACAGGGTCAGTAGTGTGATAGGTGTTGTTGTACAGGGTCAGTCCCAGCAGTATGATAGGTCCAGTGTAATGTGTTGTTGTACAGGGTCAGTCCCAGCAGTATGGTAGGTCCAGTGTAATGTGTTGTTGTACAGGGTCAGTCCCAGCAGTATGATAGGTCCAGTGTAATGTGTTGTTGTACAGGGTCAGTCCCAGCAGTATGGTAGGTCCAGTGTAATGTGTTGTTGTACAGGGTCAGTCCCAGCAGTATGATAGGTCCAGTGTAATGTGTTGTTGTACAGGGTCAGTCCCAGCAGTATGATAGGTCCAGTGTAATGTGTTGTTGTACAGGGTCAGTCCCAGCAGTATGATAGGTCCAGTGTAATGTGTTGTTGTACAGGGTCAGTCCCAGCAGTATGATAGGTCCAGTGTAATGTGTTGTTGTACAGGGTCAGTCCCAGCAGTATGATAGGTCCAGTGTAATGTGTTGTTGTACAGGGTCAGTCCCAGCAGTATGATAGGTCCAGTGTAATGTGTTGTTGTACAGGGTCAGCCCCAGCAGTATGGTAGGTCCAGTGTAATGTGTTGTTGTACAGGGTCAGTCCCAGCAGTATGATAGGTCCAGTGTAATGTGTTGTTGTACAGGGTCAGTCCCAGCAGTATGGTAGGTCCAGTGTAATGTGTTGTTGTACAGGGTCAGTCCCAGCAGTATGGTAGGTCCAGTGTAATGTGTTGTTGTACAGGGTCAGTCCCAGCAGTATGGTAGGTCCAGTGTAATGTGTTGTTGTACAGGGTCAGTCCCAGCAGTATGATAGGTCCAGTGTAATGTGTTGTTGTACAGGGTCAGTCCCAGCAGTATGATAGGTCCAGTGTAATGTGTTGTTGTACAGGGTCAGCCCCAGCAGTATGGTAGGTCCAGTGTAATGTGTTGTTGTACAGGGTCAGCCCCAGCAGTATGATAGGTCCAGTGTAATGTGTTGTTGTACAGGGTCAGCCCCAGCAGTATGATAGGTCCAGTGTAATGTGTTGTTGTACAGGGTCAGTCCCAGCAGTATGGTAGGTCCAGTGTAATGTGTTGTTGTACAGGGTCAGTCCCAGCAGTATGGTAGGTCCAGTGTAATGTGTTGTTGTACAGGGTCAGTCCCAGCAGTATGATAGGTCCAGTGTAATGTGTTGTTGTACAGGGTCAGTCCCAGCAGTATGATAGGTCCAGTGTAATGTGTTGTTGTACAGGGTCAGTCCCAGCAGTATGATAGGTCCAGTGTAATGTGTTTTTGTACAGGGTCAGTCCCAGCAGTATGATAGGTCCAGTGTAATGTGTTGTTGTACAGGGTCAGTCCCAGCAGTATGATAGGTCCAGTGTAATGTGTTGTTGTACAGGGTCAGTCCCAGCAGTATGGTAGGTCCAGTGTAATGTGTTGTTGTACAGGGTCAGTCCCAGCAGTATGATAGGTCCAGTGTAATGTGTTGTAGGGTTACATGCCTTGCTCAAGGGCACATGGACATATTCTTCACTTTGTTGCCTTGGTAATTTGAACCAGTGACCTCTGTCTCAAACCGCTCGGCTACCTGCCATCAGGATCAGAAAGACCAAGTACGCATCACGCTTTCTTACCATGGCAACGCGGACTAGTGACATCAGGTGACAACCAGAAACCACTACATCTCAACAACCTGTTCATCTGTAGGTGGTTTGAACTCCTAGTGACCCCTGGTCCTGGTGCTTTAGGTTGGCTTGGAGGGAATTCCAAGACCCGATCAACTACCAGTGTTGGGTCAGTGTTGGGGTCGGCTACCTCAACGGGTCAGTGTTGGTGTCGGCTTCCTCAACGGGTCAGTGTTGGGGTCGGCTACCTCAACGGGACAGTGTTGGGGTCGGCTACCTCAACTGGACAGTGTTGGTGTCGGCTTCCTCAACGGGTCAGTGTTGGGGTCGGCTACCTCAACGGGTCAGTGTTGGGGTCGGCTACCTCAACGGGTCAGTGTTGGTGTCGGCTACCTCAACGGGTCAGTGTTGGGGGTCGGCTACCTCAACGGGACAGTGTTGGTGTCGGCTTCCTCAACGGGTCAGTGTTGGGGTCGGCTACCTCAACGGGTCAGTGTTGGTGTCGGCTACCTCAACGGGTCAGTGTTGGGGTCGGCTACCTCAACGGGTCAGTGTTGGTCGGCTACCTCAACGGGACAGTGTTGGTCGGCTACCTCAACGGGTCAGTGTTGGGGTCGGCTACCTCAACGGGTCAGTGTTGGGGTCGGCTACCTCAACGGGACAGTGTTGGGGTCGGCTACCTCAACGGGTCAGTGTTGGTGTCGGCTACCTCAACGGGACAGTGTTGGGGTCGGCTACCTCAACGGGACAGCGTTGGGGTCGGCTACCTCAACGGGGCAGCGTTGGGGTCGGCTACCTCAACGGGACAGTGTTGGTGTCGGCTACCTCAACGGGACAGTGTTGGGGTCGGCTACCTCAACGGGACAGTGTTGGGGTCGGCTACCTCAACGGGACAGCGTTGGGGTCGGCTACCTCAACGGGACAGCGTTGGGGTCGGCTACCTCAACGGGACAGCGTTGGGGTCGGCTACCTCAACGGGACAGCGTTGGGGTCGGCTACCTCAACGGGACAGCGTTGGGGTCGGCTACCTCAACGGGACAGCGTTGGGGTCGGCTACCTCAACGGGACAGCGTTGGGGTCGGCTACCTCAACGGGACAGTGTTGGGGTCGGCTACCTCAACGGGACAGCGTTGGGGTCGGCTACCTCAACGGGACAGCGTTGGGGTCGGCTACCTCAACGGGACAGCGTTGGGGTCGGCTACCTCAACGGGTCAGCGTTGGGGTCGGCTACCTCAACGGGACAGCGTTGGGGTCGGCTACCTCAACGGGTCAGCGTTGGGGGTCGGCTACCTCAACGGGTCAGTGTTGGGGTCGGCTACCTCAACGGGTCAGTGTTGGGGTCGGCTACCTCAACGGGACAGTGTTGGGGTCGGCTACCTCAACGGGTCAGTGTTGGTCGGCTACCTCAACGGGTCAGTGTTGGTCGGCTACCTCAACGGGTCAGTGTTGGTCGGCTACCTCAACGGGTCAGTGTTGGGGTCGGCTACCTCAACGGGTCAGTGTTGGGGTCGGCTACCTCAACGGGACAGTGTTGGGGTCGGCTACCTCAACGGGACAGTGTTGGGGTCGGCTACCTCAACGGGACAGCGTTGGGGTCGGCTACCTCAACGGGACAGCGTTGGGGTCGGCTACCTCAACGGGACAGTGTTGGGGTCGGCTTCCTCAACGGGACAGTGTTGGGGTCGGCTACCTCAACGGGACAGTGTTGGGGTCGGCTTCCTCAACGGGACAGCGTTGGGGTCGGCTACCTCAACGGGTCAGCGTTGGGGTCGGCTACCTCAACGGGTCAGTGTTGGGGTCGGCTACCTCAACGGGTCAGTGTTGGGGTCGGCTACCTCAACGGGTCAGTGTTGGGGTCGGCTTCCTCAACGGGTCAGCGTTGGGGTCGGCTACCTCAACGGGTCAGCGTTGGGGTCGGCTACCTCAACGGGTCAGTGTTGGAGTCGGCTACCTCAACGGGTCAGTGTTGGGGTCGGCTACCTCAACGGGTCAGTGTTGGGGTCGGCTACCTCAACGGGTCAGTGTTGGTCGGCTACCTCAACGGGACAGTGTTGGTCGGCTACCTCAACGGGACAGTGTTGGGGTCGGCTACCTCAACGGGACAGTGTTGGGGTCGGCTACCTCAACGGGACAGTGTTGGGGTCGGCTACCTCAACGGGACAGTGTTGGGGTCGGCTACCTCAACGGGACAGCGTTGGGGTCGGCTACCTCAACGGGACAGTGTTGGTCGGCTACCTCAACGGGTCAGTGTTGGGGTCGGCTTCCTCAACGGGACAGCGTTGGGGTCGGCTACCTCAACGGGACAGTGTTGGTCGGCTACCTCAACGGGTCAGTGTTGGAGTCGGCTACCTCAACGGGACAGCGTTGGTCGGCTACCTCAACGGGTCAGTGTTGGGGTCGGCTACCTCAACGGGTCAGTGTTGGAGTCGGCTTCCTCAACGGGACAGCGTTGGTCGGCTACCTCAACGGGTCAGTGTTGGGGTCGGCTACCTCAACGGGTCAGTGTTGGAGTCGGCTACCTCAACTGGACAGTGTTGGTCGGCTACCTCAACGGGTCAGTGTTGGGGTCGGCTACCTCAACTGGACAGTGTTGGTCGGCTACCTCAACGGGTCAGTGTTGGAGTCGGCTACCTCAACGGGACAGTGTTGGTCGGCTACCTCAACGGGTCAGTGTTGGGGTCGGCTACCTCAACGGGACAGTGTTGGTCGGCTACCTCAACGGGTCAGTGTTGGGGTCGGCTAATGAGAGACTGGACAGGATACCAACCTTACTGTCAGGTGGCTGTAGGTCCATCTGGCTGTATGCACCTTGTATTGTGACTGGAAAAATAAACTAAGGTCTGATCTCCTCCCCCGGTCCTGTCCTCTCTCCTCCCCCGGTCCTCTCCCCTCCCCCCTGTCCTCTCTCCTCTCCTGTCCCCCCGTGTCCCCTGCTTCAGGTTGGAGGTCCAGGCTGATGTTCAGAAGGAGAGGTGTAGTCTGAGTGGAGAGTCGGCCACCTTCAGCTTGGGGACCATCAGTGACAACGCTAGCACCAAAGCAATGGCTGGATCCCTTCTCAACTACAGGTCAGGGCCGTGTCTCTTAGAAACATTAACATTTCAATGACATCTCCACAGAGGACTTGTCTCTCTCCTGTAGACCTGTGTTCAACTTGCCTCTTCCTTTCTGTCTGGCGGTGTTTTGTGTAGAGATGGGACCAGTATGGAGGTGCAGGTGGACATAGAGCCGGGTAAGTCCGCTGGTCAACTACACGACCACGCTATGGATGATGGGAGAGACGCTGGGCGCTGTGGCTGGTCCTGCCACCCTGGATGCCCCTCAGAGGGCCAGGATGGCACCGCCAAGTCCTCCTCCTCTTCCTCGGGGAAGAAGAGTAAAAGCAAGCTGAAGAAGGGAGGAGGCTGTAAGATCCAGGAGACGAGGGAGGATATGGACGCTCGTCTCCTTGAGCAGCAGAGCACCAACTCCTCAGAGTTTGACTCTCCCTACCTCAGCGGCTCTCTGCCCTCCGTAGCCGACTCTCACTCCTCCCACTTGTCAGAGTTCAGCGGCGGCTCTGACCTGGAGATCACGAAGACGTCCTGCGGCCACGGATCCTCGTCTGACTACCACAGCCGCTTCGCCACAGTCAGCCCTCTGCCTGAAGTAGAGGGAGACCGGCTGGAGGCGTTACCCTCACCCCGAGGTGTCCTCTCCCAGCCTCACTCCCCGGTCTCCTCGCCCTGTCCCGAGGTGTCCGTCTCCCCGAGGTGTCTGATAGCAGAGGAAAACATCAACCAGGTGTGTCCTACGAAGGCAGATTGTGACTGTATTACAGGAGGAGCCCTTCCCGTTGGACAGCTGCTGCAGGAGAACAACAACAACAACCTGCAGGCCCGTCCCTCCAGCCTGTTCCAGACCTCCTGTATTCAGACTGACATCTGACCTAAAAACACCAGATTTTGGTTTCACAGAATATTTTTTTTTCTTTCTTCCCCAGAAGACAAAAGCTTTGAATGGACATTTCTGTCGTCCAGAAGTGTGGAAAAACCTCAGCTCAGTCAGTAGGACTTGTTTTAATAACAGCAAGGTGAAGGCTGTTGTTTCCTGTCATGTGACCCCTATTGCAGTGTTTCCCGACTGGCTGCTGTCCCTCCTCACAAGCAGGAGTGAAAGAGACCCGTCACTGACCCCCGGGCGGACTGTCAGTCAAGCTGGGGATCAGGACGCAACGTTCAGGAACCTTCAAGCTCTCAAAACGCCAAGTTGAACTTTAATATGAACCAGGCAATACTATCCTTCGTGTTCTCTTCAGTTTTAAAATGAGTTTATAATTAAGCCACTTCTGTTAAGTGATGATTTGTACTTATTATAATTCGATACTAGTCCGCTGGAAGGAATTTAAAAGCCTGGTAGTAGTTTATCTACGGCTAGCTGAGAGGGACAAACCATTCTATCTACGGCTAGCTGAGAGGGACAGAGTACTGGAGCAGAGTACTGTTGCTAGGTAGAAGTAGAGCTGGGTCTCTGGAAGGCCATGGTTTAAACATCCCGAAGATGGATGAATCACGCTGAGGGTTAATTATAATAGCCACAACCCACCAATGAGAGAGTCACTTCCTTGAAATTGTTTAACAAATATTTTTCAACCGTCAGTAAAATAAAATTGTGCTTTTTTTTTTTTTTTCAGGCTGAAGATGCTTTCACCTCACATAATAAGATAACTTTCATATCTGTTATAACCAATGGTTTATATATACACTAGATGACTGACAGGGGGCGCTGTGTTGAAGCCACCGTGCCTCCATCTTGGCTCTCCCCCCCCTCCATTGTAAAAAAAATGTTTTGGAAGCTAAAGAAATGTATTTATTAATTGGTTTTAACAACATGTATTCCATTACAGACACCTTAATATTTTTACATTATATAATGTGAGCTTAAACGTACAAATAAAATAATATATAACATTTTCCTTTTTAGATTCATGTTACTGTCCCCACTAAAACAAAAAAAACATTTGATTGAAACACTGTAGAATTCCATTCATTCCTATGGAGGCCTGCTCCTAATGGAGAGAGCCAATATGGCCGACCGGTGGCTTCAAAGCATCTCAATGGCCAACACATAACAACATCAGTAATCCATCCCCTACTGGGGAGAGCCAATATGGCCGACCGGTGGCTTCAAAGCATCTCAATGGCCAATACATAACATCAGTAATCCATCCCCTACTGGGGAGAGCCAATATGGCCGACCGGTGGCTTCAAAGCATCTCAATGGCCAATACATAACATCAGTAATCCATCCCCTACTGGGGAGAGCCAATATGGCCGACCGGTGGCTTCAAAGCATCTCAATGGCCAATACATAACATCAGTAATCCATCCCCTACTGGGGAGAGCCAATATGGCCGACCGGTGGCTTCAAAGCATCTCAATGGCCAATACATAACATCAGTAATCCATCCCCTACTGGGGAGAGCCAATATGGCCGACCGATGGCTTCAAAGCATCTCAATGGCCAATACATAACATCAGTAATCCATCCCCTACTGGGGAGAGCCAATATGGCCGACCGGTGGCTTCAAAGCATCTCAATGGCCAACACATAACATCAACAATCCAGGGTTTATATACGTTGGTTATTACTCATTGTGCCTTTTTGAAAAGGAAAAGCTGTTTTTCCTCTTTCTAATCGTCTGCATCTCTCCACCTCCTTCTAGACTTTAAAAAGCTAAAACAACAGATGTCAGATGGTCTCTCTTGACCATGCCAGGAGAGATACTAGACGAGTAGGGCTTCATAATACTGTGGTAGACTTTACACGTCTTGTTCAATTGCCTACCAAAGACAGCACTCAGGCTCTTGAGAACTCTTGTTCCTGGTAACCCTTGACGACGTCTGTTTTGTCATCCCCCAGACTACTCCACCTGGTGCAGCATGTCTACACCATGTGGTTAAACATGTCAAAATAAACACAGGAATATATACAGGCTGCTTGTTTGTTGTTGTTGTCTAATACGCTTTACAAATGCTACGCAAATAACAGGAGGCCAGAGTCTCCTGCTGTTAACCAGACTGGTTCCATAAATGTACTGCAATGCTCAGAGTGTATGTACGGGGATATCATCAGTTGACCCCTATTCCTGTCTGTGTCTCAAATGACAGTCTATTCCCCGACACAGTGCACAGGTAGTGTACTATCTAGAGAGTAGTGTGCCATCAGGGCCGCATGGCGTCTGTTCCGTGTCTCCTGCCGGTCTGTGAAGACATGTGGCTGAATGATGACATCTCTGGACTGATTTAAATGCTGCTGCCTCTCCTCCCCTCACACACGTTGTCTGTGTTTATTCCCTGATTCATTCTCTGCACTGTCCATTTCCTGTTGGTTTAATTCTCTGCACTGTCCATTTCCTGTTGGTTTAATTCTCTGTCCTGTCCATTTCCTGTTGGTTTAATTCTCTGCCCTGTCCATTTCCTGTTGGTTTAATTCTCTGCACTGTCCATTTCCTGTTGGTTTAATTCTCTGCACTGTCCATTTCCTGTTGGTTTAATTCTCTGCACTGTCCATTTCCTGTTGGTTTAATTCTCTGCCCTGTCCATTTCCTGTTGGTTTAATTCTCTGCCCTTCCCATTTCCTTTCCTATACTTTAAACACTAGTGCCAGTTAGATTTTCTAATTTGTGCAGAATGACATTATCCTGTCCCCAGATCTGTGTTTGATGTGGTAATGACCAAAGGAGATGGACAGAGGACACACACAGATCTGGGACCAGGCTAGAATGGCATTTAAAGGTATCTGTATATTAGTTTGCTAATTTCCTTTTACAATGTGTGTAAAATGCATATCTAAAAAAATAAATATCTCTTAAACTTTTCCTGGTCGGTCTCCTCCCTAAGGTTGTTGTTAATGGTGGCGTCTCAATGTGGAGACTGATCGACTGAATGACTGACATTGCACTGTGTTTTAGAGGCTTCAAGAAGGAAACTGAAATATAGTATAGAGACATGAAACTGCCGATCTAGTTTAATGAATCACAGACCAGCATGTGAGTCTTCAGCAGGTTCTACTAAGCGGACATGTGGAATTGCTTTAATACGATGGTCATATGGAATTGTTTTAATACGATGGTCATATGGAATTGTTTTAATAAGATGGTCATATGGAATTGTTTTAAGAGGGTCATACCATGGATCATTGAGTTATTTCATTTAGAATTATATTTCCCCTGTAGGTATCAAAACACAAATATAATTAAATTATTTAATAAAATACTACATTTGGCCTTTACTGCTATAGTCAATATTTCTCTGGGCTATCTTAAGGAATAAGGTTTTGAGGTGTCCTCTGTCTATGAGATATAAGAAAGATCTGGAACTATATGTTTTTTCTACATTTGAACCCCTTTTGGGGTGCATAAAACTACTATGATAATTTTTAAAGGTTACCTTTTAGGTTTTTAATTTTTAACGGTTACCAGGTTACCTTCAGATGAGAACACCCATCGTGTTCGTGAGAGTCTCCCCTTTCTATAGGAGGGCCACATTAGTCTGTAGGGGAGACCTTTCAGACGTTCTAGACATTTCCCGTGATGTCTCCTGGTCGGACAAACAGCCTTGTAGCTCTTCCATTTTTCACCACAGGTACGGAGGGAAGGCTGACAAACGAGGATGCGGTGGATTGAGACCGCAGCCCTTCCAAAACACAAATGACATGTCCAAAAAGGATGGAACATCTCATTACAAAATCATTGGCATTAATATGGAGTTGGTTCGCCCCTTTGCTGCTATAACAGCCTCCACTCTTCTGGGAAGGCTTTCCACTAGATGTTGGAACATTGCTGCTATAACAGCCTCCACTCTTCTGGGAAGGCTTTCCATTAGATGTTGGAACATTGCTGCTATAACAGCCTCCACTCTTCTGGGAAGGCTTTCCACTAGATGTAGGAACATTGCTGCTATAACAGCCTCCACTCTTCTGGGAAGGCTTTCCACTAGATGTTGGAACATTGCTGCTATAACAGCCTTCACTCTTCTGGGAAGGCTTTCCACTAGATGTTGGAACATTGCTGCTATAACAGCCTCCACTCCTCTGGGAAGGCTTTCCACTAGATGTTGGAACATTGCTGCTATAACAGCCTCCACTCTTCTGGGAAGGCTTTCTACTAGATGTTGGAACATTGCTGCTATAACAGCCTCCACTCTTCTGGGAAGGCTTTCCACTAGATGTTGGAACATTGCTGCGGGGACACTGATGTTGGGCGGTTAGGCCTGGCTTGCAGTCGACTTTCCAATTCATCCCAAAGGTGTTTGATGGATTTGTGCAGGCCAGTCAAGTTCTTCCACACCGATCACGACAAACCATTTGTGTATGGACCTGGCTTTGTTCATGGGGGAATTGTCATGCTGAAACAGGAAAGGGGCTTCCTCAAACTGTTGCCACAAAGTTGGAAGCACAGAATCGTCTAGAATGTCATTTTATGCTGTAGCGTTAAGATTTCCCTTCACTGGAACTAAGGGGCCTGAACCATGAAAAACAGCCCCAGACCATTATTCCACCTCCACCAAACTTTAAAGTTGGCACTATGCATTGGGGCAGGTAGCGTTCTACTGGTATCTGCCAAACCCAGATTCGTCCGTCGGACTGCCAGATGGTGAAGCGTGATTCATCACTCCAGAGAACGTGTTTCCACTGATCCAGAGTCCAGAAGAGGTGAGCTTTACACCACTCCAGCTGATGCTTGGCATTGCGCATGGTGATCTTAGGCTTGTGTGCGGCTGCTCGGCCATGGAAACCCATTTCATGAAACTCCCGACCAACAGTTCTTGTGCTGACGTTGCTTCCAGAGGCAGTTTGGAACTCGGGAGTGAGTGTTGCAACCGAGGACAGAAGCGCCTCAGCACTCAGCGGTCCAGTTCTGTGAGCTTGTGTGGCCTATGTTGTTGCTTCTAGATGTTTCCACTTCACAATAACAGCACTTACAGTTGACCGGGGAAGCTCTAGCAGGGCAGACATTTTACAAACTGTCTTGTTGGAAAGGTGGCATCCTATGACGGTGCTAGACTTGGCGCTCCGCTTACCATGTGGTAGCAGAGAGAATGGTCTATGACTAGGGTGATTGGAGTCTCTTGACAATTTTATGGGTTTTTCTCTGACACCGCCTATTATATAGGTCCTGGATGGCAGGAAGCTTGGCCCCAGTGATGTACTGGACCGTACGCACTACCCTCTGTAGCGCCTTACGGTCAGATGCAGAGCAGTTGCCATACTAAGCGGTGATGCAACCGGTCAGGATGCTCTCGATGGTGCAGCTGTAGAACCCTTTTGAGGACCTGAGGACCCATGCCAAATCTTTTCAGTCTCCTGAGGGGAAATAGGTTTTGTCGTGCCCTCTTCACAACTGTCTTGGTGTGTTTGGACCAAGATAGTCCGTTGGTGATGTGGACACCAAGGAACCTGAAACTCTTGACCCGCTCCACTACAGCCCCGTCGACGTGAATGGGGGCCTGTTCGGCCCTCTTTTTCCTGTAGTCCACGATCAGCTCCTTTGTTTTGATCACATTGAGGGAGAGGTTGTTGCCCTGGCACCACACTGCCAGGTCTCTGACCTCCTCCCTATAGGCTGTCTCATCATTGTCGGGGATCAGGCCTACCACCAGGTCTCTGAACTCGTCCCTATAGGCTGTCTCATCGTTGTCGGGGATCAGGCCTACCACCAGGTCTCTGACCTCCTCCCTATAGGCTGTCTCATCGTTGTCGGGGATCAGGTCTACCACCAGGTCTCTGACCTCCTCCCTATAGGCTGTCTCATCGTTGTCGGGGATCAGGCATACAACCAGGTCTCTGACCTCCTCCCTATTGGCTGTCTCGTCGTTGTCGGGGATCAGGCCTACCACCAGGTCTCTGACCTCCTCCCTATAGGCTGTCTCATCGTTGTCGAGGATAAGACCTACCACCAGGTCTCTGACCTCCTCCCTATTGGCTGTCGCGTCGTTGTTGGTGATCAGGCCTACCACCAGGTCTCTGACCTCCTCCCTATTGGCTGTCTCATCGTTGTTGGGGATCAGGCCCTACCACCAGGTCTCTGACCTCCTCCCTATAGGCTGTCTCATCGTTGTTGGGGATCAGGCCTGTCTCATCGTTGTCGGGGATCAGGCCTGTCTCATCGTTGTCGGGGATCAGGCCTACCACCAGGTCTCTGACCTCCTCCCTATAGGCTGTCTCATCGTTGTCGGGGATCAGGCCTACCACCAGGTCTCTGACCTCCTCCCTATAGGCTGTCTCATCGTTGTCGGGGATCAGGCCTACCACCAGGTCTCTGACCTCCTCCTATAGGCTGTCTCATCGTTGTCGGGGATCAGGCCTACCACCAGGTCTCTGACCTCCTCCCTATAGGCTGTCTCATCGTTGTCGGGGATCAGGCCTACCACCAGGTCTCTGACCTCCTCCCTATAGGCTGTCTCATCGTTGTCGGGGATCAGGCCTACCACCAGGTCTCTGACCTCCTCCCTATAGGCTGTCTCATCGTTGTCGGTGATCAGGTCTACCACCAGGTCTCTGACCTCCTCCCTATAGGCTGTCTCATCGTTGTCGGTGATCAGGTCTACCACTGTTGTGTCGTCTGCAAACTTAATGACGGTGTTGCAGTCGTGGGTAAACAGGGAGTACAGGAGGGGACTAGCACACACCCCTGGGGAGTACAGGAGGGGACTAGCACACACCCCTGGGGAGTACAGGAGGGGACTAGCACACACCCCTGAGGGAGTACAGGAGGGGACTAGCACACACCCCTGAGGGAGTACAGGAGGGGACTAGCACACACCCCTGAGGGAGTACAGGAGGGGACTAGCACACACCCCTGAGGGAGTACAGGAGGGGACTAGCACACACCCCTGAGGGAGTACAGGAGGGGACTAGCACACACCCCTGAGGGAGTACAGGAGGGGACTAGCACACACCCCTGAGGGAGTACAGGAGGGGACTAGCACACACCCCTGAGGGAGTACAGGAGGGGACTAGCACACACCCCTGAGGGAGTACAGGAGGGGACTAGCACACACCCCTGAGGGAGTACAGGAGGGGACTAGCACACACCCCTGAGGGAGTACAGGAGGGGACTAGCACACACCCCTGAGGGAGTACAGGAGGGGACTAGCACACACCCCTGAGGGGCTCCAGTGTTAAGGATCAGCGTGGCAGACGTGTTGTTACCTACCCTCACCACCAGGATCCAGTTGCAGAGGGAGGTGTTTAGTCCCAGGATCCTTAGCTTTGTGATGAGCTTCGTGGGCACGATGGTGTTGAACGCTGAGCTGTAGTCAACGAACAGCAAGCATTCTGAGGCAGATATCAGTTTTTAGTGACAATAAGAATCAAGAGGACAATTGGTCTTCACTTTTATTCAGTTTTTCATAACATTAATATATTCACAATCATTGTGATTTGTACAGTATCAGAGAAATAAGCATGTATAAACTATTTATCCCAGTTTTATTGTTAAAGAACCATTTACATTTTTGACTTAAAACACATTTTTACATATTTTTTATTTTGCTATAGAATGGTTAAACCAAGCGACTCCCTTAAACCAAGCGACTCCCTTAAACCAAGCGACTCCCTTAAACCAAGCGACTCCCTCACTGAGCCGCTAGCCCGCTGACCGTTCAGCTATATTGCTATAGAATGGTTAAACCAAGTGACTCTCTTAAACCAAGCGACTCTCTTAAACCAAGCGACTCTCTTAAACCAAGCGACTCTCTTAAACCAAGCGACTCCCTCCCTGAGCCGCTAGCCCGCTGACCGTGCAGCTATATTGCTATAGAATGATTAAACCAAGCGACTCCCTTAAACCAAGCGACTCCCTCCCTGAGCCACTAGCCCGCTGACCATGCAGCTATATTGCTATAGAATGGTTAAACCAAGCGACTCCCTCCCTGAGCCACTAGCCCGCTGACCGTGCAGCTATATTGCTATAGAATGGTTAAACCAAGCGACTCCCTCCCTGAGCCACTAGCCCGCTGACCATGCAGCTATATTGCTATAGAATGGTTAAACCAAGCGACTCCCTCCCTGAGCCACTAGCCCGTTGACCGTGCAGCTATATTGCTATAGAATGGTTCAACCAAGCGACTCCCTCACTGAGCCGCTAGCCCGCTGACCGTGCAGCTATATTGCTATAGAATGGTTCAACCAAGCGACTCCCTCACTGAGCCGCTAGCCCGCTGACCGTGCAGCTGTATTGCTATAGAATGGTTAAACCAAGCGACTGGTACATTCAGGACACAGAAAGAAGAAGAACACACTGACATTTTGACAAGTCATTTTAAATGTTTTTAAATGTACTATTGTCTTCTGCAACGAACAGAACATCTGAAATGGGTTCACGACAGAACATCTGAAATGGGTTCACGACAGAACATCTGAAATGGGTTCACGACAGAACATCTGAAATGGGTTCACAACAGAACAGTGTAGATCCATGAGCTGAACTCCAAAGGCACATCTCACAAAGATGCTGCTTCTCGTCTCTCCACTGTGAGCATTAGACTGCTGGATGGAAGGGTGCTCTGCTGGCTGACTGGCTGACTGGCTAGCTGGCTGGCTGGCTGGCTGGGGCATTTTGCATTAGGCTGCTGACTACTGCAGATGGAAGGGTGTTCTGCTGGCTGACTGGCTGACTGGCTAGCTGGCTGGCTGGGGCATTTTGCATTAGGCTGCTGACTACTGCAGATGGAAGGGTGTTCTGCTGGCTGACTGGCTGACTGACGGGCATTTTGCATTAGACTGCTGACTACTGCAGATGGAAGGGTGCTCTGCTGGCTGACTGGCTGGCTGGCTGGCTAGCTGGCTGACTGGCTGACTGGCTGGCTGGCTGGCTGACTGACTGGGGCATTTTGCATTAGACTGCTGACTACTGCAGATGGAAGGGTGCTCTGCTGGCTGACTGACTGACTGACTGACTGACTGGCTGACTGACTGGGGCATTTTGCATTAGACTGCTGACTACTGCAGATGGAAGGGTGCTCTGCTGGCTGACTGGCTGACTGACTGACTGACTGACTGACTGGCTGACTGACTGGGGCATTTTGCATTAGACTGCTGACTACTGCAGATGGAAGGGTGCTCTGCTGGCTGACTGGCTGACTGACTGGCTGGCTGACTGGCTGGCTGACTGGCTGGCTGACTGGCTGGCTGACTGGCTGACTGGCTGGCTGGCTGGCTGGCTGGCTGGCTGGCTGACTGACTGATGCTGGGGCATTTTCATAACTTCTGGTAATTTCTTCAAAAGATACATGTTTTTACACACTTACTTTGCATTTACCTTGACCTCCAGTCCTGTATAATTCCCCGTTTAGTATTGAGCACATTGTACGTTGCTTCATCATTGTTTTCAGACAAATGGGGGTTATACACAGAACTGAGACGACTGCCCCAAAACTAGCATTGTATTTCTAGACAGAGAACGGATGGTCAAATACTCCTTGAACCCCAGAGGAAATAGTGCTGTTTGGATCGTTTATTCGCTTGGTTAATATTGTGATTTATGCATCATGCATTAATCTAGTTCAATATCAGCACGATAAAGCTGTACAACAACATGTTGTCTTCTGAATAGCCTCTGGGGCTAACGCTAGCCCGGTCAATTCAAGTCGTTATGTCTTCCAAGCTTTAAAAAAAAAAATCACACCCGGGAAACAAATCAACCGTCCTATTGGCCAGTCAAAGCAGCCTGGGAAAGTAGTCCTACATTGTTATGGTTGTTATCTGATTTGACAAGGTTCTGCAGGCTGGAGAATGGACCTGGCCCGCAGAACACGGACCCAGCAGGAGGATGGACCTGGCCCGCAGAACACGGACCCAGCAGGAGAATGGACCTGGCCCGCAGAACACGGACCCAGCAGGAGAATGGACCTGGCCCGCAGAACACGGACCCAGCAGGAGAATGGACCTGGCCCGCAGAACACGGACCCAGCAGGAGAATGGACCTGGCCCGCAGAACACGGACCCAGCAGGAGAATGGACCTGGCCCGCAGAACACGGACCCAGCAGGAGAATGGACCTGGCCCGCAGAACACGGACCCAGCAGGAGGATGGACCTGGCCCGCAGAACACGGACCCAGCAGGGAAATGGACCTGGCCCGCAGAACACGGACCCAGCAGGGAAATGCTGACAGATATCGTGGAACATTGGACCTTATGCATTGATGTTTTTTAAAAGCTAAATAATTCACAACATTTACTGTCGGTCAACTAAAACAGATCAGGGTGAAAAAGGTCTTTGGAGAGAGAAATACCTAGTAGAGGTCGGTAGAGATGTGATGTATTACACAGAGATAAATACCTAGTAGAGGTCGGTAGAGATGTGATATATTACACAGAGAGAAATACCTAGTAGAGGTGTCGGTAGAGATGTGATGTATTACACAGAGATAAATACCTAGTAGAGGTCGGTAGAGATGTGATATATTACACAGAGAGAAATACCTAGTAGAGGTGTCGGTAGAGATGTGATGTATTACACAGAGATAAATACCTAGTAGAGGTCGGTAGAGATGTGATGTATTACACAGAGAGAAATACCTAGTAGAGGTCGGTAGAGATGTGATGTATTACACAGACAGAAATACCTAGTAGCGGTCGGTAGAGATGTGATATATTACACAGAGAGAGAAATACCTAGTAGAGGTCGGTAGAGATGTGATATATTACACAGAGAGAGAAATACCTAGTAGAGGTCGGTAGAGATGTGATATATTACACAGAGAGAAAGAGACAGGTCGGTTTGGGTCCGTAATGCTCTGAGCTCGTTCAGCATCTTCTGAGTCGTGTTGTGCAACGTTGCATAGATCCAGTACGTCATGTTGGGAGCTTCACGCAGGACAGAGTGAAGGGTCGCGTTTGAGAACATCAAAACCGTGGTGTATCATGGGTAAATTGTGACTTGACCTACAAAATAATATTGAGAGGTTATTTATGACGCAAGGTGATTTGCAGTCTGGACTCGTATTTAAAGTCGGCTGTGATGTTTCCAAATGGTGCCTTATTCCCTCCATAGTGCACTCGGTAATAGGGACCTATTTGGGATGCGCTCCAGCAGGCCAGACAGGGTCAGAGGTTAGAGGTCAGATGTACTTGTTGGCCAGGTTCTGCACATCGTTCTTACTGAAGGCATCACTGTCCACAGCAGACAGACGGTCAAACAGTCGAGTCATCTGATCATGTTCACTCTTTAGCAGCATCACGACGACCTGGTAACACACAGAGACGAGAGGTTAACACACAGAGACAAGAGGTTAACACACAGAGACGAGAGGTTAACACACAGAGACGAGAGGTTAACACACAGAGACGAGAGGTTAACACACAGAGACGAGGGGTTAACACACAGAGACGAGAGGTTAACACACAGAGACGAGAGGTTAACAGGGCATCTGTTAACTTCACTAGGGTAGGGGGCAGCATTAGGACATTTGGATGAAACGCGAGCCCAAATTAAACTGCCTGCTACTCAGGCCCAGAAGCTAGGATATGCATATAAGGTTAACACACAGAGACGAGGGGTTAACACACAGAGATGATTAAACTGCCTGCTACTCAGGCCCAGAAGCTAGGATATGCATATACGGTTAACACAGCATCACGACTACCTGTTGATACACAGTGGCCTTTTAAACAGCTGTTTCCCTGATCGGTATCAATAAACAATACAACATCACAGTGGTCAAAACAGCAGCGTCAGTACTACAACCTGACAACAGTAGAGACACACAGTGGTCAGTACTACACCCTGACAACAGTAGAGACACACAGTGGTCAGCACTACAACCTGACAACAGTAGAGACACACAGTGGTCAGCACTACAACCTGACAACAGTAGAGACACACAGTGGTCAGTACTACAACCTGACAACAGTAGAGACACACAGTGGTCAGTACTACAACCTGACAACAGTAGAGACACACAGTGGTCAGTACTACAACCTGACAACAGTAGAGACACACAGTGGTCAGTAGAGACACACAGTGGTCAGTACTACAACCTGACAACAGTAGAGACACACAGTGGTCAGTACTACAACCTGACAACAGTAGAGACACACAGTGGTCAGTACTACAACCTGACAACAGTAGAGACACACAGTGGTCAGTAGAGACACACAGTGGTCAATACTACAACCTGACAACAGTAGACACACACAGTGGTCAGTAGAGACACACAGTGGTCAGTACTACAACCTGACAACAGTAGAGACACACAGTGGTCAGTACTACAACCTGACAACAGTAGAGACACACAGTGGTCAGTACTACAACCTGACAACAGTAGAGACACACAGTGGTCAGTACTACAACCTGACAACAGTAGAGAGACACAGTGGTCAGTAGAGACACACAGTGGTCAGCACTACAACCTGACAACAGTAGAGAGACAGTGGTCAGCACTACAACCTGACAACAGTAGAGACACACAGTGGTCAGTAGAGACACACAGTGGTCAGTACTACACCCTGACAACAGTAGAGACACACAGTGGTCAGTAGAGACACACAGTGGTCAGCACTACAACCTGACAACAGTAGAGACACACAGTGGTCAGCACTACAACCTGACAACAGTAGAGACTCACAGTGGTCAGTACTACAACCTGACAACAGTAGAGACACACAGTGGTCAGCACTACAACCTGACAACAGTAGAGACACACAGTGGTCAGTACTACACCCTGACAACAGTAGAGACACACAGTGGTCAGTACTACAACCTGACAACAGTAGAGACACACAGTGGTCAGTACTACACCCTGACAACAGTAGAGACACACAGTGGTCAGTACTACAACCTGACAACAGTAGAGACACACAGTGGTCAGTAGAGACACAGTGGTCAGTACTACACCCTGACAACAGTAGAGACACACAGTGGTCAGTAGAGACACACAGTGGTCAGCACTACAACCTGACAACAGTAGAGACACACAGTGGTCAGTACTACAACCTGACAACAGTAGAGACACACAGTGGTCAGTACTACAACCTGACAACAGTAGAGACACACAGTGGTCAGCACTACAACCTGACAACAGTAGAGACACACAGTGGTCAGTACTACACCCTGACAACAGTAGAGACACACAGTGGTCAGCACTACAACCTGACAACAGTAGAGACACACAGTGGTCAGCACTACAACCTGACAACAGTAGAGACACACAGTGGTCAGTACTACAACCTGACAACAGTAGAGACACACAGTGGTCAGCACTACAACCTGACAACAGTAGAGACACACAGTGGTCAGTACTACAACCTGACAACAGTAGAGACACACAGTGGTCAGTAGAGACACACAGTGGTCAGTACTACAACCTGACAACAGTAGAGACACACAGTGGTCAGTAGAGACACACAGTGGTCAGTACTACAACCTGACAACAGTAGAGACACACAGTGGTCAGTACTACAACCTGACAACAGTAGAGACACACAGTGGTCAGTAGAGACACACAGTGGTCAGTACTACAACCTGACAACAGTAGAGACACACAGTGGTCAGTAGAGACACACAGTGGTCAGTACTACAACCTGACAACAGTAGAGACACACAGTGGTCAGTAGAGACACACAGTGGTCAGTAGAGATACACAGTGGTCAGTAGAGACACACAGTGGTCAGTAGAGACACACAGTGGTCAGTACTACAACCTGACAACAGTAGAGACACACAGTGGTCAGTACTACAACCTGACAACAGTAGAGACACACAGTGGTCAGTAGAGACACACAGTGGTCAGTACTACAACCTGACAACAGTAGAGACACACAGTGGTCAGCACTACAACCTGACAACAGTAGAGACACACAGTGGTCAGTACTACAACCTGACAACAGTAGAGACACACAGTGGTCAGCACTACAACCTGACAACAGTAGAGACACACAGTGGTCAGTACTACAACCTGACAACAGTAGAGACACACAGTGGTCAGTAGAGACACACAGTGGTCAGTACTACAACCTGACAACAGTAGAGACACACAGTGGTCAGTAGAGACACACAGTGGTCAGTACTACAACCTGACAACAGTAGAGACACACAGTGGTCAGTAGAGACACACAGTGGTCAGTAGAGACACACAGTGGTCAGCACTACAACCTGACAACAGTAGAGACACACAGTGGTCAGTAGAGACACACAGTGGTCAGTACTACAACCTGACAACAGTAGAGACACACAGTGGTCAGTAGAGACACACAGTGGTCAGTACTACAACCTGACAACAGTAGAGACACACAGTGGTCAGTACTACAACCTGACAACAGTAGAGACACACAGTGGTCAGTAGAGACACACAGTGGTCAGCACTACAACCTGACAACAGACTGTCTAGTTTAGCTAAATAAAAAGATCCAAAACACTGAACAAGAGTGAAAAATACATTAATTTCATTCCGGGATCCAAAACGAACCACAAAGCACCATCATCTCACTGCACTCGACTTATAAAGAACATTTTCCAGACGTTCACCAAGATCACATTAACATGCGAAGACTTGTAAAAGGCAAGGAAGGAGCAGCGCGACGTTGGTTCATTGTGGTTTGTTTTGAATGGTCGACCAAGGTGAAGCTTCTAGATCATACCGAGAACCTGTCAGCAGTGTGTAGATGGTTGAGGTGCTGGTAGACGAGGTCAGGGTCCTTCTGTAGGAGCTGTGTGTCCAGGGTCTGCATAAGGAAGCTGACTGTGTGTCCATCCAGCTGATTACTGAGGTAGACGGGCAGAGTCTCAGGGGGAACACGGCTCAGCAGCTCAGCACAGGCTGGGAGGTTGGACTGGGCCCGCGCTGCGTTCAGGGACTGGTTGAACTCATAGGCGTTCGAGGGCTGGAGGTTGATGGTTATTGCCTCTTCCTCTCCTCCTCTTCCTCCTCCTCCACAGTGGTTCTCTGCTGGGCCTGGGGTTGACGTGGATGTTGTTGATGTTTCTGCTGTCTCTGATTCTGCTGCTTTGGTCCTGTCTGGCTCTGCAACCTGCCGGTCTTCGTCCTCAGTCCCCTCAACCTGACGGAGGACAGGAAGACAGCTTGTGACCATCTAGACACCGCTTTGTGGCCCCTAATTACATTATCTAGTGTCCTTCCCCATGATGACATTATCTAGTGTCCTTTCCATTATTACATTAGCTGTGTCCTTCCCCATTATTACATTAGCCGTGTCCTTCCCCATTATTACATTAGCCGTGTCCTTCCCCATTATTACATTATCTAGTGTCCTTCCCCATTATTACATTAGCTGTGTCCTTCTCCATTATTACATTAGCTGCGTCCTTCCCCATTATTACATTATCTAGTGTCCTTCCCCATTATTACATTAGCTGTGTCTTTACCCATTATTACATTATCTAGTGTCCTTCCCCATTATTACATTAGCTGTGTCCTTCCCATTATTACATTAGCTGTGTCCTTCCCCATTATTACATTAGCTGTGTCCTTCCCCATTATTACATTAGCTGTGTCCTTCCCCATTATTACATTAGCTGTGTCTTAACCCATTATTACATTAGCTGTGTCCTTTTCCATTATTACATTAGCTGTGTCCTCCCCATTATTACATTAGCTGTGTCCTTCCCCATTATTACATTAGCTGTGTCCTTCCCATTATTACATTATCTAGTGTCCTTCCCCATTATTACATTATCTAGTGTCCTTCCCCATTAATAAATTAGCCGTGTCCTTCTCCATTATTACATTAGCTGTGTCCTTCCCCATTATTACATTACCTAGTGACCTTCCCCATTATTACATTATCTAGTGTCCTTCCCCATTAATAAATTAGCTGTGACCTTCCCCATGATTACATTATCTAGTGTCTTTCCCCATTATTACATTAGCTGTGTCCTTCCCCATTATTACATTAGCTGTGTCTTAACCATTATTACATTATCTGTGTCCTTCCCCATTATTACATTAGCTGTGTCCTTCCCCATTATTACATTAGCTGTGTCCTTCCCCATTATTACATTATCTAGTGTCCTTCCCCATTATTACATTAGCTGTGTCCTTCCCCATTATTACATTAGCTGTGTCCTTCCCCATTATTACATTAGCTGTGTCCTTCCCATTATTACATTAGCTGTGTTCTTCCCCATTATTACATTAGCTGTGTCCTTCCCCATTATTACATTAGCTGTGTCCTTCCCCATTATTACATTAGCTGTGTCCTTTCCCATTATTACATTAGCTGTGTTCTTCCCCAATTTTACATTAGCTGTGCCCTTCCCCATTATTACATTAGCTGTGTCCTTCCCCATTATTACATTAGCTGTGTCCTCTGTTTATTACTTGGCCGTTACTGAATCTCATTTCTGTACAGCACTTTGCACTGTAACTATGTCTGGGTCGAGAGAACTGGCCCAAGGTGTAGAACAAGTGTTGGCTAGCTACGTTACCTCAGTGATGGGTCCAGTCCTCCTCCAGTGATGGGTATGGTAGTATAGTGTATGTATTAATGTGTAGTATAGTGTATATATTAATGTGTAGTATAGTGTATATATTAATGTGTAGTATAGTGTATATATTAATGTGTATTATAGTGTATATATTAATGTGTGGTATAGTGTATATATTAATGTGTAGTATAGTGTATATATTAATGTGTAGTATAGTGTATATATTAATGTGTAGTATAGTGTATATATTAATGTGTATTATAGTGTATATATTAATGTGTGGTATAGTGTATATATTAATGTGTAGTATAGTGTATATATTAATGTGTAGTATAGTGTATATATGAATGTGTAGTATATTCTACCTCAGTGATGGGTATGGTAGTATAGTGTATATATTAATGTGTAGTATAGTGTATATATTAATGTGTAGTATAGTGCATATATTAATGTGTAGTATAGTGCATATATTAATGTGTAGTATAGTGTATATATTAATGTGTAGTATATTCTACCTCAGTGATGGGTATGGTAGTATAGTGTATATATTAATGTGTAGTATAGTGTATATATTAATGTGTAGTATAGTGCATATATGAATGTGTAGTATATTTTACCTCAGTGATGGGTATGGTAGTATAGTGTATATATTAATGTGTAGTATAGTGTATATATTAATGCATAGTATATTCTACCTCAGTGATGGGTATGGTAGTATAGTGTATATATTAATGTGTAGTATAGTGTATATATTAATGTGTAGTATACTGTATATATTAATGCATAGTATATTCTACCTCAGTGATGGGTATGGTAGTATAGTGCATATATTAATGTGTAGTATAGTGTATATATTAATGTGTAGTATAGTGTATATATTAATGTGTGGTATAGTGTATATATTAATGTGTGGTATAGTGTATATATTAATGTGTAGTATAGTGTATATATGAATGTGTATTATAGTGTATATATTAATGTGTAGTATAGTGTATATATTAATGTGTAGTATAGTGTATATATGAATGTGTATTATAGTGTATATATTAATGTGTAGTATAGTGTATATATTAATATGTAGTATAGTGTATATATTAATGCCTAGTATATTCTACCTCAGTGATGGGTATGGTAGTATAGTGTATATATTAATGTGTAGTATAGTGTATATATGAATGTGTATTATAGTGTATATATTAATGTGTAGTATAGTGTATATATTAATGTGTAGTATACTGTATATATTAATGCCTAGTATATTCTACCTCAGTGATGGGTATGGTAGTATAGTGTATATATTAATGTGTAGTATAGTGTATATATTAATGCATAGTATATTCTAACTCAGTGATGGTTATGGTAGTATAGTGTATATATATGAATGTGTAGTATAGTGCATATATGAATGTGTATTATAGTGTATATATTAATGTGTAGTATAGTGTATATATTAATGTGTAGTATAGTGTATATATTAATGTGTAGTATAGTGTATATATTAATGTGTAGTATAGTGTATATATTAATGCATAGTATATTCTACCTCAGTGATGGGTACAGTCCTCCTGGGGTTGCTAGGTGATCCCCGGGCCAGACTCTGTCTGAGCAGCAGCGTGACCTCCTCCAGCTCCTTCTCAGCCTCCGCTACGTTGGGATCCTGCTGTAGCACCTCCTGTAGGTCAGAGCTGCACGCCAGGTAGTCCTGGGGATGGGGGCACACACACACACACACACACACACACACATATATATGTGGAGGAAGAGGAAGAGACCAGGTAGTCGTTTCAATACCTGTCTACAAAAGTAGTCAACTCAGATTGGCGGCCAAACCCGCAAACTAGTCGTGTGAATCCCTAAAACCTGTCCCTTTACCTTGAGGCCTTTATTGGCCATGGCCCGTCTGTAGAAGGCCTTCTTATTGGCTGGCTCCAGCCTCAGGGCAGAGTCACAGTCCTGCTTGGCTTCAGCAAACATATCTAGCTTCAGGAAGCACAGCGCTCTAAGGACAGAATGTAATACAGTATTATAGTGTATCTCTATGGCTCTGGAGGAGAACAAAACAGTATTATAGTGTCTCTAAGGAGGCAGAATATAATACAACAGTATTATAGTGTCTCTATGGAGGCAGACTGTAATACAACAGTATTATAGTGTCTCTATGGAGGCAGAATATAATACAACAGTATTATAGTGTCTCTATGGAGGCAGACTGTAATACAACAGTATTATAGTGTCTCTATGGAGGCAGAATGTGATACAACAGTATTATAGTGTATCTCTATGGAGGCAGAATATAATACAACAGTATTATAGTGTCTCTATGGAGGCAGAATATAATACAACAGTATTATAGTGTCTCTATGGAGGCAGACTGTAATACAACAGTATTATAGTGTCTCTATGGAGGCAGAATATAATACAACAGTATTATAGTGTCTCTATGGAGGCAGACTGTAATACAACAGTATTATAGTGTCTCTATGGAGGCAGAATGTGATACAACAGTATTATAGTGTATCTCTATGGAGGCAGAATATAATACAACAGTATTATAGTGTCTCTATGGAGGCAGAATATAATACAACAGTATTATAGTGTCTCTATGGAGGCAGACTGTAATACAACAGTATTATAGTGTCTCTATGGAGGCAGACTGTAATACAACAGTATTATAGTGTCTCTATGGAGGCAGAATGTGATACAACAGTATTATAGTGTCTCTATGGAGGCAGAATGTAATACAACAGTATTATAGTGTCTCTATGGAGGCAGAATGTGATACAACAGTATTATAGTGTCTCTATGGAGGCAGAATGTAATACAACAGTATTATAGTGTCTCTCTGGTTCTGGAGGAGAACACAACACTGTTGTTCAACATAGCAGCCAAACACAGCTCATACAATCAGCCTCTCTTGTATTTTCTGACCCCACAGACAGACATCCTCGCACAAAGACAAACTACAGTGTTTTAATATTGATAAGCCTGTCGTTCCTCTGGCGTACTCAACACTTCCCCTAAGGCCATGTGTGTGTTGTAAAGCTGTCCTTTTTAGCCACGCTCTCATGTGGCTGTGGAGTGTGTACTGTGACTGTCTGTGGAGTGTGTACTGTGACTGTCTGTACACACAGGGCTTTACGCAGAACAGGACATGAACACAAAGGTAGGGTGCAGTGAGTCATGTCAGGGTGGCCAGCCCCTTTCCTCTCTATGGTACAGAACACTCTGTCAACGCTGACAACACTACTCTACCTGCTAGGAGGGGAGGGGAGGGGAGAGGGAGACGAGGGGGAGAGGAGAGGGAGACGAGGGGGAGAGGAGAGGGAGACGAGGGGGAGAGGAGAGGAGAGAGGGGGAGAGGAGAGGAGAGAGGGGGAGAGGAGAGGAGACGGAGAGGAGAGAGGATGAGAGAGAGGAGGAGAGAGAGGAGAGGAGGAGGAGGGGGAGAGGAGAGGGAGAGGAGAGGCGGGAGGAGAGGCGGGAGGAGAGGAGGAGAGGAGAAGGAGACGAGGGGGAGGGAAGAGGAGGAGGGGGACAGGAGGTGGAGAGGAGGGGGAGAGGAGAGGGAGAGGCGGGAGGAGAGGAGGGGGAGAGGAGAGGAGAGGCGGGAGGAGAGGAGGAGAGGAGAGGGAGAGGAGAGGCGGGAGGAGAGGAGGGGGAGAGGAGAGGAGAGGCGGGATGGGAGAGGATGAGAAACGGAAACGGGGTCGTGTTCATTAGTGCAAACCGTAGCAAAAAAGTTTTGCAACAGAACGTGACAATAAGCGTTTCTTATTAGACAAGTTCAGGTAGTCCGTCCCTGTTTCAGTCCGTTTGTTCTGTTTCGGTGCCTAATGAATAGGACCCAGGTTTCCCATCCCAGGGGAGCCCGTGTTGCATGTCTTTCTAGGACAATTTACGCTCCGCTACCCTGTTCTGTAGTACACACTGTGTCTATAATTAGGCTATGAGAGAGAGAGGAGCAGACACCCTGCTGTCCTCTGCTGTTCCTGTTTGTATTTCCACACTACAGCAACAATACCTCTGATTAGTCTGACTGGATTTACTGACAGCAGGCTGGCTGGGGTTAGAGCAGGCTGGCTGGGGTTAGAGCAGGCTGACTGGGGTTAGAGCAGACTGGCTGGGGTTAGAGCAGACTGACTGGGGTTAGAGCAGACTGACTGGGGTTAGAGCAGACTGACTGGGGTTAGAGCAGACTGACTGGGGTTAGAGCAGACTGACTGGGGTTAGAGCAGACTGACTGGGGTTAGAGCAGAGTGGCTGGGGTTAGAGCAGACTGACTGGGGTTAGAGCAGAGTGGCTGGGGTTAGAGCAGACTGACTCGGGTTAGAGCAGAGTGGCTGGGGTTAGAGCAGACTGACTGGGGTTAGAGCAGAGTGGCTGGGGTTAGAGAAGAGTGGCTGGGGTTAGAGCAGACTGACTGGGGTTAGAGCAGAGTGGGGTTAGAGCAGAGTGGGGTTAGAGCAGAGTGGGGTTAGAGCACAGTGGGGTTAGAGCACAGTGGGGTTAGAGCAGAGTGGGGTTAGAGCAGACTGACTGGGGTTAGAGCAGACTGACTGGGGTTAGAACAGACTGGCTGGGGTTAGAGCAGACTGGCTGGGGTTAGAGCAGGCTGGCTGGGGTTAGAACACAGACCGGGGTTCTGTTCCCACTGGTTACACAGACCGGGGTTCTGTTCCCACTGGTTACACAGACCGGGGTTCTGTTCCCACTGGTTACACAGACCGGGGTTCTGTTCCCACTGGTCACACAGACCGGGGTTCTGTTCCCACTGGTCACACAGACCGGGGTTCTGTTCCCACTGGTCACACAGACCGGGGTTCTGTTCCCACTGGTTACACAGACCGGGGTTCTGTTCCAACTGGTTACACAGACCGGGGTTCTGTTCCAACGGGTTACACAGACCAGGGTTCTGTTCCAACTGGTTACACAGACCGGGGTTCTGTTCCAACTGGTTACACAGACCGGGGTTCTGTTCCAACTGGTCACACAGACCGGGGTTCTGTTCCCACTGGTCACACAGACCGGGGTTCTGTTCCCACTGGTCACACAGACCGGGGTTCTGTTCCCACTGGTCACACAGACCGGGGTTCTGTTCCCACTGGTTACACAGACCGGAGTTCTGTTCCCACTGGTTACACAGACCGGGGTTCTGTTCCCACCACATTCAGTGCATTAGGAAAGTGTTCAGAACCCTTCCCCTTTTCCCACATGTTGTTACATTACAGCCTTATTCTAAACTAGACCAAATAAAAACAATTCCTCATCAATCTACACACAATACCCCATAATGACATCACAATACCCCATAATGACATCACAATACCCCATAATGACATCACAATACCCCATAATGACATCACAATACTCCATAATGAAATCACAATACCCCTTAATGACAAAGCGAAAACAGGTTATGAAACATAGAGAAACAGAAATACCTTATTTACATAAGTATTCAGACCCTTTGCTATGAGACTCAATTGCCAAGACTCTTCCTAGAGCTGGCCGCTCTAAACTGAGCAATCAAGGAGAAGGGCTTAGGTCCGGGAGGTGACCAAGAACCCGATGGTCACTCTGACAGAGCTCCAGAGTTCTTCTGTGGAGATGGGAGAATCTTCCAGAAGGACAACCAATCTCTACATCACTCCACCAATCAGGTCTTTACGGTAGAATGGCCAGACCGAAGCCACTCCTCAGTAAAAGGAACATGACAGCCCACTTGGAGTTTGCCAAAAGGCACCTGGAGGAAACCTGGCACCATCCCTACGGTGAAGCATGGTGGCGGCAGCATCAGAGCCCAGACTTGAACATCTCTGGAGAGACCTGAAAATAGCTGTGCAGCGACACTCCCCTTCCAACCTGACAGAGCTTGAGAGGATCTGCAGTGAAAAATGTGTGCCAAGCTTGTAGCGTCATACCCAAGAAGACTCGAGGCTGTAATCGCTGCCAAAGGTGCTTCAACAAAGTACTGAGTAAAGGGTCTGAATACTTAAGTAAATGTGATATTTTATTTTGTCTTATTATTTGTTTTAAAAAAAATCAAAAACCTGTTTTTGCTTTGTCATTATGGGGTATTGTGATGTCATTATGGGGTATTGTGATGTCATTATGGGGTATTGTGATGTCATTATGGGGTATTGTGATGTCATTATGGGGTATTGTGATGTCATTATGGGGTATTGTGATGTCATTATGGGATATTGTGTGCAGATTGAAGAGGGGGGGTGGGGAAACCAAGTTAATCAGTTTCAGAATGAGGCTGTAACGTAACAAAATGTGGAAAACGTCAAGGTGTTTGAATACTTCCCGAATGCCACTGTACATTACTGTGCCTGTTAGGATGAAGGAGACACGGTCAGGTCCTTACCGGTTGGTGTAGATGGGACATTCCTCTGGCTTCAGCTTAAGGCATTCGCTGTACGTCCTCAGAGCCTCCTGGAACTGACCTTTCTTCACAAACTCGTTTCCTTCTTGTTTCAGCGAATTGAAACAGACTTCTGCTTTTTGAGCTGCAGGCAAAGGAAGAAACGGTGTTGGTTGAGGAAATGTGTGACATCATACTGAGTAACTTGACAAAAAATGTTTGGTTTTTTGTTGTTGTAAGAATCGTATTTCACAAGAATAAGTGAGTGGTAATTTAGTCCTTTAAAATCCAGGGTGAAAACAGGTCGAATCAGCAGTCATTCATGTGATAACGGACAGCTAATCAATTAGACCACTGGGGTGTTCTGGGAAAAAGCTGCCCGCTCCCTTCTTCCATTTATCACAGTTAAAACATCGATTATGGTTGGCTGCAGCACGGCCCTGAGACTGGGGCTGGGGCTAGGGTTTAGGACTGGGGTATAGGACTGGGGCTGAGGCTGGGGCTAGGGCATAGGACTGGGGCTAGGGTATAGGACTGGGGCTAGAACTGGGGCTAGGACTGGGGCTAGGGCTGGGGCTAGAACTGGGGCGAGGGTATAGGGCTGGGGCTAGGGCTAGGGTATAGGGCTGAGACTGGGGCTAGGACTGGGGCTAGGGTATAGGGCTGAGACTGGGGCTAGGACTGGGGCTAGGACTGGGGCTAGGACATAGGACTGGGGCTAGGACTGGGGCTGGGGCTAGGACTGGGGCTGGAGCTAGGACTGGGGCTGTGACTGGAACTGGGGCTGGGACTGGGGCTAGGGTATAGGACTGGGGCTGGGGCTAGGGTATAGGGCTAGGGTATAGGACTGGGGCTGGGGCTAGGGTATAGGGCTGAGGCTAGGGTATAGGGCTGGGCCTAGGGTATAGGGCTGGGGCTAGGATATAGGGCTGGGGCTAGGGTATAGGGCTGAGGCAGGGGCTAGGGTATAGGGCTGGGGCTTGGTTATAGGTATAGGGCTGGGGCAGGGGCTAGGGTATAGGGCTGGGGTATAGGACTGGGGCTGGGGCTAGGGTATAGGGCTAGGGTATAGGGCTGGGGCTAGGGTATAGGGCTGGGGCTAGGGTATAGGTCTGGGGCTAGGGTATAGGGCTGGGGCTAGGGTATAGGGCTGGGGCTTGGTTATAGGGTATAGGGCTGGGGCATAGGGCTGAGGCTGGGGCTAGGGTATAGGGCTGGGGCTAGGGTATAGGGCTAGGGTATAGGGCTTGGGCTTGGTTATAGGGTATAGGGCTGAGGCTAGGGCTGGGACTGGGGCTAGGGTATAGGGCTGAGGCTGGGGCTAGGGTATAGGGCTAGGGCTGAGGCTGGGGCTAGGGTATAGGGTTAGGGTATAGGGCTGAGGCTGGGGTATAGAGCTGAGGCTAGGGTATAGATAGGGCTGATGCTGGGGTATAGGGCTGAGGCTGGGGCTAGGGCTTGGGTATAGGGCTGGGGCTTGGGTATAGGGCTGAGGCTGGGGCTAGGGTATAGGGTACAGGGCTGGGGCTAGGGTGTAGGGTATAGGGCTGAGGCTGGGATATAGGGCTGGGGCTGGGGCTACGGTATAGGGCTGGGGCTAGGTTATAGGGCTGGGGCTAGGGTATAGGGCTGGGGCTAGGGTATAGGGCTGAGGCTGGGGTATAAGGCTGAGGCTGGGGCTAGGGTATAGGGCTGGGGCTAGGGTATAGGGCTAGGGTATAGGGCTGGGGCTAGGGTATAGGGCTGAGGCTGGGGCTTGGGTATAGGGCTGAGGCTAGAGCTAGGGTTTGGGTATAGGGCTGGGGTATAGGGCTGAGGCTGGGGCTAGGGTATAGGGCTGAGGCTGGGGCTAGGGTATAGGGCTGAGGCTGGGGCTAGGGTATAGGGCTGGGGCTAGGGTATAGGGCTGGGGCTAGGGTATAGGGCTGAGGCTGGGGCTAGGGCTGGGGCTTGGTTATAGGGCTGAGGCTGGGGCTAGGGTATAGGGCTGGGGCTAGGGTATAGGGCTGGGGCTAGGGTATAGGGCTGGGGCTAGGACTGGGACTGGGGCTAGGGGAGAGGGGCTAGGGGTATATGGCTAGGGGATAAGGCTAGGGGAGAGGGTCTAGGGGATAAGGCTAGGGGGAGGGGCTATGGCTGGAGGGGAAGGGCTATGGGATAAGGCTAGGGGGAAGAGCTAGGGAGAGTAGGGCGAGGGAGGAGGGGCTAGGGTATAAGGCTAGGGGGAAGGGGCTCCAGCAACAAACAGTATGTCCCCCTCCAGTCCTCTAGCAGACAGTATGTCTCCTCTCTCTTCCACTAGTCCCCCTCCAGTCCTCTAGCAGACAGTATGTCTCCTCTCTCTGTTCCACTAGTCCCCCTCCAGTCCTCTAGCAGACAGTATGTCTCCTCTCTCTTCCTCTAGTCCCCCTCCAGTCCTCTAGCAGACAGTATGTCTCCTCTCTCTGTTCCACTAGTCCTTCTCCAGTCCTCTAGCAGACAGTATGTCCCCCTTCAGTCCTCTAGCAGACAGTATGTCCCCCTCCAGTCCTCTAACAGACAGTATGTCCCCCTCCAGTCCTCTAGCAGACAGTATGTCCCCCTCCAGTCCTCTAGCAGACAGTATGTCCCCCTTCAGTCCTCTAGCAGACAGTATGTCCCCCTCCAGTCCTCTAGCAGACAGTATGTCCCCCTCCAGTCCTCTAGCAGACAGTATGTCCCCCTTCAGTCCTCTAGCAGACAGTATGTCCCCCTCCAGTCCTCTAGCAGACAGTATGTCCCCCTCCAGTCCTCTAACAGACAGTATGTCCCCCTCCAGTCCTCTAACAGACAGTATGTCCCCCTCCAGTCCTCTAGCAGACAGTATGTCCCCCTCCAGTCCTCTAGCAGACAGTATGTCCCCCTCCAGTCCTCTAGCAGACAGTATGTCCCCCTTCAGTCCTCTAGCAGACAGTATGTCCCCCTCCAGTCCTCTAGCAGACAGTATGTCCCCCTCCAGTCCTCTAGCAGACAGTATGTCCCCCTCCAGTCCTCTAGCAGACAGTATGTCCCCCTTCAGTCCTCTAGCAGACAGTATGTCCCCCTCCAGTCCTCTAGCAGACAGTATGTCCCCCTCCAGTCCTCTAACAGACAGTATGTCCCCCTCCAGTCCTCTAACAGACAGTATGTCCCCCTCCAGTCCTCTAACAGACAGTATGTCCCCCTCCAGTCCTCTAACAGACAGTATGTCCCCCTCCAGTCCTCTAGCAGACAGTATGTCCCCCTCCAGTCCTCTAGCAGACAGTATGTCCCCCTTCAGTCCTCTAGCAGACAGTATGTCCCCCTCCAGTCCTCTAGCAGACAGTATGTCCCCCTCCAGTCCTCTAGCAGACAGTATGTCCCCCTTCAGTCCTCTAGCAGACAGTATGTCCCCCTCCAGTCCTCTAGCAGACAGTATGTCCCCCTCCAGTCCTCTAACAGACAGTATGTCCCCCTCCAGTCCTCTAACAGACAGTATGTCCCCCTCCAGTCCTCTAGCAGACAGTATGTCCCCCTCCAGTCCTCTAGCAGACAGTATGTCCCCCTCCAGTCCTCTAGCAGACAGTATGTCCCCCTTCAGTCCTCTAGCAGACAGTATGTCCCCCTCCAGTCCTCTAGCAGACAGTATGTCCCCCTTCAGTCCTCTAGCAGACAGTATGTCCCCCTCCAGTCCTCTAGCAGACAGTATGTCCCCCTCCAGTCCTCTAGCAGACAGTATGTCCCCCTTCAGACGTCTAGCAGACAGTATGTCCCCCTCCAGTCCTCTAGCAGACAGTATGTCCCCCTTCAGTCCTCTAGCAGACAGTGTCTCCCCCTCCAGTCCTCTAGCAGACAGTGTCTCCCCCTCCAGTCCTCTAACAGACAGTATGTCTCCTCTGTCTGTTCCACTAGTCCCCCTCCAGTCCTCTAGCAGACAGTATGTCCCCCTTCAGTCCTCTAGCAGACAGTATGTCCCCCTCCAGTCCTCTAGCAGACAGTATGTCCCCCTTCAGTCCTCTAACAGACAGTGTCTCCCCCTCCAGTCCTCTAACAGACAGTGTCTCCCCCTCCAGTCCTCTAACAGACAGTATGTCCCCCTCCAGTCCTCTAACAGACAGTATGTCCCCCTCCAGTCCTCTAACGGACAGTATGTCCCCCTCCAGTCCTCTAGCAGACAGTATGTCCCCCTCCAGTCCTCTAGCAGACAGTATGTCCCCCTCCAGTCCTCTAGCAGACAGTATGTCCCCCTCCAGTCCTCTAACAGACAGTATGTCCCCCTCCAGTCCTCTAACAGACAGTGTCTCCCCCTCCAGTCCTCTAGCAGACAGTATGTCCCCCTCCAGTCCTCTAACAGACAGTGTCTCCCCCTCCAGTCCTCTAGCAGACAGTATGTCCCCCTCCAGTCCTCTAACAGACAGTGTCTCCCCCTCCAGTCCTCTAACAGACAGTATGTCCCCCTCCAGTCCTCTAGCAGACAGTATGTCCCCCTCCAGTCCTCTAGCAGACAGTATGTCCCCCTTCAGTCCTCTAGCAGACAGTATGTCCCCCTTTAGTCCTCTAGCAGACAGTATGTCCCCCTCCAGTCCTCTAGCAGACAGTATGTCCCCCTCCAGTCCTCTAGCAGACAGTGTCTCCCCCTCCAGTCCTCTAACAGACAGTATGTCCCCCTTCAGTCCTCTAGCAGACAGTATGTCCCCCTCCAGTCCTCTAACAGACAGTGTCTCCCCCTCCAGTCCTCTAACAGACAGTATGTCCCCCTCCAGTCCTCTAGCAGACAGTATGTCCCCCTCCAGTCCTCTAGCAGACAGTGTCTCCCCCTCCAGTCCTCTAGCAGACAGTATGTCCCCCTCCAGTCCTCTAGCAGACAGTGTCTCCCCCTCCAGTCCTCTAACAGACAGTATGTCCCCCTTCAGTCCTCTAGCAGACAGTATGTCCCCCTCCAGTCCTCTAGCAGACAGTATGTCCCCCTCCAGTCCTCTAGCAGACAGTGTCTCCCCCTCCAGTCCTCTAACAGACAGTATGTCCCCCTTCAGTCCTCTAGCAGACAGTATGTCCCCCTCCAGTCCTCTAACAGACAGTGTCTCCCCCTCCAGTCCTCTAACAGACAGTATGTCCCCCTTCAGTCCTCTAGCAGACAGTATGTCCCCCTCCAGTCCTCTAACAGACAGTGTCTCCCCCTCCAGTCCTCTAACAGACAGTGTCTCCCCCTCCAGTCCTCTAACAGACAGTATGTCCCCATCCAGTCCTCTAGCAGACAGTATGTCCCCCTCCAGTCCTCTAGCAGACAGTGTCTCCAGTCTCTACTGCTGCAGTAGTCTATAAGACCTTTGAAGGTTCCAGCTCACAGCAGAAAGAGGATGAGGAATGATAATGATGCTTGCTGAACAGAAAATGCCACCCTATTGCACTGCGTTTAACCCTGGGCTCTGGCCAAAGGTAGTGCACTATATAGGGAATAGGGTGCTATGGGCTCTGGTCAGAATTAGTGAACAACATAGGGAGTAGGGGGTCATTCTGGACTCATGCTGTGAGTCAGGCTGAATGTAGTCTCTTGTGAAGAGGAAACGGCTGGTCAGCGGACACTGATTAGCTTCTGGGTGACTACACGCTTAGAAAAATAGGTGCTATCTAGAACCTAAAAGAGTTCTTCAGCGGTCCCCATAGGAGAACCCTTTGAAGAACCCTTTTTGGTTCCAGGTAGAACTCTGTTGGGTTCCAGGTAGAACTCTGTTGGGTTCCATGTATAACCCTTTTTAGTTCCAGGTAGAACTCTTTAGGGTTCCATGTAGAACCCTTTTTGGTTCCAGGTAGAACTCTTTAGGGTTCCATGTAGAACCCTTTTTGGTTCCAGGTAGAACTCTGTTGGGTTCCATGTATAACCCTTTTTAGTTCCAGGTAGAACTCTTTAGGGTTCCATGTAGAACCCTTTTTGGTTCCAGGTAGAACTCTTTAGGGTTCCATGTAGAACCCTTTTTGGTTCCAGGTAGAACACTTTTGGTTCCAGGTAGAACCCTTTCCCCAGAGAGTTCTACATGGAACCCTAAAGAGTTCTACCTGGAACCAAAAAGGGTTCGTCAAAGGGTTCTCCTATGGGGACAGCCAAAGAACCCTTGGAACCCTTTAGTTCTAAGAGTGTGGACTCGGCTGAGTGAGAGCCCTACCTGCGTGCTGCTTGGCCTTCTCTGCTCTGGCCTGTAGGACCTCAGCGCTGGGTGGTTCCTCCCTGCGGTGCTGCTGAGCTGATAGTGGGACCAGAGGGATCTCAGGTAGTTTCTCTCTCCACTGCTCTCCGTCCTGCTCTATCAGTAACCGCGTGATCCTGGAGGAATCATACACACACACAGCGTTATCCTCCCAGCTATCCTCTATTATGTAAGTGCAGGGACAGTGTATAAATAGCGTGTAGCTAGAGGACTGGGAGGGACAGCAGGTAATTCACACGACAGCGTTTGCTTGAAGCAGATTGACGTCTGAGCTGGATAATTAAGAGTCTATAGTTAAGGCGGTCTGACTTGGGCCTTTCAAACAACTCTCAATCACTTCACATGGTTGTGACTGTAGGGTGGATCAATTCTGTTAACTTTCCCAAAATGTCCAGGTTTTCTAGATATCCTGCTCAGTGGTTTCCAGATGGCCTGCCACGGTCTCCTGATTCCAGATGGCCTGCTCACAGTCTCCTGATTCCAGATGGCCTGCTCACAGTCTCCTGATTCCAGATGGCCTGCTCATAGTCTCCTGATTCCAGATGGCCTGCTCATGGTCTCCTGATTCCAGATGGCCTGCTCATAGTCTCCTAATTCCAGATGACCTGCTCGGTGGATTCCAGATGGCCTGCTCATAGTCTCCTGATTCCAGATGGCCTGCTCATAGTCTCCTGATTCCAGATGGCCTGCTCATGGTCTCCTGATTCCAGATGGCCTGCTCATAGTCTCCTAATTCCAGATGGCCTGCTCGGTGGATTCCAGATGGCCTGCTCATAGTCTCCTGATTCCAGATGGCCTGCTCATAGTCTCCTGATTCCAGATGGCCTGCTCACGGTCTCCTAATTCCAGATGGCCTGCTCGGTGGATTCCAGATGGCCTGCTCATAGTCTCCTGATTCCAGATGGCCTGCTCATAGTCTCCTGATTCCAGATGGCCTGCTCACGGTCTCCTGATTCCAGATGGCCTGCTCATGGTCTCCTGATTCCAGATGGCCTGCTCACGGTCTCCTGATTCCAGATGGCCTGCTCCATGGTCTCCTGATTCCAGATGGCCTGCTCATGGTCTCCTGATTCCAGAGGGCCTGCACACAGTCTCCTGATTCCAGATGGCCTGCTCACAGTCTCTTGATTCCAGATGGCCTGCTCATGGTCTCCTGATTCCAGATGGCCTGCTCGGTGGATTCGAGATGGCCTGCTCACGGTCTCCTGATTCCAGATGGCCTGCTCACGGTCTCCTGATTCCAGATGGCCTGCTCACGGTCTCCTAATTCCAGATGGCCTGCTCACGGTCTCCTGATTCCAGATGGCCTGCTCATGGTCTCCTGATTCCAGAAGGCCTGCTCACGGTCTCCTGATTCCAGATGGCCTGCTCACAGTCTCCTGATTCCAGATGGCCTGCTCACAGTCTCCTGATTCCATATGGCCTGCTCACAGTCTCCTGATTCCAGATGGCCTGCTCACAGTCACCTGATTCCAGATGGCCTGCTCACGGTCTCCTGATTCCAGAAGGCCTGCTCACGGTCTCCTGATTCCAGAAGGCCTGCTCACGGTCTCCTGATTCCAGATGGCCTGCTCACGGTCTCCTGATTCCAGATGGCCTGCTCATGGTCTCCTGATTCCAGAAGGCCTGCTCATGGTCTCTTGATTCCAGATGACCTGCTCATGGTCTCCTGATTCCAGATGGCCTGCTCGGTGGATTCGAGATGGTCTGCTCACGGTCTCCTGATTCCAGATGGCCTGCTCATGGTCTCCTGATTCCAGAAGGCCTGCTCATGGTCTCTTGATTCCAGATGACCTGCTCACAGTCTCCTGATTCCAGGAATCCACCAACTGGGATTTCTGGAAAACCTGGGAAGTTTGGGAAGTTAACGGAACTTTGCAACCCTAATGAGGGTAAAGGTGAGGGTGGTGGAGTAGTTTACCTGTTAACACTGTCTAATGAGGGTAAAGGTGGAGTAGTTTACCTGTTAACACTGTCTAATGAGGGTAAAGATGAGGGTGGTGGAGTAGTTTACCTGTTAACACTGTCTAATGAGGGTAAAGGTGAGTGGAGTAGTTTACCTGTTAACACTGTCTAATGAGGGTAAAGGTGAGGGGAGTAGTTTACCTGTTAACACTGTCTAATGAGGGTAAAGGTGAGGGTGGAGTAGTTTACCTGTTAACACTGTCTAATGAGGGTAAAGGTGGAGTAGTTTACCTGTTAACACTGTCTAATGAGGGTAAAGGTGGAGTAGTTTACCTGTTAACACTGTCGTGTGCAGCCTGCACACTGATATCTATCTGCAGCACGGTCTTGTAATCCACGTAGGCCTGTCGGTACCGCTCCATAGTCTCATAAGCCATGGCTCTGCGTAGGAGGGGCTTGAGGGAGAAGGGCTGCAGCTCCAAGGACCTGCAGGTTTAAATAGCATGAGACTGAGGACGGGAAGAGATCAAGTCTGGCCCTGTATACACCCACACTATAGTACCTAGCTACCTAGCGCATGTAGCATGAGACTGAGGACGGGAAGAGATCAAGTCTGGCCCTGTATACACCCACACTATAGTACCTAGCTACCTAGCGCATGTAGCATGAGACTGAGGACGGGAAGGGATCAAGTCTGGCCCTGTATACACCTACACTATATTACCTAGCTACCTAGCGCATGAGACTGAGGACGGGAAGAGATCAAGTCTGGCCCTGTATACACCTACACTATAGTACCTAGCTACCTAGCGCATGTAGCATGAGACTGAGGATGGGAAGAGATCAAGTCTGGCCCTGTATACACCCACACTATAGTACCTAGCGCATGTAGCATGAGACTGAGGACGGGAAGGGATCAAGTCTGGCCCTGTATACACCCACACTATAGTACCTAGCTACCTAGCGCATGTAGCATGAGACTGAGGATGGGAAGAGATCAAGTCTGGCCCTGTATACACCCACACTATAGTACCTAGCGCATGTAGCATGAGACTGAGGACGGGAAGGGATCAAGTCTGGCCCTGTATACACCCACACTATAGTACCTAGCTACCTAGCGCATGTAGCATGAGACTGAGGATGGGAAGAGATCAAGTCTGGCCCTGTATACACCCACACTATAGTACCTAGCACATGTAGCATGAGACTGAGGACGGGAAGGGATCAAGTCTGGCCCTGTATACACCTACACTATAGTACCTAGCACATGTAGCATGAGACTGAGGATGGGAAGGGATCAAGTCTGGCCCTGTATACACCTACACTATAGTACCTAGCTACCTAGCGCATGAGACTGAGGATAGGAAGGGATCAAGTCTGGCCCTGTATACACCCACACTATAGTACCTAGCACATGTAGCATGAGACTGAGGACGGGAAGGGATCAAGTCTGGCCCTGTACACACCTACAGTTCTCTACCAGTAGGGTGAGTCAACATGACAATGGGAGGATGCATTGGTGTTTCTCTACCAGTAGGGTGAGTCAACATGAAGAGAGGAGGATGGCATTGGTGTTTCTATACCAGTTCTACTTGAACGAACGAACGAACGCACACACACACACACACACACACACACAAATCAGATGTCACTGTATCAGACTCAGGGTTTGTGATGAAACAAAGGTGTGGTTGAATTTATTCTTATTGTCTCAGGCCTTAGGCCTATCTATCACGATGTCAAGGCCTTAGACCTATTTAACATGATGTCAAGGCATATGAACTAACAGGTTATAGAGCAAACAACGCAATTATCACAGCACACAGGTTGTAATGAGGAATATTTTCTGGCTTGGCTTTCCCAGTGAATTTACCCATGCACCAGAACTCCAACCAGACCTCCTCTATGGTTTCAACCAGACCAGCCAAGCCTCCACTATGGTTTCAACCAGACCAACCAGACCAGCCAAGCCTCCTCTATGGTTTCAACCAGACCCACAAAGCCTCCTCTATGGTTTCAACCAGACCAACCAGACCAACCAAGCCTCCTCTATGGTTTCAACCAGACCAGCCAAGCCTCCTCTATGGTTTCAACCAGACCAGCCAAGCCTCCTCTATGGTTTCAACCAGACCAACCAAGCCTCCTCTATGGTTTCAACCAGACCAGCCAAGCCTCCTCTATGGTTTCAACCAGACCAACCAAGCCTCCTCTATGGTTTCAACCAGACCAACCAAGCCTCCTCTATGGTTTCAACCAGACCAACCAAGCCTCCTCTATGGTTTCAACCAGACCAACCAGACCTGACAAGCCTCCTCTATGGTTTCAACCACACCAACCAGACCTGACAAGCCTCCTCTATGGTTTCAACCACACCAACCAGACCAGCCAAGCCTCCACTATGGTTTCAACCAGACCAACCAGACCTGACAAGCCTCCACTATGGTTTCAACCAGACCAACCAGACCAGCCAAGCCTCCTCTATGGTTTCAACCACACCAACCAGACCAGCCAAGCCTCCACTATGGTTTCAACCACACCAACCAGCCCAACCAAGCCTCCACTATGGTTTCAACCAGACCAGCCAAGCCTCCACTATGGTTTCAACCAGACCAACCAGACCAACCAAGCCTCCACTATGGTTTCAACCAGACCACCCAAGCCTCCTCTATGGTTTCAACCAGACCAACCAGACCAGCCAAGCCTCCTCTATGGTTTCAACCACACCAACCAGACCAGCCAAGCCTCCACTATGGTTTCAACCAGACCAACCAGACCAGCCAAGCCTCCACTATGGTTTCAACCAGACCAGCCAAGCCTCCACTATGGTTTCAACCAGACCAACCAGACCAGCTAAGCCTCTATGGTTTCAACCAGACCAACCAGACCAACCAAGCCTCCACTATGGTTTTAACCAGACCAACCAGACCAGCCAAGCCTCCTCTATGGTTTCAACCAGACTAACCAGACCAGCCAAGCCTCCTCTATGGTTTCAACCAGGTCAACCAAGCCTCCTCTATGGTTTCAACCAGACCAACCAGACCAACCACGCCCTCCACTATGGTTTCAACCAGACCACCCAAGCCTCCTCTATGGTTTCAACCAGACCAACCAGACCAGCCAAGCCTCCTCTATGGTTTCAACCACACCAACCAGACCAGCCAAGCCTCCACTATGGTTTCAACCAGACCAACCAGACCAACCAAGCCTCCTCTATGTTTTCAACCAGACCCACCAAGCCTCTTCTATGGTTTCAACCAGACCAACCAAGCCTCCTCTATGGTTTCAACCAGACCAACCAGACCAGCCAAGCCTTCTCTATGGTTTCAACCAGACCAACCAAGCCTCCTCTATGGTTTCAACCAGACCAACCAAGCCTCCTCTATGGTTTCAACCAGACCAACCAAGCCTCCTCTATGGTTTCAACCAGACCAACCAGACCAACCACGCCTCCTCTATGGTTTCAACCAGACCAACCAAGCATCCTCTATGGTTTCAACCACACCAACCAAGCCTCCACTATGGTTTCAACCAGACCAACCAAGCCTCCTCTATGGTTTCAACCAGACCAACCAAGCCTCCACTATGGTTTCAACCAGACCAACCAGACCAGCCAAGCCTCCTCTATGGTTTCAACCAGACCAACCAAGCCTCCTCTATGGTTTCAACCAGACCAACCAAGCCTCCACTATGGTTTCAACCAGACCAACCAGACCAGCCAAGCCTCCTCTATGGTTTCAACCAGACCAACCAAGCCTCCTCTATGGTTTCAACCAGACCAACCAAGCCTCCTCTATGGTTTCAACCAGACCAACCAAGCCTCCTCTATGGTTTCAACCAGACCAACCAAGCCTCCTCTATGGTTTCAACCAGACCAACCAAGCCTCCTCTATGGTTTCAACCAGACCAACCAAGCCTCCTCTATGGTTTCAACCAGACCACCCAAGCCTCCTCTATAGTGTTGTCTCCTCCAGAACTTGATTGGCTGGATCCAGATGTGACAGGGGGGGTACACTGTTTAGCCTCTGCTGTAACTCTCTCTGTTCCTTTTCACTAAGGACCAGGGCACTATATAGGGAATAGACTGGTCCCTGTGGTCTGCAGTAGGGCACTATATAGGGAATAGACTGGTCCCTGTGGTCTGCAGTAGGGCACTATATAGGGAATAGACTGGTCCCTGTAGTCTGCAGTAGGGCACTATATAGGGAATAGACTGGTCCCTGTGGTCTGCAGTAGGGCACTATATAGGGAATAGACTGGTCCCTGTAGTCTGCAGTAGGGCACTATATAGGGAATAGACTGGTCCCTGTGGTCTGCAGTAGGGCACTATATAGGAATAGACTGGTCCCTGTAGTCTGCAGTAGGGCACTATATAGGGAATAGACTGGTCCCTGTGGTCTGCAGTAGGGCACTATATAGGGAATAGACTGGTCCCTGTAGTCTGCAGTAGGGCACTATATAGGGAATAGACTGGTCCCTGTAGTCTGCAGTAGGGCACTATATAGGGAATAGACTGGTCCCTGTGGTCTGCAGTAGGGCACTATATAGGGAATAGACTGGTCCCTGTGGTCTGCAGTAGGGCACTATATAGGGAATAGACTGGTCCCTGTGGTCTGCAGTAGGGCACTATATAGGGAATAGACTGGTCCCTGTAGTCTGCAGTAGGGCACTATATAGGGAATAGACTGGTCCCTGTGGTCTGCAGTAGGGCACTATATAGGAATAGACTGGTCCCTGTAGTCTGCAGTAGGGCACTATATAGGGAATAGACTGGTCCCTGTGGTCTGCAGTAGGGCACTATATAGGAATAGACTGGTCCCTGTAGTCTGCAGTAGGGCACTATATAGGGAATAGACTGGTCCCTGTAGTCTGCAGTAGGGCACTATATAGGGAATAGACTGGTCCCTGTGGTCTGCAGTAGGGCACTATATAGGGAATAGACTGGTCCCTGTAGTCTGCAGTAGGGCACTATATAGGGAATAGACTGGTCCCTGTGGTCTGCAGTAGGGCACTATATAGGGAATAGACTGGTCCCTGTAGTCTGCAGTAGGGCACTATATAGGGAATAGACTGGTCCCTGTAGTCTGCAGTAGGGCACTATATAGGGAATAGACTGGTCCCTGTAGTCTGCAGTAGGGCACTATATAGGGAATAGACTGGTCCCTGTAGTCTGCAGTAGGGCACTATATAGGGAATAGACTGGTCCCTGTAGTCTGCAGTAGGGCACTATATAGGGAATAGACTGGTCCCTGTAGTCTGCAGTAGGGCACTATATAGGGAATAGACTGGTCCCTGTAGTCTGCAGTAGGGCACTATATAGGGAATAGACTGGTCCCTGTAGTCTGCAGTAGGGCACTATATAGGAATAGACTGGTCCCTGTGGTCTGCAGTAGGGCACTATATAGGGAATAGACTGGTCCCTGTGGTCTGCAGTAGGGCACTATATAGGGAATAGACTGGTCCCTGTGGTCTGCAGTAGGGCACTATATAGGGAATAGACTGGTCCCTGTAGTCTGCAGTAGGGCACTATATAGGAATAGACTGGTCCCTGTAGTCTGCAGTAGGGCACTATATAGGGAATAGACTGGTCCCTGTAGTCTGCAGTAGGGCACTATATAGGGAATAGACTGGTCCCTGTAGTCTGCAGTAGGGCACTATATAGGGAATAGACTGGTCCCTGTGGTCTGCAGTAGGGCACTATATAGGGAATAGACTGGTCCCTGTAGTCTGCAGTAGGGCACTATATAGGGAATAGACTGGTCCCTGTAGTCTGCAGTAGGGCACTATATAGGGAATAGACTGGTCCCTGTAGTCTGCAGTAGGGCACTATATAGGGAATAGACTGGTCCCTGTAGTCTGCAGTAGGGCACTATATAGGGAATAGACTGGTCCCTGTGGTCTGCAGTAGGGCACTATATAGGGAATAGACTGGTCCCTGTAGTCTGCAGTAGGGCACTATATAGGGAATAGACTGGTCCCTGTAGTCTGCAGTAGGGCACTATATAGGGAATAGACTGGTCCCTGTGGTCTGCAGTAGGGCACTATATAGGGAATAGACTGGTCCCTGTAGTCTGCAGTAGGGCACTATATAGGGAATAGACTGGTCCCTGTAGTCTGCAGTAGGGCACTATATAGGAATAGACTGGTCCCTGTGGTCTGCAGTAGGGCACTATATAGGAATAGACTGGTCCCTGTAGTCTGCAGTAGGGCACTATATAGGGAATAGACTGGTCCCTGTAGTCTTCAGTAGGGCACTATATAGGGAATAGACTGGTCCCTGTAGTCTGCAGTAGGGCACTATATAGGGAATAGACTGGTCCCTGTAGTCTGCAGTAGGGCACTATATAGGAATAGACTGGTCCCTGTGGTCTGCAGTAGGGCACTATATAGGGAATAGACTGGTCCCTGTGGTCTGCAGTAGGGCACTATATAGGGAATAGACTGGTCCCTGTGGTCTGCAGTAGGGCAGCCTAATGGTTACAGCGTTGGACTAGTAACCGAAAGGTTGCAAGTTCAAACCCCCGAGCTGACAAGGTACAAATCTGTCGTTCTGCCCCTGAACAGGCAGTTAACCCACCAGTTAACCCACTGTTCCTAGGCCGTCATTGAAAATAAGAATTTGTTCTTAACTGACTTGCCTAGTTAAATAAAGGTAAAATAAAAAATGTCTATAATAATGTTTGTCTAAAATAATGTATATAATCATGTCTATAATAAGGTCTATAATAACGTATATAATAACGTCTATAATTATTTCTATAATGTCTATAATGTCTATAATAATGTCTATAATAATGTCTGATAATGTATATGTCTATGATAATGTTTATAATGTCTATGATAATGTATAGTTGTTGAGGGAGGGTCTCACCTGGTGCAGTCCTGTATACACTCAGAGCTGTTTCCATCTTTCAGGTAGCAGGCTGCTCTGTTAGAGTAGAGCACACACAGGTCCTCAGGACTGTCCAGTCCTATCAACCAGACACAGAGACATTATTACACAGGTCCTCAGGACTGTCCAATCCTATCAACCAGACACAGAGACATTATTACACAGGTCCTCAGGACTGTCCAATCCTATCAACCAGACACAGAGACATTATTACACAGGTCCTCAGGACTGTCCAATCCTATCAACCAGACACAGAGACATTATTACACAGGTCCTCAGGACTGTCCAATCCTATCAACCAGACACAGAGACATTATTACACAGGTCCTCAGGACTGTCCAATCCTACCAACCAGACACAGAGACAGACATTATTACACAGGTCCTCAGGACTGTCCAATCCTACCAACCAGACACAGAGACAGACATTATTACACAGGTCCTCAGGGCTGTCCAATCCTATCAACCAGACACAGAGACAGACATTATTACACAGGTCCTCAGGACTGTCCAATCCTACCAACCAGACACAGAGACAGACATTATTACACAGGTCCTCAGGACTGTCCAATCCTATCAACCAGACACAGAGACATTATTACACAGGTCCTCAGGACTGTCCAATCCTACCAACCAGACACAGAGACAGACATTATTACACAGGTCCTCAGGGCTGTCCAATCCTATCAACCAGACACAGAGACATTATTACACAGGTCCTCAGGACTGTCCAATCCTACCAACCAGACACAGAGACAGACATTTTTACACAGGTCCTCAGGACTGTCCAATCCTATCAACCAGACACAGAGACATTATTACACAGGTCCTCAGGACTGTCCAATCCTATCAACCAGACACAGAGACATTATTACACAGGTCCTCAGGACTGTCCAATCCTACCAACCAGACACAGAGACAGACATTATTACACAGGTCCTCAGGACTGTCCAATCCTACCAACCAGACACAGAGACAGACATTATTACACAGGTCCTCAGGACTGTCCAATCCTATAAACCAGACACAGAGACATTATTACACAGGTCCTCAGGACTGTCCAATCCTATCAACCAGACACAGAGACAGACATTATTACACAGGTCCTCAGGACTGTCCAATCCTATCAACCAGACACAGAGACATTATTACACAGGTCCTCAGGACTGTCCAATCCTATCAACCAGACACAGACAGACATTATTACACAGGTCCTCAGGACTGTCCAATCCTACCAGCCAGACACAGAGACATTACTACACAGGTCCTCAGGACTGTCCAATCCTACCAACCAGACACAGAGACATTATTACACAGGTCCTCAGGACTGTCCAATCCTATCAACCAGACACAGAGACAGACATTATTACACAGGTCCTCAGGACTGTCCAATCCTACCAGCCAGACACAGAGACATTACTACACAGGTCCTCAGGACTGTCCAATCCTACCAACCAGACACAGAGACAGACATTATTACACAGGTCCTCAGGACTGTCCAATCCTACCAACCAGACACAGAGACATTATTACACAGGTCCTCAGACAGTCAAGTTGTAACCTCCATCATGGGGCTGTAGTGGTCAGTCCGAGTGGGCTGTCGATACGGAGCGTGCTGTTGCATGCTAGTATGAATCATTGATAAAGGTCTGAGGTGAGGATAATGAGGAAGGCCTTTTGTACCACAGTATGAAAGTAGTAGTTGAATGTGCCCCTGGGTTCTGGGTGAGGATAATGAGGAAGGCCTTTTGTACCACAGTGTGAAAGTAGTAGTTGAATGTGCCCCTGGGTTCTGGGTGAGGATAATGAGGAAGGCCTTTTGTACCACAGTATGAAAGTAGTAGTTGAATGTGCCCCTGGGTTCTGGGTGTGAGACGGACTGGGCATGTTGAAACACAGGAGGGGATTCTAATGAAAACAAACCAAGGCAGGATGTTAAATAAGGAGGCCTGTACTGGGATCAGACGTTAGGAATACACTGTTATAATGTGACTTCCAAGAGGCCTGTACTGGGATCAGACGTTAGGTGTTTACGGTTATAATGTCACAATGACATAGTCTCCTCTGTATGTTTAAACACGGTCTGTGGTCTCACCAGATCTGACTCATTCCCAGCTGACTTCCTACCTACAGTACATTCCTAACCTGATTGGACCAAATGCTTTACAGGAAGTGGAATGTGGTATCTGTTCAACTATCTTAATAAGTATGGCAGGTCTGGTCTCTGGCCTGCTGCTACTACGGCTGGTGGAAAAGCCAGTCTGGACACATCGGGAGACGCTTCAGTTCCACTGCCTGGGAGACATTTCTCAACAACGACAGAGCGTTTCGCTCTGTGACATTTCTCCCTACAGAGCGTCTCACTGTGACATTTCTCCCTACAGAGTGTCTCACTGTGACATGTCTCCCTACAGAGTGTCTCACTGGGAGACATGTCTCCCTACAGAGCGTCTCACTGTGACATTTCTCCCTACAGAGTGTCTCACTGTGACATGTCTCCCTACAGAGTGTCTCACTGTGACATTTCCCCCTACAGAGTGTCTCACTGTGACATGTCTCCCTACAGAGCGTCTCACTGTGACATTTCTCCCTACAGAGTGTCTCACTGGGAGACATGTCTCCCTACAGAGCGTCTCACTGTGACATTTCTCCCTACAGAGTGTCTCACTGTGACATGTCTCCCTACAGAGCGTCTCACTGTGACATTTCTCCCTACAGAGCGTCTCACTGGGAGACATGTCTCCCTACAGAGCGTCTCACTGTGACATTTCCCCCTACAGAGTGTCTCACTGTGACATTTCCCCCTACAGAGCGTCTCACTGTGACATTTCTCCCTACAGAGCGTCTCACTGGGAGACATGTCTCCCTACAGAGCGTCTCACTGTGACATTTCTCCCTACAGAGTGTCTCACTGTGACATTTCCCCCTACAGAGCGTCTCACTGGGAGACATGTCTCCCTACAGAGCGTCTCACTGTGACATTTCTCCCTACAGAGCGTCTCACTGTGACATTTCTCCCTACAGAGCGTCTCACTGGGAGACATGTCTCCCTACAGAGCGTCTCACTGTGACATTTCTCCCTACAGAGCGTCTCACTGTGACATTTCCCCCTACAGAGCGTCTCACTGTGACATTTCTCCCTACAGAGCGTCTCACTGTGACACATTTCTCCCTACAGAGCGTCTCACTGTGACATTTCTCCCTACAGAGCGTCTCACTGTGACATTTCTCCCTACAGAGTGTCTCACTGTGACACATGTCTCCCTACAGAGTGTAGAATGAACTTCCTGTGTGTGGTAGGAGGTAAAGGCATGTGACTCCCAGTGACATCATCACTCTTTCATTTAGTCAGCGTCGCGGACGGACTGTGTGATATTAGATTGCTTCTTGTGTAAATATTTTCTGTCTGGATTTTAATGATTTGTTACGGACAGACAGACAGAAAATAAATTGTCAATTGACCACAAAATTAACCTTTTGCAGTCACCGGACATTAAACCCATTGATAACCTGTGGTTTGACAATGAAGGATATCAAGGATCTGGAAAGATTATGTACGGAGGACGGACGGACGGACGGACAGACAGACAGACAGACATCACATAGGAGGGACTTGGTAGACAGACAGACAGACAGACAGATAGACATCACATAGGAGGGACTTGGTAGACAGACAGACAGACAGATAGACATCACATAGGAGGGACTTGGTAGACAGACAGACAGATAGACATCACATAGGAGGGGCTTGGTAGACAGACAGACAGACAGACAGACAGACAGACAGATATCACATAGGAGGGGCTTGGTAGAGAGACAGACAGATAGACATCACATAGGAGGGGCTTGGTAGAGAGACAGACAGATAGACATCACATAGGAGGGGCTTGGTAGAGAGACAGACCGATAGACATCACATAGGAGGGGCTTGGTAGACAGACAGACAGACAGACAGACAGACAGACAGACATCACATAGGAGGGACTTGGTAGACAGACAGACAGACAGATAGACATCACATAGGAGGGACTTGGTAGACAGACAGACAGATAGACATCACATAGGAGGGGCTTGGTAGAGAGACAGACAGATAGACATCACATAGGAGGGGCTTGGTAGAGCGACAGACCGATAGACATCACATAGGAGGGGCTTGGTAGACAGACAGACAGACAGACAGACAGACAGACGTCACATAGGAGGGGCTTGGTAGACAGACAGAAGACAGACAGACAGACAGACAGGTCACATCATGACACCAAACAGCATTAATAACCCTGCATTATACTGTGTATGACAGCATTAATAACCCTGCATTATACTGTGTATGACAGCAGTAATAACCCTGCATTATACTGTGTATGACAGCATTAATAACCCTGCATTATACTGTGTATGACAGCATTAATAACCCTGCATTATACTGTGTATGACAGCATGAATAACCCTGCATTATACTGTGTATGACAGCATTAATAACCCTGCATTATACTGTGTATGACAGCATTAATAACCCTGCATTATACTGTGTATGACAGCATTAATAACCCTGCATTATACTGTGTATGACAGCAGTAATAACCCTGCATTATACTGTGTATGACAGCATTAATAACCCTGCATTATACTGTGTATGACAGCATTAATAACCCTGCATTATACTGTGTATGACAGCATGAATAACCCTGCATTATACTGTGTATGACAGCATTAATAACCCTGCATTATACTGTGTATGACAGCATTAATAACCCTGCATTATACTGTGTATGACAGCATTAATAACCCTGCATTATACTGTGTATGACAGCATTAATAACCCTGCATTATACTGTGTATGACAGCATTAATAACCCTGCATTATACTGTGAATGACAGCATTAATAACCCTGCATTATACTGTGTATGACAGCAGTAATAACCCTGCATTATACTGTGTATGACAGCATTAATAACCCTGCATTATACTGTGTATGACAGCATTAATAACCCTGCATTATACTGTGTATGACAGCAGTAATAACCCTGTATTATACTGTGTATGACAGCATTAATAACCCTGCATTATACTGTGTATGACAGCATTAATAACCCTGCATTATACTGTGTATGACAGCATTAATAACCCTGCATTATACTGTGTATGACAGCAGTAATAACCCTGCATTATACTGTGTATGACAGCATTAATAACCCTGCATTATACTGTGTATGACAGCATTAATAACCCTGCATTATACTGTGTATGACAGCATTAATAACCCTGCATTATACTGTGTATGACAGCATTAATAACCCTGCATTATACTGTGTATGACAGCAGTAATAACCCTGCATTATACTGTGTATGACAGCATTAATAACCCTGCATTATACTGTGTATGACAGCATTAATAACCCTGCATTATACTGTGTATGACAGCATTAATAACCCTGCATTATACTGTGTATGACAGCATTAATAACCCTGCATTATACTGTGTATGACAGCATTAATAACCCTGCATTATACTGTGTATGACAGCATTAATAACCCTGCATTATACTGTGTATGACAGCATTAATAACCCTGCATTATACTGTGTATGACAGCATTAATAACCCTGCATTATACTGTGTATGACAGCATTAATAACCCTGCATTATACTGTGTATGACAGCAGTAATAACCCTGCATTATACTGTGTATGACAGCAGTAATTATACATTATAATGTGTATGACAGCATTAATAACCCTGCATTATACTGTGTATGACAGCATTAATAACCCTGCATTATACTGTGTATGACAGCATTAATAACCCTGCATTATACTGTGTATGACAGCATTAATAACCCTGCATTATACTGTGTATGACAGCAGTAATAACCCTGTATTATACTGTGTATGACAGCATTAATAACCCTGCATTATACTGTGTATGACAGCATTAATAACCCTGCATTATACTGTGTATGACAGCATTAATAACCCTGCATTATACTGTGTATGACAGCATTAATAACCCTGCATTATACTGTGTATGACAGCATTAATAACCCTGCATTATACTGTGTATGACAGCAGTAATAACCCTGCATTATACTGTGTATGACAGCATTAATAACCCTGCATTATACTGTGTATGACAGCATTAATAACCCTGCATTATACTGTGTATGACAGCAGTAATAACCCTGCATTATACTGTGTATGACAGCATTAATAACCCTGCATTATACTGTGTATGACAGCATTAATAACCCTGCATTATACTGTGTATGACAGCATTAATAACCCTGCATTATACTGTGTATGACAGCATTAATAACCCTGCATTATACTGTGTATGACAGCATTAATAACCCTGCATTATACTGTGTATGACAGCATTAATAACCCTGCATTATACTGTGTATGACAGCATTAATAACCCTGCATTATACTGTGTATGACAGCAGTAATTATACATTATACTGTGTATGACAGCAGTAATTATACATTATACTGTGTATGACAGCATTAATAACCCTGCATTATACTGTGTATGACAGCAGTAATTATACATTATACTGTGTATGACAGCAGTAATTATACATTATACTGTGTATGACAGCAGTAATTATACATTATACTGTGTATGACAGCAGTAATTATACATTATACTGTGTATGACAGCAGTAATTATACATTATACTGTGTATGACAGCAGTAATTATACATTATACTGTGTATGACAGCAGTAACTGTGAAAGGCCTCAGTGTATCACATGATGTTCAGTCACTTTCACAGACTAGTGGTGATAGTGGTGGAGAGGAACGAGGAGAGAACAGATTGATGGAGAGGAGAGATTTATTTATAAAGCCCTTCTTACATCAGCCCATGTCACAAAGTGCTGTACAGAAACCCAGCCTAAAACCCCAAACAGCAAGGAATGCAGGTGTAGAAGCACGGTGGCTAGGAAAAACTCACTAGAAAGGCCAGAACCTAGGAATAAACCTAGAGAGATGAGGAGAGAAGGGGAGAGATTGATGGGGAGAAGAGGAGAGAGTGATGAGGAGAGGAGAAGGAGAGAGTGATGAGGAGAGGAGAGAGGAGAATGTGATGAGGAGAGGAGAGAGTGGTGAGGAGAGGAGAATGTGATGAGGAGAGAGTGATGAGGAGAGGAGAGAATGATGAAGAGAGAGTGATGAGGAGAATGTGATGAGGAGAGAGGAGAAAGGAGAGAGTGATGAGGAGAGGAGAGAGTGATGAGGAGAGGAGAGAATGATAGAGAGAGTGATGAGGAGAGAGGAGAATGTGATGAGGAGAGGAGAGAGTGGAGAGGAGAGAGTGGTGAGGAGAGAGTGATGAGGAGAGGAGAGAGTGATGAGGAGAGAGGAGAATGTGATGAGGAAAGGAGAGAGTGGTGAGGAGAGGATAATGTGATGAGGAGAGAGTGATGAGGAGAGGAGTGTGATGAGGAGAGGAGAGAGTGATGAGGAGAGAGAAGAGGAGAGATTGATGGGAAGGAGAGGAGAGAGTAAATAATGTGATCATATTACTCCAGTGCTAGCCTCTCTACACTGGCTTCCTGTTAAGGCAAGGGCTGATTTCAAGGTTTTACTGCTAACCTACAAAGCATTACATGGGCTTGCTCCTACCTATCTTTCCGAATTTGGTCCTGCCGTACATACCTACACGTACGCTACGGTCACAAGACGCAAGCCTCCTAATTGTCCCTAGAATTTCTAAGCAAACAGCTGGAGGCAGGGCTTTCTCCTATAGAGCTCAATTTTTATGGAACGGTCTGCCTACCCATGTCAGAGACGCAGACTCGGTCTCAACCTTTAAGTCTTTACTGAAGACTCATCTCTTCAGTGGGTCATATGATTGAGTGTAGTCTGGTCCAGGAGGGTGAAGGTGAACGCAAAGGCTCTAGAGCAACGAACCGCCCTTGCTGTCTCTGCCTGGCCGGTTCCCCTCTCTCCACTGGGATTCTCTGCCTCTCACCCTATTACAGGGGCTGAGTCACTGACTTACTGGTGCTCTTCCATGCCGTCCCTAGGAGTGGTGTGTCACTTGAGTGGGTTGAGTCAGTGACGTGATTTTCCTGTCTGGGTTGGCGCCCCCCCCTTGGGTTGTGCCGTGGCGGAGATCTTCGTGGGCAGCCTTGTCTCAGGCCTTGTCTCAGGATGGTAAGTTGGTGGTTGAAGATATCCCTTCTAGTGGTGTGGGGGCTGTGCTTTGGCAAAGTGGGTGGGGTTATATCCTGCCTGTTTGGCCCTGTCCGGGGGTATCATCGGATCGGGCCACAGTGTCTCCTGACCTCTCCTGCCTCAGCCTCCAGTATTTATGCTGCAGTAGTTTATGTGTCGGGGGGCTAGGGTCAGTCTGTTATATCTGGAGTAATTCTCCTGTCTTATCCGGTGTCCTGTGTGAATTTAAGTATGCTCTCTCTAATTCTCTCTTTCTCTCTCTTCTCTCGGAGGACCTGAGCCCTAGGACCATGCCTCAGGACTACCTGGCCTGATGACTCCTTGCTGTTCCCAGTCCATCTGGTCGTGCTGCTGCTCCAGTTTCAACTGTTCTGCCTGCGACTATGGAACCCTGACCTGTTCACCGGACGTGCTACCTGTCCAGGACCTGCTGTTTTCAACTCTCTCTCTCTCTACCGTACCTGCTGTCTCTAACTTTGAATGATCGGCTATGAAAAGCCAACTGACATTTACTCCTGAGGTGTCAAAGCCTGGTTCCGCTCTAGGTTTCTTCCTAGGTTCTGGCCTTTCTAGTGAGTTTTTCCAAGCCACCGTGCTTCTACACCTGCATTGCTTGCTGTTTGGGGTTTTAGGCTGAGTTTCTGTACAGCACTTAGTGACATCAGCTGATGTAAGAAGGGCTTTATAAATACATGTGATTGAGTGATGGGAAGGAGAGACTGATGGAGAGGAGAGAGTAATGGGAAGGAGAAGAGAGGAGAGAGTGATGAAAAGGAGAGGAGAGATAAAGTGGACGGTTCTCACAGCAGTTTCTTTAGTCAGTCAAAGGAGATTTACTACTGCAGTCAGTCCGTCAGTCAGCCAGTCAGTCAGCCAGTCAGCCAGTCAGTCAGCCAGTCAGTCAGCCAGTCAGTCAGTCAGAGGAGATTTACTACTGCAGTCAGCCAGTCAGCCAGTCAGTCAGTCAGTCAGTCAGTCAGCCAGTCAGTCAGTCAGAGGAGATTTACTACTGCAGTCAGTCGGTCAGCCAGTCAGCCAGCCAGCCAGCCAGTCAGTCCGTCCGTCGCCGCCACCCAGCACCTGTTTCAATTTGACAATAAGCGGTCAGAAGTCACGTGACCTGAGAGGAACTGAGCCCGTCTGCCTTCCTGCCTGGCAAGGGTATGGCTGAACTCCAGACAGCTAAAACAGACTCACCACACTGCCAATAACCAACCAACCACTAGTGTGATGAGTCACTCTGCTACTCTACACCTGGATGTTGTGATGAATCAGGATACACTGCCAATAACCAACCAACCACTAGTGTGATGAGTCACTCTGCGACTCTACACCTGGATGTTGTGATGAATCAGGATACACTGCCAATAACCGACCAACCACTAGTGTGATGAGTCACTCTGCTACTCTACACCTGGATGTTGTGATGAATCAGGATACACTGCCAATAACCAACCAACCACTAGTGTGATGAGTCACTCTGCTACTCTACACCTGGATGTTGTGATGAATCAGGATACACTGCCAATAACCAACCAACCACTAATGTGATGAGTCACTCTGCGACTCTACACCTGGATGTTGTGATGAATCAGGATACACTGCCAATAACCGACCAACCACTAGTGTGATGAGTCACTCTGCTACTCTACACCTGGATGTTGTGATGAATCAGGATACACTGCCAATAACCAACCAACCACTAGTGTGATGAGTCACTCTGCTACTCTACACCTGGATGTTGTCATGAATCAGGATACACTGCCAGTAACCAACCAACCACTAGTGTGATGAGTCACTCTGCTACTCTACACCTGGATGTTGTGATGAATCAGGATACACTGCCAGTAACCAACCAACCACTAGTGTGATGAGTCACTCTGCTACTCTACACCTGGATGTTGTGATGAATCAGGATACACTGCCAGTAACCAACCAACCACTAGTGTGATGAGTCACTCTGCTACTCTACACCTGGATGTTGTCATGAATCAGGATACACTGCCAGTAACCAACCAACCACTAGTGTGATGAGTCACTCTGCTACTCTACACCTGGATGTTGTCATGAATCAGGATACACTGCCAGTAACCAACCAACCACTAGTGTGATGAGTCACTCTGCTACTCTACACCTGGATGTTGTCATGAATCAGGATACACTGCCAGTAACCAACCAACCACTAGTGTGATGAGTCACTCTGCTACTCTACACCTGGATGTTGTGATGAATCAGGATACACTGCCAGTAACCAACCAACCACTAGTGTGATGAGTCACTAAGCTACTCTACACCTGGATGTTGTCATGAATCAGGATACACTGCCAGTAACCAACCAACCACTAGTGTGATGAGTCACTCTGCTACTCTACACCTGGATGTTGTGATGAATCAGGATACACTGCCAGTAACCAACCAACCACTAGTGTGATGAGTCACTCTGCTACTCTACACCTGGATGTTGTGATGAATCAGGATACACTGCCAGTAACCAACCAACCACTAGTGTGATGAGTCACTCTGCTACTCTACACCTGGATGTTGTGATGAATCAGGATACACTGCCAGTAACCAACCAACCACTAGTGTGATGAGTCACTCTGCTACTCTACACCTGGATGTTGTGATGAATCAGGATACACTGCCAGTAACCAACCAACCACTAGTGTGATGAGTCACTCTGCTACTCTACACCTGGATGTTGTCATGAATCAGGATACACTGCCTATAACCAACCAACCACTAGTATGATGAGTCACTCTGCTACTCTACACCTGGATGTTGTCATGAATCAGGATACACTGCCAGTAACCAACCAACCACTAGTATGATGAGTCACTCTGCTACTCTACACCTGGATGTTGTCATGAATCAGGATACACTGCCAGTAACCAACCAACCACTAGTGTGATGAGTCACTCTGCTACTCTACACCTGGATGTTGTGATGAATCAGGATACACTGCCAGTAACCAACCAACCACTAGTGTGATGAGTCACTCTGCTACTCTACACCTGGATGTTGTGATGAATCAGGATACACTGCCAATAACCAACCAACCACTAGTGTGATGAGTCACTCTGCTACTCTACACCTGGATGTTGTGATGAATCAGGATACACTGCCGTTCAAAAGTTTGGGGTCGCTTGTTTGTTTATTTAAAGAAAAACACTTTTTTTCTGTCCATTAAAATATAATCAAATTGATCAGAAATACAGTGTAGACATTGTTAATGTTGTAAATGACTATTGTAGCTGAAGGCCAGCATCCCGGAGTCGCCTCTTCACTGTTGATGTTGAGACTGGTGTTTTGCGGGTACTATTTAATGAAGCTGGCAGTTGAGGACTTGTGAGGAGTCTGTTTAAAAAACAAAGACATTTCTAAGTGACCCCAAACTTTTGAACGGGAGTGTACATCTGAACTGAAATCACATCCCACCGACTGGCTAAATGCTGCTGTAATAACATCACATCCCACCGACTGGCTAAATGCTGCTGTAATGACATCACATCCCACCGACTGGCTAAATGCTGCTGTAATGACATCACATCCCACCGACTGGCTAAATGCTGCTGTAATGACATGTTATGAAATCACATCCCACCGACTGGCTAAATGCTGCTGTAATGACATCACATCCCACCGACTGGCTAAATGCTGCTGTAATGACATGTTATGAAATCACATCCCACCGACTGGCTAAATGCTGCTGTAATGACATCCCACCGACTGGCTAAATGCTGCTGTAATGACATGTTATGAAATCACATCCCACCGACTGGCTAAATGCTGCTGTAATGACATCACATCCCACCGACTGGCTAAATGCTGCTGTAATGACATGTTATGAAATCACATCACACTGACTGGCTAAATGCTGCTGTAATAACATGTTATGAAATCACATCCCACCGACTGGCTAAATGCTGCTGTAATGACATCACATCCCACCGACTGGCTAAATGCTGCTGTAATGACATGTTATGAAATCACATCCCACCGACTGGCTAAATGCTGCTGTAATAACATGTTATGAAATCACATCCCACTGACTGGCTAAATGCTGCTGTAATGACATCACATCCCACCGACTGGCTAAATGCTGCTGTAATGACACCACATCCCACTGACTGGCTAAATGCTGCTGTAATGACATCACATCCCACCGACTGGCTAAATGCTGCTGTAATGACATCACATCCCACCGACTGGCTAAATGCTGCTGTAATGACATCACATCACACCGACTGGCTAAATGCTGCTGTAATGACATCACATCCCACCGACTGGCTAAATGCTGCTGTAATGACATGTTATGAAATCACATCCCACTGACTGGCTAAATGCTGCTGTAATGACATCACATCCCACCGACTGGCTAAATGCTGCTGTAATGACACCACATCCCACTGACTGGCTAAATGCTGCTGTAATGAAATCACATCCCACCGACTGGCTAAATGCTGCTGTAATAACATGTTATGAAATCACATCCCACTGACTGGCTAAATGCTGCTGTAATGACATCACATCCCACCGACTGGCTAAATGCTGCTGTAATGACACCACATCCCACTGACTGGCTAAATGCTGCTGTAATGACACCACATCCCACTGACTGGCTAAATGCTGCTGTAATAACATGTTATGAAATCACATCCCACCGACTGGCTAAATGCTGCTGTAATGACATCACATCCCACCGACTGGCTAAATGCTGCTGTAATGACACCACATCCCACCGACTGGCTAAATGCTGCTGTAATGACACCACATCCCACCGACTGGCTAAATGCTGCTGTAATGACACCACATCCCACCGACTGGCTAAATGCTGCTGTAATGACATGTTATGAAATCACATCCCACCGACTGGCTAAATGCTGCTGTAATGACACCACATCCCACTGACTGGCTAAATGCTGCTGTAATGACACCACATCCCACCGACTGGCTAAATGCTGCTGTAATGACACGTTACACTGTCATGTGATGTGATTCAGTGAAGAGAATAACATTGCTGCTACAGAGGTTAGTTTTATTACTGCGGTATGTGCTGACCTTTGGTTTGCTGTGGGCCAATCACTGAAAGCACCAGCTGCCAATAGCAGCAAAACAACACACTGATTTAACCTTACGGAAACACGAAAGCAGTGGCATTAGTTGCTAGATTACCTACATACGGTTGTTTTTGGGGGGGAATGTCCGTGGAAAATGCCGGAAGAACACAAAACGAACATGTCATTTTGAATAGCCCGTCACACTAAGTTATTATAAATCTCAACTCTAGATGAACGAGAGTTATTAGTAAAAGCTCTGTCACGCAAGACACAACACCACAATACTGAAAACCTACCTGAGTCTGTGAAGCCCGTGATGGCCTGTGAATATTTGTCCAGCGCATCAGCAAACTGTCCATTCTTAAAGAACAGGTTTCCCTCGTTCTTGAGCCGGGCCAACGGCGGGGGCAGGGCCCCACAAGGGGCATCAAGGTTGCTTCCGTCTCCCCCGACCGGCCTGGCTCCCTTAGAGTCCCTCCTGCCAGAGCCCTGAGCTCCGTTCCACAGACCCTTGTCCGACGTCGACTCCTGTTGGTTCACCTTGTACTTCTCTGCAATTCCTCCCCGGTTTTTCCAGTGGCTTCCGTGTGAATTGTGGTCTGTATGCGGGCTGGGGCCCCCTTCCCCTCCTCTGCCGTGGGGCTTCTTCTGAGCATTTCCCATGTCTCCCCTCTCGGCAGGAGCAGCAGCGGCACTCTCCCCTCCCACTGCCTCGCTAGGCTCAACCGGACAAGCTGCCGAGCACAGAACACACCCACAGGAAGCAGTCAGCGGTTACATCACAGTGGGGGGAGGGGTTGATAGAGTTTCAGGAAGTCTCTCTCTCTCTCTCTACCAGGCAGCCCAGCAAGCCGTTGGTGATGCAGAGGGGGAGGGGTGGAGAACAACCACACACACACAGACACACACACACACACACTATCTGGTCTAAAGAATGTTATATTACTGAGACAGAGGGGGGAATGGCAGATAGTCAGTAGGATGTCATATTACTGAGACAGAGGGGGGAATGGCATATAGTCAGTAGGATGTCATATTACTGAGACAGAGGGGGGAATGGCAGATAGTCAGTATGATGTCATATTACTGAGACAGGGGCTAGGGGGGGATGGCAGATAGTCAGTAGGATGTCATATTACTGAGACAGAGGGGGGAATGGCAGATAGTCAGTATGATGTCATATTACTGAGACGGGCTAGGGGGGAATGGCAGATAGTCAGTAGGAGGTCATATTACTGAGACAGAGGGAGGAATGGCAGATAGTCAGTAGGATGTTATATTACTGAGACAGGGGCTAGGGGGGAATGACAGATAGTCAGTATGATGTTATATTACTGAGACAGGGGCTAGGGGGGAATGGCAGATAGTCAGTAGGATGTTATATTACTGAGACAGGGGCTAGGGGGGAATGACAGATAGTCAGTATGATGTTATATTACTGAGACAGGGGCTAGGGGGGAATGGCAGATAGTCAGTAGGATGTTATGTTACTGAGACAGAGGCTAGGGGGGAATGGCAGATAGTCAGTAGGAGGTCATATTACTGAGACAGGGGCTAGGGGGGAATGGCAGATAGTCAGTAGGATGTCATATTACTGAGACAGGGGCTAGGGGGGAATGGCAGATAGTCAGTAGGATGTCATATTACTGAGACAGGGGCTAGGGGGGAATGGCAGATAGTCAGTAGGAGGTCATATTACTGAGACAGGGGCTAGGGGGGAATGGCAGATAGTCAGTAGGATGTCATATTACTGAGACAGAGATGGGAATGGCAGATAGTCAGTAGGATGTCATATTACTGAGACAGAGATGGGAATGGCAGATAGTCAGTAGGAGGTCATATTACTGAGACAGGGGCTAGGGGGGAATGGCAGATAGTCAGTAGGATGTTATATTACTGAGACAGAGGGGGGAATGGCAGATAGTCAGTAGGAGGTCATATTACTGAGACAGGGGCTAGGGGGGAATGGCAGATAGTCAGTAGGAGGTCATATTACTGAGACAGAGGGGGGAATGGCAGATAGTCAGTAGGAGGTCATATTACTGAGACAGGGGCTAGGGGGGAATGGCAGATAGTCAGTAGGATGTTATATTACTGAGACAGAGGGGGGAATGGCAGATAGTCAGTAGGAGGTCATATTACTGAGACAGAGGGGGGAATGGCAGATAGTCAGTAGGATGTTATATTACTGAGACAGAGGGGGGAATGGCAGATAGTCAGTAGGATGTTATATTACTGAGACAGAGGGGGGAATGGCAGATAGTCAGTAGGATGTTATATTACTGAGACAGAGGGGGGAATGGCAGATAGTCAGTAGGATGTTATATTACTGAGACAGAGGGGGGAATGGCAGATAGTCAGTAGGATGTCATATTACTGAGACAGAGAGGGGAATGGCAGATAGTCAGTAGGATGTTATATTACTGAGACAGAGGGGGGAATGGCAGATAGTCAGTAGGATGTTATATTACTGAGACAGAGGGGGGAATGGCAGATAGTCAGTAGGATGTTATATTACTGAGACAGAGGGGGGAATGGCAGATAGTCAGTAGGATGTCATATTACTGAGACAGAGGGGGGAATGGCAGATGGTCAGTAGGAGGTCATATTACTGAGACAGAGGGGGGAATGGCAGATAGTCAGTAGGATGTCATATTACTGAGACAGAGGGGGGAATGGCAGATAGTCAGTAGGAGGTCATATTACTGAGACAGGGGCTAGGGGGGAATGGCAGATAGTCAGTAGGAGGTCATATTACTGAGACAGAGGGGGGAATGGCAGATAGTCAGTAGGAGGTCATATTACTGAGACAGAGGGGGGAATGGCAGATAGTCAGTAGGAGGTCATATTACTGAGACAGAGGGGGGAATGGCAGATAGTCAGTAGGATGTCATATTACTGAGACAGAGAGGGGAATGGCAGATAGTCAGTAGGATGTTATATTACTGAGACAGAGGGGGGAATGGCAGATAGTCAGTAGGAGGTCATATTACTGAGACAGAGGGGGGAATGGCAGATAGTCAGTAGGATGTTATATTACTGAGACAGAGGGGGGAATGGCAGATAGTCAGTAGGATGTTATATTACTGAGACAGAGGGGGGAATGGCAGATAGTCAGTAGGATGTCATATTACTGAGACAGAGGGGGGAATGGCAGATAGTCAGTAGGAGGTCATATTACTGAGACAGGGGCTAGGGGGGAATGGCATTTAGTCAGTAGGAGGTCATATTACTGAGACAGAGGGGGGAATGGCAGATAGTCAGTAGGATGTCATATTACTGAGACAGAGGGGGGAATGGCAGATAGTCAGTAGGAGGTCATATTACTGAGACAGAGGGGGGAATGGCAGATAGTCAGTAGGATGTTATATTACTGAGACAGAGGGGGGAATGGCAGATAGTCAGTAGGAGGTCATATTACTGAGACAGAGGGGGGAATGGCAGATAGTCAGTAGGATGTCATATTACTGAGACAGAGGGGGGAATGGCAGATAGTCAGTAGGAGGTCATATTACTGAGACAGAGGGGGGAATGGCAGATAGCAGCTCATTGAGGCTTTATAGCGTCCTGATCAACGCAGCCATTAGCATGAGGGATTTGACTGTTGGATTAGAGAACAAATCCCCAGTCAGGGATTTACAGTGGGGGGGGGTTGAGTTAGCTACCACAGCACAGACACACAGCCAGACACTGACTGACAGCACAGACACACAGCCAAACACTGACCCACAGCACAGACACACAGTCAGACACTGACCCACAGCACAGACACACAGCCAAACACTGACCCACAGCACAGACACACAGCCAGACACTGACCCACAGCACAGACACACAGCCAGACACTGACCCACAGCACAGACACACAGTCAGACACTGACCCACAGCACAGACACACAGTCAGACACTGACCCACAGCACAGACACACAGCCAAACACTGACCCACAGCACAGACACACAGCCAAACATTGACCCAGAGCACAGACACACAGCCAAACATTGACCCAGAGCACAGACACACAGCCAAACATTGACCCAGAGCACAGACACACAGCCCAACACTGACCCACAGCACAGACACACAGCCCAACACTGACCCACAGCACAGACACACAGCCAAACATTGACCCAGAGCACAGACACACAGCCCAACACTGACCCACAGCACAGACACACAGCCCAACACTGACCCACAGCACAGACACACAGCCAGACACTGACCCACAGCACAGATACACAGCCAGACACTGACACACAGCACAGACACACAGCCAAACACTGACACACAGCACAGACACACAGCCAAACACTGACACACAGCACAGATACACAGCCAAACACTGACCCACAGCACAGACACACAGCCCAACACTGACCCACAGCACAGACACACAGCCAAACACTAACCCACAGTACAGACACACAGCACAGACACACAGCCAAACATTGACCCAGAGCACAGACACACAGCCAAACATTGCCCCAGAGCACAGACACACAGCCTAACACTGACCCACAGCACAGACACACAGCCAGACACTGACCCACAGCACAGACACACAGCCCAACACTGACCCACAGCACATACACACAGCCAAACACTAACCCACAGCACAGACACACAGCCAAACACTGACCCACAGCACAGACACACAGCACAGACACACAGCCAAACACTGACCAACAGCACACATACAGCACAGACCCACAGCACAGACACACAGTACAGACACACAGCCAAACACTGACCCACAGCACAGATACACAGCACACACACAGCACAGACCCACAGCACAGACACACAGTACAGACACACAGCACAGACACACAGCACAGACACACAGTACAGACCCACAGCCCTGACCCACAGCACTGACTCACAGCACAGACACACAGCACAGACCCACAGCACAGACCCACAGCCAGACACTGACCCACAGCACAGACACACAGCACAGACCCACAGCCAGACACTGACCCACAGCACAGACCCACAGCACTGACTCACAGCACTGACTCACAGCACAGACCCACAGCACAGACCCACAGCACAGACCCACAGCACTGACCCACAGCACAGACTCACAGCACAGACACACAGCACAGACACACAGCACAGACACACAGCCAGACACTGACCCACAGCACAGACCCACAGCACAGACCCACAGCACAGACACACAGCACAGACACACAGCACAGACACACAGTACAGACACACAGTACAGACCCACAGCACAGACCCACAGCACAGACCCACAGCACAGACCCACAGCACAGACACACAGCACAGACACACAGCACAGACACACAGTACAGACACACAGTACAGACCCACAGCACAGACCCACAGCACAGACCCACAGCAGCTCTCTGGGGTAAACCCAGACAGGTGTGGTGTTTGGAGAATGCAGCAGGCTGTCAGGTCTGTTGGGTCTTAAGGATAATGATTCTGGATCACTTAGGGAACCAGCCAGCCAACTAACCAACCAACCAGCCAACCAACCAGGCAACCAACCAACCAGCCAGCCAGCCAGCCAGCCATCCAGCCAGGCAGCCAACCACCAGCCAACCAGCCAGCCAGGCAGGCAACCAGCCAGGCAACCAACCAACCAGCCAACCAGCCAACCAACCAACCAGCCAGCCAGCCAGGCAACCAACCAGCCAACCACCAGCCAACCAGCCAGCCAGCCAGCCAGCCAGGCAACCAACCAGCCAACCAACCAACCAGCCAGCCAGCCAGCCAGCCAGCCAGGCAACCAACCAGCCAGTCAGGCAGGCAACCAGCCAACCAACCAGCCAGCCAGCCAGCCAGGCAACCAACTAACCAGCCAGGCAGCCAACCAGCCAGCCAGCCAGCCAGCCAGGCAACCAACCAAACAGTCAGCCAGCCTTGCAACCGACCAGCCAACCAGCCAGCCAGCCAGCCAGCCTTAATGTAATATAATAACCTCTTTGTTTACTAGGTCTAGGATTAGTCATCATCTGATCTGGTTAAACACTTGTTGGGTATTTAAGGAACAAACTACAACACCTATGTCCCCTTCTCATGGTAATAATATGTCTCTCTAACTCTACTCATTGGCTTAGACTTGCATTTGCATGTTTCTGTTGCTATAGAAACATGAGGAAAAGGGGTGGAGTTGTTTTTCTCATTTGCATGTTTCTGTTGTTATAGAAACATGAGAAAATTGGGGTGGAGTTGTTTTTCTCATTTGCATGTTTCTGTTGTTATAGAAACATGAGAAAATTGGGGTGGAGTTGTTTTTCTGACTGTTGAATTGTGAACCATCTGAGTGTTGTTTTATAGAACAGTCAGTTTGATGTTGACTGACTGTTGACAGACTGTACACCACAGTACAGGGCCTGTGAAGCAGGCTACTCCAGGTCAACTACCATATCATTAAAAACCAACTGGTGGTCTCCAGGACTGGGCTGGAGGTCAGTCACTTCTAACTGGTGGTCTCCAGGACTGGGCTGGAGGTCAGACACTTCTAACTGGTGGTCTCCAGGACTGGGCTGGAGGTCAGTCACTTCTAACTGGTGGTCTCCAGGACTGGGCTGGAGGTCAGTCACTTCTAACTGGTGGTCTCCAGGACTGGGCTGGAGGTCAGTCACTTCTAACTGGTGGTCTCCAGGACTGGGCTGGAGGTCAGTCACTTCTAACTGGTGGTCTCCAGGACTGGGCTGGAGGTCAGTCACTTCTAACTGGTGGTCTCCAGGACTGGGCTGGAGGTCAGTCACTTCTAACTGGTGGTCTCCAGGACTGGGCTGGAGGTCAGTCACTTCTAACTGGTGGTCTCCAGGACTGGGCTGGAGGTCAGTCACTTCTAACTGGTGGTCTCCAGGACTGGGCTGGAGGTCAGTCACTTCTAACTGGTGGTCTCCAGGACTGGGCTGGAGGTCAGTCACTTCTAACTGGTGGTCTCCAGGACTGGGCTGGAGGTCAGTCACTTCTAACTGGTGGTCTCCAGGACTGGGCTGGAGGTCAGTCACTTCTAACTGGTGGTCTCCAGGACTGGGCTGGAGGTCAGTCACTTCTAACTGGTGGTCTCCAGGACTGGGCTGGAGGTCAGTCACTTCTAACTGGTGGTCTCCAGGACTGGGCTGGAGGTCAGTCACTTCTAACTGGTGGTCTCCAGGACTGGGCTGGAGGTCAGTCACTTCTAACTGGTGGTCTCCAGGACTGGGCTGGAGGTCAGTCACTTCTAACTGGTGGTCTCCAGGACTGGGCTGGAGGTCAGTCACTTCTAACTGGTGGTCTCCAGGACTGGGCTGGAGGTCAGTCACTTCTAACTGGTGGTCTCCAGGACTGGGCTGGAGGTCAGTCACTTCCAACGGAGAGGTATAATGGTTCAATCTCACTAAGTAGGTGAAGTGATCAGTCACTCACCTCTCTGCTCTTCCCGTATCTCATCCTCCTCCACTTCCTGAATCAGGATCCTCTTGCTTTTACGTTCTGTCTGCGGTTGACACTGGATTAGTTTCTTATCCACCTCAACCAGAAGTTTCTGTGGGCCAGGATGTGTGACGGAAAAGCAGAAAATAAGACTGAAATAGTTAATCCCATTGTTCCATTAGATTGAAAAAACAGTCAAACAACATGTTATGCAGATGAAGACAGGTTGATACAACAGGAGCACCAGTCCGTACGATTCAGGACTTCCTGGACGAAATGTTCCTTTGAAATGTGACACGACTGAAGACAAGTTAAGTCCATATCCTTCATTCCAGGCCTGACGGTCACTACGGTACCGTCTGATGGTCACTACGGTACCGTCTGACGGTCGATACGGTACCGTCTGACGGTCACTACGGTAACGTCTGATGGTCGCTACGGTAACGTCTGACGGTCGCTACGGTAACGTCTGACGGTCACTATGGTAACGTCTGACGGTCACTACGGTAACGTCTGTTGAATAAACAGGAGTCCTGACGGTCACTACGGTAACGTCTGTTGAATAAACAGGAGTCCTGGCGGTCACTATGGTAACGTCTGATGAATAAACAGGAGTCCTGGCGGTCACTACGGTAACGTCTGTTGAATAAACAGGAGTCCTGGCGGTCACTATGGTAACGTCTGATGAATAAACAGGAGTCCTGGCGGTCACTACGGTAACGTCTGTTGAATAAACAGGAGTCCTGGCGGTCACTATGGTAACGTCTGATGAATAAACAGGAGTCCTGGCGGTCACTACGGTACCGTCTGATGATCACTACGGTAACGTCTGTTGAATAAACAGGAGTCCTAATTTTGTGGAGGAAACGGAATGGTCAAAGTAACTTCAACACACCGTGTTGGGCTGTGTGTGTGTGGTGTGGTGTGTGGTGTGGTGTGTGTGTGTGGTGTGTGTGTGGTGTGGTGCGTGTGGTGTGGTGTGTGTGTGTGTGGTGTGGTGTGGTGTGTGTGTGTGGTGTGGTGTGTGTGTGTGGTGTGTGTGTGGTGTGGTGTGTGTGCGTGGTGTGTGTGTGCGTGGTGTGTGTGTGTGTGGTGTGGTGTGTGTGTGTGGTGTGTGTGTGGTGTGGTGTGTGTGTGTGTGGTGTGGTGTGTGTGTGTGGTGTGGTGTGTGTGTGGGTGTGTGTGTGTGTGGTCTGGTGTGTGTGTGGTCTGGTGTGTGTGTGAGACACTAACAGTAGCAGTGATGTTCTGTGGTTCGGTCTGCAGGACGTTCCTCAGGTCTTCAGCAGCCCTCTGATAGTTCCCCTGTTGTTTCAGCACTGTGGCCCTGCGGAGGAGAGCTTTACAACACAACGCTGTCAGTCAGGGACATGAGCTTTACAACACAACGCTGTCAGTCAGGGACATGAGCTTTACAACACAACGCTGTCAGTCAGGGACATGAGCTGTACAACACAACGCTGTCAGTCAGGGACATGAGCTTTACAACACAACGCTGTCAGTCAGGGACATGAGCTTTAAAACACAACGCTGTCAGTCAGGGACATGAGCTTTAAAACACAATGCTGTCAGTCAGGGACATGAGCTTTAAAACACAACGCTGTCAGTCAGGGACATGAGCTTTAAAACACAAAGCTGTCAGTCAGGGACATGAGCTTTAAAACACAATGCTGTCAGTCAGGGACATGAGCTTTAAAACACAACGCTGTCAGTCAGGGACATGAGCTTTAAAACACAACGCTGTCAGTCAGGGACATGAGCTTTAAAACACAATGCTGTCAGTCAGGGACATGAGCTTTAAAACACAACGCTGTCAGTCAGGGACATGAGCTTTAAAACACAATGCTGTCAGTCAGGGACATGGGCGTTAAAACACAACGCTGTCAGTCAGGGACATGAGCTTTAAAACACAATGCTGTCAGTCAGGGACATGAGCTTTAAAACACAATGCTGTCAGTCAGGGACATGAGCTTTAAAACAACGCTGTCAGTCAGGGACATGAGCTTTAAAACACAATGCTGTCAGTCAGGGACATGAGCTTTAAAACACAACGCTGTCAGTCAGGGACATGAGCTTTAAAACACAATGCTGTCAGTCAGGGACATGACATGGGCTTTAAAACACAATGCTGCCAGTCAGGGACATGAGCTTTAAAACACAATGCTGTCAGTCAGGGACATGAGCTTTACAACACAACGCTGTCAGTCAGGGACATGGGCGTTAAAACACAACGCTGTCAGTCAGGGACATGAGCTTTAAAACACAACGCTGTCAGTCAGGGACATGAGCTTTAAAACACAATGCTGTCAGTCAGGGACATGGGCGTTAAAACACAACGCTGTCAGTCAGGGACATGAGCTTTAAAACACAATGCTGTCAGTCAGGGACATGACATGAGCTTTAAAAAACAACGCTGTCAGTCAGGGACATGAGCTTTAAAACACAACGCTGTCAGTCAGGGACATGAGCTTTAAAACACAATGCTGTCAGTCAGGGACATGGGCGTTAAAACACAACGCTGTCAGTCAGGGACATGAGCTTTAAAACACAATGCTGTCAGTCAGGGACATGAGCTTTAAAACACAACGCTGTCAGTCAGGGACATGAGCTTTAAAACACACCTTATTCCCACCTGCACCACTTTTCAACCAGGGCCCTTAGGACTCATTGGGTCCTCTTCTAAAGTAGTGCACTATATAGGGAATAGGGTGGGTCCTGGTCTAAAGTAGTGCACTATATAGGGAATAGGGTGGGTCCTGGTCTACTAGGGAATAGGGTGCCATTTGGGACATGCATGGTGAAGCACTTTGCTATGTAGCGTGGTTATATAGTATTCATAACGAAGTGTGTACACATTAAATAGACCAGAGTCTCTTAAAGGTAGACTCAATGAAGTGACGTTGCACCATTAAATAGACCAGAGTCTCTTAAAGGTAGACTCAATGAAGTGACGTTTCACCATTAAATAGACCAGTGTCTCTTAAAGGTAGACTCAATGAAGTGACGTTTCACCATTAAATAGACCAGTGTCTCTTAAAGGTAGACTCAATGAAGTGACGTTTCACCATTAAATAGACCAGTCTCTTAAAGGTAGACTCAATGAAGTGACGTTTCACCATTAAATAGACCAGAGTCTCTTAAAGGTAGACTCAATGAAGTGACGTTTCACCATTAAATAGACCAGAGTCTCTTAAAGGTAGACTCAATGAAGTGACGTTTCACCATTAAATAGACCAGAGTCTCTTAAAGGTAAACTCAATGAAGTGACGTTTCACCAGCAGCATCACAGACATTGAGGTGAGGACTTCACTCTCCCAGTCATACACAGTATCTACACTATGCTACGTAGCGTGGTTATATATATATATATTAGACCAGTCACTCTCCCAGCCATACACAGTATCTACACGTAGCGTGGTTATATATATATATTAGACCAGTCACTCTCCCAGCCATACACAGTATCTACACTATGCTACGTAGCGTGGTTATATATATATATATTAGACCAGTCACTCTCCCAGTCATACACAGTATCTACACGTAGCGTGGTTATATATATATATTAGACCAGTCACTCTCCCAGTCATACACAGTATCTACACTATGTAGCGTGGTTATATATATATATATTAGACCAGTCACTCTCCCAGTCATACACAGTATCTACACTATGTAGCGTGGTTATATATATATATTAGACCAGTCACTCTCCCAGTCATACACAGTATCTACACTATGTAGTGTGGTTATATATATATATTAGACCAGTCACTCTCCCAGTCATACACAGTATCTACACGTAGCGTGGTTATATATATATATTAGACCAGTCACTCTCCCAGTCATACACAGTATCTACACGTAGCGTGGTTATATATATATATTAGACCAGTCACTCTCCCAGCCATACACAGTATCTACACGTAGCGTGGTTATATATATATATATATTAGACCAGTCACTCTCCCAGCCATACACAGTATCTACACTATGCTACGTAGCGTGGTTATATATATATATATATATATATTAGACCAGTCACTCTCCCAGTCATCTGCACGCGTGTACGAGTTCCCTTCACGCAGTTGCAACGTCGTAGATACGGGGACCAAAACAGAGGAGAAGTGGAGTACCTTTCATATTGTCTGGCTCTGTCTCTAGTGGGTCAGTACCTTTCATATTGTCTGGCTCTATCTCTAGTGGGTCAGTACCTTTCATATTGTCTGGCTCTATCTCTAGTGGGTCAGTACCTTTCATATTGTCTGGCTCTATCTCTAGTGGGACAGTACCTTTCATATTGTCTGGCTCTATCTCTAGTGGGACAGTACCTTTCATATTGTCTGGCTCTATCTCTAGTGGGTCAGTACCTTTCATATTGTCTGGCCAGTACCTTTCATATTGTCTGGCTCTATCTCTAGTGGGTCAGTACCTTTCATATTGTCTGGCTCTATCTCTAGTGGGACAGTACCTTTCATATTGTCTGGACAGTACCTTTCATATTGTCTGGCTCTATCTCTAGTGGGTCAGTACCTTTCATATTGTCTGGCTCTATCTCTAGTGGGACAGTACCTTTCATATTGTCTGGACAGTACCTTTCATATTGTCTGGCTCTATCTCTAGTGGGACAGTACCTTTCATATTGTCTGGCTCTATCTCTAGTGGGTCAGTACCTTTCATATTGTCTGGCTCTATCTCTAGTGGGTCAGTACCTTTCATATTGTCTGGCCAGTACCTTTCATATTGTCTGGCTCTATCTCTAGTGGGTCAGTACCTTTCATATTGTCTGGCCAGTACCTTTCATATTGTCTGGCTCTATCTCTAGTGGGTCAGTACCTTTCATATTGTCTGGCTCTATCTCTAGTGGGTCAGTACCTTTCATATTGTCTGGCTCTATCTCTAGTGGGTCAGTACCTTTCATATTGTCTGGCTCTATCTCTAGTGGGTCAGTAGTACCTTTCATATTGTCTGGCTCCATCTCCAGTACCTTCTGACAGTCGTTGAGGGCATTGTGCCAGCGTTGCAGTTTGATCTCTGACTGGGCTCTGTTGTTGTAGCCGGCTACGGTTGGTACCACTGACAGACTCCTGGTGAGAACGAGACATGGAGAGAAGACAGACGGACCTCATTTAGCAGTACTGAAGACTGGCTATTGGATGAGACCTTCCCACCGAGGGTTTGAGTAATATAAACATTGAATAAGGAATTATGACAGAGCTCCACTAAGTATCTCTATGAGTATAAATGTCTCTCTGTGGTTTGAAGCTGAACTCTGAAGACAAAGGAATTAAACCCATTGAATATGCATTCACTAAAAGATACCAGCATCAACTTATCTTGAAGGTCATGACCATCCCTAAATCCTCAAAAGTGAGACAGCTATTAGTGTGTTAAGTTACAGGGTCTGACCTTGTATAATACACCACAGCTTCCTCATAGTCGTTGGCCTTGAAGGCCTCGTTGCCTTTATCCTTCTCGCGGTTGGCAACGAGGACTTTCTCCTGCTCAGTCAACGCTGCAAGAACATACACATTCTATAAAAGATGACTGAGCAAGAATAGTCAAATAAAGACCTTCAAAGTGTACATGAATTCACGATATAAACTTACCGAACAACACAATTCATTTATTCACACTTTGTGTAGCCGTTCAAACTAAATAGCATCTCCGGGACACTAATGACACAGTCTAATGAGAAACAAATATATATCTTTCACCTGTTGTATCCATTTTGCTCCTGATTGTTGGATGTCTAGAGTTTACAATTGCAGGGGGATCCTTTTTTGTTACATTTCCATCAATTTTATCACACTCCTTGTCGACATCAAACCTGCAGTACAGAGTGATAACATTGATAATATGGTCTTTTATCAGGCTCCTTGTCGACATCAAACCTGCAGTACAGAGTGATAACATTGATAATATGGTATTTTATCAGGCTCCTTGTCGACATCAAACCTGCAATACAGAGTGATAACATTGATAATATGGTCTTTTATCAGGCTCCTTGTCGACATCAAACCTGCAGTACAGAGTGATAACATTGATAATATGGTCTTTTATCAGGCTCCTTGTCGACATCAAACCTGCAGTACAGAGTGATAACATTGATAATATGGTCTAGGCATGATTCCTGGATCCCATACACGAATTACACAGCAGGAAAAAACTACACTGGTCTTATTCTATATAATCAGGAGGTAGAACCTTCTACTGGTCACATCCTATATAATCAGGAGGTAGAACCTTCTAGACTCACTGGTCCCATTCTATATAATCAGGAGGAAGAACCTTCTAGAAACTCACTGGTCCCATTCTATATAATCAGGAGGAAGAACCTTCTATAAACTCACTGGTCCCATTCTATATAATCAGGAGGTAGAACCTTCTAGACTCCCTGGTCCCATTCTATATAATCAGGAGGTAGAACCTTCTAGACTCACTGGTCTTATTCTATATAATCAGGAGGTAGAACCTTCTAGACTCACTGGTCTTATTCTATATAATCAGGAGGTAGAACCTAGACTCACTGGTCCCATTCTATATAATCAGGAGGTAGAACCTTCTAGACTCACTGGTCCCATTCTATATAACCAGGAGGAAGAACCTTCTAGAAACTCACTGGTCTCATTCTATATAATCAGGAGGAAGAACCTTCTAGAAACTCACTGGTCCAATTCTATATAATTAGGAGGAAGAACCTTCTAGAAACTCACTTGTCCCATTCTATATAATTACGAGGCAGAACCTTCTTCTGTGCAGTTTTCTTCTGTCCATTTGAAACTGTATTCTGCAACACAATTTAGAATGAAGTTCTAGTCATTTTCCTTCTATTGTCTGACAACACAAAATAATAGTATTTCCTTATAAAACAGAGGCTGTACCTGCTTGAGAGGAATAGAGCAACTTGATCCACGTACTGGGGGTAGATTCTCACTTTCAAGATCATGGAATATAGATTGTTGTTTCAGCTCAGTTTCACTCATTTTGGCATCTGACTCCCACTTCTGTAAAAGTGAAAACAGTGTGGTGAATATTAGGTTAAGTCTGCTATATAAGGATGTGTGTATCGGTCTCATTACCTACAGCTACACTACTATGGTATTACTACTAATACAAAAGTCTCAATACTACTTACAAGTGTTGTTACAAAGTCAATGATCTCTGTTAACCCAGAACCTAAAATCTTGAAATCATTTTGGTCAGATGCTTGATGTTTAACGTAGTCTCTCCACGACAGATTACAAAGTCAAATTGGCACAGTGAGACGCCACAAAAAACTTTGAGACAACGTCGCGTGGCAAAACGGACAGTACCTTGAGTTCGTCCGTGATCTGACCCCATTCATCTCCAGAGAAGCAGGCGGCGGTGGCTGGTGGGTTGTCCTTTCTGAGGGCCCGACTTTTAGGGTCCAGCCTCTCCAGACGACTCTCACAGAACTGTATCAGATGAGGATAGATGCCCTCATCTCCAGACCTGTCGTAAAATAGAATGACAGTGAATTTCAGAACATCTTATCAGGATAACACAGAGGTGTTCACTTGTCTGGCATAAAACCGAGTCCTCGGGAACAAACAACAACAAAAATACCACGTTGATCCCCCATTTCAGTTCTGAATTAGATTTGTACTATTTGTGTTAACTCTTTTGTCCATTTCTCGCTTAGATTGTTATGTTGAAAACCACCAGCTGTAGCCTAAACCTAACTTTCCCCCTGAATCATTTACCTTAGCACCCTCAGAATCTTGCCCAAGTATTTCACATCAGTGCATTTTTCAATGTAGCCGTAGTCTAGGTGATCCACTGGAACTGCTGCGGCAGAAGTGGTCCCCGCTGGCACCTCTTGAGTTAGAAGTGAGGAAACTATCTCTGCATTCATGGCTGACCTGTTGACGACAACAACAACAACTAAATGTCTATGCGTTACTAAAGCGACATTTACTAAATTGTGGCTAAGTCTAGTAGCTACTGCCTGGGTCTTGCGGCTCTGTCTTTTGACAACAATACTAGCTCGCTGAAGTTAGCAGTTTGGTTTAACGTTACGAGCTAACGTTACTGTCAGTGAAGATAGTTAAAAACATTTATTTCACCTTTATTTAACTAGTCAAGTCATGGATGGTTGAAAAGTAATGTGAAAAGTCAATGTCCTTACTCACCAAACAACAACCCGTGTCACGGACGGAATGAGAAGTTGTATATATTTAGAGAAATAATAACTCGCTACGATGTAAAGTTATCTAGCGACCTGTGTGTGTGTGTATCTCATCAACCGAGCAACTCCACGCGTTTCGTTACTATGGTGACCAGTGTACCCGGTACGGTGGCCGCAAGGGGGTGCGATTCTGCTTGTTTTGTGGAAGAGACAAACATCTTTGGCGCTTCAGGTAGTTACTTCCTCCAGTAGATGACGATGTCACGTCAAAGATAGTACAGTACTGGTCGATGTAACTCTGTTTAACAGCAACAAAGTAACACTGCATACGCGCACACCCTATTTTTGCAGACATTGGCTCCTTTGATCAATCAGGTTTGATACTTGTTTTGTTGTTGCGGAAAGGTCTGCAGGGCGCCGGTATCCCCCCCACTTGCACTTACTGACAAATGACTTGTTGTTGACAATCCATCAACGTCTGGGCCAAAGTCTTGGATTTTCTTATGAGGAATAATAAACAAACAATTATTATTAGTAATATATTCCAAGTTACTTGAACTATAAACTGGGGAAAGAGAAATCACCAGAGTGTATGAATGCAACGAACTGCAAAAATCGCTGAAGCTGGAGACTTATATCTCCCTCACTAACTTTAAACATCTGCTATCTGAGCAGATAACCGATCGCTGCAGCTGTACATAGTCTATCTGTAAATAGCCCACCCAATCTACCTACCTCATCCCCATATTGTTTTTATTTACTTTTCTGCTATTCTGCACACCAGTATCTCGACTTGTACATCATCTGCTCATCTATCACTCCAGTGTTATTTTGCTCAATTGTAATTACTTCGCTACTATGGCCTATTTATTGCCTTACCTCTTCAGGCCATTTGCACACACTGTATATGTACTTTATTTTTTTTCCTTCTATTTTCTATTGTATTAATGACTGTAAATTGTGTTTACTCCATGTGTAACTCTGTGTTGTTGTTTGTGTCGCACTGCTTTGCTTTATCTTGGCCAGGTCGCAGTTGTAAATGAGAACTTGTTCTCAACTGGCCCTACCTGGTTAAATAAAGGTGAAATAAAAGTATGATCCACCAGGTGGATTTTCAGAGAGTGGGTTTTCCTGAATGAGAGGATAGGGGGCGGAGTTGATCAACACCATCTTACCTAAACTACTTCCCTAATGTTAAGAGAGAGAGAGAGAGAGGGAGCAGAGTTGAGGGTCTTCATTTTATCCAGACAGTGTCTAACGCGTGGTTAGTGTGCGGAGCACAACAGTCCGTTGTCTAGGGCATGACGGCGACTAGCCATGCATAAACAGACAGGGCAGACAGACAACAGGAAATAATGGGCTCCAGCTATACCTCATAAACAACCAGCTTGTTGTTCTGTTCATGTTTTATCCAGCCAGTCGCTGTCTTAGTTGACCGAGTATCGACCGTTCGCATCTAGTCTCAGTCTTCTTTCCATATTTTCTCTTCATCTCTCCTCTCTTTTTCTTCTTCACCATGGGATGTTCTTCGTCCAGCACACAGACTGTCGATGAGGAGAAGAGACCGGGGACAAAACCCGAGGAGTCCAACGGAGACACATTTGGTGAGTAACTTATATTTTTGTCAGGGTCAGTTGACAGTGACACTTTAGAAAAAAAGTTTTGTCAGAATGTGTCAAAGTAACCCGTTTTTTTCCCCCAATTTAGAATAGTTGTCACACTGCAGAAGGTTGTGTTATATGCATTGATTTTTGTCTTACTTTTAAACATTTTTTTTACCATATGACATTGTGATTGTATAGATATTTTTATTTTTGAAGGGGGCAAGGTTCTGGAAAAGAGACATTGTTCCAACACTTCAGCATGGTTACACTTTGCTCTTCTGAAGTCTTTTGGTGGGGGGGGGGGGGTTACATTGGGATTATCAATCAATCAAATGTATTTATAAAGCCCTTCTTACATCAGCTGATATCTCAAAGTGCTGTACAGAAACCCAGCCTAAAACCCCCCAAACAGCAAGCAATGCAAGTGTAGAAGCAAGCTCCTCGTGTATATATATTATATATTATAGAATAACTTTTTATTATGATTCCTACCTGCTGTTAATATTTACTCAGTTATTGGTGATTTTAGTTTCATCTTTTGACTAAACCACAGCCAATGGTAATGCATTAGTATCTTATCTTTCCATTAGTTAAAAATATGTCAAAAACAGAACAAAACAATCAGCTCTTATCAGCCTCTTTAGAGTGTAAAACCACAGGTGTTCACCTCATGTATATATATTACAGTACATTATGTTCCCTGGACAGTCACATGTTGCCATTTAGAGAGGCCACGCAGCTCCGATCAAACAGCTGTGGAAAACGCTGCATTCTTGGCAGCACATCTGCACCCTGAGGCTATAGGGTTCTGACCCAACCTGTTAGTTAGCCCGTACTGTGTCATATCCCTGAGGCTATAGGGTTCTGACCCAACCTGTTAGTTAGCCTGTACTGTGTCATATCCCTGAGGCTATAGGGTTCTGACCCAACCTGTTAGTTAGCCTGTACTGTGTCATATCCCTGAGGCTATAGGGTTCTGACCCAACCTGTTAGTTAGCCTGTACTGTGTCATATCCCTGAGGCTATAGGGTTCTGACCCAACCTGTTAGTTAGCCTGTACTGTGTCATATCCCTGAGGCTATAGGGTTCTGACCCAACCTGTTAGTTAGCCTGTACTGTTTCATATCCATGAGGCTATAGGGTTCTGACCCAACCTGTTAGTTAGCCTGTACTGTGTCATATCCCTGAGGCTATAGGGTCCTGACCCAACCTGTTAGTTAGCCTGTACTGTGTCATATCCCTGAGGCTATAGGGTTCTGACCCAACCTGTTAGTTAGCTGTGATTCTGCTGTGGCACAGCCTGTACTGTGTCATATCCCTGAGGCTATAGGGTTCTGACCCAACCTGTTAGTTAGCTGTGATTCTGCTGTGGCACGGCCTGTACTGTGTCATATCCCTGAGGCTATAGGGTTCTGACCCAACCTGTTAGTTAGCCTGTACTGTGTCATATCCCTGAGGCTATAGGGTTCTGACCCAACCTGTTAGTTAGCTGTGATTCTGCAGTGGCACGGCCTGTACTGTGTCATATCCCTGAGGCTATAGGGTTCTGGCCCAACCTGTTAGTTAGCTGTGGTTCTGCTGTGGCATGGCCTGTACTGTGTCATATCCCTGAGGCTATAGGGTTCTGGCCCAACCTGTTAGTTAGCCTGTACTGTGTCATATCCCTGAGGCTATAGGGTTCTGGCCCAACCTGTTAGTTAGCTGTGGTTCTGCTGTGGCATGGCCTGTACTGTGTCATATCCCTGAGGCTATAGGGTTCTGGCCCAACCTGTTAGTTAGCCTGTACTGTGTCATATCCCTGAGGCTATAGGGTTCTGGCCCAACCTGTTAGTTAGCTGTGATTCTGCTGTGGCACGGCCTGTACTGTGTCATATCCCTGAGGCTATGGGATTCTGACCCAACCTGTTAGTTAGCCCGTACTGTGTCATATCCCTGAGGCTATAGGGTTCTGACCCAACCTGTTAGTTAGCCTGTACTGTGTCATATCCCTGAGGCTATAGGGTCTGGCCCAACCTGTTAGTTAGCTGTGGTTCTGCTGTGGCATGGCCTGTACTGTGTCATATCCCTGAGGCTATAGGGTTCTGACCCAACCTGTTAGTTAGCCCGTACTGTATAAATACTTCAGTTAGTTATTGAACCCAGTGCCCTCTATGGTTGTGAAGTCTGGGGACCAACTAAGAATTCACAAAATGGGACAAACACCTAATTGAAACTCGGCACTTTGTTTACAACGCAAAACCCCAAACAATGCATGAAGAGCAGAATTAGGACGATACCCACTAATTATCAAAATCCAGAAAAGAGCTGATAAATTCTACAACCACCTAAAAGGAAGTGATTCCCAAACCTTCCACAACAAAGCCATCACCTACAGAGAGATGAACCTGGAGAAGAGTCCCCTCAGCCAGTTGGTTTTGGGGCTCTGATCACAAACACAAACAGACCCCACAGAGCCCCAGGAGAGCAACACAATTAGACCCAACCACATTATCAGGATGCCAAAAGATAAATAGACTCCCTGGTCCCATTCTATATAATCAGGAGGAAGAACCTTCTAGACTCCCTGGTCCCATTCTATATAATCAGGAGGAAGAACCTTCTAGACTCCCTGGTCCCATTCTATATAATCAGGAGGAAGAACCTTCTAGACTCCCTGGTCCCATTCTATATAATCAGGAGGAAGAACCTTTGGCCTACAGGCTATGGAAGTTATAGACCTACTGCATAGGCCTATAGGCTATGGAAGTTGTAGACCTACTGCATTGGCCTATAGGCTATGGAAGTTATAGACCTACTGCATAGGCCTATAGGCTATGGAAGTTGTAGACCTACTGCATTGGCCTATAGGCTATGGAAGTTGTAGACCTACTGCATTGGCCTATAGGCTATGGAAGTTATAGACCTACTGCATTGGCCTACAGGCTATGGAAGTTATAGACCTACTGCATTGGCCTATAGGCTATGGAAGTTATAGACCTACTGCATTGGCCTATAGGCTATGGAAGTTATAGACCTACTGCATTGGCCTATAGGCTATGGAATGGAGGAGGAGGAGGAGGAGGTGTGGTGGTGCTTTGCTGGTGACACTGTCTGTGATTTATTTAGAATTCAAGGCATACTTAACCAGCATGGCTACCTAGCATTCTGCAGTGGGACTATCTTTTGTTGTTCAACAGGACAATGACCCAACACACCTCCAGGCTTTGTAAGGGCTATTTGACCAAGAAGGAGAGTGATCGAGTGCTGCATTAGATGACCCGACCTCAACCCAATTGAGATGGTTTGGGATGAGTTGGACCGCAGAGTGAAGGAAAAGCAGCCAACAAGTGCTCAGCGAATGTGGGAACTCCTTCAAGACTGTTGGAAAAGCATTCCAGGTTAAGCCTGGTTGAGAGAATACCAAGAGTGTGCAAAGCTGTCGTCAAGGCAAAATGTGGCTACTTTGAAGAATCTCAAATATAAAAAATATTTTGATTTGTTAAAACCATATGTGTTAATTCATAGTTTTGATGTCTTCACTATTATTCTACAATGAGTAGGTGTGCCCAAACTTGTGACTGGTTCATCGACTGGCATTTCCATCAATAAATACAAAGCATTATTTTGCAATGATATTTTTTCTTCTTCTCCCGAACAGAAATAGTTTTTATTTATTGCTTTTCTATTGCCTTTTTTTTTTGTTGCCACAACCTGAGAGAGGCCTGGTACGCACAGAAAGGCCTGGTACGCACAGAGAGGCCTGGTACGCACAGAGAGGCCTGGTACGCACAGAGAGGCCTGGTACCCTTAGAGAGGCCTGGTACCCTTAGAGAGGCCTGGTACCCTTAGAGAGGCCTGGTACCCTTAGAGAGGCCTGGTACCCTTAGAGAGGCCTGGTACGCACAGAGAGGCCTGGTACCCTTAGAGAGGCCTGGTACCCTTAGAGAGGCCTGGTACCCTTAGAGAGGCCTGGTACCCTTAGAGAGGCCTGGTACCCTTAGAGAGGCCTGGTACTCACAGAGAGGCCTGGTACCCTTAGAGAGGCCTGGTACCCACAGAGAGGCCTGGTACCCACATAGAGGCCTGGTACCCACAGAGAGGCCTGGTACCCACAGAGAGGCCTGGTACCCACAGAGAGGCCTGGTACCCACAGAGAGGCCTGGTACCCACAGAGAGGCCTGGTACCCTTAGAGAGGCCTGGTACCCTTAGAGAGGCCTGGTACCCACAGAGAGGCCTGGTACCCACAAGGCCTGGTACCCACAGAGAGGCCTGGTACCCTTAGAGAGGCCTGGTACCCACAGAGAGGCCTGGTACCCTTAGAGAGGCCTGGTACCCTTAGAGAGGCCTGGTACCCACAGAGAGGCCTGGTACCCACAGAGAGGCCTGGTACCCACAAGGCCTGGTACCCACAGAGAGGCCTGGTACCCACAGAGAGTTCTGGCTGACACAGGGACCATATTGTCCATTCATGGGTCCTGCCTGGCTCTGGTCCTGCCTGGCTCTGGTCCTGCCTGGCTCTGGTCCTGCCTGGCTCTGGGCCTGCCTGGCTCTGGGCCTGCCTGGCTCTGGTCCTGCCTGGCTCTGGTCCTGCCTGGCTCTGGGCCTGCCTGGCTCTGGTCCTGCCTGGCTCTGGTCCTGCCTGGCTCTGGGCCTGCCTGCCACATGGCTTCTACACACCAGGACCAGGCACAGCTGAGGGCATGATGTAATCATTTAACATACACTCACACTGTGTTCTCACTCCCCTGTTGTTACTGCCTGACCATCAGTATGTCTTTATACAGGTTGTTACTGAGGGACCATCAGTATGTCTTTATACAGGTTGTTACTGTCTGACCATCAGTATGTCTTTATACAGGTTGTTATAGAGGGACCATCAGTATGTCTTTATACAGGTTGTTACTGCCTGACCATCAGTATGTCTTTATACAGGTTGTTACTGAGGGACCATCAGTATGTCTTTATACAGGTTGTTACTGCCTGACCATCAGTATGTCTTTATACAGGTTGTTATAGAGGGACCATCAGTATGTCTTTATACAGGTTGTTACTGTCTGACCATCAGTATGTCTTTATACAGGTTGTTACTGCCTGACCATCAGTATGTCTTTATACAGGTTGTTATAGAGGGACCATCAGTATGTCTTTATACAGGTTGTTACTGCCTGACCATCAGTATGTCTTTATACAGGTTGTTACTGAGGGACCATCAGTATGTCTTTATACAGGTTGTTACTGTCTGACCATCAGTATGTCTTTATACAGGTTGTTATAGAGGGACCATCAGTATGTCTTTATACAGGTTGTTATAGAGGGACCATCAGTATGTCGTTATACAGGTTGTTACTGCCTGACCATCAGTATGTCTTTATACAGGTTGTTACTGCCTGACCATCAGTATGTCTTTATACAGGTTGTTACTGAGGGACCATCAGTATGTCTTTATACAGGTTGTTATAGAGGGACCATCAGTATGTCTTTATACAGGTTGTTACTGTCTGACCATCAGTATGTCTTAATACAGGTTGTTATAGAGGGACCATCAGTATGTCTTTATACAGGTTGTTATAGAGGGACCATCAGTATGTCTTTATACAGGTTGTTACTGTCTGACCATCAGTATGTCTTAATACAGGTTGTTATAGAGGGACCATCAGTATGTCTTTATACAGGTTGTTATAGAGGGACCATCAGTATGTCTTTATACAGGTTGTTACTGCCTGACCATCAGTATGTCTTTATACAGGTTGTTATAGAGGGACCATCAGTATGTCTTTATACAGGTTGTTATAGAGGGACCATCAGTATGTCTTTATACAGGTTGTTATAGAGGGACCATCAGTATGTCTTTATACAGGTTGTTACTGCCTGACCATCAGTATGTCTTTATACAGGTTGTTACTGTCTGACCATCAGTATGTCTTTATACAGGTTGTTACTGTCTGACCATCAGTATGTCTTTATACAGGTTGTTATAGAGGGACCATCAGTATGTCTTTATACAGGTTGTTATAGAGGGACCATCAGTATGTCTTAATACAGGTTGTTATAGAGGGACCATCAGTATGTCTTTATACAGGTTGTTACTGTCTGACCATCAGTATGTCTTTATACAGGTTGTTACTGAGGGACCATCAGTATGTCTTTATACAGGTTGTTACTGTCTGACCATCAGTATGTCTTTATACAGGTTGTTATAGAGGGACCATCAGTATGTCTTTATACAGGTTGTTATAGAGAGACCATCAGTATGTCTTTATACAGGTTGTTATAGAGGGACCATCAGTATGTCTTTATACAGGTTGTTATAGAGGGACCATCAGTATGTCTTAATACAGGTTGTTACTGTCTGACCATCAGTATGTCTTTATACAGGTTGTTACTGAGGGACCATCAGTATGTCTTTATACAGGTTGTTACTGTCTGACCATCAGTATGTCTTTATACAGGTTGTAGTACCATCTCTAGCAGTGTGTCTGTCTGTTTCAGGGTGTTGTTGTAGTACCATCTCTCTAGCAGTGTGTCTGTTTCAGGGTGTTGTTGTAGTACCATCTCTCTAGCAGTGTGTCTGTTTCAGGGTGTTGTTGTAGTACCATCTCTCTAGCAGTGTGTCTGTTTCAGGGTGTTGTTGTAGTACCATCTGTAGCAGTGTGTCTGTTTCAGGGTGTTGTTGTAGTACCATCCAGTTAGCCAGCCAGGTCACCTGGAGATGCTCTCTGTCTTCGTCCCGGGAGGCTGGCGTCACCTCTGAAATGTTTTATTGTACCATGCTACTACTCTGTACATGTGGCACTGCATGGTCGTGATCTGTCCCATCTAACAGCACTGTCTCGCCAGCTGTATGCCAGCCAAACCCACAGTGGGGCCCCTGGGTCCCATCCCCCAGCTCTCTTCTCCCTCTGTCCAGGGATTGACTAGCTGTTTTGACTGGGAGCTCTGTCATCTTTGGATGGTAATCATGTTGACACACGAGTCATCCATGCCAAGAGGGGCTCTATCTCTGTCTGTCTCTGTCCAGCCAGCCAGCCAGCTACAGACAACAGTTGTCCTATCCCTGAGAGCTAGCTGACTGTACCGTCTGTCTGTCTCTGTCCCACCAGCCAGCCAGCTACAGACAACAGTTGTCCTATCCCTGAGAGCTAGCTGACTGTACCGTCTGTCTGTCTCTGTCCCACCAGCCAGCTATAGACAACAGTTGTCCTATCCCTGAGAGCTAGCTGGCTGTTCAACTGTAACTGCAGCATATATTTCCTCATCACATCACCCCATAGCTCCTCTTCACCCCATAGCTCCTCATCACATCACCCCATAGCTCCTCATCACATCACCCCATAGCTCCTCTTCACCCCATAGCTCCTCTTCACCCCATAGCTCCTCTTCACCCCATAGCTCCTCATCACCCCATAGCTCCTCATCACATCACCCCATAGCTCCTCATCACCCCATAGCTCCTCATCACCCCATAGCTCCTCTTCACCCCATAGCTCCTCTTCACCCCATAGCTCCTCTTCACCCCATAGCTCCTCATCACCCCATAGCTCCTCATCACCCCATAGCTCCTCATCACATCACCCCATAGCTCCTCGTCACATCACCCCATAGCTCCTCATCACATCACCCCATAGCTCCTCTTCACCCCATAGCTCCTCTTCACCCCATAGCTCCTCTTCACCCCATAGCTCCTCTTCACCCCATAGCTCCTCTTCACCCCATAGCTCCTCATCACCCCATAGCTCCTCATCACCCCATAGCTCCTCTTCACCCCATAGCTAGTCATCACCCCATAGCTCCTCATCACACCACCCCATAGCTCCTCATCACACCACCCCATAGCTCCTCATCACACCACCCCATAGCTCCTCATCACCCCATAGCTCCTCATCACATCGCCCCATAGCTCCTCATCACCCCATAGCTCCTCATCACATCGCCCCATAGCTCCTCATCACATCGCCCCATAGCTCCTCATCACCCCATAGCTCTTCATCACATCACCCATAGCTCCTCATCACATCACCCCATAGCTCCTCATCACATCACCCCATAGCTCCTCATCACATCACCCCATAGCTCCTCATCACATCACCCCATAGCTCCTCATCACCCCATAATTCCTCATCACCCCATAACTCCTCATCACCCCATAACTCCTCATCAACCCATAACTCCTCATGTAGACCTCCAAATCCATCTCTCTCTGTTTGCTTGTCTTCCATTGGTCTGGTTGCTTCCTATTTTGTGCCAGCCCATCACATTCCTTTCCAGTCATTGCTCCCTGGTCTTTAGGGACAACGACAGTCAAACCAAACCGGGAAGCTGCAGTGTCTAATTTGATAATTTTTTGGTTTATGTCATGCATGAAACAATCAGATGGAGTTAACAGAGACATGGATTAAATAATACGAAGGGTTGTGATCAGTCTTAGAACAGATTTCCTGAACTGTTTAGTGGGCAGACTGGTCCCAGATCTGTTAGTGCTGTCTTGCCAACTCCTATTGTAATTCATTGTATTGTGAAACGTCCTAGACGTGGGCTATACAACACAAACAGATCTGGGACCAGTCTCAGACGATCTGTTGTGTGTTTCCCAGGTGTCCGGTAGCCTACCACTTGGATGGATATGTCCCCCATCTGGTCTGTATCATTCATATACACTTCCTCGTTCAGTTTCATAACTAGGGTGCACCTTGTCCTCAGGGCTCAGAGAAAACCACAGGTTGTTTTCAATAAATCACATTCTTCAACCCCCCCCCTGGGGAAATGGAAGATGAGTTTTTCATCTTTTTAAGTTCCCGCATGTCCCAGAGATTCTCTGTGTCCTTTATTGTTTTCCCTCACTGCTGAGTCAAACCAACTGGACTCTCTTACCAAGGGGTCCACTGCTGAGTCAAACCAACTGGACTCTCTTACCAAGGGGCCCACTGCTGAGTCAAACCAACTGGACTCTCTTACCAAGGGGCCCACTGCTGAGTCAAACCAACTGGACTCTCTTACCAAGGGGCCCACTGCTGAGTCAAACCAACTGGACTCTCTTACCAAGGGGCCCACTTTCTGTTCAGTCATATTTCAACAGCAGTTTAAAATACTTCAGGATGCTCCAACAACCAAAGCATTAGAATACAAAAGGGGGGAAACGGTTCCCCTCTTCACAGCATAATGGTCGATTTAACATGACAGGTACCCTGAAGAGTCAGTGTCACCTTTGACACGGTTCCACTCTTCACAACATAATGGTTGATTTAACATGACAGGTACCCTGAAGAGTCAGTGTCACCTTTGACACGGGTCCACTCTTCACAACATAATGGTTGATTTAACATGACAGGTACCCTGAAGAGTCGGTGTCACCTTTGACAGCAAATGGTGCATTTGACCTTTCTGAACTTTGGCAACAGCAACAGCGACACCAACAGTGAACAGCTCATCGTTGTTCTATGTTCTGTAGATTGATTTGTTGCTTTACATCTAATCCCTGACATCTAATCCCTGACATCTAATCCCTGACATCTAATCCCTGACATCTAATCCCTGACATCTAATCCCTGACATCCAATCCCTGACATCCAATCCCTGACATCCAATCCCTGACATCTAATCCATTACATCTAATCCCTGACATCTAATCCCTGACATCTAATCCCTGACATCTAATCCCTGACATCTAATCCCTGACATCTAATCCCTGACATCTAATCCCTGACATCTAATCCCTGACATCTAAAGCACATTTTCCATGTGGAAACCTATAGTTATTTGACTAATTATAAAGGAGCTTGTGACTGCCCGTACTGTAGTGGTTCAGTCTCAGTATGTAATAGATTTAGATGGAATGTTCCATTAGATCAGCAGCATGTATGTAATAGATTTAGATGGAATGTTCCATTAGATCAGCAGCATGTTTTACTCTGTATGTAATAGATTTAGATGGAATGTTCCATTAGATCAGCAGCATGTAAATAAATACTGACCATGTTTCAGATAAATACTGACCTCGTTTCAGATCAATACCGACCGCGTTTCAGATCAATACGGACCGCGTTTCAGATCAATACTATGTAGTAGAAGATCATGGATTGGGTTAGCAGGAGTCACTATGGAATGTTGTAGGTGTTACCGTGGCAGTAGATCATGGATTGGGTTAGCAGGAGTCACTATGGAATGTTTTAGGTGTTACCGTGGCAGTAGATCATGGATTGGGTTAGCAGGAGTCACTATGGAATGTTTTAGGTGTTACCGTGGCAGTAGATCATGGATTGGGTTAGCAGGAGTCACTATGGAATGTTTTAGGTGTTACCGTGGCAGTAGATCATGGATTGGGTTAGCAGGAGTCACTATGGAATGTTTTAGGTGTTACCGTGGCAGTAGATCATGGATTGGGTTAGCAGGAGTCACTATGGAATGTTTTAGGTGTTACCGTGGCAGTAGATCATGGATTGGGTTAGCAGGAGTCACTATGGAATGTTTTAGGTGTTACCGTGGCAGTAGATCATGGATTGGGTTAGCAGGAGTCACTATGGAATGTTTTAGGTGTTACCGTGGCAGTAGATCATGGATTGGGTTAGCAGGAGTCACTATGGAATGTTTTAGGTGTTACCGTGGCAGTAGATCATGGATTGGGTTAGCAGGAGTCACTATGGAATGTTGTAGGTGTTACTGTGACAGTAGATCGTGGATTGGGTTAGCAGGAGTCACTATGGAATGTTTTAGGTGTTACTGTGGCAGTAGATCATGGATTGGGTTAGCAGGAGTCACTATGGAATGTTTTAGGTGTTACCGTGGCAGTAGATCATGGATTGGGTTAGCAGGAGTCACTATGGAATGTTGTAGGTGTTACTGTGGCAGTAGATCATGGATTGGGTTAGCAGGAGTCACTATGGAATGTTTTAGGTGTTACCGTGGCAGTAGATCATGGATTGGGTTAGCAGGAGTCACTATGGAATGTTGTAGGTGTTACCGTGGCAGTAGATCATGGATTGGGTTAGCAGGAGTCACTATGGAATGTTTTAGGTGTTACCGTGGCAGTAGATCATGGATTGGGTTAGCAGGAGTCACTATGGAATGTTTTAGGTGTTACCGTGGCAGTAGATCATGGATTGGGTTAGCAGGAGTTACTATGGAATGTTGTAGGTGTTACCGTGGCAGTAGATCATGGATTGGGTTAGCAGGAGTCACTATGGAATGTTTTAGGTGTTACCGTGGCAGTAGATCATGGATTGGGTTTGCGGGAGTTACTATGGAATGTTTTAGGTGTTACCGTGGCAGTAGATCATGGATTGGGTTAGCAGGAGTTACTATGGAATGTTTTAGGTGTTATTGTGGCAGAGTGCTGCATGTGTCTGAAGATGGTTGACTACAACACAACTAGATTGGTTCATGACAACACAGACACGGGGTCAATGCTGATAAGTCATAATTGCTTGAATTTCAGGCATTCAAGCCTATCAGATCAAATCAAATGTATTTATATAGCCCTTCGTACATCAGCTGATATCTCAAAGTGCTGTACAGAAACCCAGCCTAAAACCCCCAAAACAGCAAGCAATGCAGGTGTAGAAGCACGGTGATCCTTCATTATTAGTTCAACTTAACCAATGTTTGGAATTCAATAAAGTGGAGAAACGTTTTGCAGTGATCTTCTATCAGGAACGTTACAGGTGGATCTGGTGTCAGATGTCAGGTTAAACCTAGAAATACATTTCTCTCATGAACCTCTATGTTTTTCTGTGCAGTGATCGTCTATCAGGAACGTTACAGGTGGATCTGGTGTCAGATGTCAGGTTAAACCTGGAAATACATTTCTCTCATGAACCTCCATGTTTTTCTGTGTTTTTATTCCAGTTGTCGGGAATGGTCACATCTCGGAGGACACGGAGACCATCGCTGACCAGATGCAGCTTCCTGTTCAGAGTGCCCTGACTGATGACTCTGAGGAACCCGTCATCATGGCCTCAGAGGCCCTGGAGACCATGGGGTCTGGATGGGAGGAGGACCAGGTCCTGGAGATGCTGGCTGCAGCCGAGCCAGAGGTTCCCCCTGAAGCCCCTGCTGAGGCTGCAGCTGTAGTTGCAGAGGTCCCTTCAGAGGCTGTGTTCTTAGTAGAGGCTGTGGTCCCAGTGGAGGTGGTGGCCCCTGTTGAGGCTGTCATGGTTGAGGCCGCTCCTGTGGCAGAGGCTCCTGCTGAGACAGTGGTGTCTGAGGAGTCCCCTGTTGTTGAAACTGGAGCTGCAGTGGAGGTGGCTACCCTTGTCGAGGCAGCTGCACCTGTGGAAGCTGCTGCCCCAGTCGAGGTGGCTGAAACTGTCCCAGAGGCAGCTCCAGCCCCGACAGAGGAGACCCCAGCTCCAGCCCCGACAGAGGAGACCCCAGCTCCAGCCCCGACAGAGGAGACCCCAGCTCCAGCCCCGACAGAGGAGACCCCAGCTCCAGCCCCGACAGAGGAGACCCCAGCTCCAGCCCCGACAGAGGAGACCCCAGCTCTAGCCCCGACAGAGGAGACCCCAGCTCCAGCCCCGACAGAGGAGACCCCAGCTCCAGCCCTGACAGAGGAGACCCCAGCTCCACCCCCGACAGCGGAGACACCAGCTCCAGCCCCAAAAGAGGAGACCAAAGATGCTCCAGCCCCTGTGGCCACTGTCCCTGAGCCAGTAATCCCTGCTGCTGAGCCTGTGGCCACTGTCCCAGAGGGGGCCCCCGCTGTGGAGGCCCCTGCACCCAGTGGCCCCATAACTGACCTTGTTGTTGCTGCTGAGCCTGCAGCAGAGCCAATAACCACCCCTGTGGCTGTGGAGGCCCCTGTAGCAGCCGTTGCCAATGAGCCTGTAGAGGCCCCAGGACCAGTGGAGGCCCCAGGTGAGGTGACAGCTCCAGCCCCAGAGCCTGCAGTAGAGACTCCTACCCCTGCTCCCGAAGCCGCCCCTGAGCTAACACCAGCCGCCCTTGCTCCTGCTCCCTCAGACGCCCCTACCCCTGCCCCAGAGCTAACACCAGCCACCCCTGCGGCCCCGCCTACTCCTGCCCCAGAGCTAACACCAGCCACCCCTGCTCCTGTGGCTCCGCCTACTCCTGCTATCTCAATCCCAGAGATTGATGGTATGTACTCCTCCTTTAACGCTTCATCCTCACGGACAAAATCACTCTACATATTTAAACCGTCATCAAACGTCAACCATGTTGAAATACTTGAATACCAAAATACTTGAACATACTGTAGCTATAGTCATCACTCACTTAAGTGTGTGAAGGTCCCGCAAAAATAGAGTTTCTTGGACTATTTTGCATTTACAGTTCAAGATAAATATGATGTATTTACCAGGCTCACAAATAGTTGCATTGCGATTATGGTGTGGTCACATTTCACCTCAGTAACACAGCACCAACTGATTTGTACTGAGGGACAATTAAATTCCACAGAGCAAAATGGCTGCCATTTATTGTCCTGATTAGCCCCAAGGAGGTTATGATTGTTCTTCCAGCTCATAGATTCACTAAATTGATATGTTACCTAGAACACCTGTCTCTCCTGACCTAAATAAGGTGTGTCAGTCAGTCTGTTGTAGCCTGCCGGATCAGGCTTATCTGGAAAATGGTTGGTCCTCCCCTGCCCCAGGCACAAATAGCTGAGAAGACATCGCTGCAAACATGCATGATGTGGGGAGAGACGGAGAGCATGAGATGTGGGGAGAGACGGTGAGCATGTGATGAGATGTGGGGAGAGACAGTCAGCATGTGATGAGATGTGGGGAGAGACAGTCAGCATGTGATGAGATGTGGGGAGAGACAGTCAGCATGTGATGAAATGTGGGGAGAGACGGTGAGCGTGAGATGTGGGGAGAGACGAAGAGCGTGAGATGTGGGGAGAGACGGTGAGCGTGAGATGTGGGGAGAGACGGTGAGCGTGAGACGTGGGGAGAGACGGAGAGCGTGTTCAGACCAACAGACCAGCGTATTTACTCACCCACAGAGTTGTTTGAAGACTGTTGTACGGAGTCTATAAATAGGTGAAATGTATTCTCACAAACGTAGCATACCCCCCAAGGTCTCCATAGTCTACTTACCTCACTGGTTACCAAGAGGTATCCAACACCCTCACTGACTAGGAGGAGAAATCAGACACCCTCACTGACTAGGAGGAGGTATCAGACACCCTCACTGACTAGGAGGAGGTATCAGACACCCTCACTGACTAGGAGGAGGTATCAGACACCCTCACTGACTAGGAGGAGGTATCAGACACCCTCACTGACTAGGAGGTATCAGACACCCTCACTGACTAGGAGGAGGTATCAGACACCCTCACTGACTAGGAGGAGGTATCAGACACCCTGACTGACTAGGAGGAGGTATCAGACACTGACTAGGAGGAGGTATCAGACACTGACTAGGAGGAGGTATCAGACACTGACTAGGAGGAGGTATCAGACACTGACTAGGAGGAGGTATCAGACACTGACTAGGAGGAGGTATCAGACACTGACTAGGAGGAGGTATCAGACACTGACTAGGAGGAGGTATCAGACACCCTCACTGACTAGGAGGAGGTATCAGACACCCTCACTGACTAGGAGGAGGTATCCGACACTGACTAGGAGAAGGTATCAGACACCCTCACTGACCAGGAGGAGGTATCAGACACCCTCACTGACTAGGAGGAGGTATCAGACACCCTCACTGATTTAGGAGGAGGTATCCTGACCCCAAAACTGATTTCCTGTTAACATCAGGACAGATAATGCTGCCTGTAAGACATCATGCAGTAGTCTCTACAGACATCATGCAGTAGTCTCTACAGACACCATGCAGTAGCCTCTATAGACACCATGCAGTAGCCTCTACAGACACCATGCAGTAGCCTCTACAGACACCATGCAGTAGTCTCTCCAGACACCATGCAGTAGTCTCTCCAGACACCATGCAGTAGTCTCTCCAGACACCATGCAGTAGTCTCTACTGAAGGACTAAAAGCTGTTCTAGTGTGTCACTTCGTCATGAGGCCCTGACCAACACAATAGCCCCAGTCACGCAGTCTGAGACACCCTCTCTCTCTTTCTCTCCACCCTCTCTCTCTTTCTCTCCCCCCTCTCTCTCTTTCTCTCCACCCTCTGTCTCTTTCTCTCCCCCCTCTCTCTTTCTCTCCCCTCTCTCTCTTTCTCTCTCTCCCCCCTCTCTCTCCCCCCTCTCTCTTTCTCTCCCCTCTCTCTCTTTCTCTCTCTCCCCCCTCTCTCTCCCCCCCCCCTCTCTCTCTCCCCCCTCTCTCATTGTGCTCTGTGAATTACCCAGATAAGACTTCTGCACTGTTGACTGGGATGTCCTCTCTCCCCACTCCTCAGTTCAGATGCAAATGTTTGTCAAGTGAACTGTACATTTTGACGTGACCGTTGGGAGAGCAGAAGAGAATTGAGTCTGTCTAGTGACTCGTAGTAGGTCATTAGGTAGATAATTAATGTTTACTCATGGCCCCTTGTCATGAAATAGTTGAGATTAGGTTATTATCCCACTGTTCTGGCCAAAGCATGTCAGAACCCCACCATAAATCTTCACAATCACAATAGAATCTTCACAATCACAATAGAATCTTCACAATCACAGTAGAATCTTCGCAATCACAATAGAAGCTTCAGAATAGAATCTACACAATCACGATAGAATCTTTGCAATCACAATAGAAACTTCACAATCACAATAGAATCTTCACAATAGAAACTTCACAATCACAATAGAATCTTCACAATCACAATTGAATCTTCACAATCACAATAGAATCTTCACAATCGCAGTATAAAATGTTCATAATCACAGTTGTAGCATGAATCAGCCCTCTTTCTTTTAGTGGAGCAGATAGTGAAATTATTATGTGTTTAAATGAGGGTGAAGATAAGTCCAGCATGTCTGTTTGAGTTGGGGAGATTTCCCCTGAGTCACAGAGGAAAAGCCATGCTCTGTTTCAGGGCTATGTTTAGCTATAGGTAACCCGTCTATGTAGTGCTGCCCAGGAACATGTGATGAGCCCAAAGTTCTGTTACCTTTATATCCACTACCAGGAAAACCACTGCTACTGTACAGCCCACTATGTGTAGGCCTACAGTCAGTTCCTATGGTTACGGGTACTGTACAGCCCACTATGTGTAGGCCTACAGTCAGTTCCTGTGGTTACGGGTACTGTACAGCCCACTATGTGTAGGCCTACAGTCAGTTCCTGTGGTTACGGGTACTGTACAGCCCACTATGTGTAGGTCTACAGTCAGTTCCTGTGGTTACGGGTACTGTACAGCCCACTATGTGTAGGCCCACAGTCAGTTCCTGTGGTTACGGGTACTGTACAGCCCACTATGTGTAGGCCCACAGTCAGTTCCTGTGGTTACGGGTACTGTACAGCCCACTATGTGTAGACCTACAGTCAGTTCCTGTGGTTACGGGTACTGTACAGCCCACTATGTGTAGGCCCACAGTCAGTTCCTATGGTTACAGGTACTGTACAGCCCACTATGTGTAGGCCTACAGTCAGTTCCTGTGGTTATGGGTAGTGGTTCTCTCTCTCTCTCTCTCTCTACCTACCTACCTACCTACCAGACATGCAGACTGAGTAGTAGAGCTCTCCAGTGGTTCCTAGTCTGTCCGTCTGCCCCTCCACTCTCCAAACACATAAGGAACAAACTGTCCTTTTTAGGCAGAGAGAGAGGACCCACCCCTTCAGTTGCACATGCTACTGTCAGGAGTTGCATAACTCTCTCTCTCTGTGGTGAATGCTGTTTGCATGGCTGGACACACACCCTATAACCAGGTTATTCACCAAGCCGGCTCTGCTGAACAAGATGATCTGGTAACAGAGAGAGGTTTGATTCTGGGCTCTCTGCTACTATTCACCAAGCCGGCTCTGCTGAACAAGATGATCTGGTAACAGAGAGAGGTTTGACTCTGGGCTCTCTGCTACTATTCACCAAGCCGGCTCTGCTGAACAAGATAATCTGCTAACAGAGAGAGGTTTGACTCTGGGGCTCTCTGCTACTATTCACCAAGCCGGCTCTGCTGAACAAGATGATCTGGTAACAGAGAGAGGTTTGACTCTGGGCTCTCTGCTACTATTCACCAAGCCGGCTCTGCTGAACAAGATAATCTGCTAACAGAGAGGTTTGACTTTAGGGCTCTCTGCTCCGTCTTTGTTGTTCTATGTTAAAAGTTCAATGGCACGAAGGCCGTTCATGTTGGAATGTCACACATTAACTTCACACACACAAACACACACACACACACACACACGCACACAAACACACACACACACGCACACACACACACACACACACACGACCCGCCAGGCGTTGATTTCTTGTGTGTGTTGTTTTCCAGGTGTTCCGGTGGTTGTGTCGGAGGTGGCACAGGAAGCAGCGGCCTTGGTGTTGGCTGGAGTGGCACAGGAAGCAGAGAAAGACAAGAAACAGAACTAAGAAGAGAGGTCAAACTGAGGAGGCCGCTGGTAAGACCCCCCAGATGATACCCAGACAGAACAGACACTCATTAAAAACATTGAACTATTCTCACAGATGGTGACATGCCACTAAGCAAATTCAATGGAAAACAACATTGTGTGAATCTTTCATTGAATATAAATTATTTTGAATTTCCCCCAATTTCAAGGACTTGATGATGTGTATATAAGGGTATAATGCTTAATGTCTATGAACAAGGAATCTAATTAACTTGATTATTGAATTATGTACTTATGTTACTCGATATACAAGCATATGTAACTAAACAATTTTTTATGTTTGTGTCTTTCAGTGGCCTGGGAAACACAACCTTCTTGGATAAAACCTCCGTTTTTACATTCAGAGACGATTTGTAGATAAGATGCACAACCCAAAGACCAGGAAGTTAAAAACACACACACTAATCTGCTACAACGATGACAGACCAGGAAGTTAAAACACACATACACTCATCTGCCACAACGATGACAGACCAGGAAGTTAAAACACACACACACTCATCTGCCACAACGATGACAGACCAGCTCAATACATATTCCTGTCAGGGTGTGTCCCAAATGGCACCTAATTCCCTGATGAGGGGATAAGGTGTAATTTCAGACGGAGAGTCTTGTCACCAAAGTGCCTTCCCATCCTGGAAATATGGATGGGTCACTTTTCTTCTTCTATTGGCAATAACATTGTTAAAGAGAACTACCATGTAACCTGGAGACACCTGGGCTTCCAACCATGTAACCTGGAGACACCTGGGCTTCCAACCATGTAACCTGGAGACACCTGGGCTTCCTACCATGTAACCTGGAGACACCTGGGCTTCCTACCATGTAGCCTGGAGACACCTGGGCTTCCTACCATGTAACCTGGAGACACCTGGGCTTCCAACCATGTAACCTGGAGACACCTGGGCTTCCAACCATGTAACCTGGAGACACCTGGGCTTCCAACCATGTAACCTGGAGACACCTGGGCTTCCAACCATGTAACCTGGAGACACCTGGGCTTCCTACCATGTAGCCTGGAGACACCTGGGCTTCCTACCATGTAGCCTGGAGACACCTGGGCTTCCTACAATGTAGCCTGGAGACACCTGGGCTTCCAACCATGTAACCTGGAGACACCTGGGCTTCCTACCATGTAGCCTGGAGACACCTGGGCTTCCAACCATGTAACCTGGAGACACCTGGGCTTCCAACCATGTAGCCTGGAGACACCTGGGCTTCCAACCATGTAACCTGGAGACACCTGGGCTTCCAACCATGTAACCTGGAGACACCTGGGCTTCCAACCATGTAGCCTGGAGACACCTGGGCTTCCAACCATGTAACCTGGAGACACCTGGGCTTCCAACCATGTAACCTGGAGACACCTGGGCTTCCAACCATGTAACCTAGAGACACCTGGGCTTCCAACCATGTAACCTGGAGACACCTGGGCTTCCAACCATGTAACCTGGAGACACCTGGGCTTCCAACCATGTAACCTGGAGACACCTGGGCTTCCAACTGAACTCTCTGACTCCCAATTACCTGGAGCCACCTGGGCTTCCACCTGAACTCTGACTCTCTCTAACAGACAGCTGTGTTGAAGCCAAACGATGCACTACTTTAGCAACAAACTGTGAAGTTGAGGTTCAGAGACAGACTACACGGTCACTTTAAGGTTGTCAATATGGAGTCAACGTTGTGTTGAACAGCTTCTCGGTGGGAGAATGTTTCATAATAAATACTACTTGACTTTTACTAGCTGCTCTGAAAGAGGAAGACAAGCCAAACAATCTAACAAACTGTTCTTCTGGACTAGACTGGACCCCGCTGATGTGGAACTCAACCTAACAAACTGTTCTTCTGGACTAGACTGAACCCTGCTGATGTGGAACTCAACCTGTTCTTCTGGACTAGACTGAACCCCGCTGATGTGGAACTCAACCTGTTCTTCTGGACTAGACTGAACCCTGCTGATGTGGAACTCAACCTGTTCTTCTGGACTAGACTGAACCCCGCTGATGTGGAACTCAACCTGTTCTTCTGGACTAGACTGAACCCTGCTGATGTGGAACTCAACCTGTTCTTCTGGACTAGACTGAACCCTGCTGATGTGGAACTCAACCTGTTCTTCTGGACTAGACTGAACCCTGCTGATGTGGAACTCAACCTGTTCTTCTGGACTAGACTGAACCCTGCTGATGGGGAACTCAACCTGTTCTTCTGGACTAGACTGAACCCTGCTGATGTGGAACTCAACCTGTTCTTCTGGACTAGACTGAACCCTGCTGATGTGGAACTCAACCTGTTCTTCTGGACTAGACTGGACCCTGCTGATGTGGAACTCAACCTGTTCTTCTGGACTAGACTGAACCCTGCTGATGTGGAACTCAACCTGTTCTTCTGGACTAGACTGGACCCTGCTGATGTGGAACTCAACCTGTTCTTCTGGACTAGACTGAACCCTGCTGATGGGGAACTCAACCTGTTCTTCTGGACTAGACTGAACCCTGCTGATGTGGAACTCAACCTGTTCTTCTGGACTAGACTGAACCCTGCTGATGTGGAACTCAACCTGTTCTTCTGGACTAGACTGAACCCTGCTGATGTGGACTAGACTGGACTGGACTAGACTGAACCCTGCTGATGGGGGAAGTCATTAATGAATGAATGATTACTTCAATATGGTTATTTAACAGGTAGATAAGGAATACTAAGAGCTTAACAGTAGACCCGGAGTGTACAGTGAAATGTTGAGAAGAGAATTTACACTGAGTGAACAAAACATTAAGAACACCTTCCCTAATATTGAGTTGCCCTCAGAACAGCTTCAATCCGTTGGGTCATGGACTCTACAAGGTGTTGAAAGCGTTCCACAGGGATGCTGGCCCATGTTGACTCCAATGCTTCACACAGTTGTGTTAAGTTGGCTGGATGTCCTTTGGTGTGGTGAACCATTCTTGATACACACAGGAAACTGTTGAGCGTGAAACCCCCAGCAGCGTTGCAGTTCTTGACACAAACCGGGGCGCCTGCCACCTACTACCATACCCTGTTCAAACCGGGGCGCCTGCCACCTACTACCACCTACTACCACCACCTACTACCACCTACTACCACCTACTACCACCTACTACCACCTACTACCACCTACTACCACCTACTACCACCTACTACCATACCCCGTTCAAACCGGTGCACCTGGCACCTACTACCACCTACTACCACCACCTACTACCACCTACTACCACCTACTACCACCTACTACCACCTACTACCACCTACTACCATACCCCGTTCAAACCGGGGCGCCTGGCACCTACTACCACCTACTACCACCTACTACCACCTACTACCACCTACTACCACCTACTACCATACCCCGTTCAAACCGGGGTGCCTGGCACCTACTACCACCTACTACCACCTACTACCACCTACTACCACCTACTACCACCTACTACCACCTACTACCACCTACTACCACCTACTACCACCTACTACCACCTACTACCATACCCCGTTCAAACCGGGGTGCCTGGCACCTACTACCATACCCAGTTCAACGGCTCTTAAAGCCACACACAATCCATGTCTCAACTGTCGAAAAGCTTATAAATCCTTCTTTAACCGGTCTTCCCCTTCATCTACACTGATTTTAACCTGTCTCTTCCCCTTCATCTACACTGATTTTAACCTGTCTCTTCCCCTTCATCTACAATGATTTTAACTGGTCTCTTCCTCTTCATCTACACTGATTTTAACTGGTCTCTTCCTCTTCATCTACACTGATTTTAACTGGTCTCTTCCCCTTCATCTACAATGATTTTAACTGGTCTCTTCCTCTTCATCTACACTGATTTTAACTGGTCTCTTCCTCTTCATCTACACTGATTTTAACTGGTCTCTTCCTCTTCATCTACACTGATTTTAACCTGTCTCTTCCCCTTCATCTACAATGATTTTAACTGGTCTCTTCCTCTTCATCTACACTGATTTTAACTGGTCTCTTCCCCCTTCATCTACACTGATTTTAAAGTGGATTTAACAAGTGATCATAGCGTTTACCTGGTCAGTCTGTTTAGTTCTCCTCTTTCTCACCTTGTTTGTTTCAAAATGTCACTATATATAGATTCATGATGAGTCTGTCTGTTTGAGGTGTCCTCCTGATCTCGATGCAGTAGGACGTGATGTCACTATATATAGATTCATGATGAGTTTGTCTGTTTGAGGAGGAGTCCTGATCTCGATGCAGTAGGACATGAGGTACCAAATCGAGTGTAAATGAACCATTCAGTGTGAAAAACACTCAATGGTTAAAAAAATCAAATAAAGTTATTTAAACTTTGATTTCTACCTTTGTTATTTATAATAACATGGAGCCGTCACTTGTAGGTTTCTACCTTTTACCTGTCCTCTCTTCACCTGGGAATAACCTGTTACCTTCAGACACAGTCCTGAGCCAACACACACTACAGCTCCTCTCCCTTCATACACAGACCTGAGCCAACACACACTACAGCTCCTCTACCTTCTACAACCACCTCCGGCTGGAATGCAAAAGATTAAACAAAGGTCTTGGTATTAGATAAGACAGCCACAGGAGTCTGGTTCATCCTGAACAACAACTTTGGAGTCTCTTAATACCTAGCTGGCATTTCCCAAAAGGTTCAATCTGTCAACCTCCCCCCTGAACTTATCAATGGCTCTGCATGCCATTGAGAGACTGTGATTTTTAGTAGGTGTGTTGGGCAATAGGATTAAAGAGGTTTGATGTTATTTTCTATGCCAGACCTTGAAACAGTGTTATATATTCATTCTGATAAGAGCTTTCTGTGTTCTGCACTAAACTGTCTGGACAGTCGAAATAAAGCTTTGTCTACTAATACCTAGACTGAGTTTGGTTTGGAGCTGGAGAGAGAGAGGGGAAGGGTTAAGAACTGGAGAGGGGAAGGGTTTGGAACTGGAGAGGGGAAGGGTTTGGTTTGGAGAGAGAGAGGGGAAGGGTTTGGTTTGGAGCTAGAGAGAGGGGTATCAGGCTCTAATGCCATTACAAGCAGCACCCAGGTTGGATTCCTGTCGGACTACGCTGCTAACCCACGTCAGATCTTATAAATGCCTGGATATCAGCTACCCCACATCACCTGATACCTGGATATCAGCTACCCCACATCACCTGATACCTGGATATCAGCTACCCCACATCATATGATACCTGGATATCAGCTACCCCACAGCATATGATACCTGGATAGGTAGTTAATGTATCAGCTAACACACATCACCTGATACCTGAATAGGTAGTTAACATATCAGCTAACCCACATCATCTGATGACCGACTGCACAGTTGATGTGGTGAGCAACCGTTGTCAGTCAGGAAGTACCAGAACCATTACCTCATCACATAGGTCCTCAGCAGCCAATAAGAATGATGCTGTAGAACCTGCAACAGTCTTCTACAAAATGTCACAGATTTATTCACCAATAAACTCACTCAGTGGTTTAAATCATTTGGAAAATAGCTACATACATTCTATTCATTTGTTTTGACTTTATTTTTAAACAGGAAGTGATGTTTTATTGGACCATCTTAACCAATGGAAATGATTCACTATACGCTGGTATTGTGATGGCACGTCATTTTATGGGACATGGGAGTTGTTGATTTTTTTCCTGTTCTGTCGCTGACGTTTAGGCTACATCAAGAGACCTCAGTCAGAGGGCCCAGAACAGCAACAGCTTCAATCTCTACAAGCCCACCCTGAGAGAGAGACAGAGACACACACAGAGAGAGAGAGAGAGAGAGAGAGAGAGAGAGAGAGAGACAGAGACAAAAATAGCATTCAAGTACTTCTCAGGTTTGTTGTCAGTAACATCACATGGTTAGGTTCTGTATCGCCATGGAAACAGTGTAATGAGATGAAGCGTCAGATCCTCACCCTGGGCAGAGCAGCGACCTGGTAGGCAGCCCTAGCTGGGAAGCTACTGCTGAAAACTAAAAGAGGAACACAGACATGGTTACATACTGTAGATCTGATACAAGACTTAATTAAACGTCATTTTTTATCTATTTAAAAACAAAAAATTACCCCGTTTTCTCCCCAATTTCGTGGTATCCAATTGTTTTGTCTCATCGCTACAACTCCCGTACGGGCTCGGGAGAGACGAAGGTTGAAGGTCATGCGTCCTCCGATACACAACCCAACCAAGCCGCACTGCTTCTTAACACAGCGCGCATCCAACCCGGAAGCCAGCCGCACCAATGTGTCGGAGGAAACACCGTGCACCTGGCGACCTTGGTTAGCGCACCTTGCCCCGGCCCGCCACAGGAGTCGCTGGTGCGCGATGAGACAAGGAGATCCCTACCGACCAATCCCTCCCTAACCCGGGCGACGCTAGGCCAATTGTGCGTCGCCCCACGGACCTCCCGGTCGCGGCCGGTTACGACAGAGCCTGGTCGCGAACCCAGAGTCTCTGGTGGCACAGCTGGCGCTGCAGTACAGAGCCCTTAACCAACATGCAGTCCAAGTTGTTAGGGACTCATCTTACGTAGACAGACACGGCTTGTCAATCAGGTCAGTGAGGTTTAGATGCTGACTGAATCTGTATGAAGGTAGGTACCTTTAACTCCAGTCACTGTCATGGCAGTGCTCAAACCTACTCAAGGGAAGTGCCACAAAATGATCATCCCTACCTCCCTTACATACCATACTCAGTCTCTTGGGAAACAGTGACACCTTGTGGACACTATGTGAAGTGCGCCTCCCTTACATACCATACTCAGTCTCTTGGGAAACAGTGACACCTTGTGGACACTATGTGAAGTGCCAGATAACCTTCAGAATACTTCTAATACATATCAGCATTACAAAACAAGGAGGATCCCAACAACATGAATATTCAGAGGATTCAACAAGAAGGATCCCATCAACATGAATATTCAGAGAATCCAACAACATGAATATTCAGAGGATTCAACAAGAAGGATCCCATCAACATGAATATTCAGAGAATCCAACAAGAAGGATCCCATCAACATGAATATTCAGAGGATCCAACAAGAAGGATCCCATCAACATGAATATTCAGAGGATTCAACAAGAAGGATCCCATCAACATGAATATTCAGAGAATCCAACAAGAAGGATCCCATCAACATGAATATTCAGAGGATTCAACAAGAAGGATCCCATCAACATGAATATTCAGAGGATCCAACAAGAAGGATCCCATCAACATGAATATTCAGAGGATTCAACAAGAAGGATCCCATCAACATGAATATTCAGAGAATCCAACAACATGAATATTCAGAGGATTCAACAAGAAGGATCCCATCAACATGAATATTCAGAGAATCCAACAAGAAGGATCCCATCAACATGAATATTCAGAGGATTCAACAAGAAGGATCCCATCAACATGAATATTCAGAGGATCCAACAAGAAGGATCCCATCAACATGAATATTTAGAGAATCCAACAGGAAGGATCCCAACAACATGAATATTCAACAGGAAGGATCCCAACAACATGAATATTCAACAGGAAGGATCCCAACAACAGAGAAACTTACATGTTTTATAGACATCATTCACACTGACGAAGTCATTCATGTCAGCCAAAAGAACCGTGGTTTTCACGACTGTGGGAAAAGAAAATCAGGAAATTCATGGTTTTGCTAGATACAGTTTATAAACATCTAATACAAGTTTTTATAAAAACATCATAACTTACCACTGTCATATCCACACCCTGCTTCCTTCAGGATCTCCCCCATGTTTACCAGAGCCTGTATGGGATAGAAATAGAGGGAAAGGGAATGCATTCAACTGAAATGTGTCTTCCGCATTTAACTGACACAATCGACTTCCACGGCGCCCGGGGAACAATGGGTTAACTGTCTCGTTCAGGGGAACAGTGGGTTAACTGCCTCGTTCAGGGGAACAGTGGGTTAACTGCCTCGTTCAGGGGAACAGTGGGTTAACTGCCTCGTTCAGGGGAACAGTGGGTTAACTGCCTCGTTCAGGGGAACAGTGGGTTAACTGCCTCGTTCAGGGGAACAGTGGGTTAACTGTCTTGTTCAGGGGAACAGTGGGTTAACTGCCTTGTTCAGGGGAACAGTGGGTTAACTGCCTTGTTCAGGGGAACAGTGGGTTAACTGTCTTGTTCAGGGGAACAGTGGGTTAACTGTCTTGTTCAGGGGCACAGTGGGTTAACTGCCTTGTTCAGGGGAACAGTGGGTTAACTGCCTTGTTCAGGGGAACAGTGGGTTAACTGCCTTGTTCAGGGGAACAGTGGGTTAACTGCCTTGTTCAGGGGAACAGTGGGTTAACTGCCTTGTTCAGGGGAACAGTGGGTTAACTGCCTTGTTCAGGGGAACAGTGGGTTAACTGCCTTGTTCAGGGGAACAGTGGGTTAACTGCCTTGTTCAGGGGAACAGTGGGTTAACTGCCTTGTTCAGGGGAACAGTGGGTTAACTGCCTTGTTCAGGGGAACAGTGGGTTAACTGCCTTGTTCAGGGGAACAGTGGGTTAACTGCCTTGTTCAGGGGAACAGTGGGTTAACTGCCTTGTTCAGGGGAACAGTGGGTTAACTGCCTTGTTCAGGGGAACAGTGGGTTAACTGTCTTGTTCAGGGGAACAGTGGGTTAACTGCCTTGTTCAGGGGAACAGTGGGTTAACTGCCTTGTTCAGGGGAACAGTGGGTTAACTGCCTTGTTCAGGGGAACAGTGGGTTAACTGCCTTGTTCAGGGGAACAGTGGGGTAACTGCCTTGTTCAGGGGAACAGTGGGTTAACTGCCTTGTTCAGGGGAACAGTGGGTTAACTGCCTTGTTCAGGGGAACAGTGGGTTAACTGCCTTGTTCAGGGGAACAGTGGGTTAACTGCCTTGTTCAGGGGAACAGTGGGTTAACTGCCTTGTTCAGGGGAACAGTGGGTTAACTGCCTTGTTCAGGGGAACAGTGGGTTAACTGCCTTGTTCAGGGGAACAGTGGGTTAACTGCCTTGTTCAGGGGAACAGTGGGTTAACTGTCTTGTTCAGGGGAACAGTGGGTTAACTGTCTTGTTCAGGGGAACAGTGGGTTAACTGCCTTGTTCAGGGGCAGAACGACAGATTTTGTACCTTGTCAGCTCAGGGATTCGATCAAATCAGGGATTCGATCCAGCAACCTTTCGGTTACTGGCCCAACGCTCTAACCACTAGTCTACCTGCAGCGCAAGTGGAAACACTTAAGTAGATGAGTGAGTTTCACAGATTTCCCCCCTCCCTCCATCGGCAACATCCCTGTTCTATGTCCTGTGGTTGTAACTGAGAAAGAGGGGGGGGGGGGGGGGGTGTGTTAAAAGCTTCACCTCACCTGTTTGGTCTGAGCCTGGACCCCTCCCTCCACCAGCTGACCAGAGGCAGGGTCCATCCCCAGCTGGCCTGACACGTACATGGTCCTGTCCACCACCACCGCCTGGCTGGGAGACAGAACAACGAATATGAACACAGGACTGGGCAGCTGATAAGATATGTACCAACATGGGGCAGGTGAAATGTTGTTCTCTGTCACAGTCAAGATATTATAGACACTACGACTACTACTACTACCTAAATGAAGCAAACAAATAAAAAGTCCCCAGTCTTTTCCATCCAGAACACAATTAACGTTGTTTGACTTTCCAGGTATCTAAATTGATACTTTACTGCCACCTACTGGTTAAACTGAGCAACCATACTGGGGACTGTTTATTTCTGAATGTCATGTAATACAATAGTGTGTAATACAGTAGGCGTTTAAGGGAACGTAGAGCAACGACAGTGCCAGTCCACAGAATGCTCCATTCCAACACATACCCTCTGTGCCAACTCTGCCAGTCACAGGCCTTCAGTCAAAAAGCACTTTAACCTGAAATAAAACTCAAGTCTCTCTTTCTCCAGTTTACAGCGGCGCCAAAGCTCCACCTCCCACGATTATTGGGTAAAAAGGGGTGACACCCCCTACCGTAACAGACCGCGAATGTCCCTTCACAGACGGAACAGAAATGCCAATACCGCATGTGAGATTCATAGTGCCCTGCGCAGACACACGAACAATGTTTAAAATAGTTGCTTACTGAATGAATGCAAACAAGAATATACTATTCTTATATATACATAAATACTCCGGACTCCGACATTGCTCGTCCTAATATTTCTATATTCCATTATTTAACATCGTGCTCCTGCACTGTTAGATACTACGGCGCCGTTGAAGATAGGAATACAAGCATTTCGCTACAACCACAATAGCATCTTGCTAAATATGTGTATGCGATCAATTTGATTTGATTTGATTTAAAAAAAAAAAATAGTTCGACACCTTCAGATCAACAGTGTGATAAAGGCTGCACAGACCACCTACCTGTACGGCCCGATAGCTGCTGGCGCTTTAGTGGTGTTGATTATCTTCCTGATGATCGAAGACATGATTAGAATTGGACACAAAAAAGTCTTCACTTAAAACAAAGAAGTTCCTGCTTTGAAGCCCGTGGAGGTCTGAAATGACAGATCAGCTGGTAGAGCGCGTCTACTACCGTAAAGTCTCAACTAAACGGGCCTAGAAGTTTCATTAGACCCACAACTTATATCATTGTAATCGTTGTGGGTATTGGCAGGGTACTGATTCTTGCCCAAAAACCAAAATGACGCTAAATTCAGAAAGTGTCATTTATTTTCTGACAATTTTGCCATATTTTATTGACGCGACTAAATATATCTACTACATAAATAAAGTTTAAATAACATTTTCAAAATATCTACTATATACTACGTTTCCCATGAACACAATTTAACCGGAACAAGATATACGTCATATTTATGCGGAAGAGCTGTAGACATAAATGTGAGCTTACGGCGTGGTTTTGAAATATCACTGTTCCTCCATTCAGGATTTGAAAGTGAATATATTTTCAGTTACCTTTACAAATACACTGTGGTGTGATGGAAGTGGGTAACTTCATAACTCGTTAGCATAGCCTGTTTGTGTCATGCAAAGTAGTCGCATGATGTCCCAATGTGTATCAAGCTTGCTAAGTAGCTAATTTAGCTATTAGTTATTCTGCTGAGGTGGAGATTGATTCAAAGGTTTGCTGACAATAACATCCGATCAGTGACTGTGCAATTCTCTCTTAAATAGTTGCTAGTAGCCTGCTCGTGTCCCACGATAGGATCATTTTTGACAGCACCACTAGCCTTATTATCAATGAGTCATGTTTATTTTCTGCAGAGCTATCAAAAATGTCTACAGCCAAGCACAGGATGCGCGATAAGAAGATGAGGAACCAGCCGAGCAACGTGACCTATTCCTCCCAGGGCAGCTCACACTGGAGGAACGGAGGGGACACTCCTACAGGTCGAGGCCGTGATCTGTCTCCACATCCATGGGGCCAGGGGTCCTCCCACTCTGGCCATGCCCAGGGAGGGGGTTGGGTCCGGGGCCACCAGAGAGAAGGACACGGGGGATACCCGCAGGCTCTGCCCACACACATCACTGGTAAGAACACCTTCCTCTGCATACAGTTGTCAAATGTATTTTAAAAGGATGCTCACGTCTTGATGGGTTTTTAAACTGATACAGGTTCTAACTGAGCACTTCCGCATGTCGATGTTGAACCAGCTGTAAATCAACAGCTTTTATTACATTCAATTCAAATGGCATTTAGAATGAGTAGATATAATGTCTGATGCTCCAAGCCATTGACTCCCAGCCAGTCTTTTGTGATGTGTGGTGCTGTGCTGTGCCTCCTCTCCTCAGCCTCAGCGTTTGCCAAGGCCCGGGCTGCAGAGGTGAACGCCATGTTGATGGCCGTCACCAAGACAACAGGCAGCTCCCATGTGTTTGGAGCTCTTCCTAAACACATGAGGAGGCGGGCTATGAGTCATAACACCAAGAGACTGCCCTGCAGGCTGAGAGACATGGCCAACAACATGGTGGGTTTGTCTAAGTAACACACTTAGGCGCACACACACACGCTCCCAGTCACACATTCAGTCACACACACTTTTTTATTTTATTTTTTATTTCACCTTTATTTAACCAGGTAGGCAAGTTGAGAACACCTTTATTTAACCAGGTAGGCAAGTTGAGAACACCTTTATTTAACCAGGTAGGCAAGTTGAGAACACCTTTATTTAACCAGGTAGGCAAGTTGAGAACACCTTTATTTAACCAGGTAGGCAAGTTGAGAACACCTTTATTTAACCAGGTAGGCAAGTTGAGAACAAGTTCTCATTTACAATTGCGACCTGGCCAAGATAAAGCAAAGCAGTTTGACAGATACAACGACACAGAGTTACACATGGAGTAAAACAAACATACAGTCAATAATAAAGTATAAACAAGTCTATATACAATGTGAGCAAATGAGGTGAGAAGGGAGGTAAAGGCAAAAAAGGCCTTGGTGGCAAGGTAAATACAATATAGCAAGTAAAACACTGGAATGGTAGTTTTGCAATGGAAGAATGTGCAAAGTAGAAATAAAAATAATGGGGTGCAAAGGAGCAAAATAAATAAATAAATAAAATACAGTTGGGAAAGAGGTAGTTGATAGGGCTAAATTATAGGTGGGCTATGTACAGGTGCAGTAATCTGTGAGCTGCTCTGACAGTTGGTGCTTAAAACTAGTGAGGGAGATAAGTGTTTCCAGTTTCAGTTTCATACTCTGTCACAGTGAAACGCGGCCTTTCTCTCTCTTGACTTTAAAGCATGGTCCCAGATCTGTCTCTGTTATTGTCATGTCCATACATGGAGGAAGGACCGGTCACACCTAGAGCCAGACTAGCCACACCTAGAGCCGGACTAATATAAACATCCTGTGTGTTTCCTCTCTGGTCCAGTTGGAGAAGAGTCAGAAGGCTGGTCAGAAGGTGAAGAAGGAACAGTCCAAGAGCAAGAGCCGTAAAGCCCGGCGTCGCCACGGCAACATGCTTCTGGAATTCAACCGTCGCCAGCGGAAGAACCTGTGGCTGGAGACGCACATCTGGCACGCCAAGCGCTTCCACATGGTCAAGAGATGGGGCTACTGTCTGGGAGACAGGCCAACCTACAAGTGTTACAGAGCCTGCTACAGAGCCATGAGCTCCCACTGTCTACTACAGGTTAGTGTCTATACCCACCGAGGCTTTTTGAGGCTGGATATCTGGGAAGCACTTTGGGACAACTGATAAGAAGTACATTTTGATTTGATTGACTGATTTTATAAGGTCCTGTTCGAATTACTGTTCAGTAAGGTTAGGAGTTCTTCAGACCTGGGAAAACTCTAGTTTTAAATTACTGTTCAATAAGGTTAGGAGTTCTCCAGACCTGGGAAAACTCTAGTTTTAAATTACTGTTCAATAAGGTTAGGAGTTCTCCAGACCTGGGAAAACTCTAGTTTTAAATTACTGCTCAATAAGGTTAGGAGTTCTCCAGACCTGGGAAAACTCTAGTTTTAAATTACTGCTCAATAAGGTTAGGAGTTCTCCAGACCTGGGAAAACTCTAGTTTTAAATTACTGCTCAATAAGGTTAGGAGTTCTCCAGACCTGGGAAAACTCTAGTTTTAAATTACTGTTCAGTAAGGTTAGGAGTTCTCCAGACCTGGGAAAACTCTAGTTTTAAATTACTGTTCAGTAAGGTTAGGAGTTCTCCAGACCTGGGAAAACTCTAGTTTTAAATTACTGCTCAATAAGGTTAGGAGTTCTCCAGACCTGGGAAAACTCTAGTTTTAAATTACTGCTCAATAAGGTTAGGAGTTCTCCAGACCTGGGAAAACTCTAGTTTTAAATTACTGTTCAGTAAGGTTAGGAGTTCTCCAGACCTGGGAAAACTCTAGTTTTAAATTACTGCTCAATAAGGTTAGGAGTTCTCCAGACCTGGGAAAACTCTAGTTTTAAATATTCTTTGTGGAAAGTTTAAAACATTTCTGGGGGACTATTTTCAATACACATCCCCAACAGTGGGGGACACGAATCACCTTAACATTCAAAGTACAACAGTTTCAGAATTACTAAAATACAGTAACACTTGACGTTCTTCTAATAGGTTTACTGTGGGATCTCTACAGTAGTAGTCTCTGTAACAGTTCTAATAGGTTTACTGTGGGATCTCTACAGTAGTAGTCTCTGTAACAGTTCTAATAATTTACTGTGGGATCTCTACAGTAGTAGTCTCTGTAACAGTTCTAATAATTTACTGTGGGATCTCTACAGTAGTAGTCTCTGTAACAGTTCTAATAATTTACTGTGGGATCTCTACAGTAGTAGTCTCTGTAACAGTTCTAATAGGTTTACTGTGGGATCTCTACAGTAGTAGTCTCTGTAACAGTTCTAATAGGTTTACTGTGGGATCTCTACAATAGTAGTCTCTGTAACAGTTATAATAGGTTTACTGTGGGATCTCTACAATAGTAGTCTCTGTAACAGTTCTAATAGGTTTACTGTGGGATCTCTACAATAGTAGTCTCCGTAACAGTTCTAATAGGTTTACTGTGGGATCTCTACAATAGTAGTCTCTGTAACAGTTCTAATATGTTTACTGTGGGATCTCTACAACAGTAGTCTCTGTAACAGTTCTAATAGGTTTACTGTGGGATCTCTACAGTAGTAGTCTCTGTAACAGTTCTAATAGGTTTACTGTGGGATCTCTACAGTAGTAGTCTCTGTAACAGTTCTAATAGGTTTACTGTGGGATCTCTACAGTAGTAGTCTCTGTTAAGTATATAATAAATTAAAACTGTTATCTACTCAGGTCTGGTGTTCACACGGTACGAACATGAGCGACAGCCACTTTAAATGTTTGCTGTGTGATCAGATATGAATACAGCATTTTGGTAAATTTGTCTTCTTGCAGTTTCCAAACTGTAAAATTATATTTTGAAGTGTTAGAGGATTCACTTTGGGTTACATACTGTCCCCACCCCCCCCACCCAGGACATGTCGTACTACTGCTGTGTGGAGTTACAGGGGCCAGGGGAACAGCTGTTAGCTGCTCTGTCTAAGCTGACCAGCAAGGAAACTGGTAAGTACTTGCTTTCGTGTTTTCCCTCCTCAACAAACAAGCAACCACAATTGTCAATCATGCTGCGTTTTAGATGGTACGAGGTAGATGTCATGCTGCGTTTTAGATGGTACGAGGTAGACGGCATGCTGCGCTTAAGGTGGTACGAGGTAGACGGCAAGCTGCGCTTTAGGTGGTACGAGGTAGACGGCATGCTGCGCTTTAGATGGTACGAGGTAGACGGCATGCTGCGCTTTAGGTGGTACGAGGTAGACGGCATGCTGCGCTTTAGGTGGTACGAGGTAGACGGCATGCTGCGCTTTAGGTGGTACGAGGTAGACGGCATGCTGCGTTTTAGATGGTACGAGGTAGACGGCATGCTGCGTTTTAGATGGTACGAGGTAGACGGCATGCTGCGTTTTAGATGGTACGAGGTAGACGGCATGCTGCGCTTTAGATGGTACGAGGTAGACGGTACGAGGTAGACGTCATGCTGCGTTTTAGATGGTACGAGGTAGACGGCATGCTGCGTTTTAGATGGTACGAGGTAGACGTCATGCTGCGTTTTAGATGGTACGAGGTAGACGGCATGCTGCGCTTTAGGTGGTACGAGGTAGACGGCATGCTGCGCTTTAGGTGGTACGAGGTAGACGGCATGCTGCGCTTTAGATGGTACGAGGTAGACGGCATGTTGCGTTTTAGATGGTACGAGGTAGACGGCATGCTGCGTTTTAGATGGTACGAGGTAGACGGCATGCTGCGTTTTAGATGGTACGAGGTAGACGGCATGCTGCGCTTTAAATGGTACGAGGTAGACGGCATGCTGCCCTTTAGATGGTACGAGGTAGACGGCATGCTGCGTTTTAGTTGGTACGAGGTAGACGGCATGCTGCGCTTTAGGTGGTACGAGGTAGACGGCATGCTGCGCTTTAGGTGGTACGAGGTAGACGGCATGCTGCGCTTTAGGTGGTACGAGGTAGACGTCATGCTGCGCTTTAGATGGTACGAGGTAGACGGCATGCTGCGCTTTAGGTGGTACGAGGTAGACGGCATGCTGCGCTTTAGGTGGTACGAGGTAGACGGCATGCTGCGCTTTAAATGGTACGAGGTAGACGGCATGCTGCACTTTAGATGGTACGAGGTAGACGGCATGCTGCGCTTTAGATGGTACGAGGTAGACGGCATGCTGCGCTTTAGATGGTACGAGGTAGACGGCATGCTGCGCTTTAGATGGTACGAGGTAGACGGCATGCTGCGCTTTAGGTGGTACGAGGTAGACGGCATGCTGCGCTTTAGATGGTACGAGGTAGACGGCATGCTGCGTTTTTAGATGGTACGAGGTAGACGGCATGCTGCATTTTAGATGGTACGAGGTAGACGGCATGCTGCGCTTTAGATGGTACGAGGTAGACGGTACGAGGTAGACGTCATGCTGCGTTTTAGATGGTACGAGGTAGACGGCATGCTGCGTTTTAGATGGTACGAGGTAGACGTCATGCTGCGTTTTAGATGGTACGAGGTAGACGGCATGCTGCGCTTTAGGTGGTACGAGGTAGACGGCATTTTGCGCTTTAGATGGTACGAGGTAGACGGCATGCTGCGCTTTAGATGGTACGAGGTAGACGGCATGCTGCGTTTTAGATGGTACGAGGTAGACGGCATGCTGCGTTTTAGATGGTACGAGGTAGACGGCATGCTGCGCTTTAAATGGTACGAGGTAGACGGCATGCTGCGCTTTAGATGGTACGAGGTAGACGGTACGAGGTAGACGTCATGCTGCGTTTTAGATGGTACGAGGTAGACGGCATGCTGCGCTTTAGATGGTACGAGGTAGACGGCATGCTGCGTTTTAGATGGTACGAGGTAGACGTCATGCTGCGTTTTAGATGGTACGAGGTAGACGGCATGCTGCGCTTTAGATGGTACGAGGTAGACGGCATGCTGCGCTTTAGATGGTACGAGGTAGACGTCATGCTGCGTTTTAGATGGTACGAGGTAGACGGCATGCTGCGCTTTAGATGGTACGAGGTAGACGGCATGCTGCGTTTTAGATGGTACGAGGTAGACGTCATGCTGCGTTTTAGATGGTACGAGGTAGACGGCATGCTGCGCTTTAGATGGTACGAGGTAGACGGCATGCTGCGTTTTAGATGGTACGAGGTAGACGGCATGCTGCGTTTTAGATGGTACGAGGTAGACGGGACTTGGCAACCAGAGTTAAAAAAAAAAAAAATTCAACTTTTACCATCTGTGTTGTTTTCTACCTGATGTTGATTTGGACCGTTTGGTGAAATCACCATAGCAACGTCGTGCCGGCTTGTTTTTGCCGCCAGCCTCTTCCTTGCTTTCTTGTCCCGCTCTGCCGACTGGTATGACTGATCTTCATGTTCCTCGTCTAAACGCAGCATTAGTCTCTAAATATATACAAGTGTTTCAGTATAAAGTTTAGATGTGTTGGATTCTAGCTTGAAATACACTTATTCGTGTTGCCATATTAGATCGTATTGATGACTTAACATGTATAATGGATGTCTGTGTTGGGGTCAGTGGAGGATGGATGAGAACCAAGTGTACGGAAAGTGACTGAGTGTGGGATTGTTTTGAGTCGGGTGGTCTAACAAATATGTGACTCGCTGCTTTACGGTATTATTGACGATGACGTGTGTTGTACCTGCAGGGCCTACGTTTGCAGCAGCCATGTGTGTGTCAGGCAGGAGACAGGGCAGTGTGATGGTGTACAGAGCAGGACAGTACCCTCTCCAGCCCCTGGGGCCTGTCACATTCCTCTGGAGACCCACAACGCAGGGCCGGGGGGGCCAGGAGGACCAGGGCTCCCAGGGATCAACACACAGACAGCTGTGGATCTGGGCTCACCCCACCATGAAAACGGTCAGAGGGACTAATATGCAGAATCAATCAGTTGTAGAAGTGTTGAACAACCATTTAACTATTCATTGATGGGGTAATGTCTTTATTGTTGTCTATAATCTGGTGAACTTAGATGTCCCCTTTGGGATCGGTAAAGTACTATCCAATCAGATCTCCCCTTAGGGATCGGTAAAGTACTATCCAATCAGATGTCCCCTTTGGGATCGGTAAAGTACTATCCAATCAGATCTCCCCTTAGGGATCGGTAAAGTACTATCCAATCAGATGTCCCCTTAGGGATCGGTAAAGTACTATCCAAGTACTATCCAATCAGATGTCCCCTTTGGGATCGGTCAAGTACTATCCAATCAGATGTCCCCTTTGGGATTGGGAAAGTACTATTCATTCTGACTGTGCCCTGTGTCGTGACTGTGCCCTGTGTCAGGACCTCCTCCCAGAGCTGCAGGCTGTCTGTCAGTGCCCCGTGTCGTGACTGTGCCCTATGCTCTGTGTCGTGACTGTGCTCTGTGTCGTGACTGTGCCCTGTGCTCTGTGTCAGGACCTCCTCCCAGAGCTGCAGGCTGTCTGTCAGTGCCCCGTGTCGTGACTGTGCCCCGTGTCGTGACTGTGCCCCGTGTCGTGACTGTGCCCCGTGTCGTGACTGTGCCCCGTGTCGTGACTGTGCCCCGTGTCGTGACTGTGCCCCGTGCTCTGTGTCGTGACTGTGCTCTGTGTCGTGACTGTGCTAAGTGTCGTGACTGTGCTAAGTGTCGTGACTGTGCCCCGTGTCGTGACTGTGCCCCGTGTCGTGACTGTGCCCCGTGTCGTGACTGTGCCCCGTGTCGTGACTGTGCCCCGTGTCGTGACTGTGCTCCGTGTCGTGACTGTGCTCCGTGTCGTGACTGTGCTCCGTGTCGTGACTGTGCTCCGTGTCGTGACTGTGCCCCGTGTCGTGACTGTGCCCCGTGTCGTGACTGTGCCCCGTGTCGTGACTGTGCCCCGTGTCGTGACTGTGCCCCGTGTCGTGACTGTGCCCTGTGCTCTGTGTCAGGACCTCCTCCCAGAGCTGCAGGCTGTCTGTCAGTGCCCCGTGTCGTGACTGTGCCCTGTGCTCTGTGTCAGGACCTCCTCCCAGAGCTGCAGGCTGTCTGTCAGTGTTCTGAGGCTGTCCTTCCACCTGCTCCAGTGGACCTCCCTGTCCCACAGCCAGCCCATACCCCCACCTTGGCCCCCGGTCCTGGGGCTGGTCCTGAGGCGGCGCAGGCCTCTGGTTCTGGTTCTAAGAGGAAGTGGTCCTCCAGGGAGCCTGAGGCTGCTGAGCCACCAGCCAAGAAGCTCCTGGGATACAGTACCATTTCTGCTACCACACCCATCACCTGGAGGTCCAGTACCACTGGTATAGTCATCAGGTGGGTTCTGACTGGTACCACTGGTATAGTCATCAGGTGGGTTCTGACTGGTACCACTGGTATAGTCATCAGGTGGGTTCTGACTGGTACCACTGGTATAGTCATCAGGTGGGTTCTGACTGGTACCACTGGTATAGTCATCAGGTGGGTTCTGACTGGTACCACTGGTATAGTCATCAGGTGGGTTCTGACTGGTACCACTGGTATAGTCATCAGGTGGGTTCTGACTGGTATAGTCATCAGGTGGGTTCTGACTGGTACCACTGGTATAGTCATCAGGTGGGTTCTGACTGGTATAGTCATCAGGTGGGTTCTGACTGGTATAGTCATCAGGTGGGTTCTGACTGGTACCACTGGTATAGTCATCAGGTGGGTTCTGACTGGTATAGTCATCAGGTGGGTTCTGACTGGTATAGTCATCAGGTGGGTTCTGACTGGTACCACTGGTATAGTCATCAGGTGGGTTCTGACTGGTACCACTGGTATAGTCATCAGGTGGGTTCTGACTGGTATTAGTCATCAGGTGGGTTCTGACTGGTATAGTCATCAGGTGGGTTCTGACTGGTACCACTGGTATAGTCATCAGGTGGGTTCTGACTGGTACCACTGGTATAGTCATCAGGTGGGTTCTGACTGGTATAGTCATCAGGTGGGTTCTGACTGGTATAGTCATCAGGTGGGTTCTGACTGGTATAGTCATCAGGTGGGTTCTGACTGGTACCACTGGTATAGTCATCAGGTGGGTTCTGACTGGTATTAGTCATCAGGTGGGTTCTGACTGGTATAGTCATCAGTTGGGTTCTGACTGGTACCACTGGTATAGTCATCAGGTGGGTTCTGACTGGTATAGTCATCAGGTGGGTTCTGACTGGTATAGTCATCCGGTGGGTTCTGACTGGTATAGTCATCAGGTGGGTTCTGACTGGTATAGTCATCAGGTGGGTTCTGACTGGTACCACTGGTATAGTCATCAGGTGGGTTCTGACTGGTACCACTGGTATAGTCATCAGGTGGGTTCTGACTGGTACCACTGGTATAGTCATCAGGTGGGTTCTGACTGGTATAGTCATCAGGTGGGTTCTGACTGGTACCACTGGTATAGTCATCAGGTGGGTTCTGACTGCTTTGATTTAGTCATATTTAGAGTTTTCTGTCAATTTTATAAACCCCTCCCTTTATTAAACCCCTCCCTTTATAAAAACCCCTCCCTTTATAAACCCCTCCCTTTATAAAACCCCTCCCTTTATAAACCCCTCCCTTTATAAACCCCTCCCTTTATAAACCCCTCCCTTTATAAAACCCCTCCCTTTATAAAACCCCTCCCTTTATAAAACCCCTCCCTTTATAAAACCCCTCCCTTTATAATTCCCCTCCCTTTATAAACCCCTCCCTTCATTCTCAACCATGTGGACTTCCTGAATGTTGTTGTTTACTGTTTTGCAGTGACCTCACCATGGAGATGGTGCGGTATCGTCTGATTGGACCTCTATCACATTCCGTTCTGACTGAAACCCTGGCCCCTGCCACACACTGTGATGTAAGAACCTGGGATGATTTATCTAGGGGCCAGCTAATCACCTGGGATGATTTGTCTGGAGGCCAGCTAATCACCTGGCATGATTTGTCTGGAGGCCAGCTAATCACCTGGGATGATTTGTCTGGAGGCCAGCTAATCACCTGGGATGATTTGTCTGGAGGCCAGCTAATCACCTGGGATGATTTGTCTGGAGGCCAGCTAATCACCTGGGATGATTTGTCTGGAGGCCAGCTAATCACCTGGGATGATTTGTCTGGAGGCCAGCTAATCACCTGGGATGATTTGTCTGGAGGCCAGCTAATCACCTGGGATGATTTGTCTGGAGGCCAGCTAATCACCTGGGATATTTGTCTGGAGGCCAGCTAATCACCTGGGATGATTTGTCTGGAGGCCAGCTAATCACCTGGGATGATTTGTCTGGAGGCCAGCTAATCACCTGGGATGATTTGTCTGGAGGCCAGCTAATCACCTGGGATGATTTGTCTGGAGGCCAGCTAATCACCTGGGATGATTTGTCTGGAGACGACATCCTGTTTGTTCCAGTGTAAGGTGTTTTATCTAGATACTACATCCTGTTTGTTCCAGTGTAAGGTGTTTTATCTAGACTACATCCTGTTTGTTCCAGTGTAAGGTGTTTTATCTAGATACTACATCCTGTTTGTTCCAGTGTAAGGTGTTTTATCTAGATACTACATCCTGTTTGTTCCAGTGTAAGGTGTTTTATCTAGATACTACATCCTGTTTGTTCCAGTGTAAGGTGTTTTATCTAGACTACATCCTGTTTGTTCCAGTGTAAGGTGTTTTATCTAGATACTACATCCTGTTTGTTCCAGTGTAAGGTGTTTTATCTAGAGACTACATCCTGTTTGTTCCAGTGTAAGGTGTTTTATCTAGAGACTACATCCTGTTTGTTCCAGTGTAAGGTGTTTTATCTAGATACTACATCCTGTTTGTTCCAGTGTAAGGTGTTTTATCTAGATACTACATCCTGTTTGTTCCAGTGTAAGGTGTTTTATCTAGATACTACATCCTGTTTGTTCCAGTGTAAGGTGTTTAGTCAGGTGTTTTATCTAGAGACTACATCCTGTTTGTTCCAGTGTAAGGTGTTTTATCTAGATACTACATCCTGTTTGTTCCAGTGTAAGGTGTTTTATCTAGATACTACATCCTGTTTGTTCCAGTGTAAGGTGTTTTATCTAGATACTACATCCTGTTTGTTCCAGTGTAAGGTGTTTAGTCAGGTGTTTTATCTAGATACTACATCCTGTTTGTTCCAGTGTAAGGTGTTTAGTCAGGTGTTTTATCTAGATACTACATCCTGTTTGTTCCAGTGTATGGTGTTTTATCTAGATACTACATCCTGTTTGTTCCAGTGTAAGGTGTTTAGTCAGGTGTTTTATCTAGATACTACATCCTGTTTGTTCCAGTGTATGGTGTTTTATCTAGATACTACATCCTGTTTGTTCCAGTGTAAGGTGTTTTATCTAGATACTACATCCTGTTTGTTCCAGTGTAAGGTGTTTTATCTAGATACTACATCCTGTTTGTTCCAGTGTAAGGTGTTTTATCTAGATACTACATCCTGTTTGTTCCAGTGTAAGGTGTTTTATCTAGATACTACATCCTGTTTGTTTCTGTGTAAGGTGTTTTATCTAGATACTACATCCTGTTTGTTCCAGTGTAAGGTGTTTTATCTAGATACTACATCCTGTTTGTTTCTGTGTAAGGTGTTTTATCTAGATACTACATCCTGTTTGTTCCAGTGTAAGGTGTTTTATCTAGAGACTACATCCTGTTTGTTCCAGTGTAAGGTGTTTTATCTAGATACTACATCCTGTTTGTTCCAGTGTAAGGTGTTTTATCTAGATACTACATCCTGTTTGTTCCAGTGTAAGGTGTTTAGTCAGGTGTTTTATCTAGATACTACATCCTGTTTGTTCCAGTGTAAGGTGTTTTATCTAGATACTACATCCTGTTTGTTCCAGTGTAAGGTGTTTTATCTAGATACTACATCCTGTTTGTTCCAGTGTAAGGTGTTTTATCTAGATACTACATCCTGTTTGTTCCAGTGTAAGGTGTTTTATCTAGATACTACATCCTGTTTGTTCCAGTGTAAGGTGTTTTATCTAGATACTACATCCTGTTTGTTCCAGTGTAAGGTGTTTTATCTAGATACTACATCCTGTTTGTTCCAGTGTAAGGTGTTTTATCTAGATACTACATCCTGTTTGTTTCTGTGTAAGGTGTTTAGTCAGGTGTTTTATCTGTATTCCAGGCTACAGGTAAATCCAGACCATCTCCCTTCTGGTGGCCAGATCACTGCAGAGACGACTGTAACATGTCTCTTCATCAACAACAAGCTGGTGTCTTCAACATGCTCAAAGGTGAGTTCCTCACAACTACATTCCTCATTCATTACCTACATTCATTAGCTCAGATCAGGGCTCTCCAACCCTGTTCCTGGAGAGAGACCCTCCTGTAGGTTTTAACTCCGACCCTGTTCCCGGAGAGAAACCCTCCTGGAGGTTTTAACTCCGACCCTGTTCCTGGAGAGATATCCTCCTGGAGGTTTTAACTCAAACCCTGTTCCTGGAGAGATATCCTCCTGGAGGTTTTAACTCCGACCCTGTTCCTGGAGAGATATCCTCCTGGAGGTTTTAACTCAAACCCTGTTCCTGGAGAGATATCCTCCTGGAGGTTTTAACTCCGACCCTGTTCCTGGAGAGATATCCTCCTGGAGGTTTTAACTCCGACCCTGTTCCTGGAGAGAGACCCTCCTGTAGGTTTTAACTCAAACCCTGTTCCTGGAGAGAGACCCTCCTGGAGGTTTTAACTCCAACCCTGTTCCTGGAGAGAGACCCTCCTGTAGGTTTTAACTCCGACCCTGTTCCTGGAGAGATATCCTCCTGGAGGTTTTAACTCAAACCCTGTTCCTGGAGAGAGACCCTCCTGGAGGTTTTAACTCCAACCCTGTTCCTGGAGAGAAACCCTCCTGTAAGGTTTTAACTCCGACCCTGTTCCTGGAGAGAGACCCTCCTGTAGGTTTTAACTCCAACCCCAGTTGTAACTAACCTGATTCAGCTTATCAACCAGCTAATCATTAGAATCAGGTGCGCTAGATTGGGGTTGGAGTTAAACCCTACAGGAGGGTCTCTCTCCAGGAACAGGGTTGGAGTTAAAACCTACAGGAGGGTCTCTCTCCAGGAACAGCGTTGGAGTTAAAACCTCATGTATATGTCCTGTCTCCTCCCCTCCAAAGCGTACCTCATATCTGTCCTGTCTCTCCTCCCCTCCAAAGCGTACCTCATATCTGTCCTGTCTCTCCTCCCCTCCAAAGCGTACCTCATATCTGTCCTGTCTCTCCTCCCCTCCAAAGCGTACCTCATATCTGTCCTGTCTCTCCTCCCATCCAAAGCGTACCTCATATCTGTCCTGTCTCTCCTCCCATCCAAAGCGTACCTCATATCTGTCCTGTCTCTCCTCCCATCCAAAGCGTACCTCATGTCTCTCATCCCCTCCAAAGCGTACCTCATGTCTGTCCTGTCTCTCCTCCAAAGCGTACCTCATGTATGTCCTGTCTCTCCTCCCCTCCAAAGCGTACCTCATGTCTGTCCTGTCTCTCCTCCCCTCCAAAGCGTACCTCATGTCTGTCCTGTCTCCCCTCCAAAGCGTACCTCATGTCTGTCCTGTCTCTCCTCCAAAGCGTACCTCATGTATGTCCTGTCTCTCCTCCAAAGCGTACCTCATGTATGTCCTGTCTCTCCTCCCCTCCAAAGCGTACCTCATGTCTGTCCTGTCTCTCCTCCCCTCCAAAGCGTACCTCATGTCTGTCCTGTCTCCCCTCCAAAGCGTACCTCATGTCTGTCCTGTCTCTCCTCCAAAGCGTACCTCATGTATGTCCTGTCTCTCCTCCAAAGCGTACCTCATGTATGTCCTGTCTCTCCTCCCCTCCAAAGCGTACCTCATGTCTGTCCTGTCTCTCCTCCCCTCCAAAGCGTACCTCATGTCTGTCCTGTCTCTCCTCCCCTCCAAAGCGTACCTCATGTCTGTCCTGTCTCCTCTCCTCAGGTGTGTACTCCACAGCGGAGGTCCCAGCCGGCTCAGTTCTGGGTCTGACGGTGGATGACCCCAGATTGACCTTACCAAACAAGAGAAGCAAGGCCGTGTCCGACATCAGGAAGGCACAAGGTAACCTCTGAGCCAGTAGCCATGGTAACCCCTGAGCCAGTAGCCAGGTTGGGGTGGTTCAGACAGGTCCGATATAGTTTACATTACATCATTAGTTCTCCTTTAGGGTGATTCTATGGCAACCTCTGAGCCAGTAGCCATGGTAACCTCTGAGCCAGTAGCCATGGTAACCTCTGAGCCAGGAGACAGGGTGGGGTGGTTCAGACAGGTCCGATATAGTTTACATTACATCATTAGTTCTCCTTTAGGGTGATTCTACCTGGGCCTTGTTCAGAACACAACCTTTTCAATCAGAGTGAAACTGTGACGTAGCCGACTATTCAAATGAGAACGCATCCAAGAAAATGTCATAGATTTGTTCCCTGCTGAACAGGACCCTGTGTTTGTGAATGTGATAGGTCCTGAGGCTTTGTGGGTAGGGAGGTTCTGTGGGTCATTCTCTGGTCCTGTGCTCCTGGGGAGCCTCTGCTCGTCCATGCAGATGTCCCAGGTTCGAATCCTGGCAGGACCCTGTGCTCAGACCACGCCCTCAGAGGTTCACACCCACTTCCTTATTTATCTTTTTAGTACCTGGCTGGGGATTGCATCACCCACTTCCTTATTGACCTTTTAGTACCTGGCTGGGGGTTGCATCACCCACTTCCTTATTGACCTTTTAGTACCTGGCTGGGGATTGCATCACCCACTTCCTTATTTATCTTTTTAGTACCTGGCTGGGGATTGCATCACCCACTTCCTTATTGACCTTTTAGTACCTGGCTGGGGGTTGCATCACCCACTTCCTTATTGACCTTTTAGTACCTGGCTGGGGGTTGCATCACCCACTTCCTTGTTTACCTTTTAGTACCTGGCTGGGGGTTGCATCACCCACTTCCTTATTTAGTGGATGTAGGCCCTATAGAGCTACTCGGTGATGCTGTAGATGTTGCCAACTAGTTGTGTGCTTCCTCTGGCCTACTCAACACAGTTTGGTGACTCTCCTGAGTACCTGGTCATACGGCACTATGCCCTCTGTTGTTTCAGGAGTGAACGAGGAGAGGAGGAGGGAACTGATGTTGAAGGGGATCCCTGAACCCCTCAGCCAGAGTTCCCTGTGGGACCGGTCTGTCCGCGACAACGTCACACACAACAAGATGACAGACCAGGTACTGAACCATAGCACCATGTCTGTTTAATATATCATTACTAAATGTATGAAGACTCTACCCAGGTTATGTCCCACAGGAAGAATAGTCACTAAATGAATGTCCCCCTGGAGACTCAACCCAGGAAGAAGAGTCACTAAATGTATGTCCCCCTGGAGACTCAACCCAGGAAGAAGAGTCACTAAATGTATGTCCTCCTGGAGACTCAACCCAGGGAGAAGAGTCACTAAATGTATGTCCTCCTTGGGTTGAGTCTCCAGGAGAAGAGTCACTAAATGTATGTCCTCCTGGAGATTCAACCCAGGGAGAAGAGTCACTAAATGTATGTCCTCCTGGAGACTCAACCCAGGAAGAAGAGTCACTAAATGTATGTCCTCCTGGAGACTCAACCCAGGAAGAAGAGTCACTAAATGTATGTCCTCCTGGAGACTCAACCCAGGAAGAAGAGTCACTAAATGTATGAAGCATTCTCTCTAGACGTTCTGGAGCATTCTCTCTCGACAACAGTTCACTGGCAGGTTCTGGAGCATTCTCTCTAGACGTTCTGGAGCATTCTCTCTCGACAACAGTTCACTGACAGGTTCTGGAGAATTCTCTCTAGACGTTCTGGAGCATTCTCCCTAGACAACAGTTCACTGGCAGGTTCTGGAGCATTCTCTCTAGACGTTCTGGAGCATTCTCTCTAGACAACAGTTCACTGTCAGGTTCTGGAACATTCTCTCTAGACGTTCTGGAGCATTTTCTATAGACAACAGTTCACTGACAGGTTCTGGAACATTCTCCCTAGACAACAGTTCACTGACAGGTTCTGGAGAATTCTCCCGGTTTACCACGTCGTAGTACAACGTAGCATATCATGGCCTGACATAATACATTTTTACCAACAAAATAAACATGTCTAAGGAACATTTTTCTGTTGACGATTTGTGAAATTGTATCACACCTGTGGTGATTTATTTCCATACGGTGTAACTTGCATAAAAACGTTGTATGGAAAAGTGGTTTGTCTCCCATATCCAGTCTTCTCTCTGTCTACAGGAAGTAAACAGACTGCGTAATGATGTTCTGGTCCCAGGCTCCAGACTCCCCACCCCCCTGCAGGGTAGAGTACCCGTCCTACTGGTGCAGCAGTCTGGGAAGAGCCAGGGCACAGAGATGGTTTCCTGGGGGGCGGGATGGGACCTGCTGCTACCCAAGGCCTGGGGCATGGCCTTCTGGGTCCCTCTGGTATGGACCACACATTCCCTATATAGTACACTACTCTAGACCAGGACCCAATGACACCCTATTCCCTATATAGTGCACTACTCTAGACCAGGACCCACCCTATTCCTTATATAGTGCACTACTATAGACCAGAACCCACCCTATTCCCTATATAGTGCACTACTCTAGACCAGGACCCAATGACACCCTATGCCCTATATAGTGCACTACTCTAGACCAGGACCCAATGACACCCTATTCCCTATATAGTGCACTACTCTAGACCAGGACCCAATGACACCCTATGCCCTATATAGTGCACTACTCTAGACCAGGACCCAATGACACCCTATTCCCTATATAGTGCACTACTCTAGACCAGGACCCAATGACACCCTATTCCCTATATAGTGCACTACTCTAGACCAGGACCCACCCTATTCCCTATATAGTGCACTACTCTAGACCAGGACCCAATGACACCCTATTCCTTATATAGTGCACTACTATAGACCAGGACCCACCCTATTCCCTATATAGTGCACTACTCTAGACCAGGACCCACCCTATTCCCTATATAGTGCACTACTATAGACCAGGACCCACCCTGTTCTCTATATAGTGCACTACTCTAGACCAGGACCAAATGGCACCCTGTTCTCTACATAGTACACTACTCTAGATCAATGGCCATGTAATATTTGGAGAAGCCCCTTTAAGTAGACAAATGACTAATTACTACAAATATGTCTGATCAACCTCCTCGACAGGTAGGTAGAGGAGAGGTAACTAAAGTAGTAACCCTCTCCTCTCCAGGTAGATAGAGGAGAGGTAACTAAAGTAGTAACCCTCTCCAGGTAGATAGAGGAGAGGTAACTAAAGTAGTAACCCTCTCCTCTCCAGGTAGATAGAGGAGAGGTAACTAAAGTAGTAACCCTCTCCAGGTAGATAGAGGAGAGGTAACTAAAGTAGTAACCCTCTCCTCTCCAGGTAAATAGAGGAGAGGTAACTAAAGTAGTAACCCTCTCCAGGTAGATAGAGGAGAGGTAACTAAAGTAGTAACCATCTCCAGGTAGATAGAGGAGAGGTAACTAAAGTAGTAATCCTCTCCTCTCCAGGTAGATAGAGGAGAGGTAACTAAAGTAGTAACCCTCTCCTCTCCAGGTAGATAGAGGAGAGGTAACTAAAGTAGTAACCCTCTCCAGGTAGATAAAGGAGAGGTAACTAAAGTAGTAACCCTCTCCAGATAGATAGAGGAGAGGTAACTAAAGTAGTAACCCTCTCCAGGTAGGTAGAGGAGAGGTAACTAAAGTAGTAACCCTCTCCTCTCCAGGTAGGTAGAGGAGAGGTAACTAAAGTAGTAACCCTCTCCAGGTAGATAGAGGAGAGGTAACTAAAGTAGTAACCCTCTCCTCTCCAGGTAGGTAGAGGAGAGGTAACTAAAGTAGTAACCCTCTCCAGGTAGATAGAGGAGAGGTAACTAAAGTAGTAACCCTCTCCTCTCCAGGTAGATAGTGGAGAGGTAACTAAAGTAGTAACCCTCTCCTCTCCAGGTAGATAGAGGAGAGGTAACTAAAGTAGTAACCCTCTCCTCTCCGGGTAGGTAGAGGAGAGGTAACTAAAGTAGTAACCCTCTCCTCTCCGGGTAGATAGAGGAGAGGTAACTAAAGTAGTAACCCTCTCCTCTCCAGGTAGATAGAGGAGAGGTAACTAAAGTAGTAACCCTCTCCAGGTAGGTAGAGGAGAGGTAACTAAAGTAGTAACCCTCTCCTCTCCAGGTAGATAGAGGAGAGGTAACTAAAGTAGTAACCCTCTCCTCTCCGGGTAGATAGAGGAGAGGTAACTAAAGTAGTAACCCTCTCCTCTCCAGGTAGATAGAGGAGAGGTAACTAAAGTAGTAACCCTCTCCAGGTAGGTAGAGGAGAGGTAACTAAAGTAGTAACCCTCTCCTCTCCAGGTAGATAGAGGAGAGGTAACTAAAGTAGTAACCCTCTCCAGGTAGATAGAGGAGAGGTAACTAAAGTAGTAACCCTCTCCTCTCCAGGTAGGTAGAGGAGTGGTAACTAAAGTAGTAACCCTCTCCAGGTAGATAGAGGAGAGGTAACTAAAGTAGTAACCCTCTCCAGGTAGATAGAGGAGAGGTAACTAAAGTAGTAACCCTCTCCTCTCCAGGTAGGTAGAGGAGAGGTAACTAAAGTAGTAAGTAACCCTTTCCTCTCCGGGTAGGTAGAGGAGAGGTAACTAAAGTAGTAACCCTCTCCTCTCCGGGTAGGTAGAGGAGAGGTAACTAAAGTAGTAACCCTCTCCTCTCCAGGTAGATAGAGGAGAGGTAACTAAAGTACTAACCCTCTCCTCTCCAGGTAGATAGAGGAGAGGTAACTAAAGTACTAACCCTCTCCTCTCCAGGTAGATAGAGGAGAGGTAACTAAAGTAGTAACCCTCTCCTCGACAGGTAGATAGAGGAGAGGTAACTAAAGTAGTAACCCTCGACAGGTAGATAGAGGAGAGGTAACTAAAGTAGTAACCCTCGACAGGTAGATAGAGGAGAGGTAACTAAAGTAGTAACCCTCTCCTCGACAGGTAGATAGAGAAGAGGTAACTAAAGTAGTAACCCTCTCCTCGACAGGTAGATAGAGGAGAGGTAACTAAAGTAGTAACCCTCTCCTCGACAGGTAGATAGAGGAGAGGTAACTAAAGTAGTAACCCTCGACAGGTAGATAGAGGAGAGGTAACTAAAGTAGGAACCCTCTCCTCTCCAGGTAGGTAGAGGAGAGGTAACTAAAGTAGTAACCCTCTCCAGGTAGGTAGAGGAGAGGTAACTAAAGTAGTAACCCTCTCCAGGTAGATAGAGGAGAGGTAACTAAAGTAGTAACCCTCTCCTCTCCAGGTAGGTAGAGGAGTGGTAACTAAAGTAGTAACCCTCTCCAGGTAGATAGAGGAGAGGTAACTAAAGTAGTAACCCTCTCCAGGTAGGTAGAGGAGAGGTAACTAAAGTAGTAACCCTCTCCTCTCCAGGTAGGTAGAGGAGAGGTAACTAAAGTAGTAACCCTCTCCAGGTAGGTAGAGGAGAGGTAACTAAAGTAGTAACCCTCTCCTCTCCAGGTAGATAGAGGAGAGGTAACTAAAGTAGTAACCCTCTCCTCTCCAGGTAGATAGAGGAGAGGTAACTAAAGTAGTAACCCTCTCCAGGTAGATAGAGGAGAGGTAACTAAAGTAGTAACCCTCTCCAGGTAGATAGAGGAGAGGTAACTAAAGTAGTAACCCTCTCCTCTCCAGGTAGGTAGAGGAGAGGTAACTAAAGTAGGAACCCTCTCCTCTCCAGGTAGGTAGAGGAGAGGTAACTAAAGTAGTAACCCTCTCCTCTCCAGGTAGATAGAGGAGAGGTAACTAAAGTAGTAACCCTCTCCTCTCCAGGTAGATAGAGGAGAGGTAACTAAAGTAGTAACCCTCTCCTCTCCAGGTAGATAGAGGAGAGGTAACTAAAGTAGTAACCCTCTCCTCTCCAGGTAGATAGAGGAGAGGTAACTAAAGTAGTAACCCTCTCCTCTCCAGGTAAATAGAGGAGAGGTAACTAAAGTAGTAACCCTCTCCAGGTAGATAGAGGAGAGGTAACTAAAGTAGTAACCCTCTCCAGGTAAATAGAGGAGAGGTAACTAAAGTAGTAACCCTCTCCTCTCCTTCAGGTTTATAGAGGAGTACGTATCGGAGGGCTGAGGATGAGTCTGAAACACGCCCAGAATAAAGGAGAGCCTCACTTTCCCCACGACTACCCAGACTGCCCTGCAGGAGCACGCTTCCAGGAAGAGCAGGAGGCTGAGCTGCTGGCCAAGTTCAGGAGGTGAGGAGAGTGTCGGTTTCACGTGATGGAGCTCCAGGTGTGTTGGTATCACCTGATGTAACTCCAGGTGTGTTGGTATCACCTGATGTAACTCCAGGTGTGTTGGTGTCACCTGATGTAACTCCAGGTGTGTTGGTGTCACCTGATGTAACTCCAGGTGTGTTGGTATCACCTGATGTAACTCCAGGTGTGTTGGTGTCACCTGATGTAACTCCAGGTGTGTTGGTGTCACCTGATGTAACTCCAGGTGTGTTGGTATCACCTGATGTAACTCCAGGTGTGTTGGTATCACCTGATGTAACTCCAGGTGTGTTGGTATCACCTGATGTAACTCCAGGTGTGTTGGTATCACCTGATGTAACTCCAGGTGTGTTGGTGTCACCTGATGTAACTCCATGTGTTGGTGTCACCTGATGTAACTCCAGGTGTGCTGGTGTCACCTGATGTAACTCCAGGTGTGCTGGTGTCACCTGATGTAACTCCAGGTGTGCTGGTGTCACCTGATGTAACTCCAGGTGTGCTGGTGTCACCTGATGTAACTCCAGGTGTGCTGGTGTCACCTGATGTAACTCCAGGTGTGCTGGTGTCACCTGATGTAACTCCGGGTGTGTTGGTATCATCTGATGTAACTCCGGGTGTGTTGGTATCACCTGATGTAACTCCAGGTGTGTTGAGGAGAGGGTCAGTATCACCTGATGTAACTCCAGGTGTGTTGGTATCACCTGATGTAACTCCAGGTGTGTTGGTAGCACCTGATGTAACTCCAGGTGTGTTGGTAGCACCTGATGTAACTCCGGGTGTGTTGGTAGCACCTGATGTAACTCCAGGTGTGTTGAGGAGAGGGTCAGTATCACCTGATGTAACTCCAGGTGTGTTGGTATCACCTGATGTAACTCCAGGTGTGTTGGTGTCACCTGATGTAACTCCAGGTGTGTTGGTATCACCTGATGTAACTCCAGGTGTGTTGGTAGCACCTGATGTAACTCCGGGTGTGTTGGTATCACCTGATGTAACTCCGGGTGTGTTGGTATCACCTGATGTAACTCCAGGTGTGTTGAGGAGAGGGTCAGTATCACCTGATGTAACTCCAGGTGTGTTGGTATCACCTGATGTAACTCCAGGTGTGCTGGTGTCACCTGATGTAACTCCGGGTGTGTTGGTATCACCTGATGTAACTCCGGGTGTGTTGGTATCACCTGATGTAACTCCAGGTGTGTTGAGGAGAGGGTCAGTATTACCTGATGTAACTCCAGGTGTGTTGGTATCACCTGATGTAACTCCAGGTGTGTTGAGGAGAGGGTCAGTATTACCTGATGTAACTCCAGGTGTGTTGGTATCACCTGATGTAACTCCAGGTATGTTGGTGTCACCTGATGTAACTCCAGGTGTGTTGGTGTCACCTGATGTAACTCCAGGTGTGTTGGTGTCACTTGATGTAACTCCAGGTGTGTTGGTATCACCTGATGTAACTCCAGGTGTGTTGGTATCACCTGATGTAACTCCAGGTGTGTTGGTATCACCTGATGTAACTCCAGGTGTGTTGAGGAGATGGTCGGTGTCACCTGTAACTCCAGGCAAAAGGGGGTGTCTGGTAGTGTTTGATAAAGTCTAACTCACTGGTATTCTGGATGTTTCATACTGTACTGGCTCTCAAACCAACATTTTGATACAGGATCTGTGTTAACACTGTTAAGATTCAAGTCAGATTACCGGTGAGAGTTTTTAATATAAACTATCCTTTTGAGTTTGATATTTCAACTGAGCTCATTTCATCAAGTGGAGGCTAATGACTGGGTTATATATCATCGTTACATAAACGACTGGGCTCCCCCTCGTGCCCTGAAACAGTTTGACTAGAGCATGACCCCCTGACCTCTGTATAGGCGCCCACCAGCCAAACGGACCAATTACATCAAACATGGCTGCCTGGCTCCGTTCCGTTGTCCCTGGCAACAGCTGGTCGAGGAGTGGGAGCTGATCGTGAAGGAGGAAGGAGGAGGAGAGGAGGCAGTCGCATCAATGGAACAGGAAGTGACACCACCACAGAGTAACTTCACAGTCTTGAGGTAGATGCCACTTCTGGATGATTCTGAATATAATATAATATATCTGTTGACAACAGTCGACGCCTACCCCATCTGTTTTGACCTATAGTCACACACACGCGTCTGTTTTGTTGAATACTCCATTCTGATTGGGTAGAAGGGCATTCTAGAGTGTGAATACACTTCAGACAGTTGGGACACCTCTGAAATAGTTCCAACAATACATTTATTTATTTTACCTTTATTTAACCAGGCAAGTCAGTTAAGAACAAATTCTTATTTTCAATGACGGCCTAGGAACAGTTAACCCCACTGTTCCTAGACCAGTTAACCCCACTGTTCCTAGACCAGTTAACCCCACTGTTCCTAGACCAGTTAACCCCACTGTTCCTAGACCAGTTAACCCCACTGTTCCTAGACCAGTTAACCCACTGTTCCTAGACCAGTTAACCCACTGTTCCTAGACCAGTTAACCCACTGTTCCTAGACCAGTTAACCCACTGTTCCTAGACCAGTTAACCCACTGTTCCTAGACCAGTTAACCCCACTGTTCATAGACCAGTTAACCCACTGTTCCTAGACCAGTTAACCCCACTGTTCCTAGACCAGTTAACCCACTGTTCCTAGACCAGTTAACCCACTGTTCCTAGACCAGTTAACCCACTGTTCCTAGACCAGTTAACCCCACTGTTCATAGACCAGTTAACCCACTGTTCCTAGACCAGTTAACCCCACTGTTCCTAGACCAGTTAACCCCACTGTTCCTAGACCAGTTAACCCACTGTTCCTAGACCAGTTAACCCCACTGTTCCTAGACCAGTTAACCCACTGTTCCTAGACCAGTTAACCCACTGTTCCTAGACCAGTTAACCCACTGTTCCTAGACCAGTTAACCCACTGTTCCTAGACCAGTTAACCCACTGTTCCTAGACCAGTTAACCCACTGTTCCTAGACCAGTTAACCCACTGTTCCTAGACCAGTTAACCCACTGTTCCTAGACCAGTTAACCCACTGTTCCTAGACCAGTTAACCCACTGTTCCTAGACCAGTTAACCCACTGTTCCTAGACCAGTTAACCCACTGTTCCTAGACCAGTTAACCCACTGTTCCTAGACCAGTTAACCCACTGTTCCTAGACCAGTTAACCCACTGTTCCTAGACCAGTTAACCCACTGTTCCTAGACCAGTTAACCCACTGTTCCTAGACCAGTTAACCCACTGTTCCTAGACCAGTTAACCCACTGTTCCTAGACCAGTTAACCCACTGTTCCTAGACCAGTTAACCCACTGTTCCTAGACCAGTTAACCCCACTGTTCATAGACCAGTTAACCCACTGTTCCTAGACCAGTTAACCCCACTGTTCCTAGACCAGTTAACCCACTGTTCCTAGACCAGTTAACCCACTGTTCCTAGACCAGTTAACCCACTGTTCCTAGACCAGTTAACCCACTGTTCCTAGACCAGTTAACCCCACTGTTCATAGACCAGTTAACCCACTGTTCCTAGACCAGTTAACCCCACTGTTCCTAGACCAGTTAACCCCACTGTTCCTAGACCAGTTAACCCACTGTTCCTAGACCAGTTAACCCACTGTTCCTAGACCAGTTAACCCCACTGTTCCTAGACCAGTTAACCCCACTGTTCCTAGACCAGTTAACCCACTGTTCCTAGACCAGTTAACCCACTGTTCCTAGACCAGTTAACCCACTGTTCCTAGACCAGTTAACCCCACTGTTCCTAGACCAGTTAACCCCACTGTTCCTAGACCAGTTAACCCCACTGTTCCTAGACCAGTTAACCCCACTGTTCCTAGACCAGTTAACCCACTGTTCCTAGACCAGTTAACCCACTGTTCCTAGACCAGTTAACCCCACTGTTCCTAGACCAGTTAACCCACTGTTCCTAGACCAGTTAACCCCACTGTTCCTAGACCAGTTAACCCCACTGTTCCTAGGCCGTCATTGTAAATAATAATTTGTTCTTAACTGACTGTATATGCTGGGGAGGGGTTAAATAAAGGTAAAATAAAATTTGACATCAGTCAAAACACCTCCTGGTGTCAAGAACAAGATAACGAGCTGAAACGACTCCCACAAGGCAGCTTCTTGTCATTGTTGTTGTCTGACCAACCAGAATCATTACAACACACGGCCTTGCCTCATTGAAGTGACGTTGTCAGCTAACCCGTCTAGAAGACTTATCTCAACTAGCTTATAGTAAGTATCCTGCTTAGCCCATGTTTTCACAAATGACTGGTACTTGTGTTGGTCCTCCTGCAATGATATGTTTTGTTAAGGAAAGTTCCTAAGTCAAACATCCTCCTTATATCCTGTTAGGCCTCTATTCAATCCTCCTTATATCCTGTTAGGCCTCTATTCAAACCTCCTTATATCCTGTTAGGCCTCTATTCAATCCTCCTTATATCCTGTTAGGCCTCTATTCAATCCTCCTTATATCCCGTTAGGCCTCTATTCAATCCTCCTTATATCCTGTTAGGCCTCTATTCAATCCTCCTTATATCCCGTTAGGCCTCTATTCAATCCTCCTTATATCCTGTTAGGCCTCTATTCAATCCTCTTTATATCCTGTTAGGCCTCTATTCAATCCGTATCACGGTAGTTCAGTGTTACAGCGTGATTTGACATTTAAAGGTGATGTTACCGCGGAAGTGGAGACTGCATTCACGGTAAACGTGGCATATGTCGGCTCAATGGGAAATTATCTTTCAATTTCTATAGCGGAATCTGTAGCACTTCAGCCTTAGACTGAATAGAGTCCTGAATCTGTAGGGCTTCAGCCTTAGACCGAATAGAGTCCTGAATCTGTAGCGCTTCAGCCTTAGACCGAATAGAGTCCTGAATCTGTAGCGCTTCAGCCTTAGACTGAATAGAGTCCTGAATCTGTAGTGCTTCAGCCTTAGACCGAATAGAGTACTGAATCTGTAGCGCTTCAGCCTTAGACTGAATAGAGTCCTGAATCTGTAGCGCTTCAGCCTTAGACCGAATAGAGTCCTGAATCTGTAGCGCTTCAGCCTTAGACCAAATAGAGTCCTGAATCTGTAGCGCTTCAGCCTTAGACCGAATAGAGTCCTGAATCTGTAGCGCTTCAGCCTTAGACCGAATAGAGTCCTGAATCTGTAGCGCTTCAGCCTTAGACTGAATAGAGTCCTGAATCTGTAGCGCTTCAGCCTTAGACCGAATAGAGTCCTGAATCTGTAGCGCTTCAGCCTTAGACCGAATAGAGTCCTGAATCTGTAGCGCTTCAGCCTTAGACTGAATAGAGTCCTGAATCTGTAGCGCTTCAGCCTTAGACCAAATAGAGTCCTGAATCTGTAGCGCTTCAGCCTTAGACTGAATAGAGTCCTGAATCTGTAGCGCTTCAGCCTTAGACTGAATAGAGTCCTGAATCTGTAGCGCTTCAGCCTTAGACCGAATAGAGTCCTGAATGTCACTAGAAAGTGTTTTTCATTACCTCTAATATTAGTTTAATCCTCTCTGCATGACTTATAGTATTCATTCATAATGTTTCACCTTTTATGAAACCCCTATTGTTGTTTTAATAATGACTTGTCCTTTTCCGCCCACAGTGTAGCGTAGTGTCTGACAGATCTGATGCATACCCCCTCCCAGCATACCTTTCATGATGATAACCCCTCCCCAGCATACCTTTCATGATGAGAACATAACCCCTCCCCAGCATACCTTTCATGATGAGAACATAACCCCTCCCCAGCATACCTTTCATGATGACCCCTCCCCAGCATACCTTTCATGATGAGAACATAACCCCTCCCCAGCATACCTTTCATGATGAGAACATACCCCCTCCCAGCATACCTTTCATGATGATAACCCCTCCCCAGCATACCTTTCATGATGAGAACATAACCCCTCCCCAGCATACCTTTCATGATGAGAACATAACCCCTCCCCAGCATACCTTTCATGATGAGAACATAACCCCTCCCCAGCATACCTTTCATGATGAGAACATAACCCCTCCCCAGCATACCTTTCATGATGAGAACATAACCCCTCCCCAGCATGCCTTTCATGATGAGAACATAACCCCTCCCCAGCATACCTTTCATGATGAGAACATAACCCCTTCCCAGCATACCTTTCATGATGAGAACCCTTCCCTAGCATGCCTTTCATGATGAGAACCCTTCCCCAGCATACCTTTCATGATGAGAACATAACCCCTTCCCAGCATACCTTTCATGATGAGAACCCTTCCCCAGCATACCTTTCATCATGGTAACATCCAGACCCAAATAACTGCAGAGAGATTATCCTCCTAAAATCAGCAGTTTGTAGAGTAATGGCTGACTTCATGAGCTCAGATTGTGTTTTTACTGCGCTTTGGCAGAATCCAATATTTTTTTTTGGTGCTGGGAATCACTGGAGGGTTTTTAAAAAACAACGGTTCATACCTTTTTAAGACCACTTTGTTGGTCCACTGAGGATAGAAAATGGTTTTCCTAGAAGTAGTGGCTGTATTTTATAAACCCTGAGCCACGATTGGGTTCCGCAGCTTAAACACTGAACCCTAATTGGTTGTCTCTGTGTTCAACAGGAACAGGAAGTCTCTAAGGCAGCTGTCCGCTTGGTGTCGCCCCACATCCTCTAAATGTCAGAGGGCACGTAACCCGGGATCAACACCACAGCTCAACCGTAACGTTGCAGCGTCTCTCCTCTCGGCACACGGTGGCAGCAGCCTGGTGTGGATCCGTCTCTCCCTCGTCACCAAGGGCCAACCGGAGCAGCACGCCCTGGTGTGTGTCCCCACCGCAGAGGACCTCCAGCTGGTACGTAAGGAGCCGGGCTGCACAGGGCCCCAGGAGCCTCTCCACACTGACCACTTCAAGAGCCGTGTCAAACGGCCACGCAAGAAGGACCACAACAAACCTGGAACCACCTCCTCTTCCTCCACCAAGCCTGAAAACAAGCAGTCTGACCCTGCCTCTACCTCAGTCCCTGGTGTCAACCCTGGTCCTGATCCTAGCTCCTCATCTAGCCTCACCAACCCTTCTTCCTCCGCCAAGCAGTCTGACCCTGCCTCTACCTCAGTCCCTAGTGTCAACCCTGGTCCTGATCCTAGCTCCTCATCCAGCCTCACCAACCCCTCTTCCTCCTGTACCTCAGCCCTGACTCTGGGTCTCTGGCCGGAGCCCCTTCCCAGCGTCACCTCCCACTGCTCCAGGGTGACTCTGGGCTGGGTGACCCAGGGGGACTTCTCCCTGTCGGCTGGCTGTGGAGAGGCTCTGGGGCTCCTCAGCCTTACTGGTCTCCTACACACCCTGCTCAGACAGCCTGACGGCCAGAGAGGACTGGTGCTGCTACGGAACCCCGGGTCACTGCAGTACCGATTCGCTAAGATCAACATAGAGGTCTGAGGAGTACTGCAGGTTCAATCCCACATCACAACAGTAACGATTCGCTAAGATCAACATAGAGGTCTGAGGAGTACTGCAGGTTCAATCCCACATCACAACAGTACCGCTTCCCTAAGATCAACATAGAGGTCTGAGGAGTACTGCAGGTTCAATCCCATATCACAACAGTACTGCTTCCCTAAGATCAACATAGAGGTCTGAGGAGTACTGCAGGTTCAATCCCATATCACAACAGTACCGTTTCTCTATGTAAAGCCACAGACTGTGTTCTGAATAAAACACTGTGCCTAGTGCGAGTCCCTTCACCCCAACCCCTGTTAGGGGTACTAGATATGAAATAAAACACTGTGCCTAGTGTGAGTCCCTTCACCCCAACCCCTGTTAGGGGTACTAGATATGAAATAAAACACTGTGCCTAGTGTGAGTCCCTTCACCCCAACCCCTGTTAGGGGTACTAGATATGAAATAAAACACTGTGCCTAGTGTGAGTCCCTTCACCCCAACCCCCGTTAGGGGTACTAGATATGAAATAAAACACTGTGCCTAGTGTGAGTCCCTTCACCCCAACCCCTGTTAGGGGTACTAGATATGAAATGCCTGGCATGCACACACACAACATTACACACATTGAATGACACATTGTTTGAGTGGAATAAATTCCCTGTAAGGTTTTCTGGGAGTTTTTCATTTGAGTTGAAATGACAGTTTATTATTATTTTTTTGTTCAATATTGTTTTCACCGAAGGGACTGCCTTCAGATTGTCACTGGGTGTGTACCGGTTCTGTAGAGAAGACACCAGTCTGTACCGGTTCTGTAGAGAAGACACCAGTCTGTACCGGCTCTGTAGAGAAGACACCAGTCTGTACCGGTTCTGTAGAGAAGACACCAGTCTGTACCGGTTCTGTAGAGAAGACACCAGTCTGTACCGGTTCTGTAGAGAAGACACCAGTCTGTACCGGTTCTGTAGAGAAGACACCAGTCTGTACCGGTTCTGTAGAGAAGACACCAGTCTGTACCGGCTCTGTAGAGAAGACACCAGTTTGTACCGGTTCTGTAGAGAAGACACCAGTCTGTACCGGTTCTGTAGAGAAGACACCAGTCTGTACCGGTTCTGTAGAGAAGACACCAGTCTGTACCGGCTCTGTAGAGAAGACACCAGTCTGTACCGGTTCTGTAGAGAAGACACCAGTCTGTACCGGTTCTGTAGAGAAGACACCAGTCTGTACCGGTTCTGTAGAGAAGACACCAGTCTGTACCGGTTCTGTAGAGAAGACACCAGTCTGTACCGGTTCTGTAGAGAAGACACCAGTCTGTACTTGTTCTGTAGAGAAGACACCAGTCTGTACCGGCTCTGTAGAGAAGACACCAGTCTGTACCGGTTCTGTAGAGAAGACACCAGTCTGTACTGGTTCTGTAGAGAAGACACCAGTCTGTACCGGTTCTGTAGAGAAGACACCAGTCTGTACCGGCTCTGTAGAGAAGACACCAGTCTGTACCGGTTCTGTAGAGAAGACACCAGTCTGTACCGGTTCTGTAGAGAAGACACCAGTCTGTACCGGTTCTGTAGAGAAGACACCAGTCTGTACCGGTTCTGTAGAGAAGACACCACTCATTCTTTGGTTTGCCTCGATTCCCATTTTTTGTGAAAACAGATCTTTGTTTGGATTTGAGAGCTCGAGTTGAAATGGTTGACAATAAAAAATCCCTCTACTCCAATCTGAGTTACCTAAAGTCTATTCCCTGTCAAACACTGTGTTAGTTACTGTATAGTGTAGCCTGGCCTGCACAGCGTTCGCTACTGTTTACTGCACATGGTAGTTGTCTAGCTAACGGTGTGTAGCCTAGCCTGCACAGCGTTCGCTACTGTTTACTGCACATGGTAGTTGTCTTGCTAACGGTGTGTAGCCTGGCCTGCACAGCGTTCGCTACTGTTTACTGCACATGGTAGTTGTCTAGCTAACGGTGTGTAGCCTGGCCTGCACAGCGTTCGCTACTGTTTACTGCACATGGTAGTTGTCTAGCTAACGGTGTGTAGCCTGGCCTGCACAGCGATAGCTACTGTTTACTGCACATGGTAGTTGTCTAGCTAACGGTGTGTAGCCTGGCCTGCACAGCGTTCGCTACTGTTTACTGCACATGGTAGTTGTCTTGCTAACGGTGTGTAGCCTGGCCTGCACAGCGATAGCTACTGTTTACTGCACATGGTAGTTGTCTAGCTAACGGTGTGTAGCCTAGCCTGCACAGCGTTCGCTACTGTTTACTGCACATGGTAGTTGTCTTGCTAACGGTGTGTAGCCTGGCCTGCACAGCGTTCGCTACTGTTTACTGCACATGGTAGTTGTCTTGCTAACGGTGTGTAGCCTGGCCTGCACAGCGTTCGCTACTGTTTACTGCACATGGTAGTTGTCTTGCTAACGGTGTGTAGCCTGGCCTGCACAGCGTTCGCTACTGTTTACTGCACATGGTAGTTGTCTTGCTAACGGTGTGTAGCCTGGCCTGCACAGCGTTCGCTACTGTTTACTGCACATGGTAGTTGTCTTGCTAACGGTGTGTAGCCTGGCCTGCACAGCGTTCGCTACTGTTTACTGCACATGGTAGTTGTCTTGCTAACGGTGTGTAGCCTGGCCTGCACAGCGTTCGCTACTGTTTACTGCACATGGTAGTTGTCTTGCTAACGGTGTGTAGCCTGGCCTGCACAGCGATAGCTACTGTTTACTGCACATGGTAGTTGTCTTGCTAACGGTGTGTAGCCTGGCCTGCACAGCGTTCGCTACTGTTTACTGCACATGGTAGTTGTCTAGCTAACGGTGTGTAGCCTAGCCTGCACAGCGATAGCTACTGTTTACTGCACATGGTAGTTGTCTAGTGAGACCTAGTTAGCTAGCTAACCGGTGTGTAGCCTAGCCTGCACAGCGATAGCTACTGTTTACTGCACATGGTAGTTGTCTTGCTAACGGTGTGTAGCCTGGCCTGCACAGCGTTCGCTACTGTTTACTGCACATGGTAGTTGTCTAGCTAACGGTGTGTAGCCTAGCCTGCACAGCGATAGCTACTGTTTACTGCACATGGTAGTTGTCTAGTGAGACCTAGTTAGCTAGCTAACCGGTGTGTAGCCTAGCCTGCACAGCGATAGCTACTGTTTACTGCACATGGTAGTTGTCTTGCTAACGGTGTGTAGCCTGGCCTGCACAGCGATAGCTACTGTTTACTGCACATGGTAGTTGTCTAGTGAGACCTAGTTAGCTAGCTAACCGGTGTGTAGCCTAGCCTGCACAGCGATAGCTACTGTTTACTGCACATGGTAGCAGTAAGTGACGTGTGCCAGAACACGCCCCTTATTTTGAAATTGATGAGCTGATTTGCTATAATTTTATATTTTTTTAAATATTTTTCCCCCATTTTAAATATTCAAGCATAATTTAAAATTCATTACATAGGCCTCAATGAAATATACTTCCTGTACGATATCCTGAAAGGCATCTACCAAATAAAATGTATTATTATTATTGACTATAGTTTTAGGTTCACCCCCCCCCCCCCCCCCGTTCACAAAAATGGTTCGCTCCTACAGACAGTGAGTCACGTGGCCTGCTATATAAAGCAGGCAGACCGGCCATTCAGTTACTGTTCGATTGAGCAAAACGAGTGACCCAAGCGATTTTGAGCGTGCTGTGATCGGCCTCCTGGGCTATTCACGCATGACAGTGTCTGGGGTTTACCGAGAACGCTACGACAAACAAACAACATCCAGTCAGAGGCAGTCCTGTGGGTGAAAACAGCTCATTAATGAGAGGTCGGCAGTCCTGTGGGTGACAACATCTCGGTAATGAGAGGGAGGCAGTCCTGTGGGTGAAAACATCTCGGTAATGAGGTCGGCAGTCCTGTGGGTGACAACATCTCATTAATGAGAGGGAGGCAGTCCTGTGGGTGACAACAGCTCATTAATGAGAGGTCAGCAGTCCTGTGGGTGAAACAGCTCATTGATGAGAGGGAGGCAGTCCTGTGGGTGACAACATCTCATTAATGAGAGGGAGGCAGTCCTGTGGGTGACAACATCTCATTAATGAGAGGGAGGCAGTCCTGTGGGTGACAACATCTCATTAATGAGAGGGAGGCAGTCCTGTGGGTGACAACAGCTCATTAATGAGAGGTCAGCAGTCCTGTGGGTGACAACAGCTCATTAATGAGAGGGAGGCAGTCCTGTGGGTGACAACATCTCATTAATGAGAGGGAGGCAGTCCTGTGGGTGACAACATCTCATTAATGAGAGGGAGGCAGTCCTGTGGGTGACAACATCTCATTAATGAGAGGGAGGCAGTCCTGTGGGTAACATCTCATTAATGAGAGGGTGGCAGTCCTGTGGGTGACAACATCTCATTAATGAGGTCGGCAGTCCTGTGGGTGACAACATCTCATTAATGAGAGGGAGGCAGTCCTGTGGGTGACAACATCTCATTAATGAGAGGGAGGCAGTCCTGTGGGTGACAACATCTCATTAATGAGGGAGGCAGTCCTGTGGGTGACAACATCTCATTAATGAGAGGGAGGCAGTCCTGTGGGTGACAACATCTCATTAATGAGAGGGAGGCAGTCCTGTGGGTGACAACATCTCATTAATGAGAGGGAGGCAGTCCTGTGGGTGACAACATCTCATTAATGAGAGGGAGGCAGTCCTGTGGGTGACAACATCTCATTAATGAGAGGGTGGCAGTCCTGTGGGTGACAACATCTCATTAATGAGAGGGTGGCAGTCCTGTGGGTGACAACATCTCATTAATGAGAGGGAGGCAGTCCTGTGGGTGACAACATCTAATTAATGAGGGAGGCAGTCCTGTGGGTGACAACATCTCGGTAATGAGGTCGGCAGTCCTGTGGGTGACAACATCTCATTAATGAGAGGGAGGCAGTCCTGTGGGTGACAACATCTCATTGATGAGAGGGAGGCAGTCCTGTGGGTGACAACATCTCATTGATGAGAGGGAGGCAGTCCTGTGGGTGACAACAGCTCATTAATGAGAGGGAGGCAGTCCTGTGGGTGACAACATCTCATTAATGAGAGGGAGGCAGTCCTGTGGGTGACAACATCTCATTAATGAGAGGGAGGCAGTCCTGTGGGTGACAACATCTCATTAATGAGAGGGAGGCAGTCCTGTGGGTGACAACATCTCATTAATGAGAGGGAGGCAGTCCTGTGGGTGACATCTCATTAATGAGAGGGAGGCAGTCCTGTGGGTGACAACATCTCATTAATGAGAGGGAGGCAGTCCTGTGGGTGACAACATCTCATTAATGAGAGGGAGGCAGTCCTGTGGGTGACAACATCTCATTAATGAGAGGGAGGCAGTCCTGTGGGTGACAACATCTCATTAATGAGAGGGAGGCAGTCCTGTGGGTGACAACATCTCATTGATGAGAGGGAGGCAGTCCTGTGGGTGACAACATCTCATTAATGAGAGGGAGGCAGTCCTGTGGGTGACAACATCTCATTAATGAGAGGGAGGCAGTCCTGTGGGTGACAACATCTCATTAATGAGATCGGCAGTTCTGTGGGTGAAAACAGCTCATTAATGAGGTCGGCAGTCCTGTGGGTGACAACATCTCGGTAATGAGGTCGGCAATCCTGTGGGTGAAACATCTCGGTAATGAGGTCGGCAGTCCTGTGGGTGACAACATCTCATTAATGAGAGGGAGGCAGTCCTGTGGGTGGCAACAGCTCATTAATGAGAGGGAGGCAGTCCTGTGGGTGACAACATCTCATTAATGAGAGGGAGGCAGTCCTGTGGGTGACAACATCTCATTAATGAGAGGGTGGCAGTCCTGTGGGTGACAACATCTCATTAATGAGAGGGAGGCAGTCCTGTGGGTGACAACATCTCATTAATGAGAGGGAGGCAGTCCTGTGGGTGACAACATCTCATTAATGAGAGGGTGGCAGTCCTGTGGGTGACAACATCTCATTAATGAGGTCGGCAGTCCTGTGGGTGACAACATCTCGGTAATGAGGTCAGCAGTCCTGTGGGTGACAACATCTCATTAATGAGAGGGAGTTAGTCCTGTGGGTGACAACATCTCATTGATGAGAGGGAGGCAGTCCTGTGGGTGACAACATCTCATTAATGAGAGGGAGGCAGTCCTGTGGGTGACAACATCTCATTAATGAGAGGGAGGCAGTCCTGTGGGTGACAACATCTCATTGATGAGAGGGAGGCAGTCCTGTGGGTGACAACATCTCATTAATGAGAGGGAGGCAGTCCTGTGGGTGACAACATCTCATTGATGAGAGGGAGGCAGTCCTGTGGGTGACAACATCTCATTAATGAGAGGGAGGCAGTCCTGTGGGTGACAACATCTCATTAATGAGAGGGAGGCAGTCCTGTGGGTGACAACATCTCATTAATGAGATCGGCAGTTCTGTGGGTGAAAACAGCTCATTAATGAGGTCGGCAGTCCTGTGGGTGACAACATCTCGGTAATGAGGTCGGCAATCCTGTGGGTGAAACATCTCGGTAATGAGGTCGGCAGTCCTGTGGGTGACAACATCTCATTAATGAGAGGGAGGCAGTCCTGTGGGTGGCAACAGCTCATTAATGAGAGGGAGGCAGTCCTGTGGGTGACAACATCTCATTAATGAGAGGGAGGCAGTCCTGTGGGTGACAACATCTCATTAATGAGAGGGTGGCAGTCCTGTGGGTGACAACATCTCATTAATGAGAGGGAGGCAGTCCTGTGGGTGACAACATCTCATTAATGAGAGGGAGGCAGTCCTGTGGGTGACAACATCTCATTAATGAGAGGGTGTCAGTTCTGTGGGTGACAACATCTCATTAATGAGGTCGGCAGTCCTGTGGGTGACAACATCTCGGTAATGAGGTCAGCAGTCCTGTGGGTGACAACATCTCATTAATGAGAGGGAGTTAGTCCTGTGGGTGACAACATCTCATTGATGAGAGGGAGGCAGTCCTGTGGGTGACAACATCTCATTAATGAGAGGGAGGCAGTCCTGTGGGTGACAACATCTCATTAATGAGAGGGAGGCAGTCCTGTGGGTGACAACATCTCATTGATGAGAGGGAGGCAGTCCTGTGGGTGACAACATCTCATTAATGAGAGGGAGGCAGTCCTGTGGGTGACAACATCTCATTAATGAGAGGGAGGCAGTCCTGTGGGTGACAACATCTCATTAATGAGAGGGAGGCAGTCCTGTGGGTGACAACATCTCATTAATGAGAGGGAGGCAGTCCTGTGGGTGACAACATCTCATTAATGAGAGGGAGGCAGTCCTGTGGGTGACAACATCTCATTAATGAGAGGGAGGCAGTCCTGTGGGTGACAACATCTCATTAATGAGAGGGAGGCAGTCCTGTGGGTGACAACATCTCATTAATGAGAGGGAGGCAGTCCTGTGGGTGACAACATCTCATTAATGAGAGGGAGGCAGTCCTGTGGGTGACAACATCTCATTAATGAGAGGGAGGCAGTCCTGTGGGTGACAACATCTCATTAATGAGAGGGAGGCAGTCCTGTGGGTGACAACATCTCATTAATGAGAGGGAGGCAGTCCTGTGGGTGAAAACAGCTCATTAATGAGGTAAGCAGTCCTGTGGGTGACAACATCTCGGTAATGAGGTCGGCAGTCCTGTGGGTGAAACATCTCGGTAATGAGGTTGGCAGTCCTGTGGGTGACAACATCTCATTAATGAGAGGGAGGCAGTCCTGTGGGTGACAACAGCTCATTAATGAGAGGTCAGCAGTCCTGTGGGTGAAACAGCTCATTGATGAGAGGGAGGCAGTCCTGTGGGTGACAACATCTCATTAATGAGAGGGAGGCAGTCCTGTGGGTGACAACATCTCATTAATGAGAGGGAGGCAGTCCTGTGGGTGACAACATCTCATTAATGAGAGGGAGGCAGTCCTGTGGGTGACAACAGCTCATTAATGAGAGGGAGGCAGTCCTGTGGGTGACAACATCTCGGTAATGAGAGGGAGGCAGTCCTGTGGGTGACAACATCTCGGTAATGAGGTCGGCAGTCCTGTGGGTGACAACATCTCATTAATGAGAGGGAGGCAGTCCTGTGGGTGACATCTCATTAATGAGAGGGAGGCAGTCCTGTGGGTGACAACATCTCATTAATGAGAGGGTGGCAGTCCTGTGGGTGACAACATCTCATTAATGAGGTTGGCAGTCCTGTGGGTGACAACATCTCATTAATGAGAGGGAGGCAGTCCTGTGGGTGACAACATCTCATTAATGAGAGGGAGGCAGTCCTGTGGGTGACAACATCTCATTAATGAGAGGGAGGCAGTCCTGTGGGTGACAACATCTCATTAATGAGGTCGGCAGTCCTGTGGGTGACAACATCTCATTAATGAGAGGGAGGCAGTCCTGTGGGTGGCAACAGCTCATTAATGAGAGGGAGGCAGTCCTGTGGGTGACAACATCTCATTAATGAGAGGGAGGCAGTCCTGTGGGTGACAACATCTCATTAATGAGAGGGTGGCAGTCCTGTGGGTGACAACATCTCATTAATGAGAGGGAGGCAGTCCTGTGGGTGACAACATCTCATTAATGAGAGGGAGGCAGTCCTGTGGGTGACAACATCTCATTAATGAGAGGGAGGCAGTCCTGTGGGTGACAACATCTCATTGATGAGAGGGAGGCAGTCCTGTGGGTGACAACATCTCATTAATGAGAGGGAGGCAGTCCTGTGGGTGACAACATCTCATTAATGAGAGGGAGGCAGTCCTGTGGGTGACAACATCTCATTAATGAGATCGGCAGTTCTGTGGGTGAAAACAGCTCATTAATGAGGTCGGCAGTCCTGTGGGTGACAACATCTCGGTAATGAGGTCGGCAATCCTGTGGGTGAAACATCTCGGTAATGAGGTCGGCAGTCCTGTGGGTGACAACATCTCATTAATGAGAGGGAGGCAGTCCTGTGGGTGGCAACAGCTCATTAATGAGAGGGAGGCAGTCCTGTGGGTGACAACATCTCATTAATGAGAGGGTGGCAGTCCTGTGGGTGACAACATCTCATTAATGAGAGGGAGGCAGTCCTGTGGGTGACAACATCTCATTAATGAGAGGGAGGCAGTCCTGTGGGTGACAACATCTCATTAATGAGAGGGTGGCAGTCCTGTGGGTGACAACATCTCATTAATGAGGTCGGCAGTCCTGTGGGTGACAACATCTCGGTAATGAGGTCAGCAGTCCTGTGGGTGACAACATCTCATTAATGAGAGGGAGTTAGTCCTGTGGGTGACAACATCTCATTGATGAGAGGGAGGCAGTCCTGTGGGTGACAACATCTCATTAATGAGAGGGAGGCAGTCCTGTGGGTGACAACATCTCATTAATGAGAGGGAGGCAGTCCTGTGGGTGACAACATCTCATTGATGAGAGGGAGGCAGTCCTGTGGGTGACAACATCTCATTAATGAGAGGGAGGCAGTCCTGTGGGTGACAACATCTCATTGATGAGAGGGAGGCAGTCCTGTGGGTGACAACATCTCATTAATGAGAGGGAGGCAGTCCTGTGGGTGACAACATCTCATTAATGAGAGGGAGGCAGTCCTGTGGGTGACAACATCTCATTAATGAGATCGGCAGTTCTGTGGGTGAAAACAGCTCATTAATGAGGTCGGCAGTCCTGTGGGTGACAACATCTCGGTAATGAGGTCGGCAATCCTGTGGGTGAAACATCTCGGTAATGAGGTCGGCAGTCCTGTGGGTGACAACATCTCATTAATGAGAGGGAGGCAGTCCTGTGGGTGGCAACAGCTCATTAATGAGAGGGAGGCAGTCCTGTGGGTGACAACATCTCATTAATGAGAGGGAGGCAGTCCTGTGGGTGACAACATCTCATTAATGAGAGGGTGGCAGTCCTGTGGGTGACAACATCTCATTAATGAGAGGGAGGCAGTCCTGTGGGTGACAACATCTCATTAATGAGAGGGAGGCAGTCCTGTGGGTGACAACATCTCATTAATGAGAGGGTGGCAGTCCTGTGGGTGACAACATCTCATTAATGAGGTCGGCAGTCCTGTGGGTGACAACATCTCGGTAATGAGGTCAGCAGTCCTGTGGGTGACAACATCTCATTAATGAGAGGGAGTTAGTCCTGTGGGTGACAACATCTCATTGATGAGAGGGAGGCAGTCCTGTGGGTGACAACATCTCATTAATGAGAGGGAGGCAGTCCTGTGGGTGACAACATCTCATTAATGAGAGGGAGGCAGTCCTGTGTGTGACAACATCTCATTGATGAGAGGGAGGCAGTCCTGTGGGTGACAACATCTCATTAATGAGAGGGAGGCAGTCCTGTGGGTGACAACATCTCATTAATGAGAGGGAGGCAGTCCTGTGGGTGACAACATCTCATTAATGAGAGGGAGGCAGTCCTGTGGGTGACAACATCTCATTAATGAGAGGGAGGCAGTCCTGTGGGTGACAACATCTCATTAATGAGAGGGAGGCAGTCCTGTGGGTGACAACATCTCATTAATGAGAGGGAGGCAGTCCTGTGGGTGACAACATCTCATTAATGAGAGGGAGGCAGTCCTGTGGGTGACAACATCTCATTAATGAGAGGGAGGCAGTCCTGTGGGTGACAACATCTCATTAATGAGAGGGAGGCAGTCCTGTGGGTGACAACATCTCATTAATGAGAGGGAGGCAGTCCTGTGGGTGACAACATCTCATTAATGAGAGGGAGGCAGTCCTGTGGGTGACAACATCTCATTAATGAGAGGGAGGCAGTCCTGTGGGTGAAAACAGCTCATTAATGAGGTCAGCAGTCCTGTGGGTGACAACATCTCGGTAATGAGGTCGGCAGTCCTGTGGGTGAAACATCTCGGTAATGAGGTTGGCAGTCCTGTGGGTGACAACATCTCATTAATGAGAGGGAGGCAGTCCTGTGGGTGACAACAGCTCATTAATGAGAGGTCAGCAGTCCTGTGGGTGAAACAGCTCATTGATGAGAGGGAGGCAGTCCTGTGGGTGACAACATCTCATTAATGAGAGGGAGGCAGTCCTGTGGGTGACAACATCTCATTAATGAGAGGGAGGCAGTCCTGTGGGTGACAACATCTCATTAATGAGAGGGAGGCAGTCCTGTGGGTGACAACATCTCATTAATGAGAGGGTGGCAGTCCTGTGGGTGACAACATCTCATTAATGAGGTCGGCAGTCCTGTGGGTGACAACATCTCATTAATGAGAGGGAGGCAGTCCTGTGGGTGACAACATCTCATTAATGAGAGGGAGGCAGTCCTGTGGGTGACAACATCTCATTAATGAGGGAGGCAGTCCTGTGGGTGACAACATCTCATTAATGAGAGGGAGGCAGTCCTGTGGGTGACAACATCTCATTAATGAGAGGGAGGCAGTCCTGTGGGTGACAACATCTCATTAATGAGAGGGAGGCAGTCCTGTGGGTGACAACATCTCATTAATGAGAGGGAGGCAGTCCTGTGGGTGACAACATCTCATTAATGAGAGGGTGGCAGTCCTGTGGGTGACAACATCTCATTAATGAGAGGGTGGCAGTCCTGTGGGTGACAACATCTCATTAATGAGAGGGAGGCAGTCCTGTGGGTGACAACATCTAATTAATGAGGGAGGCAGTCCTGTGGGTGACAACATCTCGGTAATGAGGTCGGCAGTCCTGTGGGTGACAACATCTCATTAATGAGAGGGAGGCAGTCCTGTGGGTGACAACATCTCATTGATGAGAGGGAGGCAGTCCTGTGGGTGACAACATCTCATTGATGAGAGGGAGGCAGTCCTGTGGGTGACAACAGCTCATTAATGAGAGGGAGGCAGTCCTGTGGGTGACAACATCTCATTAATGAGAGGGAGGCAGTCCTGTGGGTGACAACATCTCATTAATGAGAGGGAGGCAGTCCTGTGGGTGACAACATCTCATTAATGAGAGGGAGGCAGTCCTGTGGGTGACAACATCTCATTAATGAGAGGGAGGCAGTCCTGTGGGTGACAACATCTCATTAATGAGAGGGAGGCAGTCCTGTGGGTGACAACATCTCATTAATGAGAGGGAGGCAGTCCTGTGGGTGACAACATCTCATTAATGAGAGGGAGGCAGTCCTGTGGGTGACAACATCTCATTAATGAGAGGGAGGCAGTCCTGTGGGTGACAACATCTCATTAATGAGAGGGAGGCAGTCCTGTGGGTGACAACATCTCATTGATGAGAGGGAGGCAGTCCTGTGGGTGACAACATCTCATTAATGAGAGGGAGGCAGTCCTGTGGGTGACAACATCTCATTAATGAGAGGGAGGCAGTCCTGTGGGTGACAACATCTCATTAATGAGATCGGCAGTTCTGTGGGTGAAAACAGCTCATTAATGAGGTCGGCAGTCCTGTGGGTGACAACATCTCGGTAATGAGGTCGGCAATCCTGTGGGTGAAACATCTCGGTAATGAGGTCGGCAGTCCTGTGGGTGACAACATCTCATTAATGAGAGGGAGGCAGTCCTGTGGGTGGCAACAGCTCATTAATGAGAGGGAGGCAGTCCTGTGGGTGACAACATCTCATTAATGAGAGGGAGGCAGTCCTGTGGGTGACAACATCTCATTAATGAGAGGGTGGCAGTCCTGTGGGTGACAACATCTCATTAATGAGAGGGAGGCAGTCCTGTGGGTGACAACATCTCATTAATGAGAGGGAGGCAGTCCTGTGGGTGACAACATCTCATTAATGAGAGGGTGGCAGTCCTGTGGGTGACAACATCTCATTAATGAGGTCGGCAGTCCTGTGGGTGACAACATCTCGGTAATGAGGTCAGCAGTCCTGTGGGTGACAACATCTCATTAATGAGAGGGAGTTAGTCCTGTGGGTGACAACATCTCATTGATGAGAGGGAGGCAGTCCTGTGGGTGACAACATCTCATTAATGAGAGGGAGGCAGTCCTGTGGGTGACAACATCTCATTAATGAGAGGGAGGCAGTCCTGTGGGTGACAACATCTCATTGATGAGAGGGAGGCAGTCCTGTGGGTGACAACATCTCATTAATGAGAGGGAGGCAGTCCTGTGGGTGACAACATCTCATTGATGAGAGGGAGGCAGTCCTGTGGGTGACAACATCTCATTAATGAGAGGGAGGCAGTCCTGTGGGTGACAACATCTCATTAATGAGAGGGAGGCAGTCCTGTGGGTGACAACATCTCATTAATGAGATCGGCAGTTCTGTGGGTGAAAACAGCTCATTAATGAGGTCGGCAGTCCTGTGGGTGACAACATCTCGGTAATGAGGTCGGCAATCCTGTGGGTGAAACATCTCGGTAATGAGGTCGGCAGTCCTGTGGGTGACAACATCTCATTAATGAGAGGGAGGCAGTCCTGTGGGTGGCAACAGCTCATTAATGAGAGGGAGGCAGTCCTGTGGGTGACAACATCTCATTAATGAGAGGGAGGCAGTCCTGTGGGTGACAACATCTCATTAATGAGAGGGTGGCAGTCCTGTGGGTGACAACATCTCATTAATGAGAGGGAGGCAGTCCTGTGGGTGACAACATCTCATTAATGAGAGGGAGGCAGTCCTGTGGGTGACAACATCTCATTAATGAGAGGGTGTCAGTTCTGTGGGTGACAACATCTCATTAATGAGGTCGGCAGTCCTGTGGGTGACAACATCTCGGTAATGAGGTCAGCAGTCCTGTGGGTGACAACATCTCATTAATGAGAGGGAGTTAGTCCTGTGGGTGACAACATCTCATTGATGAGAGGGAGGCAGTCCTGTGGGTGACAACATCTCATTAATGAGAGGGAGGCAGTCCTGTGGGTGACAACATCTCATTAATGAGAGGGAGGCAGTCCTGTGGGTGACAACATCTCATTGATGAGAGGGAGGCAGTCCTGTGGGTGACAACATCTCATTAATGAGAGGGAGGCAGTCCTGTGGGTGACAACATCTCATTAATGAGAGGGAGGCAGTCCTGTGGGTGACAACATCTCATTAATGAGAGGGAGGCAGTCCTGTGGGTGACAACATCTCATTAATGAGAGGGAGGCAGTCCTGTGGGTGACAACATCTCATTAATGAGAGGGAGGCAGTCCTGTGGGTGACAACATCTCATTAATGAGAGGGAGGCAGTCCTGTGGGTGACAACATCTCATTAATGAGAGGGAGGCAGTCCTGTGGGTGACAACATCTCATTAATGAGAGGGAGGCAGTCCTGTGGGTGACAACATCTCATTAATGAGAGGGAGGCAGTCCTGTGGGTGACAACATCTCATTAATGAGAGGGAGGCAGTCCTGTGGGTGACAACATCTCATTAATGAGAGGGAGGCAGTCCTGTGGGTGACAACATCTCATTAATGAGAGGGAGGCAGTCCTGTGGGTGAAAACAGCTCATTAATGAGGTAAGCAGTCCTGTGGGTGACAACATCTCGGTAATGAGGTCGGCAGTCCTGTGGGTGAAACATCTCGGTAATGAGGTTGGCAGTCCTGTGGGTGACAACATCTCATTAATGAGAGGGAGGCAGTCCTGTGGGTGACAACAGCTCATTAATGAGAGGTCAGCAGTCCTGTGGGTGAAACAGCTCATTGATGAGAGGGAGGCAGTCCTGTGGGTGACAACATCTCATTAATGAGAGGGAGGCAGTCCTGTGGGTGACAACATCTCATTAATGAGAGGGAGGCAGTCCTGTGGGTGACAACATCTCATTAATGAGAGGGAGGCAGTCCTGTGGGTGACAACAGCTCATTAATGAGAGGGAGGCAGTCCTGTGGGTGACAACATCTCGGTAATGAGAGGGAGGCAGTCCTGTGGGTGACAACATCTCGGTAATGAGGTCGGCAGTCCTGTGGGTGACAACATCTCATTAATGAGAGGGAGGCAGTCCTGTGGGTGACATCTCATTAATGAGAGGGAGGCAGTCCTGTGGGTGACAACATCTCATTAATGAGAGGGTGGCAGTCCTGTGGGTGACAACATCTCATTAATGAGGTTGGCAGTCCTGTGGGTGACAACATCTCATTAATGAGAGGGAGGCAGTCCTGTGGGTGACAACATCTCATTAATGAGAGGGAGGCAGTCCTGTGGGTGACAACATCTCATTAATGAGAGGGAGGCAGTCCTGTGGGTGACAACATCTCATTAATGAGGTCGGCAGTCCTGTGGGTGACAACATCTCATTAATGAGAGGGAGGCAGTCCTGTGGGTGGCAACAGCTCATTAATGAGAGGGAGGCAGTCCTGTGGGTGACATCTCATTAATGAGAGGGAGGCAGTCCTGTGGGTGACAACATCTCATTAATGAGAGGGTGGCAGTCCTGTGGGTGACAACATCTCATTAATGAGAGGGAGGCAGTCCTGTGGGTGACAACATCTCATTAATGAGAGGGAGGCAGTCCTGTGGGTGACAACATCTCATTAATGAGAGGGAGGCAGTCCTGTGGGTGACAACATCTCATTGATGAGAGGGAGGCAGTCCTGTGGGTGACAACATCTCATTAATGAGAGGGAGGCAGTCCTGTGGGTGACAACATCTCATTAATGAGAGGGAGGCAGTCCTGTGGGTGACAACATCTCATTAATGAGATCGGCAGTTCTGTGGGTGAAAACAGCTCATTAATGAGGTCGGCAGTCCTGTGGGTGACAACATCTCGGTAATGAGGTCGGCAATCCTGTGGGTGAAACATCTCGGTAATGAGGTCGGCAGTCCTGTGGGTGACAACATCTCATTAATGAGAGGGAGGCAGTCCTGTGGGTGGCAACAGCTCATTAATGAGAGGGAGGCAGTCCTGTGGGTGACAACATCTCATTAATGAGAGGGTGGCAGTCCTGTGGGTGACAACATCTCATTAATGAGAGGGAGGCAGTCCTGTGGGTGACAACATCTCATTAATGAGAGGGAGGCAGTCCTGTGGGTGACAACATCTCATTAATGAGAGGGTGGCAGTCCTGTGGGTGACAACATCTCATTAATGAGGTCGGCAGTCCTGTGGGTGACAACATCTCGGTAATGAGGTCAGCAGTCCTGTGGGTGACAACATCTCATTAATGAGAGGGAGTTAGTCCTGTGGGTGACAACATCTCATTGATGAGAGGGAGGCAGTCCTGTGGGTGACAACATCTCATTAATGAGAGGGAGGCAGTCCTGTGGGTGACAACATCTCATTAATGAGAGGGAGGCAGTCCTGTGGGTGACAACATCTCATTGATGAGAGGGAGGCAGTCCTGTGGGTGACAACATCTCATTAATGAGAGGGAGGCAGTCCTGTGGGTGACAACATCTCATTGATGAGAGGGAGGCAGTCCTGTGGGTGACAACATCTCATTAATGAGAGGGAGGCAGTCCTGTGGGTGACAACATCTCATTAATGAGAGGGAGGCAGTCCTGTGGGTGACAACATCTCATTAATGAGATCGGCAGTTCTGTGGGTGAAAACAGCTCATTAATGAGGTCGGCAGTCCTGTGGGTGACAACATCTCGGTAATGAGGTCGGCAATCCTGTGGGTGAAACATCTCGGTAATGAGGTCGGCAGTCCTGTGGGTGACAACATCTCATTAATGAGAGGGAGGCAGTCCTGTGGGTGGCAACAGCTCATTAATGAGAGGGAGGCAGTCCTGTGGGTGACAACATCTCATTAATGAGAGGGAGGCAGTCCTGTGGGTGACAACATCTCATTAATGAGAGGGTGGCAGTCCTGTGGGTGACAACATCTCATTAATGAGAGGGAGGCAGTCCTGTGGGTGACAACATCTCATTAATGAGAGGGAGGCAGTCCTGTGGGTGACAACATCTCATTAATGAGAGGGTGGCAGTCCTGTGGGTGACAACATCTCATTAATGAGGTCGGCAGTCCTGTGGGTGACAACATCTCGGTAATGAGGTCAGCAGTCCTGTGGGTGACAACATCTCATTAATGAGAGGGAGTTAGTCCTGTGGGTGACAACATCTCATTGATGAGAGGGAGGCAGTCCTGTGGGTGACAACATCTCATTAATGAGAGGGAGGCAGTCCTGTGGGTGACAACATCTCATTAATGAGAGGGAGGCAGTCCTGTGGGTGACAACATCTCATTGATGAGAGGGAGGCAGTCCTGTGGGTGACAACATCTCATTAATGAGAGGGAGGCAGTCCTGTGGGTGACAACATCTCATTAATGAGAGGGAGGCAGTCCTGTGGGTGACAACATCTCATTAATGAGAGGGAGGCAGTCCTGTGGGTGACAACATCTCATTAATGAGAGGGAGGCAGTCCTGTGGGTGACAACATCTCATTAATGAGAGGGAGGCAGTCCTGTGGGTGACAACATCTCATTAATGAGAGGGAGGCAGTCCTGTGGGTGACAACATCTCATTAATGAGAGGGAGGCAGTCCTGTGGGTGACAACATCTCATTAATGAGAGGGAGGCAGTCCTGTGGGTGACAACATCTCATTAATGAGAGGGAGGCAGTCCTGTGGGTGACAACATCTCATTAATGAGAGGGAGGCAGTCCTGTGGGTGACAACATCTCATTAATGAGAGGGAGGCAGTCCTGTGGGTGACAACATCTCATTAATGAGAGGGAGGCAGTCCTGTGGGTGAAAACAGCTCATTAATGAGGTCAGCAGTCCTGTGGGTGACAACATCTCGGTAATGAGGTCGGCAGTCCTGTGGGTGAAACATCTCGGTAATGAGGTTGGCAGTCCTGTGGGTGACAACATCTCATTAATGAGAGGGAGGCAGTCCTGTGGGTGACAACAGCTCATTAATGAGAGGTCAGCAGTCCTGTGGGTGAAACAGCTCATTGATGAGAGGGAGGCAGTCCTGTGGGTGACAACATCTCATTAATGAGAGGGAGGCAGTCCTGTGGGTGACAACATCTCATTAATGAGAGGGAGGCAGTCCTGTGGGTGACAACATCTCATTAATGAGAGGGAGGCAGTCCTGTGGGTGACAACAGCTCATTAATGAGAGGGAGGCAGTCCTGTGGGTGACAACATCTCGGTAATGAGAGGGAGGCAGTCCTGTGGGTGACAACATCTCGGTAATGAGGTCGGCAGTCCTGTGGGTGACAACATCTCATTAATGAGAGGGAGGCAGTCCTGTGGGTGACATCTCATTAATGAGAGGGAGGCAGTCCTGTGGGTGACAACATCTCATTAATGAGAGGGTGGCAGTCCTGTGGGTGACAACATCTCATTAATGAGGTTGGCAGTCCTGTGGGTGACAACATCTCATTAATGAGAGGGAGGCAGTCCTGTGGGTGACAACATATCATTAATGAGAGGGAGGCAGTCCTGTGGGTGACAACATCTCATTAATGAGAGGGAGGCAGTCCTGTGGGTGACAACATCTCATTAATGAGGTCGGCAGTCCTGTGGGTGACAACATCTCATTAATGAGAGGGAGGCAGTCCTGTGGGTGGCAACAGCTCATTAATGAGAGGGAGGCAGTCCTGTGGGTGACAACATCTCATTAATGAGAGGGAGGCAGTCCTGTGGGTGACAACATCTCATTAATGAGAGGGTGGCAGTCCTGTGGGTGACAACATCTCATTAATGAGAGGGAGGCAGTCCTGTGGGTGACAACATCTCATTAATGAGAGGGAGGCAGTCCTGTGGGTGACAACATCTCATTAATGAGAGGGAGGCAGTCCTGTGGGTGACAACATCTCATTAATGAGAGGGAGGCAGTCCTGTGGGTGACAACATCTCATTGATGAGAGGGAGGCAGTCCTGTGGGTGACAACATCTCATTAATGAGAGGGAGGCAGTCCTGTGGGTGACAACATCTCATTAATGAGAGGGAGGCAGTCCTGTGGGTGACAACATCTCATTAATGAGATCGGCAGTTCTGTGGGTGAAAACAGCTCATTAATGAGGTCGGCAGTCCTGTGGGTGACAACATCTCGGTAATGAGGTCGGCAGTCCTGTGGGTGACAACATCTCATTAATGAGAGGGAGGCAGTCCTGTGGGTGGCAACAGCTCATTAATGAGAGGGAGGCAGTCCTGTGGGTGACAACATCTCATTAATGAGAGGGAGGCAGTCCTGTGGGTGACAACATCTCATTAATGAGAGGGTGGCAGTCCTGTGGGTGACAACATCTCATTAATGAGAGGGAGGCAGTCCTGTGGGTGACAACATCTCATTAATGAGAGGGAGGCAGTCCTGTGGGTGACAACATCTCATTAATGAGAGGGTGGCAGTCCTGTGGGTGACAACATCTCATTAATGAGGTCGGCAGTCCTGTGGGTGACAACATCTCGGTAATGAGGTCAGCAGTCCTGTGGGTGACAACATCTCATTAATGAGAGGGAGTTAGTCCTGTGGGTGACAACATCTCATTGATGAGAGGGAGGCAGTCCTGTGGGTGACAACATCTCATTAATGAGAGGGAGGCAGTCCTGTGGGTGACAACATCTCATTAATGAGAGGGAGGCAGTCCTGTGGGTGACAACATCTCATTAATGAGAGGGAGGCAGTCCTGTGGGTGACAACATCTCATTAATGAGAGGGAGGCAGTCCTGTGGGTGACAACATCTCATTAATGAGAGGGAGGCAGTCCTGTGGGTGACAACATCTCATTAATGAGAGGGAGGCAGTCCTGTGGGTGACAACATCTCATTAATGAGAGGGAGGCAGTCCTGTGGGTGACAACATCTCATTAATGAGAGGGAGGCAGTCCTGTGGGTGACAACATCTCATTAATGAGAGGGAGGCAGTCCTGTGGGTGACAACATCTCATTAATGAGAGGGAGGCAGTCCTGTGGGTGACAACATCTCATTAATGAGAGGGAGGCAGTCCTGTGGGTGACAACATCTCATTAATGAGGTCGGCAGTTCTGTGGGTGAAAACAGCTCATTAATGAGGTCAGCAGTCCTGTGGGTGACAACATCTCGGTAATGAGGTCGGCAGTCCTGTGGGTGAAACATCTCGGTAATGAGGTTGGCAGTCCTGTGGGTGACAACATCTCATTAATGAGAGGGAGGCAGTCCTGTGGGTGACAACAGCTCATTAATGAGAGGTCAGCAGTCCTGTGGGTGAAACAGCTCATTGATGAGAGGGAGGCAGTCCTGTGGGTGACAACATCTCATTAATGAGAGGGAGGCAGTCCTGTGGGTGACAACATCTCATTAATGAGAGGGAGGCAGTCCTGTGGGTGACAACATCTCATTAATGAGAGGGAGGCAGTCCTGTGGGTGACAACAGCTCATTAATGAGAGGGAGGCAGTCCTGTGGGTGACAACATCTCGGTAATGAGAGGGAGGCAGTCCTGTGGGTGACAACATCTCGGTAATGAGGTCGGCAGTCCTGTGGGTGACAACATCTCATTAATGAGAGGGAGGCAGTCCTGTGGGTGACAACATCTCATTAATGAGAGGGAGGCAGTCCTGTGGGTGACAACATCTCAATAATGAGAGGGTGGCAGTCCTGTGGGTGACAACATCTCATTAATGAGGTTGGCAGTCCTGTGGGTGACAACATCTCATTAATGAGAGGGAGGCAGTCCTGTGGGTGACAACATCTCATTAATGAGAGGGAGGCAGTCCTGTGGGTGACAACATCTCATTAATGAGAGGGAGGCAGTCCTGTGGGTGACAACATCTCATTAATGAGGTCGGCAGTCCTGTGGGTGACAACATCTCATTAATGAGAGGGAGGCAGTCCTGTGGGTGGCAACAACTCATTAATGAGAGGGAGGCAGTCCTGTGGGTGACAACATCTCATTAATGAGAGGGAGGCAGTCCTGTGGGTGACAACATCTCATTAATGAGAGGGTGGCAGTCCTGTGGGTGACAACATCTCATTAATGAGAGGGAGGCAGTCCTGTGGGTGACAACATCTCATTAATGAGAGGGAGGCAGTCCTGTGGGTGACAACATCTCATTAATGAGAGGGAGGCAGTCCTGTGGGTGACAACATCTCATTAATGAGAGGGAGGCAGTCCTGTGGGTGACAACATCTCATTAATGAGGTCGGCAGTCCTGTGGGTGACAACATCTCATTAATGAGAGGGAGGCAGTCCTGTGGGTGGCAACAGCTCATTAATGAGAGGGAGGCAGTCCTGTGGGTGACAACATCTCATTAATGAGAGGGAGGCAGTCCTGTGGGTGACAACATCTCATTAATGAGAGGGTGGCAGTCCTGTGGGTGACAACATCTCATTAATGAGAGGGAGGCAGTCCTGTGGGTGACAACATCTCATTAATGAGAGGGAGGCAGTCCTGTGGGTGACAACATCTCATTAATGAGAGGGTGGCAGTCCTGTGGGTGACATCTCATTAATGAGGTCGGCAGTCCTGTGGGTGACAACATCTCGGTAATGAGGTCAGCAGTCCTGTGGGTGACAACATCTCATTAATGAGAGGGAGACAGTCCTGTGGGTGACAACATCTCATTGATGAGAGGGAGGCAGTCCTGTGGGTGACAACATCTCATTAATGAGAGGGAGGCAGTCCTGTGGGTGACAACATCTCATTAATGAGAGGGAGGCAGTCCTGTGGGTGACAACATCTCATTAATGAGAGGGAGGCAGTCCTGTGGGTGACAACATCTCATTAATGAGAGGGAGGCAGTCCTGTGGGTGACAACATCTCATTAATGAGAGGGAGGCAGTCCTGTGGGTGACAACATCTCATTAATGAGGTCGGCAGTTCTGTGGGTGAAAACAGCTCATTAATGAGGTCAGCAGTCCTGTGGGTGACAACATCTCGGTAATGAGGTCGGCAGTCCTGTGGGTGAAACATCTCGGTAATGAGGTCGGCAGTCCTGTGGGTGACAACATCTCATTAATGAGAGGGAGGCAGTCCTGTGGGTGACAACAGCTCATTAATGAGAGGTCAGCAGTCCTGTGGGTGAAACAGCTCATTGATGAGAGGGAGGCAGTCCTGTGGGTGACAACATCTCATTAATGAGAGGGAGGCAGTCCTGTGGGTGACAACATCTCATTAATGAGAGGGAGGCAGTCCTGTGGGTGACAACATCTCATTAATGAGAGGGAGGCAGTCCTGTGGGTGACAACAGCTCATTAATGAGAGGGAGGCAGTCCTGTGGGTGACAACATCTCATTAATGAGAGGGAGGCAGTCCTGTGGGTGACAACATCTCGGTAATGAGAGGGAGGCAGTCCTGTGGGTGACAACATCTCGGTAATGAGGTCGGCAGTCCTGTGGGTGACAACATCTCATTAATGAGAGGGAGGCAGTCCTGTGGGTGACATCTCATTAATGAGAGGGAGGCAGTCCTGTGGGTGACAACATCTCATTAATGAGAGGGTGGCAGTCCTGTGGGTGACAACATCTCATTAATGAGGTTGGCAGTCCTGTGGGTGACAACATCTCATTAATGAGAGGGAGGCAGTCCTGTGGGTGACAACATCTCATTAATGAGAGGGAGGCAGTCCTGTGGGTGACAACATCTCATTAATGAGAGGGAGGCAGTCCTGTGGGTGACAACATCTCATTAATGAGAGGGAGGCAGTCCTGTGGGTGACAACATCTCATTAATGAGGTCGGCAGTTCTGTGGGTGAAAACAGCTCATTAATGAGGTCAGCAGTCCTGTGGGTGACAACATCTCGGTAATGAGGTCGGCAGTCCTGTGGGTGAAACATCTCGGTAATGAGGTCGGCAGTCCTGTGGGTGACAACATCTCATTAATGAGAGGGAGGCAGTCCTGTGGGTGACAACAGCTCATTAATGAGAGGTCAGCAGTCCTGTGGGTGAAACAGCTCATTGATGAGAGGGAGGCAGTCCTGTGGGTGACAACATCTCATTAATGAGAGGGAGGCAGTCCTGTGGGTGACAACATCTCATTAATGAGAGGGAGGCAGTCCTGTGGGTGACAACATCTCATTAATGAGAGGGAGGCAGTCCTGTGGGTGACAACAGCTCATTAATGAGAGGGAGGCAGTCCTGTGGGTGACAACATCTCATTAATGAGAGGGAGGCAGTCCTGTGGGTGACAACATCTCGGTAATGAGAGGGAGGCAGTCCTGTGGGTGACAACATCTCGGTAATGAGGTCGGCAGTCCTGTGGGTGACAACATCTCATTAATGAGAGGGAGGCAGTCCTGTGGGTGACATCTCATTAATGAGAGGGAGGCAGTCCTGTGGGTGACAACATCTCATTAATGAGAGGGTGGCAGTCCTGTGGGTGACAACATCTCATTAATGAGGTTGGCAGTCCTGTGGGTGACAACATCTCATTAATGAGAGGGAGGCAGTCCTGTGGGTGACAACATCTCATTAATGAGAGGGAGGCAGTCCTGTGGGTGACAACATCTCATTAATGAGAGGGAGGCAGTCCTGTGGGTGACAACATCTCATTAATGAGGTCGGCAGTCCTGTGGGTGACAACATCTCATTAATGAGAGGGAGGCAGTCCTGTGGGTGACAACATCTCATTAATGAGAGGGAGGCAGTCCTGTGAGTGACAACATCTCATTAATGAGAGGGAGGCAGTCCTGTGGGTGACAACATCTCATTAATGAGAGGGTGGCAGTCCTGTGGGTGACAACATCTCATTAATGAGAGGGAGGCAGTCCTGTGGGTGACAACATCTCGGTAATGAGGTCAGCAGTCCTGTGGGTGACAACATCTCATTAATGAGAGGGAGGCAGTCCTGTGGGTGACAGCATCTCATTGATGAGAGGGAGGCAGTCCTGTGGGTGACAACATCTCATTAATGAGAGGGAGGCAGTCCTGTGGGTGACAACATCTCATTAATGAGAGGGAGGCAGTCCTGTGGGTGACAACATCTCATTAATGAGAGGGAGGCAGTCCTGTGGGTGACAACATCTCATTAATGAGAGGTCGGCAGTCCTGTGGGTGACAACATCTCATTAATGAGAGGTCGGCAGTCCTGTGGGTGAAACATCTCGGTAATGAGGTCGGCAGTCCTGTGGGTGACAACATCTCATTAATGAGAGGGAGGCAGTCCTGTGAGTGACAACAGCTCATTAATGAGAGGTCAGCAGTCCTGTGGGTGAAACAGCTCATTGATGAGAGGGAGGCAGTCCTGTGGGTGACAACATCTCATTAATGAGAGGGAGGCAGTCCTGTGGGTGACAACATCTCATTAAAGAGAGGGAGGCAGTCCTGTGGGTGACAACATCTCATTAATGAGAGGGAGGCAGTCCTGTGGGTGACAACAGCTCATTAATGAGAGGGAGGCAGTCCTGTGGGTGACAACATCTCATTAATGAGAGGGAGGCAGTCCTGTGGGTGACAACATCTCATTAATGAGGTCGGCAGTTCTGTGGGTGAAAACAGCTCATTAATGAGGTCAGCAGTCCTGTGGGTGACAACATCTCGGTAATGAGGTCGGCAGTCCTGTGGGTGAAACATCTCGGTAATGAGGTCGGCAGTCCTGTGGGTGAAAACATCTCGGTAATGAGAGGTCAGCAGTCCTGTGGGTGACAACATCTCGGTAATGAGAGGTCAGCAGTCCTGTGGGTGAAACATCTCGGTAATGAGGTCGGCAGTCCTGTGGGTGAAAACATCTCGGTAATGAGGTCGGCAGTTCTGTGGGTGACAACAGCAGTCCTGTGGGTGACAACATCTCGGTAATGAGGTCGGCAGTCCTGTGGGTGACAACATCTCGGTAATGAGGTCGGCAGTCCTGTGGGTGACATCTCATTAATGAGAGGGAGGCAGTCCTGTGGGTGACAACATCTCGGTAATGAGGTCGGCAGTCCTGTGGGTGACAACATCTCGGTAATGAGGTCGGCAGTCCTGTGGGTGACAACATCTCGGTAATGAGGTCGGCAGTCCTGTGGGTGACAACATCTCATTAATGAGAGGTCGGCAGTCCTGTGGGTGACAACATCTCGGTAATGAGGTCGGCAGTTCTGTGGGTGAAAACAGCTCATTGATGAGAGGTCAGCAGTCCTGTGGGTGAAAACAGCTCATTAATGAGAGGTCGGCAGTCCTGTGGGTGAAACAGCTCATTAATGAGAGGTTGGCAGTCCTGTGTGTGAAAACAGCTCATTAACGAGAGGTCAGCAGTCCTGTGGGTGAAACAGCTCGGTGATGAGAGGTCGGCAGTCCTGTGGGTGACAACAGCTCGGTGATGAGAGGTCGGCAGTCCTGTGGGTGACAACAGCTCATTGATGAGAGGCTGGACAGTCCTGTGGGTGACAACAGCTTTGTGATGAGAGGTCCAAGGAGAATTGCAAGAATCGTGCAAGCGGATGAGGTGGGACCGCTCGCCACGGAGGTTGCTCAAACTTCCGTTCGTGCGCTCAACGTAGCGGTGGCCCACCTCCGGGCACTTCATGCAGACGACCTTCTGACAGGCGTCTGCAAGGTGGCCATGTTCACCACACTTACGGCACAGCTTGGGCTGGTCCTGGTAGTGAACATGGCCCCTGTTCTCTCCGAGGACTATGGTGGATGGGATGGCTTTCAACCCACCATAGCCCCCAAGGTCCCCCCTTTGCTGGACAGTGACCCTCCAGGCCCCTGTCCAGATCCCATCGAGGTCTTTTACCTGGATCAGGGGACCCTTCACGTTGCAGTTCCTGCCCAGCCATACTGCAACGTCCTCCGGCTGTACGGTTTCATTGTACATACGGACAATAACGGTTTTAATGCTATTATCCGTCAGCTTGGTCACCTCAAACATCGCTGTGAGGGACCCCTGGGTGTTCAGGGCGTTCTGGAGTTTCCCCCAGAACTCCCTCAGGAAGCTGGCGTTGGCAAAGCTGACATCGATTAAATGTGGTTAATGTAGGGCTCATTAAATGTGGTTAATGTAGGGCTCATTAAATGTGGTTAATGTAGGGCTCATTAAATGTGGTTAATGTAGGGCTCATTAAATGTGGTTAATGTAGGGCTCATTAAATGTGGTTAATGTAGGGTTCATTAAATGTGGTTAATGTAGGGCTCATTAAATGTGGTTAATGTAGGGCTCATTAAATGTGGTTAATGTAGGGCTCATTAAATGTGGAAACTACCAGGTTATTTATTATCCTATAATACAGGGGAAATATTCAACTTTAATGCGCATACAGGTTGATTCACAAGACACCAATCAAGTAACTTACATATATTGTATCTTCATTAGGCCTAATGGCATTTTATGAAGTTAGTTATAGTGACTGAGTAAGTCTACAAAAGAGAGGCTATTTTTATTTGGTCACGTTATTTTCGTTGACGATGTCTTGAAGTCAAGTGGTTCAATATTGAAATGCATTTTTCTGTACCACACAGGACAACCACAGGACAACCAGGAAAAAGCGACGGTCGGTGGAACTCTGGCACCACCAAGTGGACAATTGCTTCAGTTCGTTTGTGGCAGCAATGCTACCAGATATACTTGATACAAGATTAAATGTTACGTCAACATTATTATCTCCAAATTGCCCCCCCCCCCCCCCCCCCCCCCACACACACGTAATAAATTATTATTCCAATTTAGCTGTTGATCTGGTTTTAACTTAACAACTCTTTCTCTCATTTCTGATTGGAGGGCGGACGACCACGTGTTCTTAGAACCTACAAATGTGTTACATTGTAACAGTCAAACGTGGTCATTCCTGGCGTTGATCAACTCCCCCTCCAAGTCACCATTTATTGAAAGCATTCTATTTTTTATGGAAAACAAAAAGCAGACAGAGCTCATTGTGACGTAAACATATTCGAATTTGACGTGTCGGAGAACGGCCACTTCGTCCCGAAACCATTGTGGGTATCGCTTCTCGGCCTTTTGGCTAAGATCAAGTGTAGTATCTGTTCTTATCAGTTTAATATCTGATACGTCCCCTATCTGGGGACCATATATTAAATTGATTTTTGGAATAGGGAGATGGAATAGGGGCTTGCTCCGTCCACTCCACGCATCGACCTGGTATTGCAGTACCTCCAGGAACGGTGCACCCCCTTTCATTGTAAAGAGAAATCACACGGAGTTGCATCGTTGATCTATATTGTATCTTAACATTGAGTAACTTCATTTCAATGTCAGTGATGGCTAAGATAGTGCTGGTCAAATCGGTCACCGTTTTATTGACTACGAAAAGCTGTTGGGAATGGGGTTCGTTCATCTTATAATCAAAGATTTTTCGTCACGTGCACGGGATACTTACTTGCAAACTTTCCTCAACATTGCATGATCAAAAATATACACACAGAGCTAAGTAATAAAGTAGTTAAAACATTAATATACACACAGAGCTAAGTAATAAAGTAGATCGCTTCTCTGGGTTAGGTGGTATTATTATATCTATAAATATACACACAGAGCTAAGTAATAAAGTAGATCGCTTCTCTGGGTTAGGTGGTATTATTATATCTATAAATATACACACAGAGCTAAGTAATAAAGTAGATCGCTTCTCGGCCTTTTGGCTCAGATCAAGTGTAGTCTTTGACAGTGCTGCAGTTGATCGGAGAAGCGATCGCAGGCCGGAGGGCGCCCGGGAAATTGGGCCATTTATTTTTTTGTTGAAAATCATTATTGTTGTTTTGTTTTTCCTTGTCCTGGGTTAGGTGGTAGTTTATGCTGGTAACAGGTATGACCTACCAGCTTCAGTCCATACCGCACCAGGAGTAGAAACTCCCCAAATACAGGTGTACCAAGCCTGTAGCATCATACCCAAGAAGACTCGAGGCTGTCATCGCTGCCAAAGGTGCTTCAACAAAGTACTGAGTAAATGGTCAGAATACTTCCAATGCATTCAAGACAACTGGGAACTCAGAAAAAAAAATATATAATTTTCAATGGTCAACCAACTTGGAATTCCCAAGTTGGAAACTCCGGCATCTTTCCAAAGCTTTAACTTTTTGGACCTGAAGATCACTGACATTGATCCGTTGGACCTGAAGACCACTGACATTGATCCGTTGGACCTGAAGACCACTGACATTGATCCGTTGGACCTGAAGATCACTGACATTGATCCGTTGGACCTGAAGATCACTGACATTGATCCGTTGGACCTGAAGATCACAGACATTGATCCGTTGGACCTGAAGATCACTGACATTGATCTGTTTTTGTTTGTTTGTTCCCAGTTGTCTTAAAAGCAGAATCATTCTCTTTGATGAGGCACGTTTTGACCTTGAATGTGAATGTGCACCACCTCATCTCAGCCAATCAGAAAACCGGACCAGCCCATCGTCGTAGGTCAGTCAGATGCTTAATACAGATTATTATGACAACAGAAAAATGGTGCAAAAGTCATTAAAACAGGCCCATGTCATGATTATTATATATATATATACACACACACACACAATAACAAGGCAATTTATTAGGTACACCATCCCGCTCACGAAAATGGTTTGCTCCATCAGACAGTGAGTCATGTGGCCATGGCTTGCTATATAAAGCAGGCAGACAGGCATCAAGGCATTCAGTTACTGTTTGAATGAACATTAGAATGGGCAAACAACTCATAGGTTCTTGTCACGGATGGGCTATTGCAGCAGACGACCACACCGGGTTCCTATCAGATAAAAACAACAAGAAGAGGCTCCAGTGGGCACGTGATCATCAACACTGGACAACTGAGGAGTGGAAAAGCATTGTCTGCTCCAACGAATCCTGTTGCGTCATGCTGATGACAGGGTCAACGGAACAGGCTGGTGGTGTAATGGTGTGGGGAATGTTTTCCTGGCACACGTTAGGTCCCTTGATACCAATTCAGCAAACATTTCCATGCCACAAACAATTCAGGCTGTTCTGGAGGCAGAGGTACTCACTTTGTTTATATGCAGAAACTCTGTAATACTGTTGAGATACTATTATAGAAGAGGAACAGGAACTCCAATACTGTTGAGATAATATTCTAGAAGAGGAACAGGAACTCTGTAATACTGTTGAGATAATATTCTAGAAGAGGAACTCTGTAATACTGTTGAGATAATACGGGGTATTATCAGGTGCCAGGAGCACCTGTTTGAATGTGTCAAGAACTGCAACGGTGCTGGGTTTTTCCCCGCTCAACAGTTTCCCAATGGAAGTCATTGGAGTCAACATGGGCCAGCATCTTCGTGGAACGCTGTCGACACCTAGAGTCCATGCCCCGACCGTCAAGAGGAATGTCTGTTTTGTACACTGTCTCCATTGTGTCATTCACATTTAAGTCATTTAGCGTCGTACTGGTCCCCCGTTGGGAATCGAACCCACAACCACGGCAAGGCAAGGCAAGTGCCCTGCTCTACCAACTGAGCCACACAGGACCCCCATTCCTCTCTACATCACACCTGCTGTTACTAGACTATTATATTGTGCCTTTCTGCATTCTACTGATGCTAAAATGTTTCCTATTTTACTTGACTTTACTTTACTTTATTTTATTTGACTTTTACGTTATGCTCCTATTTGTATCTATTATTGTTGTTGTGAAGTAGGAGCCTGCAGTAAACATTTCAGTGGACGATATATCCCGTACATACGACTAATAAAACTCAGCTGGCTTTCTACTCTCATGTGTTTTTATTTTTTTCTATTACCAAGATAAATTCTCTAACATTGACAGATCATTTTTACTTTTAAGTCAAAATAAAACGAGTGTTTTTCTCACCGATATACCTTTGCTTAAGTTCATTGTCATAAAATGGAGGTGAGGGGTTGAAGACGTTAGCTCAGCCGTACCTGTCAGTTGAACTGTATTACGCCACTGCTCTTTAAAATGCAATACAGAAAACGACGTTTTGATTTGAAAAAAGGGTGAAGCTGTAGTTGTCCTATTAAAATGTCTGTGTGGTCCTGAGGCCATCCTCCCCGAAGCCTGGTCCGTATTTATTAGCTTAAAACAAAGAACGTCTGACGTTTATTAAAAAACACCTCACATTTAAATGGTAATTCTTGTCGCGACCAGTAGAGTGCGCTGGTGCACCTCCTTTACCAGCCAGGAGTTTCTTGGGAGCTCGAGAAACACTTTAAATATCACATTCCAGTTTATTAACAAATCAATGATTGAAACCATCTCATCAGAAATTCGATCCAACAGTTGCTTTTGTATTAACAGAGAATATCAGGTGGTTCCTCCAGACAGCCACCTCCTTGAGAATTAAATTACGTTTTATTTGTGTCTGTAGTGCATTTGGGTTCGATCCTGAGACGTCTCCTCAGTATCTGTAGCACCTGAGTTCAATTCCCTGACAATTGTAACTTTCCCAAAGATGTCCAGGTTTTTCCCAGAAATCCTGCTTCTGGCAAGTCTCCTGGAATCAGGAGCGAGTTAGAAGATACTAGGATTTCTGGAAAATCTGGGGAATTTTTTGCTAATGGAGACAGTGCCTCTCACTTTGTCCCTGTAGTCAGTCAGTCTGGCAACCCAGGAGAGAGATGTGTGGTGTTGACACAGGTAGTCTCTGTACACAGACAGACAGGTGTGGCTGATATTAGGAGTCGTCCTGTGGGCCAGGTTTGTTACACATGAGTTTAGCTGCCAGAGATCCGTACGCGTTGCTTTTAGCCTCCGGCTGGACCTTGTCTTTACATTTTCTCCCTGTAGCAGAGACAAGAGACATATAGATCATTAGAGAGGTGGTCTACATTCACCACGTTGTTCTGTTACTGGGGATAATGCACATTCATGTTCTGTTGCTGGGGATAATGCACATTCACCATGTTATTCTGTTGCTGGGGGTAATGCACATTCACCATGTTATTCTGTTGCTGGGGGTAATGTACATTCACCATGTTATTCTGCTGCTGGGGATAATGGACATTCACCATGTTATTCTACAGCTGGGGATAATGTACATTCATGTTCTGTTGCTGGGGATAATGTACATTCACCATGTTATTCTACTGCTGGGGATAATGTACATTCACCATGTTATTCTACTGCTGGGGATAATGGACATTCACCATGTTATTCTGTTGCTGGGGATAATGCACATTCACCATGTTATTCTACAGCTGGGGATAATGGACATTCATGTTATTCTGTTGCTGGGGATAATGGACATTCACCATGTTATTCTGCTGCTGGGGATAATGTACATTCATCATGTTATTCTACTGCTGGGGATAATGGACATTCACCATGTTATTCTGTTGCTGGGGATAATGGACATTCACCATGTTATTCTACAGCTGGGGATAATGGACATTCACCATGTTATTCTACAGCTGGGGATAATGTACATTCATCATGTTATTCTACTGCTGGGGATAATGGACATTCACCATGTTATTCTGCTGCTGGGGATAATGGACATTCATCATGTTATTCTGCTGCTGGGGATAATGGACATTCACCATGTTATTCTACAGCTGGGGATAATGTACATTCATGTTCTGTTGCTGGGGATAATGTACATTCACCATGTTATTCTACTGCTGGGGATAATGTACATTCATGTTCTGTTGCTGGGGATAATGTACATTCACCATGTTATTCTACTGATGGGGATAATGCACATTCACCATGTTATTCTACTGATGGGGATAATGGACATTCATGTTATTCTGTTGCTGGGGATAATGCACATTCACCATGTTATTCTACAGCTGGGGATAATGCACATTCACCATGTTATTCTACTGCTGGGGATAATGGACATTCACCATGTTATTCTGTTGCTGGGGATAATGCACATTCACCGTGTTATTCTGCTGCTGGGGATAATGGACATTCACCATGTTATTCTGTTGCTGGGGATAATGCACATTCACCGTGTTATTCTGCTGATGGGGATAATGGACATTCATGTTCTGTTGCTGGGGATAATGGACATTCACCATGTTATTCTGCTGCTGGGGATAATGTACATTCACCATGTTATTCTGCTGCTGGGGATAATGTACATTCATCATGTTATTCTGCTGCTGGGGATAATGTACATTCATGTTCTGTTGCTGGGGCTAATGTACATTCACCATGTTATTCTGCTGCTGGGGATAATGTACATTCACCATGTTATTCTGCTGCTGGGGATAATGTACATTCATCATGTTATTCTGCTGCTGGGGATAATGTACATTCATGTTCTGTTGCTGGGGATAATGTACATTCACCATGTTATTCTGCTGCTGGGGATAATGTACATTCACCATGTTATTCTACTGCTGGGGATAATGCACATTCACCATGTTATTCTGCTGCTGGGGATAATGTACATTCACCATGTTATTCTGCTGCTGGGGATAATGTACATTCACCATGTTATTCTGCTGCTGGGGATAATGCACATTCACCATGTTATTCTACAGCTGGGGATAATGTACATTCACCATGTTATTCTACAGCTGGGGATAATGCACATTCATGTTATTCTGCTGCTGGGGATAATGCACATTCACCATGTTATTCTACAGCTGGGGATAATGTACATTCACCATGTTATTCTACAGCTGGGGATAATGCACATTCATGTTATTCTGCTGCTGGGGATAATGCACATTCACCGTGTTATTCTGTTACCGGGATTATGCACATTCACCACGGTGTTTCTGGTACCCCTGCTACGTGTGGTTAGCTGAGGCCAAACCAGTAATACCATGTTAAAATATCACAGAGAATTACCTGCTTCAAATGCAACTTGTTTAGGCAAAAAAAGATGGTTGATTTGTGTTTCCTTGTAGAAATCTAGTCTTGGATATTAAATCAAGATGTTTCAAATGCTCTCATCCATTTCTATTTGTTGCAGGAGTATATAGTTACCTGGTATTTTCCCCATGGCTATGAAGGTTATGTTTTCAGTCTTGATCTTGGGTCTGTCTCTGGCTATCAGGAAGACTCCAATGAATGAGAGCAGGCAGCTGGAAGAGTTCAGAGAGAAGGTTATGTTCAGATATCACTCTAAAATCAAGGAGTTGGAATCACAGTGTTTACAATTTTGGTGTCATCTGAACCCTCAAGAGTGATACGGTCTCTGGAGTTCATTGGGACGGTGTACTAAACTCCACTAAGAGTTCATTGGGACGGTGTACTAAACTCCACTGAGAGTTCATTGGGACGGTGTACTAAACTCCACTAAGAGTAACCAGATACAGGGACTGAAAAGAGTATCCACAGCCCCTACTCAAGGCCCCTACTCTGAGCGTCAAGGCCCTTACTCTGAGCGTCAAGGCCCCTACTCTGAGCGTCAAGGCCCCTACTCTGAGCGTCAAGGCCCCTACTCTGAGCGTCAAGGCCCCTACTCTGAGCGCCAAGGCCCCTACTCTGAGCGCCAAGGCCCCTACTCTGAGCGCCAAGGCCCCTACTCTGAGCGCCAAGGCCCCTACTCTGAGCGCCAAGGCCCCTACTCTGAGCGCCAAGGCCCCTACTCTGAGCGCCAAGGCCCCTACTCTGAGCGTCAAGGCCCCTACTCTGAGCGTCAAGGCCCCTACTCTGAGCGTCAAGGCCCCTACTCTGAGCGTCAAGGCCCCTACTCTGAGCGTCAAGGCCCCTACTCTGAGCGTCAAGGCCCCTACTCTGAGCGTCAAGGCCCCTACTCTGAGAGTCAAGGCCCCTACTCTGAGAGTCAAGGCCCCTACTCTGAGCGTCAAGGCCCCTACTCTGAGCGCCAAGGCCCCTACTCTGAGCGCCAAGGCCCCTACTCTGAGCGCCAAGGCCCCTACTCTGAGCGCCAAGGCCCCTACTCTGAGCGCCAAGGCCCCTACTCTGAGCGCCAAGGCCCCTACTCTGAGCGCCAAGGCCCCTACTCTGAGCGCCAAGGCCCCTACTCTGAGCGCCAAGGCCCCTACTCTGAGCGCCAAGGCCCCTACTCTGAGCGCCAAGGCCCCTACTCTGAGCGCCAAGGCCCCTACTCTGAGCGCCAAGGCCCCTACTCTGAGCGCCAAGGCCCCTACTCAGAGGGAACGTCAAGGCCTGTATTCAGGTGGAACGTCATGGCCTGTATTCTTAAAAAGACAGTACTAATGGGGTTTTGCATACTACTTACCCAAAGAGAAACATTAAAATATTGAGCAAAGCCAAGCCCTGGAATTCCTGGTAAAATACTATTCCTGCAAAAGAAAAGTAGTTTAACACCAAGCCAAAACAACAACAACAACAACAACAACAACACAGAGAGAGAGAGGCAGAGGGAGAGATGCAGAGAGGCAGAGAGAGAGAGGCAGAGGAAGAGATGCAGAGAGGCAGAGGGAGAGATGCAGAGATGCAGAGGGAGAGATGCAGAGAGGCAGAGGGAGAGATGCAGAGGGAGAGAGAGAGAGAAGCAGAGGGAGAGATGCAGAGGGAGAGATGGAGAGATGCAGAGGGAGAGATGCAGAGGGAGAGATGGAGAGATGCAGAGGGAGAGATGCAGAGAGAGAGATGCAGAGAGGCAGAGGGAGAGATGCAGAGAGGCAGAGGGAGAGATGCAGAGAGGCAGAGGGAGAGATGCAGAGGGAGAGATGCAGAGGGAGAGATGGAGAGATGCAGAGGGAGAGATGCAGAGAGAGAGATGCAGAGAGGCAGAGGGAGAGATGCAGAGAGGCAGAGGGAGAGATGCAGAGGGAGAGATGCAGAGATGCAGAGAGGCAGAGAGAGAGAGGCAGAGGGAGAGATGCAGAGAGGCAGAGGGAGAGATGCAGAGATGCAGAGGGAGAGATGCAGAGAGGCAGAGGGAGAGATGCAGAGAGGCAGAGGGAGAGATGCAGAGAGGCAGAGGGAGAGATGCAGAGAGGCAGAGGGAGAGATGCAGAGGGGCAGAGGGAGAGATGCAGAGGGAGAGAGAGAGAGATGCAGAGGGAGAGAGAGATGCAGAGAGGCAGAGGGAGAGATGCAGAGGGAGAGATGCAGAGGGAGAGATGGAGAGATGCAGAGAGAGAGATGCAGAGAGGCAGAGGGAGAGATGCAGAGAGGCAGAGGGAGAGATGCAGAGGGAGAGATGCAGTGAGGCAGAGGGGGAGATGCAGAGAGGCAGAGGGAGAGATGCAGAGGGAGAGAGAGAGAGGCAGAGATACAGAGAGGCAGAGAGAGGGGCAGAGGCAGAGAGAGGGGCAGAGGCAGAGAGAGGGGCAGAGGCAGAGAGAGGGGCAGAGGGACAGGGAGGCAGCGGCCCATATCTGGAGGATAAACTCTAATTAGTATGGAGCACCAGACCATGAAACATTTTGGGATGCGTCCCCAAATGCCATCCGTGTCTTTATTTAGTGCCCTACTTTTGACCAGGGCCCATAGGAAGTAGTGTACTAGCTAGGGAATAGGGTGTCATTTGGCATGCAAGTTAGCCTGGCAGAGATACAGAACAACAAAAAGAAGTCCTCCTAGAGCGCCATGAGCCAAGTAACGCCCCCTCCCGGCCAAACCCTCCCGTAACCAGGACGACGCTGGGCCAAACCCTCCCGTAACCAGGACGACGCTGGGCCAAACCCTCCCGTAACCAGGACGACGCTGGGCCAAACCCTCCCCTAACCCCGGACGACGCTGGGCCAAACCCTCCCCTAACCCCGGACGACGCTGGGCCAAACCCTCCCGTAACCAGGACGACGCTGGGCCAAACCCTCCCCTAACCCCGGACGACGCTGGGCCAAACCCTCCCCTAACCCCGGACGACGCTGGGCCAAACCCTTCCCTAACCCCGGACGACGCTGGGCCAAACCCTCCCCTAACCCCGGACGACGCAGGGCCAAACCCTTCCTTAACCCCGGACGACGCTGGGCCAAACCCTCCCCTAACCCCGGACGACGCTGGGCCAAACCCTCCCCTAACCCCGGACGACGCTGGGCCAAACCCTCCCCTAACCCCGGACGACGCTGGGCCAAACCCTCCCCTAACCCCGGACGACGCTGGGCCAAACCCTCCCCTAACCCCGGACGACACTGGGCCAAACCCTTCCTTAACCCCGGACGACGCTGGGCCAAACCCTCCCCTAACCCCGGACGACGCTGGGCCAAACCCTCCCCTAACCCCGGACGACGCTGGGCCAAACCCTCCCGTAACCAGGATGACGCTGGGCCAAACCCTCCCCTAACCCCGGACGACGCTGGGCCAAACCCTCCCTTAACCCCGGACGACGCTGGGCCAAACCCTCCCCTAACCCCGGACGACGCTGGGCCAAACCCTCCCCTAACCCCGGACGACGCTGGGCCAAACCCTCCCCTAACCCCGGACGACGCTGGGCCAAACCCTCCCCTAACCCCGGACGACGCTGGGCCAAACCCTCCCCTAACCCCGGACGACGCTGGGCCAAACCCTCCCCTAACCCCGGACGACGCTGGGCCAAACCCTCCCCTAACCCCGGACGACGCTGGGCCAAACCCTCCCCTAACCCCGGACGACGCTGGGCCAAACCCTTCCTTAACCCCGGACGACGCTGGGCCAAACCCTCCCCTAACCCCGGACGACGCTGGGCCAAACCCTCCCCTAACCCCGGACGACGCTGGGCCAAACCCTCCCCTAACCCCGGACGACGCTGGGCCAAACCCTTCCTCAACCCCGGACGACGCTGGGCCAAACCCTCCCCTAACCCCGGACGACGCTGGGCCAAACCCTCCCCTAACCCCGGACGACGCTGGGCCAAACCCTCCCCTAACCCCGGACGACGCTGGGCCAAACCCTCCCCTAACCCCGGACGACGCTGGGCCAAACCCTCCCCTAACCCCGGACGACGCTGGGCCAAACCCTCCCCTAACCCCGGACGACGCTGGGCCAAACCCTTCCTTAACCCCGGACGACGCTGGGCCAAACCCTCCCCTAACCCCGGACGACGCTGGGCCAAACCCTCCCCTAACCCCGGAAGACGCTGGGCCAAACCCTCCCCTAACCCCGGACGACGCTGGGCCAAACCCTCCCCTAACCCCGGACGACGCTGGGCCAAACCCTCCCCTAACCCCGGACGACGCTGGGCCAAACCCTCCCCTAACCCCGGACGACGCTGGGCCAAACCCTTCCTTAACCCCGGACGACGCTGGGCCAAACCCTCCCCTAACCCCGGACGACGCTGGGCCAAACCCTCCCCTAACCCCGGACGACGCTGGGCCAAACCCTTCCTTAACCCCGGACGACGCTGGGCCAAACCCTCCCCTAACCCCGGACGACGCTGGGCCAAACCCTCCCCTAACCCCGGACGACGCTGGGCCAAACCCTCCCCTAACCCCGGACGACGCTGGGCCAAACCCTTCCTTAACCCCGGACGACGCTGGGCCAAACCCTCCCCTAACCCCGGACGACGCTGGGCCAAACCCTCCCCTAACCCCGGACGACGCTGGGCCAAACCCTTCCTTAACCCCGGACGACGCTGGGCCAAACCCTCCCCTAACCCCGGACGACGCTGGGCCAAACCCTCCCCTAACCCCGGACGACGCTGGGCCAAACCCTCCCCTAACCCCGTACGACGCTGGGCCAAACCCTCCCCTAACCCCGGACGACGCTGGGCCAAACCCTCCCCTAACCCCGGACGACGCTGGGCCAAACCCTCCCCTAACCCCGGACGACGCTGGGCCAAACCCTCCCCTAAGCCAGACGACGCTGGGCCAAACCCTCCCCTAACCAGGACGACGCTGGGCCAAACCCTCCCCTAACCAGGACGACGCTGGGCCAAACCCTCCCCTAACCCCGGACGACGCTGGGCCAAACCCTCCCCTAACCCCGGACGACGCTGGGCCAAACCCTCCCCTAACCCCGGACGACGCTGGGCCAAACCCTCCCCTAAGCCAGACGACGCTGGGCCAAACCCTCCCCTAACCAGGACGACGCTGGGCCAAACCCTCCCGTAACCAGGACGACGCTGGGCCAAACCCTCCCCTAACCCCGGACGACGCTGGGCCAAACCCTTCCTTAACCCCGGACGACGCTGGGCCAAACCCTCCCCTAACCCCGGACGACGCTGGGCCAAACCCTCCCCTAACCCCGGACGACGCTGGGCCAAACCCTCCCCTAACCCCGGACGACGCTGGGCCAAACCCTCCCCTAACCCCGGACGACGCTGGGCCAAACCCTCCCCTAACCCCGGACGACGCTGGGCCAAACCCTTCCTTAACCCCGGACGACGCTGGGCCAAACCCTCCCCTAACCCGGACGACGCTGGGCCAAACCCTCCCGTAACCAGGACGACGCTGGGCCAAACCCTCCCCTAACCCCGGACGACGCTGGGCCAAACCCTCCCCTAACCCCGGACGACGCTGGGCCAAACCCTCCCCTAACCCCAGACGACGCTGGGCCAAACCCTCCCGTAACCAGGACGACGCTGGGCCAAACCCTCCCCTAACCCCGGACGACGCTGGGCCAAACCCTCCCCTAACCCCGGACGACGCTGGGCCAAACCCTCCCCTAACCCCGGACGACGCTGGGCCAAACCCTCCCCTAACCCCGGACGACGCTGGGCCAATTGTGTGCCGCCCTATGGGACTCCCGGTCACGGCCAGTTGTTAAACAGCCTGGGATCGAACCCCAGGCTGTAGTGACGCTGTGCCACTCGGGAGGCCGCAAGACTGAGTGATTCTGTTGGACCTTTTTGAAGAGACAGCAGTGATTATGGAGTCCCCAGAGAGAAAGAGGAATGGATAGAGACAGTGAGAGGGAGAAAGGGGGATGGAGAGAGACAGAAAGGAGGGGCAGAGACAGTGAGAAAGGAAAAAGCAGACAAAGAAATGGTTCCCTAGTTCACGTCAGTGAGTCACCAACACTGAGCGTGTTACCCATAGACTTCTGATGTTATCCCAGCAGAGCTATAGGAACCAAAACATTTGTTTAATTTTTTTCCAACAGAGCTCATCTCAACTGGAATAGTCACAGAGGGGAATCTGAGCTGGAACGGTCACAGAGGGAAATCTGAGCTGGAACAGTCACAGAGGGAAATCTGAGCTGGAACAGTCACAGAGGGAAATCTGAGCTGGAACAGTCACAGAGGGAAATCTGAGCTGGAACAGTCACAGAGGGAAATCTGAGCTGGAACAGTCACAGAGGGAAATCTGAGCTGGAACAGTCACAGAGGGAAATCTGAGCTGGAACAGTCACAGAGGGAAATCTGAGCTGGAACAGTCACAGAGGGAAATCTGAGCTGGAACAGTCACAGAGGGAAATCTGAGCTGGAACAGTCACAGAGGGAAATCTGAGCTGGAACAGTCACAGAGGGAAATCTGAGCTGGAACAGTCACAGAGGGAAATCTGAGCTGGAATAGTCACAGAGGGAAATCTGAGCTGGAACAGTCACAGAGGGAAATCTGAGCTGGAATAGTCACAGAGGGAAATCTGAGCTGGAATAGTCACAGAGGGAAATCTGAGCTGGAACAGTCACAGAGGGAAATCTGAGCTGGAATAGTCACAGAGGGAAATCTGAGCTGGAACAGTCACAGAGGGAAATCTGAGCTGGAATAGTCACAGAGGGAAATCTGAGCTGGTATAGTCACAGAGGGAAATCTGAGCTGGAATAGTCCCAGAGGGAAATCTGAGCTGGAATAGTCACAGAGGGAAATCTGAGCTGGAATAGTCCCAGATGGGAGAGATGGATGGGTGATAACAGTCAATGCTGGTGTCTGTTGATAGATGATAACAATGGAATAATGTCAAGCTCAGGGATCCCCCTAGATCTCCTTGGGCGTCCCAAATGGCACCCTATTCCCTATATAGTGCACTATTTTTAACAAGGGCCCCATAAGGCTCTGGTCGGGAGTAGTTGGCCATTTCCATCCAAAACAATTAATTGAAAGCCACGCCCCCACTAAGCCACACCTCCAATATAATTTCCTTTGAGTGAATTGTAGAGTTGGTTGTTGAACTCGTTCATTTTAAATCCTGTGGACTTCAAGTGGCTAGGCGTAGAATATAATTGGAATTAAATTAACTCTTTAGGACAATTACATTATATATATCATAAGGCCTTAGTTTTATCCTAACACAGCGGTGTTAGGAAACTCCTGGTTTACAAGTCACATGATGCTGGCTTGATGTGTAATTCCTATTGGAATCCAGCCAGAGTTAGGTTGTTAATGAAGCGCTAGGTAACACTGGCAGATTAACACGGGCAGATTAACACTGGGTAACACTGGCAGATTAACACTGACAGATTAACACTGGCAGATTAACACTGGCAGATTAACACTGGGTAACACTGGCAGATTAACACTGGCAGATTAACACTGGGTAACACTGGCAGATTAACACTGGGTAACACTGGCAGATTAACACTGGGTAACACTGGCAGATTAACACTGGGTAACACTGGCAGATTAACACTGGCAGATTAACACTGGGTAACACTGGCAGATTAACACTGGCAGATTAACACTGGCAGATTAACACTGGGTAACACTGGCAGATTAACACTGGGTAACACTGGCAGATTAACACTGGGTAACACTGGCAGATTAACACTAGGTAACACTGGCAGATTAACACTGGGTAACACTGGCCAATTAGCTGTAAATGGCAGATTAACACTGGCCAATTAGCTGTAAATTGCAGATTAACACTGGGTAACACTGACCAATTAGCTGTAAATGGCAGATTAACACTGGCCAATTAGCTGTAAATGGCAGATTAACACTGGGTAACACTGGCCAATTAGCTGTAAATGGCAGAGTAACACTGGCCAATTAGCTGTAAATGGCAGATTAACACTGGGTAACACTGGCCAATTAGTGCTGCTCAGAGTTCTGGTTAAACAACGTACCTGCGGTAATGGCACTGGCCAATTAGCTGAGTTCTGGTTAAACAACGTACCTGCGGTAATGGCACTGGCCAATTAACTGAGTTCTGGTTAAACAACGTACCTGCGGTAATGGCACTGGCCAATTAACTGAGTTCTGGTTAAACAACGTACCTGCGGTAATGGCACTGGCAGTGAAGAACACAAAGTTGATGGGGACGACCTCCGTGGCAGCAAACACCTTCATGGCTTGATTAAGGAACCTGAGAACAGAGAAGGTTAAAGAGAGGCCTCTGAGGGCCATGTGAATGATATGACCATCATACTACCGGAGCATCATCCCATCACACGGTGGACTCATCCATCATACTACCGTGGATTCATCCATCATACTACCGGAGCATCATCCGATCACACAGTGGATTCATCCATCACACGGTGGACTCATCCATCATACTACCGGAGCATCATCCCATCACACGGTGGATTCATCCATCACACGGTGGATTCATCCATCACACGGTGGATTCATCCATCATACTACCGGAGCATCATCCCATCACACAGTGGATTCATCCATCACACGGTGGACTCATCCATCATACTACCGGAGCATCATCCCATCACACGGTGGATTCATCCATCACACGGTGGATTCATCCATCACACGGTGGATTCATCCATCACACAGTGGACTCATCCACCATACTACCGGAGCTTCATCCCATCACACAGTGGATTCATCCATCACACAGTGGATTCATCCATCACACAGTGGATTCATCCATCACACAGTGGATTCATCCATCACACAGTGGATTCATCCATCACACAGTGGACTCATCCACCATACTACCGTGGATTCATCCATCATACTACCGGAGCTTCATCCCATCACACAGTGGATTCATCCATCATACTACCGGAGCTTCATCCCATCACACAGTGGATTCATCCATCATACTACCGGAGCATCATCCCATCACACAGTGGATTCATCCATCATACGGTGGACTCATCCATCATACTACCGGAGCATCATCCCATAACACAGTGGAATCATCCATCACACAGTGGATTCATCCACCATACTACCGGAGCTTCATCCATCATAATACCGTGGATTCATCCATCATACTACCGGAGCATCATCCCATCACACAGTGGATTCATCCATCATAATACCGGAGCATCATCCCATCACACCGTGGGTTCATCCATCATAATACCGGAGCTTCATCCCATCACACAGTGGATTCATCCATCACACGGTGGATTCATCCATCATACTACCGGCGCTTCATCCCATAACACAGTGGAATCATCCATCACACGGTGGATTCATCCATCATACTACCGGCGCTTCATCCCATAACACAGTGGATTCATCCATCATACTACCGGAGCATCATCCCATAACACAGTGGAATCATCCATCATACTACCGGAGCTTCATCCCATCACACAGTGGAATCATCCATCATACTACCGGAGCTTCATCCCATCACACCGTGGATTCATCCATCATACTACCGGAGCATCATCCCATCACACAGTGGATTCATCCATCATACTACCGGAGCATCATCCCATCACACAGTGGATTCATCCATCATACTACCGGAGCTTCATCCCATCACACAGTGGATTCATCCATCACACTACCGGAGCTTCATCCCATCACAGTTCTGCTCTGACAAGGTCACAATGTCCAATACATTTTTACACTTCACATTTACTTCAATACTCTGTAGAAATGAATCTGCTGTCAGGGGAAGTGGAGAAACATTGGACTTACTTTATCTGGAAGGCACAGGAGGCCACCATGACCACCACCATGACGTAGAAGATGGGGTAGGTGAGCTGGAGATCTCCCTTTATGGACTCCGTGATCATCCCAGACACAGCTTTGACGGAGATCACCGTCAGGGAGGCTAAAACAACAGGGACAACGTGACTATTTCCTGGAGTAATGCATCCCATTCTGAAACGTGATAACCATGATCCCCCATAGAGTCTGTCAGAGTTCTTACCCAGCAGAGCCACCAGCAGCATCACTATGGTTATGTGCTTGATACCCACCCATAGAGTCTGTCAGAGTTCTTACCGAGCAGAGCCACCAGCAGCATCACTATGGTTACATGCTTGATACCCCCCCATAGAGTCTGTCAGAGTTCTTACCCAGCAGAGCCACCAGCAGCATCACTATGGTTACATGCTTGATACCCCCCCATAGAGTCTGTCAGAGTTCTTACCCAGCAGAGCCACCAGCAGCATCACTATGGTTACATGCTTGATACCCCCCCATAGAGTGTCAGAGTTCTTACCGAGCAGAGCCACCAGTAGCATCACTATGGTTACATGCTTGATACCCCCCCCATAGAGTCTGTCAGAGTTCTTACCCAGCAGAGCCACCAGCAGCATCACTATGGTTATATGCTTGATATTCCTCCTCTTGTACAAATAGAGCAGGATAGAAAACACTATGACCTCTAGAAACTGGAGAGAGAGAGAGGGAAGGAGAGAGAGAGGGAAGGAGAGAGAGAGGGAAGGAGAGAGAGAAGGAGAGAGGGAAGGAGAGGGAAGGAGAGGGAAGGAGAGGGAAGGAGAGAAGAGAGCGGGAAGGAGAGGGAAGGAGAGAAGAGAGCGGGAAGGAGAGAAGGAGAGAGGGAAGGAGAGAAGGAGAGAGAGGGAAGGAGAGAGAGGGAGATGATAAAAAACGTCAACATCAATAATACTGAACTGGTTTCCATAAACAGTCCATCTCAAAGCTTCACAGTGATAACCTCCCCTACCCCTCTCTCCCCCCTACCCCCCCTCTCCCTCCCCCCTACCCCGCTCTCCCTCCCCCCTACCCCCCTCTCCCTCCCCCCTACCCCCCTCGCTCTCCCTCCCCTACCCCTCTCGCTCTCCCTCCCCCCTACCCCCCTCTCCCTCCCCTACCCCTCTCGCTCTCCTTCCCCTCTCGCTCTCCTTCCCCTACCCCTCTCGCTCTCCCTCCCCTACCCCTCTCGCTCTCCCTCCCCTACCCCTCTCGCTCTCCCTCCCCTACCCTACCCCTCTCGCTCTCCCTCCCCTACCCTACCCCTCTCGCTCTCCCTCCCCTACCCCTCTCTCCCCCTCCCTACCCCTCTCCCTCCCCTACCCCTCTCGCTCTCCCTCCCCTACCCCTCTCGCTCTCCCTCCCCTACCCCTCTCGCTCTCCCTCCCCTACCCCTCTCGCTCTCCCTCCCCTACCCCTCTCGCTCTCCCTCCCCTACCCCTCTCGCTCTCCCTCCCCTACCCCTCTCTCCCCTACCCCTCTATTCCAGACCTGAGCCATTCATTTACAACACTGATGTCTACCCCATCTGTTCCAGTAAAGAGCTCAGCCAAACACACATCTCAGACAGGTATCTGATCGCAGTAACAGAGTCCTCAGCCAGCAGCACGGGTATCTGATCGCAGTAACAGAGTCCTCAGCCAGCAGCACAGATATCTGATCGCAGTAACAGAGTCCTCAGCCAGCAGCACAGATATCTGATCGCAGTAACAGAGTCCTCAGCCAGCAGCACGGATATCTGATCGCAGTAACAGAGTCCTCAGCCAGCAGCACGGATATCTGATCGCAGTAACAGAGTCCTCAGCCAGCAGCACGGATATCTGATCGCAGTAACAGCAGCGAGCACATGGCTTTAATTGAAACAAATTACCCTTGTAGAGAAAAGCACAATTTAAATAACTTATTTGAATGAGAATGAACCAAAACAGAGTCGTCCTTGAGAGATCAATAAGTACTCCAGCATCCTGTGTGTGTTTTCAATAGTACTCTATATATAGGGAATAGTTTAATAGTACTCTATATAGTTTAATAGTACTCTATATAGTTTAATAGTACTCTATATAGGGAATAGTACTCTATATAGGGAATAGTTTAATAGTACTCTATATAGGGAATAGTACTCTATATAGGGAATAGTACTCTATATAGGGAATAGTACTCTATATAGGGAATAGTACTCTATATAGGGAATAGTACTATATATAGGGAATAGTACTCTATATAGGGAATAGTTTAATAGTACTCTATATAGGGAATAGTTTAATAGTACTCTATATAGGAAATAGTACTCTATATAGGGAATCGTTTAATAGTACTCTATATAGGGAATAGTTTAATAGTACTCTATATAGGGAATAGTACTCTATATAGGGAATAGTACTCTATATAGGGAATAGTTTAATAGTACTCTATATAGGGAATAGTACTCTATATAGGGAATAGTACTCTATATAGGGAATAGTACTCTATATAGGGAATAGTACTCTATATAGGGAATAGTACTATATATAGGGAATAGTACTCTATATAGGGAATAGTTTAATAGTACTCTATATAGGGAATAGTTTAATAGTACTCTATATAGGGAATAGTGTAATAGTACTCTATATAGGGAATATTATTCTATATAGGGAATAGTGTAATAGTACTCTATATAGGGAATAGTTTAATAGTACTCTATATAGGGAATAGTTTAATAGTACTCTATATAGGGAATAGTACTCTATATAGGGAATAGTTTAATAGTACTCTATATAGGGAATAGTTTAATAGTACTCTATATAGGGAATAGTACTCTATATAGGGAATAGGGTGCCATTTGGGACCTATAGCTATAAACATCATCCGTCAGGACTGTCAGCGACTAACATGTTAAAAGGTCTCCCATTCCATGGCTGTAGTCTGTTGACACAACACATTTGTCACCTTCCCTCCCGCCCTCTCTCTCCCCTCTCTCCCTCCTGTTCCAGTCTAAGTACATTGAGGCCTCGCTCAGTAAATAAGACCGATTCTGGCGCAGGATGTGATGAATATGGGTGTGACCTGATATACAAGACAGACAGGCAGCATTAACTCCACTGGGCGCTGTCTGGCTGGGCGACCACCTGATCATCTGGATGGCTTTAGAGTAGGTCCTCTAAAACCATGTTAGGGTACATACCAGGTGTACATACCAGGTGTGGGTTAGGGTACATACCAGGGGTACATACCAGGTGTGGGTCAGGGTACATACCAGGTGTACATACCAGGTGTGGGTTAGGGTACATACCAGGGGTACATACCAGGTGTGGGTTAGGGTACATACCAGGAGTACATACCAGGTGTGGGTTAGGGTACATACCAGGTGTGGGTTGGGGTACATACCAGGTGGACATACCAGGTGTGGGTTAGGGTACATACCAGGAGTACATACCAGGTGTGGGTTAGGGTACATACCAGGTGTGGGTTGGGGTACATACCAGGTGTGGGTTAGGGTACATACCAGGTGTACATACCATGCGTGGGTTAGGGTACATACCAGATGTGGTTCAGGGTACATATCAGACATACATACCCGGGGTACATACCAGGTGTTGGTTAGGGTACATACCAGGGGTACATACCAGGTGTGGGTTAGGGTACATACCAGGTGTACATACCAGGTGTGGGTTAGGGTACATACCAGATGTGGGTAAGGGTACATACCAGGTGTGGGTTAGGGTACATACCAGGGGTACATACCGGGTGCGTGCTAGGGTACATACCAGGAGTGGGTAAGGGTACATGCCACACGTGGGTTAGGGTACATACCACATGTGGGTTAGGGTACATACCAGGGGTACATACCAGGTGTGGGTTAGGGTACATACCAGGTGTGGGTCAGGGTACATACCAGGGGTACATACCGGGTGTGTGCTGGGGTACATACCAGGAGTGGGTCAGGGTACATGCCACATGTGGGTTAGGGTACATACCAGGTGTGGGTTGGGGTACATACAATATGTGGGTTAGGGTACATACCAGGGGTACATACCATGTGTGGGTTAGGGTACATACCAGGGGTACATACCAGGTGTGGGTTAGGGTACATACCAGGTGTGGGTCAGGGTACATACCAGGGGTACATACCCGGTGTGGGTCAGGGTACATACCAGGGGTACATACCCGGTGTGGGTTAGGGTACATTCCAGGGGTACATACCAGGTGTGGGTTAGGGTACATACCAGGTGTGGGTCAGGGTACATACCCGGTGTGGGTCAGGGTACATACCAGGGGTACATACCAGGCGTGGGTTAGGGTACATACCAGGGGTACATACCAGGCGTGGGTTAGGGTACATACCAGGTAAATCAGGAACTGCCAGCTGACAGCGTATCTCTGGACCAGGTGGGCGGTGATGTGGGTGGAGGTGTGGGGGGCAAAGGTGACCAGGAGATAGGTTCCCACCACTGCTAGTGCACCACCTGTAGGTCAGGAAGAGATTCACACGAGTATTGAACCATCCTATTCACCGGAGTATCATATATGGCACGGAGTAACTGTTTTGTAACGTGGGAACTCATACCTAGCCAGCTCCTCTCTCCTCCTAGACGTCAACCAGACATAATGTTGTGTAACGTGGGAACTCATACCTAGCCAGCTCCTCTCTCCTCCTAGACGTCAACCAGACATAATGTTTTGTAACTTGGGAACTCATACCTAGCCAGCTCCTCTCTCCTCCTAGACGTCAACCAGACATAATGTTTTGTAACGTGGGAACTCATACCTAGCCAGCTCCTCTCTCCTCCTAGACGTCAACCAGACATAATGTTTTGTAACGTGGGAACTCATACCTAGCCAGCTCCTCTCTCCTCCTAGACGTCAACCAGACATAATGTTTTGTAACGTGGGAACTCATACCTAGCCAGCTCCTCTCTCCTCCTAGACGTCAACCAGACATGATGTTTTGTAACGTGGGAACTCATACCTAGCCAGCTCCTCTCTCCCCCTGGACGTCAACCAGACATAATGTTTTGTAACGTGGGAACTCATACCTAGCCAGCTCCTCTCTCCTCCTCGACGTCAACCAGACATAATGTTGTGTAACGTGGGAACTCATACCTAGCCAGCTCCTCTCTCCTCCTAGACGTCAACCAGACATAATGTTTTGTAACGTGGGAACTCATACCTAGCCAGCTCCTCTCTCCTCCTAGACGTCAACCAGACATAATGTATTGTAACGTGGGAACTCATACCTAGCCAGCTCCTCTCTCCTCCTAGACGTCAACCAGACATAATGTTGTGTAACGTGGGAACTCATACCTAGCCAGCTCCTCTCTCCTCCTAGACGTCAACCAGACATAATGTTTTGTAACGTGGGAACTCATACCTAGCCAGCTCCTCTCTCCTCCTAGACGTCAACCAGACATAATGTTGTGTAACGTGGGAACTCATACCTAGCCAGCTCCTCTCTCCTCCTAGACGTCAACCAGACATAATGTTTTGTAACGTGGGAACTCATACCTAGCCAGCTCCTCTCTCCTCCTAGACGTCAACCAGACATAATGTTGTGTAACGTGGGAACTCATACCTAGCCAGCTCCTCTCTCCTCCTAGACGTCAACCAGACATAATGTTTTGTAACGTGGGAACTCATACCTAGCCAGCTCCTCTCTCCTCCTAGACGTCAACCAGACATGTTTTGTAACGTGGGAACTCATACCTTGCCAGCTCCTCTCTCCTCCTAGACGTCAACCAGACATAATGTTTTGTAACGTGGGAACTCATACCTAGCCAGCTCCTCTTTCCTCCTAGACGTCAACCAGACATAATGTTTTGTAACGTGGGAACTCATACCTAGCCAGCTCCTCTCTCCTCCTCGATGTCAACCAGACATGTTTTGTAACGTGGGAACTCATACCTAGCCAGCTCCTCTCTCCTCCTAGACGTCAACCAGACATAATGTATTGTAACGTGGGAACTCATACCTAGCCAGCTCCTCTCTCCTCCTAGACGTCAACCAGACATAATGTTGTGTAACGTGGGAACTCATACCTAGCCAGCTCCTCTCTCCTCCTAGACGTCAACCAGACATAATGTTTTGTAACGTGGGAACTCATACCTAGCCAGCTCCTCTCTCCTCCTAGACATCAACCAGACATAATGTTGTGTAACGTGGGAACTCATACCTAGCCAGCTCCTCTCTCCTCCTAGACGTCAACCAGACATAATGTTTTGTAACGTGGGAACTCATACCTAGCCAGCTCCTCTCTCCTCCTAGACGTCAACCAGACATAATGTTGTGTAACGTGGGAACTCATACCTAGCCAGCTCCTCTCTCCTCCTAGACGTCAACCAGACATAATGTATTGTAACTTGGGAACTCATACCTAGCCAGCTCCTCTCTCCTCCTAGACATCAACCAGACATAATGTATTGTAACGTGGGAACTCATACCTAGCCAGCTCCTCTCTCCTCCTAGACGTCAACCAGACATAATGTTTTGTAACGTGGGAACTCATACCTAGCCAGCTCCTCTCTCCTCCTAGACGTCAACCAGACATGTTTTGTAACGTGGGAACTCATACCTTGCCAGCTCCTCTCTCCTCCTAGACGTCAACCAGACATAATGTTTTGTAACGTGGGAACTCATACCTAGCCAGCTCCTCTTTCCTCCTAGACGTCAACCAGACATAATGTTTTGTAACGTGGGAACTCATACCTAGCCAGCTCCTCTCTCCTCCTAGACGTCAACCAGACATATGGTTTTGTAACGTGGGAACTCATACCTAGCCAGCTCCTCTCTCCTCCTAGACGTCAACCAGACATATGGTTTTGCAACGTGGGAACTCATACCTAAATCATACCACACATCTTTATGGGGCAGTGGTTAGAGGCGTTGGACAAGTAACCGAACGGTTTCAAGATTGAATCCCCGAGCTGACAAGGCACAAATCTGTCGTTCTGCCCCTAAAACAAGGCAGTTAACCCACTGTTCCTAGGCCGTCATTGAAAATAAGGATTTGTTCTTAACTGACTTGCCTAGTTAAATAATAAAATCAACATCACAATGATTATGTCCTGAGGGGTTTGATTAGTGATGTGTGTGTGTGTGTACAAACTTACCAACAATATCAGAGGCTCGTAGCGTCTCTTTAAGGAACACCACAGAGATGACCGCACTGGCTGAAAGAGAAGACTGACATTAAGGAACACCACAGAGATGACTGACATTAAGGAACACCACAGAGATGACTGACATTAAGGAACACCACAGAGATGACTGACATTAAGGAACACCACAGAGAAGACTGACATTAAGGAACACCACAGAGATGACTGACATTAAGGAACACCACAGAGATGACTGACATTAAGGCACACCACAGAGATGACTGACATTAAGGAACACCACAGAGATGACAGACATTAAGGAACACCACAGAGATGACTGACATTAAGGAACACCACAGAGATGGCAGACATTAAGGAACACCACAGAGATGACTGACATTAAGGCACACCACAGAGATGACTGACATTAAGGAACACCACAGAGATGACAGACATTAAGGAACACCACAGAGATGACTGACATTAAGGAACACCCCAGAGATGACTGACATTAAGGCACACCACAGAGATGACTGACATTAAGGAACACCACAGAGATGACAGACATTAAGGAACACCACAGAGATGACTGACATTAAGGAACACCACAGAGATGGCAGACATTAAGGAACACCACAGAGATGACTGACATTAAGGAACACCACAGAGATGACTGACATTAAGGAACACCACAGAGATGACAGACATTAAGGAACACCACAGAGAAGGCAGACATTAAGGAACACCACAGAGATGACAGACATTAAGGAACACCACAGAGATGACAGACATTAAGGAACACCACAGAGATGACTGACATTAAGGAACACCACAGAGATGACAGACATTAAGGAACACCACAGAGATGACAGACATTAAGGAACACCACAGAGAAGGCAGACATTAAGGAACACCACAGAGATGACAGACATTAAGGAACACCACAGAGATGACAGACATTAAGGAACACCACAGAGATGACTGACATTAAGGAACACCCCAGAGATGACTGAAAGAGAAGGCAGACATTAAGGAACACCACAGAGAAGACTGACATTAAGGAACACCACAGAGATGACTGACATTAAGGAACACCACAGAGAAGACTGACATTAAGGAACACCACAGAGAAGACTGACATTAAGGAACACCACAGAGATGACTGACATTAAGGAACACCACAGAGATGACTGACATTAAGGAACACCACAGAGATGACTGACATTAAGGAACACCACAGAGATGACTGACATTAAGGAACACCACAGAGAAGGCAGACATTAAGGAACACCACAGAGAAGGCAGACATTAAGGCACACCACAGAGATGACAGACATTAAGGCACACCACAGAGAAGGCAGACATTAAGGCACACCACAGAGATGACTGACATTAAGGAACACCACAGAGAAGGCAGACATTAAGGAACACCACAGAGATGACTGACATTAAGGCACACCACAGAGATGACTGACATTAAGGAACACCACAGAGATGACTGACATTAAGGAACACCACAGAGATGACTGACATTAAGGAACACCACAGAGATGACTGACATTAAGGAACACCACAGAGAAGGCAGACATTAAGGCACACCACAGAGAAGGCAGACATTAAGGCACACCACAGAGATGACTGACATTAAGGAACACCACAGAGAAGGCAGACATTAAGGAACACCACAGAGATGACTGACATTAAGGCACACCACAGAGATGACTGACATTAAGGAACACCACAGAGATGACTGACATTAAGGAACACCACAGAGAAGGCAGACATTAAGGAACACCACAGAGATGACTGACATTAAGGCACACCACAGAGATGACTGACATTAAGGAACACCACAGAGATGACTGACATTAAGGAACACCACAGAGATGACTGACATTAAGGAACACCACAGAGATGACTGACATTAAGGAACACCACAGAGAAGGCAGACATTAAGGCACACCACAGAGAAGGCAGACATTAAGGCACACCACAGAGAAGGCAGACATTAAGGCACACCACAGAGATGACAGACATTAAGGCACACCACAGAGAAGGCAGACATTAAGGAACACCACAGAGATGACAGACATTAAGGCACACCACAGAGAAGGCAGACATTAAGGCACACCACAGAGATGACTGACATTAAGGAACACCACAGAGAAGGCAGACATTAAGGAACACCACAGAGATGACTGACATTAAGGCACACCACAGAGATGACTGACATTAAGGAACACCACAGAGATGACTGACATTAAGGAACACCACAGAGATGACTGACATTAAGGAACACCACAGAGATGACTGACATTAAGGAACACCACAGAGAAGGCAGACATTAAGGCACACCACAGAGAAGGCAGACATTAAGGCACACCACAGAGAAGGCAGACATTAAGGCACACCACAGAGAAGGCAGACATTAAGGAACACCACAGAGAAGACTGACATTAAGGAACACCACAGAGATGACTGACATTAAGGAACACCACAGAGAAGACTGACATTAAGGAACACCACAGAGAAGACTGACATTAAGGCACACCACAGAGATGACTGACATTAAGGAACACCACAGAGATGACTGACATTAAGGAACACCACAGAGATGACTGACATTAAGGAACACCACAGAGAAGGCAGACATTAAGGCACACCACAGAGAAGACTGACATTAAGGAACACCACAGAGATGACTGACATTAAGGCACACCACAGAGAAGGCAGACATTAAGGAACACCACAGAGAAGACTGACATTAAGGCACACCACAGAGATGACTGACATTAAGGCACACCACAGAGATGACTGACATTAAGGCACACCACAGAGATGACTGACATTAAGGAACACCACAGAGATGACTGACATTAAGGAACACCACAGAGATGGTCTCAAAGCAAGGTGAAAGAAGGTGAAAGAAGGTGAACCCAATAGTCTCAAAGCAAGGTGAAAGAAGGTGAACCCAATAGACTCAGAGCCACCATTACAATCTGATCTATAGACTGACATTGTTGTTATGTGCGCCAAAGCTCATATCAACACATTAAATGTGAAGTATGTCACACAATGAAACCATAACTATTGACACGTTGATTTACTGATCTAATAGGAGATGTTGACTGGTTGGTTGATCCTGACCACCTGGTGGCTGATAACATCCCATACAGAGAGCTCATCTCACGGTTAAGGTTTCCCTCTACCTTTGGGACAGACTAGATCCATCTCCTGTAACCATAGCAACTCCTTATGAAGCCAGATTCAGGAGTCTCGTCGCCGAGAGAAGCTCTCGTGTCGCAGATTCCTACAGTCTCTTCCTCTGTCTGTCCTTGGTTAGATATACTAATAATAATATTAATATTTAGTAAATCATATATAGTAGCAGTAGTAGTGTAGTTGTAGTAATACTAGTAGTAGTAGCAGTAGTAGTAGTGTAGTTGTAGTAATAGTAGTAGCAGTAATAGTAACAGTGGTAGTAATACTACAGCATCCATTAATACCACAGCATCCATTCTAATACCACAGCATCCATTCTAATAACACAGCATCCATTGTAATACTACAGCATCCATTGAAATACTACAGCATCCATTCTAACACTACAGCATCCATTCTAACACTACAGCATCCATTGTAATACTACAGCATCCATTGAAATACTACAGCATCCATTGTAATACTACAGCATCCATTGAAATACTACAGCATCCATTCTAACACTACAGCATCCATTCTAACACTACAGCATCCATTCTAACACTACAGCATCCATTCTAACACTACAGCATCCATTGAAATACTACAGCATCCATTGTAATACTACAGCATCCATTCTAACACTACAGCATCCATTCTAACGCTACAGCATCCATTGAAATACTACAGCATCCATTGAAATACTACAGCATCCATTGAAATACTACAGCATCCATTGAAATACTACAGCATCCATTGTAATACTACAGCATCCATTCTAACACTACAGCATCCATTCTAACACTACAGCATCCATTCTAACACTACAGCATCCATTGAAATACTACAGCATCCATTGTAATACTACAGCATCCATTGTAATACTACAGCATCCATTGTAATACTACAGCATCCATTCTAACACTACAGCATCCATTCTAACACTACATCATCCATTAATACTACAGCCTCCATTCTAATACTACAGCATCCATTAATACTACAGCCTCCATTCTAATACTACAGCATCCATTAATACTACAGCCTCCATTCTAATACTACAGCATCCATTAATACTACATCCTCCATTCTAATACTACATCATCCATTAATACTACAGCCTCCATTCTAATACTACAGCATCCATTAATACTACAGCCTCCATTCTAATACTACAGCATCCATTAATACTACAGCCTCCATTAATACTACGGCCTCCATTAATACTACGGCCTCCATTAATACTACGGCCTCCATTAATACTACGGCCTCCATTCTACCCCTCTCCTTCTCTCTCCTTCACACCCCTCTCCATCTCTCTCCTTCACACCCCTCTCCTTCTCTCACCTTCACACCCCTCTCATTCTCTCACCTTCACACCCCTCTCCTTCTCTCTCCTTCACACCCCTCTCCTTCTCTCTCCTTCACACCCCTCTCCTTCTCTCTCCTTCACACCCCTCTCCTTCTCTCTCCTTCACACCCCTCTCCTTCTCTCTCCTTCACACCCCTCTCCTTCTCTCTCCTTCACACCCCTCTCCTCTCTCCTTCACACCCCTCTCCTTCTCTCTCCTTCACACCCCTCTCCATCTCTCTCCTTCACACCCCTCTCCATCTCTCTCCTTCACACCCCTCTCCATCTCTCTCCTTCACACCCCTCTCCATCTCTCTCCTTCACACCCCTCTCCATCTCTCTCCTTCACACCCCTCTCCTTCTCTCTCCTTCACACCCCTCTCCTTCTCTCTCCTTCACACCCCTCTCCATCTCTCTCCTTCACACCCCTCTCCTTCTCTCTCCTTCACACCCCTCTCCTTCTCTCTCCATCACACCCCTCTCCATCGCTCTCCATCACACCCCTCTCCATCTCTCTCCATCTCTCTCCATCACACCCCTCTCCTTCTCTCTCCTTCACACCTCTCTCCTTCACACCCATCTCCTTCTCTCTCCTTCACACCCCTCTCCTTCTCTCTCCATCACACCCCTCTCCTTCTCTCTCCATCACACCCCTCTCTTTCTCTCTCCTTCACACCTCTCTCCTTCACACCCCTCTCCTTCTCTCTCTCCTTCACACCCCTCTCCTTCTCTCTCCATCACACCCCTCTCCTTCTCTCTCCATCACACCCCTCTCCTTCTCTCTCCATCACACCCCTCTCCTTCTCTCTCCTTCACACCCCTCTCCTTCTCTCTCCTTCACACCCCTCTCCTTCCCTCTCCTTCACACCCCTCTCCTTCTCTCTCCTTCACACCCCTCTCCTTCTCTCTCCTTCACACCCCTCTCCTTCACACCCCTCTCCTTCTCTCTCCTTCACACCCCTCTCCTTCTCTCTCCTTCACACCCCTCTCCTTCTCTCTCCTTCACACCCCTCTCCTTCACACCCCTCTCCTTCTCTCTCCTTCACACCCCTCTCCTTCTCTGTCCTTCACACCCCTCTCCTTCTCTCTCCTTCACACCCCTCTCCTTCTCTCTCCTTCACACCCCTCTCCTTCTTTCTCCTTCACACCCCCCTCCTTCACACCCCTCTCATTCACACCCCTCTCATTCACACCCCTCTCCTTCACACCCCTCTCCTTCACACCCCTCTCCTTCACACCCCTCTCCTTCACACCCCTCTCCTTCACACCCCTCTCCTTCACACCCCTCTCCTTCACAACCCTCTCCTTCACAACCCTCTCCTTCACAACCCTCTCCTTCACAACCCTCTCCTTCACAACCCTCTCCTTCACAACCCTTCCCTCCTACATGCATCATTCCTGGACAAACGTCAGGTGTGTTTCTCAGGGTCACATGTCTTCAGTCCAGCAAGACATTTTCCCAGAGAGATGTTAAATATACCAACACCAAATCTTTGAATTTAATGAAGATAATAACCGTTCTAAAATCTGACATCACTACTCACAATACCATGTGTCATCCTCTGTGATTTCCCATGGTCCTCTTCTCTCTCGGTTTCTGTATCGACTATGAGCTGTTCTACAGGATGACAGTCCTCTCCAAACAATTCCCCAGCCTGATAATACGCTCATTAGTTACCATGGTGAGGACGGATCACTCTGCAGCCCGCAGCCTGGAGCTGGGAGGAATAGTCTGTTTCATTAGTTACCATGGTGAGGACGGATCACTCTGCAGCCCGCAGCCTGGAGCTGGGAGGAATAGTCTGTTTCATTAGTTACCATGGTGAGGACGGATCACTCTGCAGCCCACAGCCTGGAGCTGGGAGGAATAGTCTGTTTAAATGAACAGTATAAAACAAATCAGAATGGAGAAAAACACCCAAAACACCCATCACTCACGACTCCTAAAGCACCCTGGGATCACTCACGACTCCGAAAGCACCCTGGGATCACTCACGACTCCTAAAGCACCCTGGGATCACTCACGACTCCTAAAGCACCCTGGGATCACTCACGACTCCTAAAGCACCCTGGGATCACTCACGACTCCTAAAGCACCCTGGGATCACTCACGACTCCTAAAGCACCCTGGGATCACTCACGACTCCTAAAGCACCCTGGGATCACTCACGACTCCTAAAGCACCCTGGGATCACTCACGACTCCTAAAGCACCCTGGGATCACTCACGACTCCTAAAGCACCCTGGGATCACTCACGACTCATATAGCACCCTGGGATCACTCACGACTCCTAAAGCACCCTGGGATCACTCACGACTCCTAAAGCACCCTGGGATCACTCACGACTCCTAAAGCAGCCTGGGATCACTCACGACTCCTAAAGCACCCTGGGATCACTCACTACTCCTAAAGCACCCTGGGATCACTCACGACTCCTAAAGCACCCTGGGATCACTCACGACTCCTAAAGCACCCTGGGATCACTCACGACTCCTAAAGCACCCTGGGATCACTCACGACTCCTAAAGCACCCTGGGATCACTCACGACTCATATAGCACCCTGGGATCACTCACTACTCATATAGCACCCTGGGATCACTCACGACTCCTAAAGCACCCTGGGATCACTCACGACTCCTAAAGCACCCTGGGATCACTCACGACTCCTAAAGCACCCTGGGATCACTCACGACTCCTAAAGCACCCTGGGATCACTCACGACTCCTAAAGCACCCTGGGATCACTCACGACTCCTAAAGCACCCTGGGATCACTCACTACTCCTAAAGCACCCTGGGATCACTCACTACTCCTAAAGCACCCTGGGATCACTCACTACTCCTAAAGCACCCTGGGATCACTCACTACTCATAAAGCACCCTGGGATCACTCACGACTCCTAAAGCACCCTGGGATCACTCACGACTCCTAAAGCACCCTGGGATCACTCACGACTCCTAAAGCACCCTGGGATCACTCACGACTCCTAAAGCACCCTGGGATCACTCACGACTCCTAAAGCACCCTGGGATCACTCACGACTCCTAAAGCACCCTGGGATCACTCACGACTCATATAGCACCCTGGGATCACTCACGACTCCTAAAGCACCCTGGGATCACTCACGACTCCTAAAGCACCCTGGGATCACTCACGACTCCTAAAGCAGCCTGGGATCACTCACGACTCCTAAAGCACCCTGGGATCACTCACTACTCCTAAAGCACCCTGGGATCACTCACGACTCCTAAAGCACCCTGGGATCACTCACGACTCCTAAAGCACCCTGGGATCACTCACGACTCCTAAAGCACCCTGGGATCACTCACGACTCCTAAAGCACCCTGGGATCACTCACGACTCATATAGCACCCTGGGATCACTCACTACTCATATAGCACCCTGGGATCACTCACGACTCCTAAAGCACCCTGGGATCACTCACGACTCCTAAAGCACCCTGGGATCACTCACGACTCCTAAAGCACCCTGGGATCACTCACGACTCCTAAAGCACCCTGGGATCACTCACGACTCCTAAAGCACCCTGGGATCACTCACGACTCCTAAAGCACCCTGGGATCACTCACTACTCCTAAAGCACCCTGGGATCACTCACTACTCCTAAAGCACCCTGGGATCACTCACTACTCCTAAAGCACCCTGGGATCACTCACTACTCATAAAGCACCCTGGGATCACTCACGACTCCTAAAGCACCCTGGGATCACTCACGACTCCTAAAGCAGCCTGGGATCACTCACGACTCCTAAAGCACCCTGGGATCACTCACTACTCCTAAAGCACCCTGGGATCACTCACGACTCCTAAAGCACCCTGGGATCACTCACGACTCCTAAAGCACCCTGGGATCACTCACGACTCCTAAAGCACCCTGGGATCACTCACGACTCCTAAAGCACCCTGGGATCACTCACGACTCCTAAAGCACCCTGGGATCACTCACGACTCATATAGCACCCTGGGATCACTCACTACTCATATAGCACCCTGGGATCACTCACGACTCCTAAAGCACCCTGGGATCACTCACGACTCCTAAAGCACCCTGGGATCACTCACGACTCCTAAAGCACCCTGGGATCACTCACGACTCCTAAAGCACCCTGGGATCACTCACGACTCCTAAAGCACCCTGGGATCACTCACGACTCCTAAAGCACCCTGGGATCACTCACGACTCCTAAAGCACCCTGGGATCACTCACGACTCCTAAAGCACCCTGGGATCACTCACGACTCCTAAAGCACCCTGGGATCACTCACGACTCCTAAAGCACCCTGGGATCACTCACGACTCATATAGCACCCTGGGATCACTCACGACTCCTAAAGCACCCTGGGATCACTCACGACTCCTAAAGCACCCTGGGATCACTCACGACTCCTAAAGCAGCCTGGGATCACTCACGACTCCTAAAGCACCCTGGGATCACTCACTACTCCTAAAGCACCCTGGGATCACTCACGACTCCTAAAGCACCCTGGGATCACTCACGACTCCTAAAGCACCCTGGGATCACTCACGACTCCTAAAGCACCCTGGGATCACTCACGACTCCTAAAGCACCCTGGGATCACTCACGACTCCTAAAGCACCCTGGGATCACTCACGATTCCTAAAGCACCCTGGGATCACTCACGACTCCTAAAGCACCCTGGGATCACTCACTACTCCTAAAGCACCCTGGGATCACTCACTACTCCTAAAGCACCCTGGGATCACTCACTACTCCTAAAGCACCCTGGGATCACTCACTACTCCTAAAGCACCCTGGGATCACTCACGACTCCTAAAGCACCCTGGGATCACTCACGACTCATATAGCACCCTGGGATCACTCACTACTCATATAGCACCCTGGGATCACTCACGACTCCTAAAGCACCCTGGGATCACTCACGACTCCTAAAGCACCCTGGGATCACTCACGACTCCTAAAGCACCCTGGGATCACTCACGACTCCTAAAGCACCCTGGGATCACTCACGACTCCTAAAGCACCCTGGGATCACTCACGACTCCTAAAGCACCCTGGGATCACTCACTACTCCTAAAGCACCCTGGGATCACTCACTACTCCTAAAGCACCCTGGGATCACTCACTACTCCTAAAGCACCCTGGGATCACTCACTACTCATAAAGCACCCTGGGATCACTCACTACTCATATAGCACCCTGGGATCACTCACGACTCCTAAAGCACCCTGGGATCACTCACGACTCCTAAAGCACCCTGGGATCACTCACTACTCCTAAAGCACCCTGGGATCACTCACTACTCCTAAAGCACCCTGGGATCACTCACTACTCCTAAAGCACCCTGGGATCACTCACGACTCATAAAGCACCCTGGGATCACTCACGACTCATAAAGCACCCTGGGATCACTCACGACTCCTAAAGCACCCTGGGATCACTCACGACTCCTAAAGCACCCTGGGATCACTCACGACTCCTAAAGCACCCTGGGATCACTCACGACTCCTAAAGCACCCTGGGATCACTCACGACTCCTAAAGCACCCTGGGATCACTCACGACTCCTAAAGCACCCTGGGATCACTCACGACTCATAAAGCACCCTGGGATCACTCACGACTCCTAAAGCACCCTGGGATCACTCACGACTCCTAAAGCACCCTGGGATCACTCACGACTCCTAAAGCACCCTGGGATCACTCACGACTCCTAAAGCACCCTGGGATCACTCACTACTCCTAAAGCACCCTGGGATCACTCACTACTCCTAAAGCACCCTGGGATCACTCACTACTCATAAAGCACCCTGGGATCACTCACTACTCATATAGCACCCTGGGATCACTCACGACTCCTAAAGCACCCTGGGATCACTCACTACTCCTAAAGCACCCTGGGATCACTCACTACTCCTAAAGCACCCTGGGATCACTCACTACTCCTAAAGCACCCTGGGATCACTCACTACTCCTAAAGCACCCTGGGATCACTCACTACTCCTAAAGCACCCTGGGATCACTCACGACTCCTAAAGCACCCTGGGATCACTCACGACTCCTAAAGCACCCTGGGATCACTCACGACTCATAAAGCACCCTGGGATCACTCACTACTCATAAAGCACCCTGGGATCACTCACTACTCCTAAAGCACCCTGGGATCACTCACTACTCCTAAAGCACCCTGGGATCACTCACTACTCCTAAAGCACCCTGGGATCACTCACTACTCATAAACCACATGTAGAACTTTCATAGTCCAAAATACTCTCAAAAAAGTAGAAAAATACTGTGATACGATATCTTGGCCATATTGCCCTAGCCTGGTCCCAGGTCTGTTTATACTGTGTTGCCAACCTTAAGAGTTGGCCAGACAGATCCGAGACCAGGCTAGGATAAAAGGAGAGGACTGCACCCGAAGGTCAATATTTAACCTGCCATTAGAATGTTTACACTGAACATGTGACAGCTGCACCTGCCGGGGTAGAGAACGGCTTCACAGGGATTGGTGGATTACAGAAACCAGCAAGTCATCCGATTGGCTAAAATGGGATGTGTCACCTGGAGGTATAGTAGGGCGGCTCTCTAGACGCTGTATCATGATCTGAGGTCAGTTTTGTGTTTTTCTCCTTCTGAGGGTTAAGGTCAGGATAAGCTGATCCTAGACCTGTCCTTATACAGGTCTAGGGTCAGGATTGGGGAGGATAAGCTGATCCTAGACCTGTCCTTATACAGGTAAATTCTACCAGGAAAGTGGCAATTATAAGAGGGGTTTCATGTTGATGCTTAATGCAATAAATGATATAAAATTGTCCATAAAATCTAGATAAATAAGCAATAATCCTAAAGAAAGGTCTGCGTCTTTACCTATGACTGAAACGCAGCCCAGTGGTGCGATGAGGGAGGCCGGGGCGAAGCCGTAGGCTGCGAAGTTCCCCAGCTCCCCTAGTCCCATCAGAACCACGCCACTCCACCACAGCACTGACGTGTAGTAGGGCCCGGAGTCGCCGAGCTGGGACTGGCGCATGTGGGCGTATTTCTGACAGCGAGAGGACAGAGGGCACAGAGTCAAAAAGAACAGCACTTCATTCACATGTTCAGAGGAGCATTGGGAAAATACACAAATAATACAGTAGCTAACATAACATCAGTAAACACTAGTGTTGTATCTCATAGTACTGTACAGGGCCTCCTATAACACTAGTGTTGTATCTCATAGTACTGTACAGGGCCCCATTAAAACACTAGTGTTGTTTCTCATAGTACTGTACAGGGCCTCCTATAACACTAGTGTTGTATCTCATAGTACACTAGTGTTGTTTCTCATAGTACTGTACACAGTCTACTAAAACACTAGTGTTGTTTCTCATAGTACTGTACACAGCCTCATTAAAACACTAGTGTTGTTTATCATATGTTACTGTATACGGTCTCCTAAAACACTAGTGTTGTATCTCATAGTACTGTACACAGCCTCCTATAACACTAGTGTTGTATCTCATAGTCCTGTACACTGCCTCCTATAACACTAGTGTTGTATCTCATAGTACTGTACACGGCCTCCTATAACACTAGTGTTGTATCTCATAGTACTGTACACGGTCTCCTATAACACTAGTGTTGTATCTCATAGTACTGTACAGGGCCTCATTAAAACACTAGTGTTGTTTCTCATAGTACTGTACACGGCCTCCTATAACACTAGTGTTGTTTCTCATAGTACTGTACACTGCCTCCTATAACACTAGTGTTGTATCTCATAGTACTGTACACGGCCTCCTATAACACTAGTGTTGTATCTCATAGTACTGTACACAGTCTCCTATAACACTAGTGTTGTTTCTCATAGTACTGTACACAGCCTCCTAAAACACTAGTGTTGTATCTCATAGTACTGTACACAGTCTCCTATAACACTAGTGTTGTTTCTCATAGTACTGTACACAGCCTCCTAAAACACTAGTGTTGTATCTCATAGTACTGTACACAGTCTCCTATAACACTAGTGTTGTTTCTCATAGTACTGTACACAGCCTCCTAAAACACTAGTGTTGTATCTCATAGTACTGTACACAGTCTCCTATAACACTAGTGTTGTTTCTCATAGTACTGTACACAGCCTCCTAAAACACTAGTGTTGTATCTCATAGTACACTAGTGTTGTTTCTCATAGTACTGTACACAGTCTACTAAAACACTAGTGTTGTTTCTCATAGTACTGTACACAGTCTCCTAAAACACTAGTGTTGTATCTCATAGTACACTAGTGTTGTTTCTCATAGTACTGTACACAGTCTACTAAAACACTAGTGTTGTATCTCATAGTACTGTACACAGCCTCATTAAAACACTAGTGTTGTATCTCATAGTACTGTACACAGTCTCCTAAAACACTAGTGTTGTTTCTCATAGTACTGTACACAGTCTACTAAAACACTAGTGTTGTTTCTCATAGTACTGTACACAGTCTACTAAAACACTAGTGTTGTTTCTCATAGTACTGTACACAGTCTACTAAAACACTAGTGTTGTATCTCATAGTACTGTATACGGCCTCCTATAACACTAGTGTTGTTTCTCATAGTACTGTACACAGCCTCATTAAAACACTAGTGTTGTATCTCATAGTACTGTACACAGTCTCATTATAACACTAGTGTTGTATCTCATAGTACACTAGTGTTGTTTCTCATAGTACTGTACACAGCCTCCTAAAACACTAGTGTTGTATCTCATAGTACTGTACACAGTCTCATTATAACACTAGTGTTGTATCTCATAGTACTGTACACGGCCTCCTATAACACTAGTGTTGTTTCTCATAGTACTGTACACAGTCTCCTAAAACACTAGTGTTGTTTCTCATAGTACTGTATACGGTCTCCTAAAACACTAGTGTTGTATCTCATAGTACTGTACACAGCCTAAAACACTAGTGTTGTTTCTCATAGTACTGTACACGGCCTCCTAAAACACTAGTGTTGTTTCTCATAGTACTGTACACAGCCTCCTAAAACACTAGTGTTGTATCTCATAGTACTGTACACAGTCTACTAAAACACTAGTGTTGTATCTCATAGTACTGTACAGGGCCTCCTATAACACTAGTGTTGTATCTCATAGTACTGTATACGGCCTCCTATAACACTAGTGTTGTATCTCATAGTACTGTACACTGCCTCATTAAAACACTAGTGTTGTTTCTCATAGTACTGTACACAGTCTCCTAAAACACTAGTGTTGTATCTCATAGTACTGTACACAGTCTACTATAACACTAGTGTTGTATCTCATAGTACTGTACAGGGCCTCATTAAAACACTAGTGTTGTATCTCATAGTACTGTACAGGGCCTCCTATAACACTAGTGTTGTATCTCATAGTACTGTACACGGCCTCCTATAACACTAGTGTTGTATCTCATAGTACTGTACACTGCCTCATTAAAACACTAGTGTTGTTTCTCATAGTACTGTACAGGGCCTCCTATAACACTAGTGTTGTATCTCATAGTACTGTACACAGTCTCCTAAAACACTAGTGTTGTATCTCATAGTACTGTACAGTCTCCTATAACACTAGTGTTGTTTCTCATAGTACTGTACAGGGCCTCATTAAAACACTAGTGTTGTATCTCATAGTACTGTACAGGGCCTCCTATAACACTAGTGTTGTTTCTCATAGTACTGTACACTGCCTCCTAAACACTAGTGTTGTATCTCATAGTACTGTATACGGTCTCCTATAACACTAGTGTTGTATCTCATAGTACTGTACACTGCCTCCTAAACACTAGTGTTGTATCTCATAGTACTGTATACGGTCTCCTATAACACTAGTGTTGTATCTCATAGTACTGTATACGGTCTCCTAAAACACTAGTGTTGTATCTCATAGTACTGTACAGGGCCTCCTATAACACTAGTGTTGTTTCTCATAGTACTGTACAGGGCCTCCTAAAACACTAGTGTTGTTTCTCATAGTACTGTACACGGCCTCCTATAACACTAGTGTTGTTTCTCATAGTACTGTACAGGGCCTCCTAAAACACTAGTGTTGTTTCTCATAGTACTGTACACAGTCTCCTAAAACAAACACGCCCTTACCTGTATATTCAGAGAAATGCTGATGAGGAAGTTCCCACATATTGAAATGATGATTCCCAGGAGATACGTCTGAAAAACAATATTGTCATGAAGGAGAATAATATTGTCATGAAGGAGAATAATATTGTTATGAAGGAGAATAAAGGAGAATAATATTGTTATGAAGGAGAATAAAGGAGAATAATATTGTCATGAAGGAGAATAAAGGAGAATAATATTGTTATGAAGGAGAATAAAGGAGAATAATATTGTTATGAAGGAGAATAAAGGAGAATAATATTGTTATGAAGGAGAATAAAGGAGAATAATATTGTCATGAAGGAGAATAAAGGAGAATAATATTGTTATGAAGGAGAATAAAGGAGAATAATATTGTTGTGAAGGAGAATAATATTGTTGTGAAGGAGAATAATATTGTTGTGAAGGAGAATAATATTGTTGTGAAGGAGAATAAAGGAGAATAATATTGTTATGAAGGAGAATAAAGGAGAATAATATTGTCATGAAGGAGAATAATATTGTTATGAAGGAGAATAATATTGTCATGAAGGAGAATAATATTGTTATGAAGGAGAATAAAGGAGAATAATATTGTTGTGAAGGAGAATAAAGGAGAATAATATTGTTATGAAGGAGAATAAAGGAGAATAATATTGTTGTGAAGGAGAATAATATTGTCATGAAGGAGAATAAAGGAGAATAATATTGTTATGAAGGAGAATAATATTGTCATGAAGGAGAATAATATTGTCATGAAGGAGAATAATATTGTTATGAAGGAGAATAATATTGTCATGAAGGAGAATAATATTGTTATGAAGGAGAATAATATTGTCATGAAGGAGAATAATATTGTCATGAAGGAGAATAATATTGTCATGAAGGAGAATAATATTGTTATGAAGGAGAATAATATTGTCATGAAGGAGAATAATATTGTCATGAAGGAGAATAATATTGTCATGAAGGAGAATAATATTGTTATGAAGGAGAATAATATTGTCATGAAGGAGAATAATATTGTCATGAAGGAGAATAATATTGTTATGAAGGAGAATAAAGGAGAATAATATTGTTATGAAGGAGAATAAAGGAGAATAATATTGTCATGAAGGAGAATAATATTGTCATGAAGGAGAATAATATTGTTATGAAGGAGAATAATATTGTCATGAAGGAGAATAATATTGTTATGAAGGAGAATAATATTGTCATGAAGGAGAATAATATTGTCATGAAGGAGAATAATATTGTTATGAAGGAGAATAAAGGAGAATAATATTGTTATGAAGGAGAATAAAGGAGAATAATATTGTCATGAAGGAGAATAATATTGTCATGAAGGAGAATAATATTGTTATGAAGGAGAATAATATTGTTATGAAGGAGAATAATATTGTTATGAAGGAGAATAAAGGAGAATAATATTGTTATGAAGGAGAATAAAGGAGAATAATATTGTTATGAAGGAGAATAAAGGAGAATAATATTGTCATGAAGGAGAATAAAGGAGAATAATATTGTCATGAAGGAGAATAATATTGTTATGAAGGAGAATAATATTGTTGTGAAGGAGAATAATATTGTTGTGAAGGAGAATAATATTGTCATGAAGGAGAATAATATTGTTATGAAGGAGAATAAAGGAGAATAATATTGTTATGAAGGAGAATAAAGGAGAATAATATTGTCATGAAGGAGAATAATATTGTTATGAAGGAGAATAAAGGAGAATAATATTGTCATGAAGGAGAATAATATTGTCATGAAGGAGAATAAAGGAGAATAATATTGTCATGAAGGAGAATAATATTGTCATGAAGGAGAATAAAGGAGAATAATATTGTCATGAAGGAGAATAAAGGAGAATAATATTGTCATGAAGGAGAATAATATTGTCATGAAGGAGAATAAAGGAGAATAATATTGTCATGAAGGAGAATAAAGGAGAATAATATTGTCATGAAGGAGAATGGAAATGAAAACTATCTGTCAACGGAGGGAAAAGTCAATATGTTCATGAAATGTAATCTCAAGATGACGGACGAACAGGGGGATACAATTGATTTTCAAAAAAGGGTTTCACCGTTTCAGTGGAAGAGGGGAGGGAAGGCCCCGTCCGATCGTAGCTGTGAGTGATAACTACCTCCTGCTGAACTAGTCCCCGAAAACACATTAGCACTGCGTTACACAGTACAATTATGGATTTGTTTTTCACAGAATTCATTTATTACATGGAAAGATTTTTTAAATTGTTTTTATTCATGCAGTATGGAACCGTGGATTTATGGGTAATCCAGAATGGGTATGATGATCTTATCCTTGTTCTATTTAGGCAATATGGAACTTAGATAAAAGATGGAGTTGAATGTGTCTTTCTGCCCATAATTTCATTTTAAAGTCCTCAAATGTTTGTTTTTTTTGCCATCATTCTTTATATCATTGATCTCGGCTTCATAATATAGTTTAGTAACATTTCTCATTTTGCAGGAAGTCAGACAGACTTGTTAGCCACTTCCTGTTGTCCCGTCTCTTTCAACCAATACAGTTTCTTAATTTCCTCATCGATCCACAGAGCCTTAACAGTTCTAACAGTCAATTTCATGTTTATCAATAATTTGAAGAAGCAATTTCATAAATTCATCAAGTGCAGTGTCTGGATGCTCTTTATAAATCACATCAGACCAACAAATAACATCCACATAAGAGTCACAGCCATATCTTGTATGATCTCTTGTATACTATTTTAGGCCCAGCTGTTGGAACTTTGTCCTTCCTGTATATAGCCACTATATTGTGATCACGGCATCCAGATACAGCTCCAGAACAAAGTTCTATAGTATTAGTGCAAATGTGATCGATACATGTGGATGATCTTGTTCCTGTAGTGTTTGTAAACAACCTGGTAGGTTGATTAATAACCTGAACCGGATTACAGACACTGGTTGCAGTGAGAAGCTTCCTCTTGAGAGGACAGCTTGATGAAAACCAGTCAATATTCAAGGTCCCCAAGAAAGTAGACCTCTCTGTTTACATCACATACACTTTCAAGCATTTCACACATTATTTAGATACTGACTGTTAGCACTTGGTGGCCGACAGCAACACCCCAAAAGAAAAGGCTGTAGATGAAGTGCCAAGTGAACCTGCAACCACAACACATCAATAACACTTGACATAAGATGTTCTCTAAACATTACAGGGAATATGGCTCTGAATATATACAGCAACACCTCCCCCCTAAGCATTCCTGTCTCTTCTATAGATGTTATATCCTTGTATGTATCATCAAATTAACTATCTAAGTGAGTCTAAGAAATGGCTAATGTATTAATGTTATTTGATGTTAGGAAGTTAGAGTTCATGAACCTTATTTGTAAGACTACAGATAGCCCATATTACTATTTTCAGCACCTTTCCTGGGTAGCTTATCACAGATAGACATAATATGGAAAAGAGCAGACAAAGAAAGAGAAAAAAATATACACATTCAGCAGTCCATTAAATCAACCAGGAGCAGGGGAGGTTCCCGAGGAGTCACTGTCAGGACCGGCAGGGAGAGTGGGCCCGATTCCTTCCATGGGCGGAGTACGCCAGTGAAAGGGAGGACAGTAGCAGGAGACCCAACTGTGGTTTGTGACTGCTATCATTTCCCAGTACAATTGCAGTAATTCCGTTACTGATTTTCGGGAAATTCTGTTACCGATCCGCAACAGAATTACAAGTTTTAAATCTCTTATTAATTAATAAACAAGTTTGATATCAGTAACAAACTAATTGATAGCTTTACTTTTACTTGTTAGTTCTGTGAACATTCATGATCCTCCCTCTTCACGAGGCAGAGAAATTAGAATTTAAAGGGTTTCTGGTAATGGAATTATAAGGCATAAAAGCAATGTTTCTTAAACGTACAGGAGGCAAATCATTTCTCCAAAACGATACTGAACAAAAGTATAAAAAATGCTGAAATAAAATATTTTTTTAAAAAGTATCTGAAATTGTGAAACAATTTGTTTACATCCCTGTTAATCCCATAAACCATCTCCAGTGTCAACCGGCCTCACAACCGCAAACCGGGTGTATGGCGTCGTGTGGTCGAGTGGTTTACTGATGTCAACATTGTGAACAGAGTGCCCCATTGTGGAGTTATGGTATGGCCAGGCATAAACTACAGACAACTAACAACTGTATTTTATCTATGGTCATTTGAATGCACAGAGATACCGTGATGAGATCCCAAGGCCCCATTGTCGTGCCATTCATCCGCCGCCATCACCTCACGTTTCAGCATGATAATGCACGGCCCCATGTCACAAGGATCTGTACACTTCCTGGAAGCTGACATTTTTTCCCCAGTTCTTCCATGGTCTGCATTCTCACTAGACGTGTCACCCCATTGAAGAGGAGTGGGGACAACATTCCACAGGCCACAATCAACAGCCTGATCAACTCTATGTGAAGGAGATGTGTCACGCTGCATTAGGCAAATGGTGGCGACACCAGATACTGACTGGTTTTCTGATCCACACCAGATACTGACTGGGTTTCTGATCCACACCAGATACTGACTAGTGTTCTGATCCACACCAGATACTGACTGGTTTTCTGATCCACACCAGATACTGACTAGTGTTCTGATCCACACCAGATACTGACTGGTTTTCTGATCCACACCAGATACTGACTGGTTTTCTGATCCACACCAGATACTGACTGGTTTTCTGATCCACACCAGATACTGACTGGTTCTCTGATCCACACCAGATACTGACTGGTTTTCTGATCCACACCAGATACTGACTGGTTTTCTGATCCACACCAGATACGGACTGATTTTCTGATCCACACCAGATACTGACTGGTTTTCTGATCCACACCAGATACTGACTGGTTCTCTGATCCACACCAGATACTGACTGGTTCTCTGATCCACACCAGATACTGACTGGTTTTCTGATCCACACCAGATACTGACTGGTTCTCTGATCCACACCAGATACTGACTGGTTTTCTGATCCACACCAGATACTGACTGGTTTTCTGATCCACACCAGATACTGACTGGTTTTCTGATCCACACCAGATACGGACTGATTTTCTGATCCACACCAGATACGGACTGGTTTTCTGATCCACACCAGATACTGACTGGTTTTCTGATCCACACCAGATACGGACTGATTTTCTGATCCACACCAGATACGGACTGGTTTTCTGATCCACACCAGATACTGACTGGTTTTCTGATCCACACCAGATACTGACTGGTTTTCTGATCCACACCAGATACTGACTGGTTTTCTAATCCACACCAGATACTGACTGGTTTTCTGATCCACACCAGATACTGACTGGTTTTCTGATCCACACCAGATACTGACTGGTTTTCTGATCCACACCAGATACTGACTGGTTTTCTAATCCACACCAGATACTGACTGGTTTTCTGATTACACCCCTACCTTACTTTGAAGGGATCTGTGACCAACAGATGTGTAATGTGAAACCCATAGATTAGAGCCTCATGAATTTATTTACATTGACTGATTTCTTTATTTGAACGGTAAAAATCAGTAAAATCTTTTGACATTGTTGTTTGTTTATATTTTTGTTCAAGTTTAAAATATGTAGATTTTTGTTGGCAGTTACTTCAATATTATTTAGTTTTAAATGTATTTCTAAAAATATTTTAGAAGACTTTTTATGTTGACCCCTTTCCCATCTTTTAGATTTTTAGAATGGTTGAATATATATATGCCTTAATTCGTTTTAAAAAAAGATATAAAAAAATATAGACTCCTAGCTTTCATTTGACACCCAATTTAACACGTTTCTATGAACTTCACATGTTGGTTCTCATGGGTCCTTTTACATGGAATTGCACAGTAGTATTCATCAGCCCATTCACTCAGAGGGAACAGAGGTCTGGCTTCCTTGTAGCAGGAAGGGCAAACATAACAAAGGCCACAAGCAGGCTGGCACACTAGGGAGTGTCCTACTCGACAAACATGACCTAATTGGCCTGGCAGGTCCGTTCTGGTCAGGGTGCTTCTTACAGTAGACTGCCCAGTTGGAAGACGTTCCACTACTAAGAGAGACATTTGTATCCAACAACACACAGAGGTCTACTATAATCTGCTAATCCATGGACTGTGGTGTACTGTATGTCCTGTACAGGAGGAGGTCATCTGATACTTGTAACCTGCATAATGAGGTCAATATTTTACCAACAGATTACATGTAACAGCACATAACAATGATGATTTTGTTTTCCACTCAGATAGACTCTGCAGTTGTTTCAAAGACCCCCAAGAAGTTCCACCTTCATTCCTGACTATTCTGTCCCTAACATTCTACCCCAGAGTGTTCTAACTCTGTCCCTAACATTCTACCCCAGTGTTCTAACTCTGTCCCTAACATTCTACCCCAGTGTTCTAACTCTGTCCCTAACATTCTACCCCAGTGTTCTAACTCTGTCCCTAACATTCTACCCCAGAGTGTTCTAACTCTGTCCCTAACATTCTACCCCAGTGTTCTAACTCTGTCCCTAACATTCTACCCCAGAGTGTTCTAACTCTGTCCCTAACATTCTACCCCAGTGTTCTAACTCTGTCCCTAACATTCTAGCCCAGAGTGTTCTAACTCTGTCCCTAACATTCTAGCCCAGAGTGTTCTAACTCTGCCCCTAACATTCTAGCCAGAGTGTTCTAACTCTGCCCCTAACATTCTAGCCCAGAGTGTTCTAACTCTGCCCCTAACATTCTAGCCCAGAGTGTTCTAACTCTGCCCCTAACATTCTAGCCAGAGTGTTCTAACTCTGCCCCTAACATTCTAGCCCAGAGTGTTCTAACTCTGCCCCTAACATTCTACCCCAGAGTGTTCTAACTCTGTCCCTAACATTCTAGCCCAGAGCGTTCTACCCCAGAGTGTTCCAACTCTGTCCCTAACATTCTAGCCCAGAGCGTTCTAACTCTGTCCCTAACATTCTAGCCCAGAACATTCTAACCCAGAGTGTTCTAACTCTGTCCCTAACATTCTAGCCCAGAGCATTCTAACTCTGTCCCTAACATTCTACCCCAGAGTGTTCTCTATAGGGCCTAACATTCTACCCCAGAGTGTTCTCTATAGGGCCTAACATTCTACCCCAGAGTGTTCCCTATAGGGCCTAACATAATCGAATGTGAGTGCTGCTTCCTGCATCTCCTCCCTCTGGGTCTGACCAGGTCTGAAGAGGTGACAGAACAGAACTCTCTCTCTGGGTCTGACCGGGTCTGAAGAGGTGACAGAACAGAACTCTCTCTCTGGGTCTGAAGAGGTGACAGAACAGAACTCTCTCTCTCTGGGTCTGAAGAGGTGACAGAACAGAACTCTCTCTCTCTGGGTCTGAAGAGGTGACAGAACAGAACTCTCTCTCTCTGGGTCTGAGGAGGTGACAGAACAGAACTCTCTCTCTGGGTCTGACCGGGTCTGAAGAGGTGACAGAACAGAACTCTCTCTCTGGGTCTGAAGAGGTGACAGAACAGAACTCTCTCTCTGGGTCTGAAGAGGTGACAGAACAGAATGAGACTGATGTTCTCCTCCCCCACTGTCTCCCTCTCTCTCTCGGTGTCCAGGGGGGCGGACAGCGTGTTTCTTTGTGCTACGTGACAATGAAGAACTGTGACGGGCTGGGGATGGAGGAGGGGGTAAAGAGATGGGCTGATCCGTGGCCTCTGACCTGGGGGGGGAGGAGGGAAGGGAGAGAGCAGGCTGGGGTATTGAGTTATCTCACAGCTGCCAGCTGTTCAACCCTTATAGTACAGTAAACCCATTCTCCTGCAGAACAGTCTCTTCTCCTATTTCTACAGTATATGCCTCACACCTCATCACTGCCCAGGCCCCGCTGACAACGTGGCTGACAAAATTCACCTCGGTCCTCATCTCTGCCCAAGCCCTGACAACGTGGCTGACAGAATTCCCCTCAGTCCTCATCTCTTCCCAGGTCCCCCTGACAACGTGGCTGACAGAATTCACCTCAGTCCTCATCTCTGCCCAGGTCCCCCTGACAACGTACCTGACAGAATTCACCTCAGTCCTCATCTCTGCCCAGGTCCCCCTGACAACGTACCTGACAGAATTCACCCGAGTCCTCATCTCTGCCCAGGCCCTAACAACGTGGCTGACAGAATTCACCTCAGTCCTCATCTCTGCCCAGGCCCCCCTGACTACGTGGCTGACAGAATTCACCTCAGTCCTCATCTCTGCCCAGGTCCCCCTGACTACGTGGCTGACAGAATTCACCTCGGTCCTCATCTCTGCCCAGGTCCCCCTGACTACGTGGCTGACAGAATTCACCTCGGCCCTCATCTCTGCCCAGGTCCCCCTGACAACGTGGCTGACAGAATTCCCTGCCTGGGACAGATGGGAAGATGAGTATGAGGAGGAAGTGTATCTGCATGCAGAGGGGAGGAAGTGTATCTGTCTGCAGAGGAGGAAGTGTATCTGCGTGCAGAGGGGAGGAAGTGTATCTGTGTGCAGAGGAGGAAGTGTATCTGTGTGCAGAGGAGGAAGTGTATCTGTGTGCAGAGGAGGAAGTGTATCTGTGTGCAGAGGAGGAAGTGTATCTGTGTGCAGAGGAGGAAGTGTATCTGTGTGCAGAGGAGGAAGTGTATCTGTGTGCAGAGGAGATAGGAGGACAAGAGGCCATCATGTACTCTGTAGGCTATACATGGTTTCAGAGGGAGCCTGTAGAAATATCCTCTCTCGTGGACAGAGGCATGTAACATAGAATGATACGCACCATTTTAACTTAGGGTTTCCAAGACGACTGGAAATAAACCATGTCAATATAGTGATTCATTTATTCCAACCTCAGCCTTGAAAACAGGTACCACAGCGGCTTAGAGAACTCCTCACGGTCCAACAGAGAATACCACACAAAGCACCAATTACTAAAACAAACTGTGTGTTGGCTTCCAAGATACTGTGAATGACCAGGAAGTAGCTAGCTACTGACATGATCTCACTGGCCATGAACTTGAACTTCCTGCACTAGACACAAAACACTTGGAAGGAATGTGGCCGAGGGGTGAAAACCTTCTCCCTGACGCTGTGAAGGACCAGAACACTACTATAGTGACAGATTACTACCCTGACGCTGTGAAGGACCAGAACACTACTATAGTGACAGATTACAACCCTGACGCTGTGAAGGACCAGAACACTACTATAGTGACAGATTACAACCCTGACGCTGTGAAGGACCAGAACACTACTATAGTGACAGATTACTACCCTGACTCTGTGAAGGACCAGAACACTACTATAGTGACAGATTACTACCCTGACACTGTGAAGGACCAGAACACTACTATAGTGACAGATTACTACCCTGACTCTGTGAAGGACCAGAACACTACTATAGTAGTAATGAGGGTCGGGCAAACAATATAAACCTTCATCTGTGAACAATAATATGTCACCACTAATCACTTTGATGAAATGCAATGTTTGAAATATATATATATATATATATATTTTGATAGATCAAAGTATCAGCTCTCTCATCATGTAAAATAAACATTCATAAAAAGGCAACTAAATGGATTTATGTCAACTCTGTCACACACCATAAAAAGGCAACTAAATGGATTTATGTCAACTCTGTCACACACCATAAAAAGGCAACTAAATGGATTTATGTCAACTCTGTCACACACCATAAAAAGGCAACTAAATGGATTTATGTCAACTCTGTCACACACCATAAAAAGGCAGCTAAATGGATTTATGTCAACTCTGTCACACACCATAAAAAGGCAACTAAATGGATTTATGTCAACTCTGTCACCCACCATAAAAAAGGCAACTAAATGGATTTATGTCGACTCTTCATTTTTACATGCGTTTGTCCAAAACGTGTTTAAAGACGTTTTAAAGACCAATCTAACCACTAGGCTACCCTGCCGTCCTTGATTGTTTTAATTAAAAACATTTGATTATTCAAATATGTAATTCCACGGTAACGGAATTGCGCTGACACTCAGATTCTTTACCAAAAAAAACCCCACTGATTTAAAAAGTTGAACAAACCATACATACACAAGGACTATTTTTAACAATTTATATTGAACATTTTACAAAAACACTTTTTACTGGAAGAAGTTTGGTAACAGAATTTCTGTAAAATCTCCCTCAGTATCCAAATTTTCCAATAAATAATTGATTAGGTCTACGTCTACTTTCATTATCCTCCCGCCTCACGAGGGAAAGAAATGAGAAAATATCTTAAAGATGTGGGGGTTTTTTTTGGTAACGGAGTTTCAAGCAGCAAGGCAATGTTTCTTAAATTTACAGAAGGCAAAAAAATGTCTAAGTATTGATTTTAGTTGGCAGGAGTCTTCAACATGACTGTGTTGATGTACCTGTATAGTAGATGTTTCCTAAGTCAGGAGTCTTCAACATGACTGTGTTGATGATGTACCTGTATAGTAGATGTTTCCTAAGTCAGGAGTCTTCAATATGACTGTTTTGATGTACCTGTATAGTAGATGTTTCCTAAGGCAGGAAGGAGTCTTCAACATGACTGTGTTGATGTACCCTGTAAAGTAGATGTACCCTGTACAGTAGATGTTTCCTAAGTCAGGAGTCTTCAACATGACTGTGTTGATGATGTACCCTGTATAGTAGATGTTTCCTAAGTCAGGAGTCTTCAACATGACTGTGTGTTGATGTACCCTGTATAGTAGATGTTTCCTAAGACAGGAGTCTTCAACATGACTGTGTGTTGATGTAGCCTGTATAGTAGATGTTTCCTAAGGCAGGAGTCTTCAACATGACTGTTTTGATGATGTTTCCTAAGGCAGGAGTCTTCAACATGACTGTGTTGTTGATGATGTACCCTGTACAGTAGATGTTTCCTAAGACTCCTTTCCATCAGTTAGTCTAGAAATCAAAGCCTTTGCTTTATTTCTGAATTTTTAGGATAGAAAATGGTTGAAATATTTATTTATGCCTTAATTTCTCTAAAATATTAGACTGTTAGCTTTCATTTGACCCCCAATTTAAATATGCTTCTATCAACTTCACTTTGGTGCTCATGGGTCATTTTTAAAATGAACTAATTCAAATCTCCAAACTTCTTTTTGTTTTATTGCACTATATCAATGCTCCAGGGATTATTTCAGTTAGCATTTCTGTCATGTTTTTTCTAGATTTACAACATAAAACAACATTTATAAAGCAAACAGTATCCCTTAGGTTTAGTACAGACAACACTAAAATAGTTTAAGCACGTTGCAGAACAGTGATTCAGATATTTTTCCAGAATATAAAAGACAGAAAAATAACACATCTTTAAGAGGCTTAGCCATCAGCGACGGAGTTGACAAGCCACTGATGGAGTTAACAGATAGTCTGACATGTTTTTTTTTCCCACTAGAAATTAAAAAGTTAAAATGCAAACATTTGTAAAAATATGGAAAATTATGAATAAGAAAATCGTCAAAAAAAACAAAAGCTTTTTTTTCCTCCATTCAAGTGGTATACAAAGTTGCATTTGAGTTTTTTTCTCAGTTGATTCATGACTAAAACCTAATGAAAATAAACACATTTGAACCAAAAATCATATCTTAATCTATCAGGTAGTTGGAGTTGATAGTTTATGGTTGTGATCATGGTGACTTGAATATTGGTTGTTTAAATTGAAGTAGAGAATTTACCAGAACATGAAGGTCCTTATGGTGTCGCGCACCTGATTCATTTAGGACTCCGACGTTAATGTCCAAATCTCTAAACACATGTTTTGTAGGAAATCACAGTTCTGAGAGAAATATTCTTCAAAGTCACAGAGAGGGATTTGCAAGAAACTTCATAAGATCATTTCCCAGTTAATATTCATTATTGACCGTTTTTAGAATTGTACAACTTTCTTTTGAGAGTTCGGAATTGGGATCGTTTGTCCCAGACAAGGGCATATCCGGTCCCAGAGCGGACATGGAAATAATAATAATAATAATATTGAAAATATTAGGACAATTCCTAAAAATAAAAATAAATCTTTCCCCTTAAAAAAATCGATAAATATGTTTAATCTCGAATAATAATACAAAATAATGTTTGTTTCAACTATAAGAAATAAAGTTTCCCTGCAGAACAAGGATTGTGCGGACTTTTAAGAGTCAGTGAGTTACTAGTTGCCTACCTTCAGCGGATTCTCCCGGATTTCAGTCAACGGAGACGGTTGAGATGAATTCTGTCCTGTTCTGTTAGAAAACACGCTGTCTAAAGTTGAGTTGTTCGCCATCTTTTCCTCTATCATAGCCTTTCCTTCCAACTAGGCTACTTCATCGCAACTCAAGATTCCCCTTTTCACATGTTTGTCCGGTTCCAGCCTTGACATCCCGTGAGTGTGAGTCTTTCCTGCCCGGTCAACCGGCAGAAGTGTCAGTCTGCTCGTCACCACGTCAGAACGAGTTAACGAGGCGGGGATGCAGCTGGAGAGCACAGAGTTCCCCGGATGTGACCAGTGGCAGACACTTGTCACTTGTACACAGAATACATGTCATCTAATCTTTTAGAATATAATAATAATATAATATTGTGTCGAACGAGAAGCAAACACTGGATTTTGGCGTGAAAGGCAGACATCCCACGCATCACGCCGATAGGTGTTTCCCACTTGATGGGAATTGTAACGTGGCTCATATAGCGAGGATCGTTACAATATAATACAATGGACATCCAAAGAACGTTTTAGCGAGTTATGCTTCACGTTTATTTAATTAATAAATCAACCAAATCAACATAATCTACCATTATGCCACTGATTGCTATTGAACATCATAGCAGTCGCCATCTGGCGGACAATTAGAGAAACGTGAACAGAATTTGACAGAATCTATAGCGGTATAGACCCAAATAATATCTGTCAAGAATGAATGACACAATCTAAAGCGGTATAGACCCAGATAATACAGTCATGTAGAATACAGTCCTTTAGAATACAGTCCTTTAGAATACAGTCCTTTAGAATACAGTCATGTAGAATACAGTCCTTTTGAATACAGTCCTTTGGAATACAGTCCTTTAGAATACAGTCCTATAGAATACAGTCCTATAGAATACAGTCCTTTAGAATACAGTCCTTTAGAATACAGTCATGTAGAATACAGTCCTTTAGAATACAGTCATATAGAATACAGTCCTATAGAATACAGCCCTATAGAATACAGTCCTATAGAATACAGTCCTATAGAATACAGTCATATAGAATACAGTCCTTTAGAATACAGTCATGTAGAATACAGTCATGTAGAATACAGTCCTTTAGAATACAGTCCTTTAGAATACAGTCATATAGAATACAGTCCTATAGAATACAGTCCTATAGAATACAGCCCTGTAGAATACAGTCCTATAGAATACAGCCCTATAGAATACAGTCCTATAGAATACAGTCCTTTAGAATACAGTCCTATAGAATACAGTCCTATAGAATACAGTCCTATAGAATACAGTCCTATAGAATACAGTCATATAGAATACAGTCCTTTAGAATACAGTCATGTAGAATACAGTCCTTTAGAATACAGTCCTATAAAATACAGTCCTTTAGAATACAGTCCTTTAGAATACAGTCATATAGAATACAGCCCTATAGAATACAGCCCTGTAGAATACAGTCTTTTAGAATACAGTCCTTTAGAATACAGTCCTTTAGAATACAGTCCTTTAGAATACAGTCATATAGAATACAGTCATATAGAATACAGTCCTTTAGCAACCTGCACTCAGGGGTAGACGTAACATAGTAAACGTAATTCCGTGACATTAATTAGTATGATATGTTTTGTATGGTACGTATGGGTATGGTTCATTTGTGGATGTCTGTCACCCATTTAGTATGATATGTTACGAATTAATATTTGTTGTTTGCTAACCTTAACTAGGTGGCTAACACGAATGTTAGCTATGTGGATAACATTAGCTAGGCTACGGTTAGGAGTTAGGTTAAAATTTGAAGTCTAGGGTTAGGGGAAGGGTTAGCTAACATGCTAAGTAGTTGCAAAGTAGCTAATGATCTAAAATGGTAAAGTTCTCCATGATGAGATTTGAACACGCAACGTTTGGGTCCTAGATGTTCGCGTTATACCGCCCGACCAACCCCCATACTTTTGTTTTTGCCTTAAGTAACCTTCTGTCTTAGGTAACCATACTAAACATGTCATAGCAATTTCAGTGTCCCGGATTGACGTTGACTATGCTACGTCTAGTCTATGAGACCAGACTGGTATGTGTGTGTCCAGTTTGTAGTTTGCATCACACTCAGACAGCCTCCATTACCATCAGGTATAATGTGAGGTGATTATCTACCTGTGAAGAAGAGGAGAAGGAATCATAGAGCAGCTTTTTATTTCACACACATATGTTCAGTCCCAACCCCCTCTCCACCCCCCAGTCCCAACCCCTCCACAACCTCCCAGTCCCAAACCCCCCCGCCAACCCCCCCTCCACCCCCCAGCTCCAATCCCCCCACCACCCCCCAGCTCCAACCCCCCCACCACCCCCCAGCTCCAACCCCCCCACCACCCCCCAGTCCCAACCCCCCACCATCCCCCAGTCCCAACCCCCCCACCAACCCCCAGCTCCAACCCCCCACCACCCCCCAGCTCCAACCCCCCCACCACCCCCAAGTCCCAACCCCCCCACCCCTCCCCAGCTCCAGCCCCCCCACCTCCCCAGCTCCAACCCCCCCACCCCCACCACTCCCCAGCCCCCCTCACCCCCACCTCCCCAGCTCCAACCCCCCCACCCCCACCACTCCCCAGCCCCCCTCACCCCCACCTCCCCAGCTCCAGCCCCCCCACCCCCACCACCCCAGCTCTATCCCTGGCCTCAGGTTATGATGATGTGAGCTATTGGCAGCAGTTCAGAATACGACATATGGAAAACTTTATTGACAACATATATCATCCACAGGGCCCTTAGCAGCCTAATCTGACTGTAGTTAAAATTCCTCCCACAATGTCTTGGGGGTTAAATCTGAACCTTGTGATGTGAGTGGTTCTGGAATGGCCATCTGACAGCTGTGCTCACAGATGAGGTCAGTATATTGTTGACCTTCAGCAATTAATCTGGGTCTATTCTGAGAGGGAGGAGAGGGAGATGGGGGAGGAGAGAGAGGGGGAGGAGAGATAGATGGAGGGGAGAGAGAGAGGTAGATAGAGATGGGAAGGAAAGATAGATGGGGAAGGAGAGAGAGGGGGTAGGAGAGATATATGGGGGAGGAGAGAGAGAGATGGACAGGGAGAGAGAGATGGACAGGGAGGAGAGAGAGAGGTAGGGAGAGAAAGAGATGGACGGGGAGGAGAGAGAGAGGTAGAGAGAGAGAGAGATGGAAAGAGAGAGAGATGAATGGACAGGGAGGAAAGAGAGGTGGAGAGAGATGGATGGACAGGGAGGAGAGAAAGAGAGGTAGAGAGAGAGATGGACAGGGAGGAGAGAGAGAGGTAGAGCGAGAGAGATGGACAGGGAGGAGAGAGAGGTGGAGAGAGAGAGATGGACAGGGAGGAGAGAGAGAGGTAGAGAGAGAGAGATGGACAGAGAGGAGAGAGAGAAAGGTAGAGAGAGAAAGAGGTAGAGAGAGAGAGAGATGGACAGGGAGGAGAGATCGATGGGGGAGGAGAGAGAGAGAGATGGACAGGGAGGAGAGAGAGGTTGAGAGAGAGAGAGGTAGAGAGATGGACAGGGAGGAGGTAGAGAGAGAGATGGACAGGGAGGGTAAAATATTCCGGGGAACTGCAGATGGAGAACAGCAGTCAGTGGATGAGGTCCACATCAAAACTCTTAAACACACTGCAGACACCCCCTCACACCTCTCTCCTTCTCTCTCCCTCCTCTCTTTCTCTCTCTCTCCCCCTCTCCTTCTCTCTCCCCCCTCTTCTTATCTCTCTCCCCTCTCTCTCTCTCTCCCCCCTCTCTTTCTCTCTCTCCATTTTTCTCCCTCAATCTCTTTGTACAGCTGACAGGTTACGAGGTGAAACTCATCTGAAGCCTGACAAATGAACGTCCTCCCAGCCAGGACCATATGATTGTAGAATATAAAGAGCCAAGTTAAGGAGGGGAACTTCCAATAAGGGAAGGACCCTTAAAGACACAGCATGATGGATGGAGCTCCACACTGAGGATAACCCCCCCTACCACCCCCCAGCTCCAATAAGGGAAGGACCCTTAAAGACACACACAGCATGATGGATGGAGCTCCACACTGAGGATAACCCCCCCTACCACCCCCCAGCTCCAATAAGGGAAGGACCCTTAAAGACACAGCATGATGGAAGGAGCTCCACACTGAGGATAACCCTCCCCCCCACCACCCCCCAGCTGAAGAGGACCCTTAAAGACACAGCATGATGGAAGGAGCTCCACACTGAGGATAACCCCCCCTACCACCCCCCAGCTGAAGAGGACCCTTAAAGACACAGCATGATGGATGGAGCTCCACACTGAGGATAACCCTCCCCCCCACCACCCCCCAGCTCCAATAAGGGAAGGACCCTTAAAGACACAGCATGATGGATGGAGCTCCACACTGAGGATACCCCCCCCCCCCAAAATCCCCCGTTCTGAAATCTTTCTTCAACGTCTCCACCATCTCAACACCCCTTAAATCATTTTAACTGGGCTTCTGGAGATTTACTTAAGGAGGGTAGATTGGCACAGGGACCTTAGTCTGCATCCACAATGGCACCCTATTCCCTATATATAGGGCACTACTGGCAGACCACGGCCCTATTCCCTATTTAGGGCACTACTGGCAGACCATGGCCCTATTCCCTATATATAGGGCACTACTGGCAGACCATGGCCCTATTCCCTATATATAGGGCACTACTGGCAGACCACGGCCCTATTCCCTATTTAGGGCACTACTGGCAGACCATGGCCCTATTCCCTATATATAGAGCACTACTGCAGACCATTACCCTATTCCCTATATAGGGCACTACTGGCAGACCATGGCCCTATTCCCTATATATAGGGCACTACTGGCAGACCATGGCCCTATTCCCTATATATAGGGCACAACTGCAGACCATTACCCTATTCCCTATATAGGGCACTACTGGCAGACCATGGCCCTATTCCCTATATATAGGGCACTATTGCAGACCATGGCCCTATTCCCTATATATAGGGCACTACTGCAGACCATGGCCCTATTCCCTTTATATAGGGCACTACTGGCAGACCATGGCCCTATTCCCTATATATAGGGCACTACTGCAGACCATGGCCCTATTCCCTATATATAGGGCACTACTGGCAGACCATGGCCCTATTCCCTATATATAGGGCACTACTGCAGACCATTACCCTATTCCCTATATAGGGCACTACTGGCAGACCATGGCCCTATTCCCTATATATAGGGCACTACTGGCAGACCATGGCCCTATTCCCTATATAGGGCACTACTGCAGACCATTACCCTATTCCCTATATAGGGCACTACTGGCAGACCATGGCCCTATTCCCTATATATAGGGCACTACTGGCAGACCATGGCCCTATTCCCTATATATAGGGCACTACTGCAGACCATTACCCTATTCCCTATATAGGGCACTACTGGCAGACCATGGCCCTATTCCCTATATAGGGCACTACTGCAGACCATTACCCTATTCCCTATATAGGGCACTACTGGCAGACCATGGCCCTATTCCCTATATATAGGGCACTACTGCAGACCATTACCCTATTCCCTATATAGGGCACTACTGGCAGACCATGGCCCTATTCCCTATATAGGGCACTACTGCAGACCATTACCCTATTCCCTATTTAGGGCACTACTGGCAGACCATGGCCCTATTCCCTATATATAGAGCACTACTACAGACCATTACCCTATTCCCTATATAGGGCACTACTGGCAGACCATGGCCCTATTCCCTATATATAGGGCACTACTGGCAGACCATGGCCCTATTCCCTATATATAGGGCACTACTGCAGACCATTACCCTATTCCCTATATAGGGCACTACTGGCAGACCATGGCCCTATTCCCTATATATAGGGCACTATTGCAGACCATGGCCCTATTCCCTATATATAGGGCACTACTGCAGACCATGGCCCTATTCCCTATATATAGGGCACTACTGCAGACCGTGGCCCTATTCCCTATATATAGGGCACTACTGGCAGACCATGGCCCTATTCCCTATATATAGGGCACTATTGGCAGACCATGGCCCTATTCCCTATATATAGGGCACTACTGCAGACCATGGCCCTATTCCCTATATATAGGGCACTACTGCAGACCATGGCCCTATTCCCTATATATAGGGCACTACTGCAGACTGTGGCCCTATTCCCTATATAGGGCACTACTGGCAGACCATGGCCCTATTCCCTATTTAGGGTACTACTGGCAGACCATGGCCCTATTCCCTATATAGGGCACTACTGGCAAACCATGGCCCTATTCCCTATATAGGGCACTACTGGCAAACCATGGCCCTATTCCCTATATAGGGCACTACTGGCAGACCATGGTCCTATTCCCTATATATAGGGCACTATTGCAGACCGTGGCCCTATTCCCTATATATAGGGCACTACTGGCAGACCATGACCCTATTCCCTATATATAGGGCACTACTGGCAGACCATGGCCCTATTCCCTATATATAGGGCACTACTGGCAGACCATGGCCCTATTCCCTATTTAGGGTACTACTGGCAGACCATGGCCCTATTCCCTATATAGGGCACTACTGGCAAACCATGGCCCTATTCCCTATATAGGGCACTACTGGCAAACCATGGCCCTATTCCCTATATAGGGCACTACTGCAGACCATGGCCCTATTCCCTATATATAGGGCACTACTGCAGACCATTACCCTATTCCCTATATAGGGCACTACTGGCAGACCATGGCCCTATTCCCTATATAGGGCACTACTGCAGACCATTACCCTATTCCCTATATAGGGCACTACTGGCAGACCATGGCCCTATTCCCTATATATAGGGCACTACTGCAGACCATTACCCTATTCCCTATATAGGGCACTACTGGCAGACCATGGCCCTATTCCCTATATAGGGCACTACTGCAGACCATTACCCTATTCCCTATTTAGGGCACTACTGGCAGACCATGGCCCTATTCCCTATATATAGAGCACTACTACAGACCATTACCCTATTCCCTATATAGGGCACTACTGGCAGACCATGGCCCTATTCCCTATATATAGGGCACTACTGGCAGACCATGGCCCTATTCCCTATATATAGGGCACTACTGCAGACCATTACCCTATTCCCTATATAGGGCACTACTGGCAGACCATGGCCCTATTCCCTATATATAGGGCACTATTGCAGACCATGGCCCTATTCCCTATATATAGGGCACTACTGCAGACCATGGCCCTATTCCCTATATATAGGGCACTACTGCAGACCGTGGCCCTATTCCCTATATATAGGGCACTACTGGCAGACCATGGCCCTATTCCCTATATATAGGGCACTATTGGCAGACCATGGCCCTATTCCCTATATATAGGGCACTACTGCAGACCATGGCCCTATTCCCTATATATAGGGCACTACTGCAGACCATGGCCCTATTCCCTATATATAGGGCACTACTGCAGACTGTGGCCCTATTCCCTATATAGGGCACTACTGGCAGACCATGGCCCTATTCCCTATTTAGGGTACTACTGGCAGACCATGGCCCTATTCCCTATATAGGGCACTACTGGCAAACCATGGCCCTATTCCCTATATAGGGCACTACTGGCAAACCATGGCCCTATTCCCTATATAGGGCACTACTGGCAGACCATGGTCCTATTCCCTATATATAGGGCACTATTGCAGACCGTGGCCCTATTCCCTATATATAGGGCACTACTGGCAGACCATGACCCTATTCCCTATATATAGGGCACTACTGGCAGACCATGGCCCTATTCCCTATATATAGGGCACTACTGGCAGACCATGGCCCTATTCCCTATTTAGGGTACTACTGGCAGACCATGGCCCTATTCCCTATATAGGGCACTACTGGCAAACCATGGCCCTATTCCCTATATAGGGCACTACTGGCAAACCATGGCCCTATTCCCTATATAGGGCACTACTGCAGACCATGGCCCTATTCCCTATATATAGGGCACTACTGGCAGACCATGGCCCTATTCCCTATATATAGGGCACTACTGCAGACCATGGCCCTATTCCCTATATAGGGCACTACTGCAGACCGTGGCCCTATTCCCTATATATAGGGCACTACTGGCAGACCATGGCCCTATTCCCTATATATAGGGCACTATTGGCAGACCATGGCCCTATTCCCTATATATAGGGCACTACTGCAGACCATGGCCCTATTCCCTATATATAGGGCACTACTGCAGACCATGGCCCTATTCCCTATATATAGGGCACTACTGCAGACCGTGGCCCTATTCCCTATATATAGGGCACTACTGGCAGACCATGGCCCTATTCCCTATATATAGGGCACTATTGGCAGACCATGGCCCTATTCCCTATATATAGGGCACTACTGCAGACCATGGCCCTATTCCCTATATATAGGGCACTACTGCAGACCATGGCCCTATTCCCTATATATAGGGCACTACTGCAGACCGTGGCCCTATTCCCTATATAGGGCACTACTGGCAGACCATGGCCCTATTCCCTATATATAGGGCACTACTGGCAGACCATGGCCCTATTCCCTATTTAGGGTACTACTGGCAGACCATGGCCCTATTCCCTATATAGGGCACTACTGGCAAACCATGGCCCTATTCCCTATATAGGGCACTACTGGCAAACCATGGCCCTATTCCCTATATAGGGCACTACTGGCAAACCATGGCCCTATTCCCTATATAGGGCACTACTGGCAGACCATGTTCCTATTCCCTATATATAGGGCACTATTGCAGACCGTGGCCCTATTCCCTATATATAGGGCACTACTGGCAGACCATGACCCTATTCCCTATATATAGGGCACTACTGGCAGACCATGGCCCTATTCCCTATATAGGGCACTACTGGCAGACCATGGCCCTATTCCCTATATATAGGGCACTACTGGCAGACCATGGCCCTATTCCCTATATATAGGGCACTACTGGCAGACCAGGGGAGGGGAGAGGACAGGAGAGGAGAGGAGGGGAGATGACAGGAGAGGAGGGGACAGGACAGGAGGGGAGAGGACAGGAGAGGAGGTGAGAGGAGGGGAGAGGACAGGAGAGGAGGGGAGAGGACAGGACAGGAGAGGAGGGGAGAGGACAGGACAGGAGAGGAGGGGAGAGGACAGGACAGGAGAGGAGGGGAGAGGACAGGAGAGGAGAGGAGAGGACAGGAGAGGACAGGACAGGAGAGGAGGGGAGAGGACAGGACAGGAGAGGAGAGGAGGGGAGAGGACAGGAGAGGAGGGGAGAGGACAGGAGAGGAGGGGAGAGGAGGGGAGAGGACAGGAGAGGACTGGAGGAGACGAGACAAGACAAGACGAGAGTAGAAAAGAGGTCAGAGATGTGTCTCTGCTAAGACATATTTCCAACTCAATGGTCACACAAAGCGCACACACAATGTTTTGGGCATTACTGTTTTATTTGGTGCTAACCGTTAAGTAAGGTCATCTAGAAGGGTCTGTGACTGTTCATATGGATGTGCTGGGTGAAGGATGCTTGATGTGACATGGGACTTTTAAATCCCCTGTCCCCATTGGTGCACAAGATAACCTGTCATGTCTCAGAGGAGCCCGAGGGAAGTCACTGGATGTTTTCTCTCTCAGGATGTAGTAACCCGTCATGTCTCAGAGGAGCCCGAGGGAAGTCACTGGATGTTTTCTCTCTCAGGATGTAGTAACCCGTCATGTCTCAGAGGAGCCAGAGGGAAGTCACTGGATGTTTTCTCTCTCAGGATGTAGTAACCCTTCATGTCTCAGAGGAGCCAGAGGGAAGTCACTGGAAGTTTTCTCTCTCAGGATGTAGTAACCCTTCATGTCTCAGAAGAGCCAGAGGGAAGTCACTGGATGTTTTCTCTCTCAGGATGTAGTAACCCTTCATGTCTCAGAGGAGCCAGAGGGAAGTCACTGGATGTTTTCTCTCTCAGGATGTAGATCCTAACCCCACCTTCTGGAAGTGATCCATCCACTTACCCAGGAACCATTCCTCCATGGAGATTATATATATATATATATATATAAACTGTAGTTTTGATTTCATATAATCCTATTCCTGCGTATAACAGTAATCCATCATTCAGACACACTGAAATTCTAACCAGTCAGAGTACATGATATCTAATCATTCAATTGATTTGACAACGGATTAGTTGAAAAACAAACCCACTGCCTCACGAATCAATCCTAACCTTTACACGTCTCATCCGTCTTCACTAACGGCTCAGCTGGAGAGCTCTCAGCCGGTTAACGGTGAACGGTTAACTCATTTGAAGATGACGGCCTCTGTATAACGCTCGGGCGCACACGCTTTTAATGATTCGTGACTTCTCCTCCCTCGCGGAGAGCAGAGTAAAGGAGTCGGTCCTTTCTGCACCTTTCTCCGAGAAGAGGGAGGTGTTGAATTCGCTCGGGAAGGCGAGGGCGGAACGGTAGTTTACAGAAAGTGGTTGCTACTGCACGGCAACAGAGCTGAGGTCTAACCGCTACTAGACGTCACAATGGAGATTCATCCGAGGAATTCCCTCACTACGGAAACGGAAGCATCTGGAGCGTGTTAGTTACAACGGGAGATGAAGATGTATGGCGCGAGCGCTCACGATTTAACGATGTAAATAGTCTATGGGGGAGTCTGTCTGTGGGGCGGACACGTTTTATGTCTGGAGAAGAGAGAGACAACCTTGTTCCGCGCTGACGGCTCCGTTGAAACCCCTCTATCTAACCTGGGCAGTAACGCATGACCGACTGACAGACAGACAGACAGCATTGGTTCAGTCTTCCACGCTAGCTGGAGGAGGCACAGAGAGGAGGCACAGAGAGGAGGCATCTATCTACGTCTATCCAAGTTGCTCAGCAGCTCGGTGAAGCACAATGCCCTCGTAGGAGCTGATATGCAGACGCGCTGTGTAGGAGACTCGGGAAAAGGGCGTTGAATAAAGTAAGGAATATGTGATGTTTTGTAGTATATTGTACCGTTATAATACAACAGTAGTACATGCATTGATTGGTGTATTATTTAATGCATAGAGGTAGCCTAGCCAATATTTATTTATTTTATTTTTTTAAATAACACAACTGTTTGACTCGGGGTATATTTTTTTTTATTGTAGCAAGTGCGCACAAGCGCGGCGTGAGATTTTGAGGGAAATCCAACGTGATGTTGTAATGTGAAAGACGCAACATGTTACTAAACGACCAGAGTGTGTGATCTCATTCAGAGACACTGTATAATTTACCTGTTGTGTCATGTGATAAAGCAACCCCCCCACCCCCCCATTTATTCCTGTGTTTGTTTTGTTCTGGTTTCCTGAAGGGAATAGATTAAGGAGGAACCAGTTATGATGTCTGACTGTCCATGTTATCTCTCTCATAGAAATGAGAGGATTCAAACTGCTCTCTCTCTCTCTCTCTCTCTCTCTCTCTCTCTCTCTCTCTCTCTCTCTCTCTCTCTCTCTCTCTCTCTCTCTCTCTCTCTCTCTCTCTCTCTCTCTCTCTCTCTCTCTCTCTCTCTCTCTCTCTCTCTCTCTCTCTCTCTCTCTCTCTCTCTCTCTCTCTCTCTCTCTCTCTCTCTCTCTCTCTCTCTCTCTCTCTCTCTCTCTCTCTGTCTGTCTGTCTGTCTGTCTGTCTGTCTGTCTGTCTGCAGGTACTTCTCCACTCCCCAGTCCGTTCACCCCTCGCCAGACATGACGGGTCAGAGCCTGGAGGAGCTGACAGCAGCCTACGAGGATCACACCGTGCGCATCAATGTGGGAGGGTTCAAGAAGAGGCTGTTCTCCAACACTCTGTCTCGCTTCCCGGAGACCCGTCTGGCTCGGCTGCTACAGTGCCAATCAAAAGAGTCGATACTAGAACTCTGCGACGACTACGACGACGCGGAAAATGAGTTTTATTTCGACAGGAACCCGGCTCTCTTCCCTTACGTGTTGAATTTCTACAACACCGGGAAGCTCCACGTCATGGCAGAGTTGTGCATCTTCTCCTTCAGCCAGGAGATCGAGTACTGGGGCATCAATGAATTCTTCATCGACTCGTGTTGCAGCGGCGCCTACCACTGCCGAAAGATGGACCCTAACCGCGGGGAGGACTGGGACGACTGCCGGAGCGACGAGGGCAGCACCGCGTCATCGTTCGACGAGATTCTAGAGTTCTATAACGACGCCACTAAGTTCGATAAGCAGCCGTTGGGGAGCGTCCGCAGGCGGATCTGGTTGATCCTGGATAACCCGGGGTACTCCGTCGCCAGCCGAGTCATCAGTATCCTCTCTATCCTGGTCGTGTTGGGTTCCATAACCACCATGTGCATGAACAGCATGGCTGAGTTCACCCTGGTGGACAGGGAGGGGACGCCTCACGAGGACCCCAGGTTTGAAACGGTGGAACACTTTGGTATCGGCTGGTTCACCTTGGAGCTGGTGGCCCGGTTCACAGTCGCTCCAGATCTTATCCATTTCTTCAAGCATCCGTTGAACTTAATAGACCTCGTGTCGATATTACCGTTCTACCTGACGCTCTTCATCGACCTGGTGGCCGAGAGCAGCCCGGCGCTGGCCAACCTGGGGCGCGTGGCACAGGTGCTACGGCTGATGAGGATCTTCCGTATCCTGAAGCTGGCGCGTCACTCCACGGGGCTGCGCTCTCTGGGCGCCACGCTGAGAAACAGCTACAAGGAGGTGGGGTTGCTCCTGCTCTACCTGGCGGTGGGCGTGTCTTTCTTCTCTGTCATGGCCTACACCGTGGAGAAGGACAGCGAGGACTTCTCTACCGTCCCAGCATGCTGGTGGTGGGCCACGGTGAGCATGACCACGGTGGGGTATGGAGACGTGGTCCCGGTATCTATAGCCGGCAAGATGACGGCCTCGGCCTGTATCCTGGCAGGCATCCTGGTGGTTGTGCTTCCCATCACCCTCATATTCAACAAGTTCTCTCTCTTCTACAAGAGACAGAAACAGTTAGAGATCGCTATGCGCAGCTGTGACTTCGACCAGGAGATCAAAGAGAACCTTCCCTCTGTCAATCTGAGGAACTACTATGCACACAAGGTGAAATCTCTCATGGCCAGTCTGTCCAATATCAACCGGAGCCTGCCCAGTGAACACAGTCTGAACGAGATGTCAATACATTAAGATCTGTGGATCAACAGACTGCCCCCCCACCCCGCTGGCCTTATAAGGAAGGACGTGACCGAAGGAGAGGAGAAACATGGTGGAAGAGGTAGTGCTGTTTCTGTGTAGCCCTTGTTGTTGAATAGAGCTACATGGGAAGCTGAAGTTTAGTTTGACTGACAGGCGAGGGCGTGGGCGGGCCAACCAACATCACAACCTTTCTATTGGGAGAATCACATCGAATCCTCTCTCTCTTTTACATTCTTCTCAAATCCCATTGGATGAGAAAGCCAGAGGTCCTTCCCCTCTGACCTTTCTAATCCAATGGGTTTTTTGAGAAGGCTTTTCGAGGAGAGAGGACACAAGATATCAAAGAAAAACAATGGAGATTCTCCCAATGATTCCTCTTCCACCTTTTCATTCACCTCAAGTGTTTTAACAGTGTGGTTCACCACTCGGGGTCAGCCCTAGGACCTGGGGTTCATCACTAGTCACGAGGGGTCAACCCTAGGACATGGGGTTCATCACTAGTCACGAGGGGTCAACCCTAGGACATGGGGTTCATCACTAGGGGTCAACCCTAGGACATGGACTTCATCACTAGTCACTAGGGGTCAACCCTAGGACATGGACTTCATCACTAGGGGTCAACCCTAGGACATGGGGTTCATCACTAGGGGTCAACCCTAGGACATGGACTTCATCACTAGGGGTCAACCCTAGGACATGGGGCTTCATCACTAGGGGTCAACCCTAGGACATGGACTTCATCACTAGGGGTCAACCCTAGGACATGGGGCTTCATCACTAGGGGTCAACCCTAGGACATGGGGTTCATCACTAGGGGTCAACCCTAGGAAATGGGGTTCATCACTAGGGGTCAACCCTAGGACATGGGGTTCATCACTAGGGGTCAACCCTAGGACATGGGGCTTCATCACTAGGGGTCAACCCTAGGACATGGGGTTCATCACTAGGGGTCAACCCTAGGACATGGGGTTCATCACTAGGGGTCAACCCTAGGACATGGGGTTCATCACTAGGGGTCAACCCTAGGCCATGGGGTTCATCACTAGTCACTAGGGGTCAACCTTAGGCCATGAGGTTCATCACTAGGGGTCAACCCTAGGTCATGGACTTCATCACTAGTCACTAAGTGTCCCCTAAAGTTTAGTCATTGTGATTTTGCCCAAAGTAGAGCTTTACTCATGTTCTCCTGTTATGAGGTACTGTTGATGTGTAACTGTTGTACTGCAATGAGATGATCAATACAAGATGTTGATACCTTCAGATGTCTAGAAACCCATATTAAAGATCAATACATATTGATACCTTCAGATACCACATACCACAATCCATGTCTCAATTGTTTCAAGGCTTAAAAATCCTTATTTAACCCGTCTCCTCCCCTTCATCTACACTGAGTGAAGTGGATTTAATATAGGAACTCCTCATTGACCTGGTCAGTCTGTCATGGAAAGAGCAGGTGTTCCTAATGTCAGTGTATCGGCCTATAGGAACTCCTCATTGACCTGGTCAGCCTATCATGGAAAGAGCAAGTGTTCCTAATGTTCTGTCCGGTCAGTGTATCGGCCTATAGGAACTCCTTATTGACCTGGTCAGCCTATCATGGAAAGAGCAGGTGTTCCTAATATTCTGTCCAGTCAGTGTATCGGCCTATAGGAACTCCTTATTGACCTGGTCAGCCTATCATGGAAAGAGCAGGTGTTCCTAATATTCTGTCCAGTCAGTGTATCGGCCTATAGGAACTCCTCATTGACCTGGTCAGCCTATCATGGAAAGAGCAAGTGTTCCTAATGTTCTGTCCGGTCAATGTATCAGTCTATAGGACCTCCTCATCGTTCATCTGTCATTCGTTATAGTAGTGCTACTTCTTCCTTTCAGACACACTGTGAGTCCCAAATGGCACCCTATTCCCTCTATAGTGCACTACTTTTGATCAGAACCCTATGGGCTCTGGCGCCCTATTCCCTACGGCGCCCTGGTCAAAAGTAGTGCACTGTAACGGGAATAGGGTGCCATTTGGGAAGGCGCCATGGTAACCAGCCATCATAATCCATTGAGTTCCACTGATGTTCTTCTTCTGTTGTTTCCACACCGCAGGCAGCTGACACACCAGGTGACTCACAGCCTCCAATAAACTATCAGCTATCAAAAACAATCCGCCTCAATGGATCACGGTGACGCGACCGATTGCTCGTTGCTATCAGATATCCACACGTTACAGCACAGTATACAGGAGGAGTTTACAGAGGGGAGATCATTTCACGTCACGGGACTCTTCAAACAAGAATTCAAGGTTTCAGTGTCGACTTCTTTCTCTCCTCTCAGACAGCTGGTTGCAGAGAACGTAGCTACTGGAAAAGCTCCTGAAAACGGGTTAATTTTGTAGTTGAAGGCTATGCGTACTCCAAGCCACACGACGTTAACTGAGCTAGCTGCTGTAAAATATGTCTAGCTAGTGCTCACATGTCATATCCGTTTCCACAGCAACACAGTACGTCTGACCAGTGGATTTGCCTGAGCAGAAATATCACTCATCGTGTTTGACAGAAGACAAAACCAAAGACACTGAATCCTGACAATATAACTTTAAAAACAAAAGTGTTCCTCTTTGATTTGACTGTCTACAGTGGCCATCACTCCTTCCTTACCACAGATGCCCAGAGCTCTTATTCCACACAAGGATTTCCTGGAAGCTCCTGGAAGATGACAAGAATTAGAAAACGGGTTGTTTTGATCCTGGATGCTGATTGGTTGATAGCAGGGAGTTATCGCACGATAATTCCCTGCAAAGTACCATCCCTGTCTCCAGCCAATTGAATTAGTTTATGTTGTTTACTGACATGTCTTCAGGGAACAGATGCTATAGAACAAACAGAATACAACAGGGGTTCTAAACATTACCTCAGAAAACAACAATACAAACAGAAAACAACAGGGGTTCTAAACATTACCTCAGAAAACAACAATACAAACAGAAAACTACAGGGGTTCTAAACATTACCTCAGAAAACAACAATACAAACAGAAAACTACAGGGGTTCTAAACATTACCTCAGAAAACAACAATACAAACAGAAAACTACAGGGGTTCTAAACATTACCCCAGAAAACAAACAGAAAACAACAGGGGTTCTAAACATTACCTCAGAAAACAACAGGGGTTCTAAACATTACCTCAGAAAACAACAGGGGTTCTAAACATTACCTCAGAAAACAACAGGGGTTCTAAACATTACCTCAGAAAACTACAGGGGTTCTAAACATTACCTCAGAAAACAACAGGGGTTCTAAACATTACCTCAAAACAACAGGGGTTCTAAACATTACCTCAGAAAACAAACAGAATACAACAGGGGTTCTAAACATTACCTCAGAAAACAACAATACAAACAGAATACAACAGAGGTTCTAAACATTACCTCAGAAAACAACAATACAAACAGAAAACAACAGGGGTTCTAAACATTACCTCAGAAAACAACAATACAAACAGAAAACTACAGGGGTTCTAAACATTACCTCAGAAAACAACAATACAAACAGAAAACAACAGGGGTTCTAAACATTACCTCAGAAAACAACAATACAAACAGAAAACTACAGGGGTTCTAAACATTACCTCAGAAAACAACAATACAAACAGAATACAACAGGGGTTCTAAACATTACCTCAGAAAACAACAATACAAACAGAAAACAACAGGGGTTCTAAACATTACCTCAGAAAACAACAATACAAACAGAAAACTACAGGGGTTCTAAACATTATCTCAGAAAACAACAATACAAACAGAAAACAACAGGGGTTCTAAACATTACCTCAGAAAACAACAATACAAACAGAAAACTACAGGGGTTCTAAACATTACCTCAGAAAACAACAATACAAACAGAAAACAACAGGGGTTCTAAACATTACCTCAGAAAACAACAATACAAACAGAAAACTACAGGGGTTCTTAACATTACCTCAGAAAACAACAATACAAACAGAATACAACAGGGTTTCTAAACATTACCTCAGAAAACAACAATACAAACAGAAAACAACAGGGGTTCTAAACATTACCTCAGAAAACAACAATACAAACAGAAAACTACAGGGTTTCTAAACATTACCTCAGAAAACAACAATACAAACAGAAAACAACAGGGTTTCTAAACATTACCTCAGAAAACAACAATTGATCAAGGTGACAGTTGGTGACATTTTTTTGTTGTTGACCATATTACCTGAAGAACAAGGGAAGATTAAAAACCAATAGTCAAGGATCCCCTGAGATTCAAAATAATTTTAGCTCTGTGAAGCCCTCTGTCCATCCTCTTAGACTCTCTGCTTCGTGTGTCTAATTTCAGGCACAGCTATCTATTAAATACACAATAAACAACACTAGAGAACACACTTTAAGGCACACATTTCATCACAACTTTCACATGAATGTTTAAAACATTCAGATATTCACACCTTCTATATCTGAGTGAAAATATTGAATAATATTATTCTAGGGTACACATAATAAGCATGAACAGGCATGATAAATGCTCCAAAACACATTAGACAGTCAAGTTTGAATAAATAAAAATATATTAGCATATATTATTAGTATATAAAGTAATAAAGTGTTGTATATTTGCTGGCTTCGTCCATGAAGTTCTAGGGTGCCAGGGAGGGAACTGCAAATACCGTGGACAAGGAATGAAATACATCAGGTGGAGTGTGCAAGTACACACTCCAGGGAGAGGGGACAGCTTACAGTGTGTTCTCCAGGGAGAGGGGACAGCTTACAGTGTGTTCTCCAGGGAGAGGGGACAGCTTACAGTGTGTTCTCCAGGGAGAGGGGACAGCTTACAGTGTGTTCTCCAGGGAGAGGGGACAGCTTACAGTGTGTTCTCCAGGGAGAGGGGACAGCTTACAGTACATTCTCCAGGGAGAGGGGACAGCTTACAGTACATTCTCCAAGGAGAGGGGACAGCTTACAGTACACACTCCAGGGAGAGGGGACAGCTTACAGTACACACTCCAGGAAGAGGGGACAGCTTACAGTGTGTTCTCCAGGGAGAGGGGACAGCTTACAGTACATTCTCCAGTGAGAGGGGGCAGCTTACAGTACATTCTCCAGGGAGAGGGGACAGCTTACAGTGTGTTCTCCAGGAAGAGGGGACAGCTTACAGTGTGTTCTCCAGGGAGAGGGGACAGCTTACAATGTGTTCTCCAGGGAGAGGGGACAGCTTGCAGTACATTCTCCAGGGAGAGGGGACAGCTTTCAGTACATTCTCCAGGGAGAGGGGACAGCTTACAGTACATTCTCCAGGGAGAGGGGACAGCTTACAGTACCTTTTCCAGGGAGAGGGGACAGCTTACAGTGTGTTCCCCAGGGAGAGGGGACAGCTTACAGTACCTTCTCCAGGGAGAGGGGACAGCTTACAGTACATTCTCTAGGGAGAGGGGACAGCTTACAGTACCTTCTCCAGGGAGAGGGGACAGCTTACAGTACATTCTCCAGGGAGAGGGGACAGCTTACAGTACATTCTCCAGGGAGAGGGGACAGCTTACAGTACCTTCTCCAGGGAGAGGGGACAGCTTACAGTACCTTCTCCAGGGAGAGGGGACAGCTTACAGTACCTTCTCCAGGGAGAGGGGACAGCTTACAGTACATTCCCCAGGGAGAGGGGACAGCTTACAGTACATTCCCCAGGGAGAGGGGACAGCTTACAGTACATTCCCCAGGGAGAGGGGACAGCTTACAGTACCTTCCCCAGGGAGAGGGGACAGCTTACAGTACCTTCTCCAGGGAGAGGGGACAGCTTACAGTACATTCTCCAGGGAGAGGGGACAGCTTACAGTACATTCCCCAGGGAGAGGGGACAGCTTACAGTACCTTCTCCAGGGAGAGGGGACAGCTTACAGTACATTCCCCAGGGAGAGGGGACAGCTTACAGTACATTCCCCAGGGAGAGGGGACAGCTTACAGTACCTTCTCCAGGGAGAGGGGACAGCTTACAGTACATTCCCCAGGGAGAGGGGACAGCTTACAGTACCTTCTCCAGGGAGAGGGGACAGCTTACAGTACATTCTCCAGGGAGAGGGGACAGCTTACAGTACCTTCTCCAGGGAGAGGGGACAGCTTACAGTACATTCTCCAGGGAGAGGGGACAGCTTACAGTACATTCTCCAGGGAGAGGGGACGGCTTACAGTACATTCTCCAGGGAGAGGGGACAGCTTACAGTACATTCTCCAGGGAGAGGGGACAGCTTACAGTACATTCCCCAGGGAGAGGGGACAGCTTACAGTACGTTCGGAAAGCATTCAGACCCCTTGACTTATTCCACATTTTGTTACGTTACAGCCTTATTCTAAAACAGATTAAATAGGTTTTATTTTATTAATCTACACACAATACACAATAATGACATCACAATACACCATAATGACATCACAATACTCCATAATAACATCACAATACACCATAGTGACATCACAATACACCATAATGACATCACAATACTCCATAATAACATCACAATACACCATAGTGACATCACAATACACCATAGTGACATCACAATACTAAAAAATGACGTTTTTAGAAATTTAGAAAAAAGGTTTTTAGAAATTTGAGCACATTTAAAAATAAAACAAACGCAGAATGACCTTATTTACAGGAGTATTCAGACCCTTTGCTATGAAACGCTAAATGTAGCTCAGGTGCATCCTGTTTCCATTGACCATCCTTGAGATGTTTCTACAACTTGATTGGAGTCCACCTGTGGTAAATAAAATTGATTGGACATGATTTGGAAAGGCACAGACCTGTCTATATAAGGTCCCACAGTTGACAGTGCATGTCAGAGTAAAAACCAAGCCATGAGGTCGAAGGAATTGTCCGTAGGAATTGTCCCTGTCTCACCATCTCCCTCCCTCCCTGTCTCCCTTCCTCCCTCCCTCCTGTCTTCTACTCCCTCCCTCAATTCCTCCCTCCCTCCTGTTTCCCTACCTCCTGTCTCCCTGTGTTCCCTGTCTCCCTACCTCCTGTCTCCCTGTGTTCCCTGTCTCCCTACCTCCTGTCTCCCTGTCTCCCTACCTCCCTCCCTGTTTCCCCTGTCTCCTGTCTCCCTACCTCCCTCCCTGTGTTCCCTGTCTCCCTACCTACCTCCCTGTGTTCCCTGTCTCCTGTCTCCCTACCTCCTTCTCTGTGTCCCCTGTCTCCTGTCTCCCTACCTCCCTCCCTGCGTTCCCTGTCTCCCAGCACCTGTATCATTAGCAACAGTCTGAGTAGATGGATGAGAGCGTGTGGTTTGTTTCTCTGGCGTGCAGCACGGCACAACAGATGGTTAGAGAAGTCATTAGGAGAGGTAGCTCTGATAAATGACTGTTTCCCAGAACAACAACAACAACCACGTAGCAGGAGGATTAGAACTAGAGGAGACGCTATAAAACAATGAGTGGCTCCTCATAATCATACAGGGATTGTTTGAAGGAAAGATTGGTTTCCTCTACACATGATAGCACTTATTACCCAGTTTGGCAGTAAGGTAATAAGGCAGTAAGGCAGTAAGGTAATAAGGCATTAAGGTAATAAGGCAGTAAGGTATTAAGGCAGTAAGGTAATAAGGCAGTAACGCAGTAAGATATTTAGGCAGTAAGGCAGTAAGGTAATAAGGCAGTCAGGTATTAAGGCAGTAAGGTAATGAGGCAGTAAGGTGATAAGGCAGTAAGGTAATAAGGCAGTAAGGCAGTAAGGCAATAAGTCATTAAGACAGTAAGGCATTACGGCATTAGGTAATGAGGCAGTAAGGTAATAAGGCAGTAAGTTACAGAGGCAGTAAGGTAATAAGGCAGTAAGGCAGTAAGGTAATAAGGCAGTAAGGTAATAAGGCAGTAAGGCAGTAAGGTAATGAGGCAGTAAGGTAATAAGGCAGTAAGGTGATAAGGCAGTAAGGTAATGAGGCATTAAGGCAATAAGGCAGTAAGGCAATGAGGCAGTAAGGTGATAAGGCAGTCAGGTAATGAGGCAGTAAGGTAATGAGGCAGTAAGGCAGTAAGGTAATGAGGCAGTAAGGCAGTAAGGTAATGAGGCAGTAAGGCAGTAAGGTAATGAGGCAGTAAGGTAATAAGGCAGTAAGGTAATGAGGCATTAAGGCAATAAGGCAATAAGGCAGTAAGGCAGTAAGGTAATAAGGCAGTAAGGCAGTAAGGTGATAAGGCAGTAAGGTAATAAGGCAGTAAGGTAATAAGGCAGTAAGGTAATTAGGCAGTAAGGCAGTAAGGCAGTAAGGTAATAAGGCAGTACGGTATTAAGGCAGTAAGGTAATGAGGCAGTAAGGTAATAAGGCAGTAAGGTAATAAGGCAGTAAGGTAATTAGGCAGTAAGGCAGTAAGGCAGTAAGGTAATACGGCAGTAAGGTATTAAGGCAGTAATGTAATGAGGCAGTAAGGTGATAAGGCAGTAAGGTAATAAGGCAGTAAGGCAGTAAGGTAATGAGGCAGTAAGGTAATGAGGCAGTAAGGCAGTAAGGTAATGAGGCAGTAAGGCAGTAAGGTAATGAGGCAGTAAGGCAGTAAGGTAATGAGGCAGTAAGGTAATAAGGCAGTAAGGTAATGAGGCATTAAGGCAATAAGGCAATAAGGCAGTAAGGCAGTAAGGTAATAAGGCAGTAAGGCAGTAAGGTGATAAGGCAGTAAGGTAATAAGGCAGTAAGGTAATAAGGCAGTAAGGTAATTAGGCAGTAAGGCAGTAAGGCAGTAAGGTAATAAGGCAGTACGGTATTAAGGCAGTAAGGTAATGAGGCAGTAAGGTAATAAGGCAGTAAGGTAATAAGGCAGTAAGGTAATTAGGCAGTAAGGCAGTAAGGCAGTAAGGTAATACGGCAGTAAGGTATTAAGGCAGTAATTTAATGAGGCAGTAAGGTGATAAGGCAGTAAGGTAATAAGGCAGTAAGGCAGTAAGGTAATGAGGCAGTAAGGCAGTAAGGTAATGAGGCAGTAAGGCAGTAAGGTAATGAGGCAGTAAGGTAATAAGGCATTAAGGCAATGAGGCAATAAGGCAGTAAGGCAGTAAGGTAATGAGGCAGTAAGGCAGTAAGGTAATAAGGCAGTAATGTAATAAGGCAGTAAGGTAATAAGGCAGTAAGGTAATAAGGCAGTAAGGTGATAAGGCAGTAAGGCAGTAAGGTAATAAGGCAGTAAGGTATTAAGGCAGTAAGGTAATGAGGCAGTAAGGTGATAAGGCAGTAAGGTAATAAGGCAGTAAGGTGATAAGGCAGTAAGGTAATAAGGCAGTAAGGCAATAAGGCATTAAGACAGTAAGGCATTACGGCATTAGGTAATGAGGCAGTAAGGTAATAAGGCAGTAAGGTATTAAGGCAGTAAGGTAATGAGGCAGTAAGGTAATAAGGCAGTAAGGCAGTAAGGCAGTAAGGTAATAAGGCAGTAAGGCAGTAAGGTATTGAGGCAGTAAGGTGATAAGGCAGTAAGGTAATTAAGGCAGTAAGGCAGTAAGGCAATAAGGCATTAAGACAGTAAGGCATTACGGCATTAGGTAATGAGGCAGTAAGGTAATGAGGCATTAAGGCAATAAGGCAGCAAGGTGATAAGGCAGTAAGGTAATGAGGCAGTAAGGTAATGAGGCAGTAAGGTAATAAGGCAGTAAGGTAATAAGGCAGTAAGGTAATTAGGCAGTAAGGCAGTAAGGCAGTAAGGTAATACGGCAGTAAGGTATTAAGGCAGTAATGTAATGAGGCAGTAAGGTGATAAGGCAGTAAGGTAATAAGGCAGTAAGGCAGTAAGGTAATGAGGCAGTACGGTATTAAGGCAGTAAGGTAATGAGGCAGTAAGGTAATAAGGCAGTAAGGTAATAAGGCAGTAAGGTAATTAGGCAGTAAGGCAGTAAGGCAGTAAGGTAATAAGGCAGTACGGTATTAAGGCAGTAAGGTAATGAGGCAGTAAGGTAATAAGGCAGTAAGGTAATAAGGCAGTAAGGTAATTAGGCAGTAAGGCAGTAAGGCAGTAAGGTAATACGGCAGTAAGGTATTAAGGCAGTAATGTAATGAGGCAGTAAGGTGATAAGGCAGTAAGGTAATAAGGCAGTAAGGCAGTAAGGTAATGAGGCAGTACGGTATTAAGGCAGTAAGGTAATGAGGCAGTAAGGTAATAAGGCAGTAAGGTAATAAGGCAGTAAGGTAATTAGGCAGTAAGGCAGTAAGGCAGTAAGGTAATAAGGCAGTACGGTATTAAGGCAGTAAGGTAATGAGGCAGTAAGGTAATAAGGCAGTAAGGTAATAAGGCAGTAAGGTAATTAGGCAGTAAGGCAGTAAGGCAGTAAGGTAATACGGCAGTAAGGTATTAAGGCAGTAATGTAATGAGGCAGTAAGGTGATAAGGCAGTAAGGTAATAAGGCAGTAAGGCAGTAAGG